>NC_052066.1:41820564-42545564 GCF_015852505.1 Tachyglossus aculeatus
CTCTCAAGAGAAGCTAATCTTGCTTGGGAAATCATTGGAGCATCATGCCTCCAAGGTACAACCTCAATAAAATGAGAGACAAAATATTGGTAAAACCCCCAAGTTTCTGTACAGGAAAACAAGGTATCGCCACCTCTTTTTTGCCCGATGACAGGTTAAATCATGCAACTTCTCTGCCTTGTGTCTGCAAAGAGTGCTTATAAGGATTCTGTCAGGATTCAAGCGTTCCTTATTTTCCAAAGTCTACCAAATGCTTCTGGCTTCTTGGAATTTGATGTCACGCAAATAGGTGACTGCTACAGAGGTACTCATATCCCAAGCACACAATTCAGTATTCTCATCAATATACTGGCCAAATATTTTGAGAGGATGTTTCCTTGGTATTCATAATTCTCTTTGTGAAAGGGAGCTTGGAAATCAAAAAAATGAGGTGAAAAATTCAAATTTTAAAAGCATGCAATGAATTAGACAAAAAGCGAAATCCTTCAGCTTAATCAACTTTGTGCCAAGCATTTGGAGGCCAAATCTGGTCTTTTACACAACTGCAAAAGATAAATCATTTCTTCAACAGCCTTCTATTTTTCTAACACTGCTAATTAACCTAATGAGAGGCATTTAGAAGAATTGGCAAGTACAATGCAAATTTGGAGAGGACCTTTTTTGTGTGATAGTGTTCTAGAACAGCAGGGCAATAAAGAATCTATCATGGTGTTTAATAGCCTCTTCACCTACCAGAAGGATGTTTACTCAAATTTTCAGGGCTTTGTTTCTAGAAATCCCTCTAAGGCAATCATAGTATTCCGAATGAATATATAAAAAACAAAACATCCTGGCCCAATCTCAGTTTAAAAATTTTAATGGTCAATGCAGGATTTGATTTAGCTGCAGAGACTATTATAAAATGATCACTTCACGAAAGACAGGTTCTCACCTAGTTTTATCTTGGAAATAGAAAAGGGGGCATTTGTATATATGCTGGTTGGAATTCACAAATGGCATTCAGTTTGATTACATATTTCTTACTGAAGCTCACAGTTGTGGATTCAAGTATTACATCAATATTCTCTGTGGGGACAGAGTCAGAGATATATAGGGATGGAATTTTCCCCAACATTATCTCGAGGAGATCTCTCACCTCTTTTAAAAATCTTCCCCTTCCACCTGCACCTCTAATACCATCCTTCCACACTGTATCACAATGCTTTCCCCTCTCCCTTTTTCCTCCTCATCTGGCATACTCAACCTTCCACTTTCAAATGGCTTCTTCCCCATTGTTTTAAAACATGCCCATGTATCTCCTATCCTGAAAAAAAAACCTTCCTTGACCTTACAGTTCCCTCCTGTTATCACCCCATTTCCCTCCTACCATTCCTCTGCAAACACCTTGAACAAATCGTCTTCACCCACTGTTTCCACTTCCTCTCCTCCAATTTTCTCTTTGAACTCCTTCAATCTGCTCTCCACCCGCTTCATTCCACAGAAACTACCCTCTCTGAAGAAACAAATGCAGCATGGCTTAGTGGCAAGAGCACGGCCTTGGGAGTCAAAGAAACTGGATTCTAACCTTGGCTCTGCCACTTGTCTACTGTGTGACCTTGGGCAAGCCACTTAACTTCTCTGTGCCTCCGTTACCGCATCTGTAAAATGGGGATTAAGATTGTGAACCCCACATGGGGCAACCTTACCTTGTATCTACCCCAGAGGCCTTCCCAGACTGAGCCCCTGTTTCCTCTCCTCCTTCCCATCCCCCCAACCGCCCTACCTCCTTCCCCTCCCCACAATACCTGTATATATGTTTGTACAGATTTATTACTCTATTTATTTCACTTGTACATATTTACTATTCTATTTATTTTGTTAATGATGTGCATCTAGCTTTGATTCTGTTTGTTCTGACGACTTGACACCTGTCCACATGTTTTGTTTTGTTGTCTGTCTCCCCCTTCTAGACTGTGAGCCCGTTGCTGGGTAGGGACCATCTCTAAATGTTGCCAACTTGTACTTGCACACAGTAAGCGCTCAATAAATATGATTGAATGAATGAATGAATGCTTGGCACACAGTAAGCGCTTAACAAATACCATAATTATTAAATGACTTTCTTCTTGCCAAAGCTAATGGCCTCTACTCAGTAAGTCATTGAAGAGCACTGTACTAAGCACTTGAGAGAGTACAATTTAGCAATAAACATACACATACCCTGCCCACCACGAACTAACAATCTACTCTTCCAAGACCTCTCAGCTGTCTTTGACACTGTGGACACCCCCTTCTCCTTGAGACATGAACCAACCTTGGTTTCACTGACATTATCCTCTCCCTTAGTTCTCCTCCTAACTCTCTGACTGCTCCTTCTTGGTCTCTTTCACGGCTCCTCCTCTGATTCCCACCCCCTAACAGTGGGAGTCCCTCAAGGCTTAGTTCTGGGTTCCTTTCTATTCTCCTCTACTCCCACTCCCGTGGAGAACTCATTTGCAGCTACTGTGGCTGACCTTAAGGTCAATATTAAAGTTGAAAGAAAGAACCAAAAATTTAAGTCATCCATCCCGGTTAAGCACAAAGGAAGTGTGGTGGGCTGCACAGAAGAACATTTGGGAAATGAAAATCATAGGTTGGAGAGGGGAAGGAAAAGGGATTGGGACATCAAGGGTGGGTAAATAATTGTGGTATTTGTTAAGTGCTTACTCTATGGCAGGCACTGTATTAAGACTGGAGTGAATACAAGATAATCAGGTCAGACACAGTCCTTGTACTCCATGAACTCCTGGTCTAAGAGGAAGGGAGGACAGGTATTTAATTCCTATTTTACAAATGAAAAAACCGAGGCAAAGAGTAATTAAGTGACTTGCTTAAGGATTAGAACCCAGGTCCCAACCCAGTATGCTTTCCATTACCTGTTGTTGGGTAGAGACCATCTCTATGTGTTACCAACTTGTACTTCCCAAGCATTTAGTACCATTCTCTGCACACAGTAAGTGCTCAATAAATATGATTGAATGAATGAATTAGGCCACGCTATTAGATAAATGGTATCATTCACTTAATCTGGAGTCATATTCTGAACAGTATGTCTTTGCAGGCAAAAGAGGAAGAGTTATTGAGCTGGATTGTAATTGCATCAACCCTATGTTGTTCCAGTGAAAGACGTTGTTCTCTGGGGACTCGGAGATTTGGGTTGTGCCTCCTCTGGTCATAGTATTGTTATGTAGGGTTTTGATCGGAGAATTATCTCAGGTGTCTTGTGAGGTGCACAGACCCAATAGGAATTCTGAAAAATAGCTGGTTAATGCTCATAGCCAAGACCACTTGTCTGTTGTATGACTTTGGGCATGTCACTTAAGTTCTCTGTGCCTCAGTTTGCTCATATAAAAGTGGGGATTGTGTGTCCACTTAGTGTCATATTGTACTCCCCCAAGTCCTTCGTGCAGTGCTCTATACACAGTCAGCACTCAATAAAAATGATTGAATGAATGAGCCCCACGAGGGACATGGACCATAACCAACCTGATTATCTTGTATCTTCCCCAGAGCTTAAGTATAGTGACTGGCACATAGTATGCTCTTAACAAAGGAGCAACATAACTTAATGGAAGGAGTACGGGCTTGGAAGTCCAAAGATGTGGGTTCTAATCCCAGCTCTACCACTTGTCTGTTGTGTGACCTCAGGCAAGCCACTTAACTTCTCTGTGCCTCAGTTACCTCATTCTGTAAAATGGGGATTAAGACTGCGAGTCCCACTGATTACCTTGTATCTACCCCAGCATTTAGAACAGTGCTTGGCACATAGTAATCTCTTAACAAATACCATTATTATTATTAATATTATTAATAATAAATATGATTTTTAAAAAAACACTGACTGTATCACACCACTACAGCCCAGCACCGATACTTCGCTATGGTGCCTTTGGGCATAAATCGATCTGGAATGTAACAGAAACTTTGTGCTCTCACCTCTGTGTGGTGATCCCTTGCCCTTTATTTACTCGTATTCTCTGCCCTGGCAGGAGCAAAGAGAGAGCCAGGTGGCACTCTGCAAGTCACTCTCCCTGTGATTAATTCCTCTGCCCAGGCTCTCTGATGTGAAGTCTTAGTTCTCAGGCTAGTCCATTTTTCCCATTGTCCATTATCTTCGGGTTAGAGGTATGGTATTAAATTTCTTCTTATTTGTATATGATTTACAATAATAATAATAATAATAATAATAATAATAATGGTAGTTAAGCACGCACTATGTTCCAGGCACTGCTCTAAATATGGGGTAGACACAAGGTAATCAGGTTGAACACAGTCCCTGTCCCACGTGAGGCTCACAGTCTTAATCCCCAATTTACAGATGAGGTAAGTGAAGCCCAGAGAAACGAAGCGACTTGCCCAAGGTCACACAGCTTGTATCCTCCCCAGCGCTTAGAACAGTGCTTTGCACATAGTAAGCACTTAACAAATGCCATCATTATTAAGTGGTGGAGCAGGGATTAGAACCCATGACCTTTTGACTCCCCGGTTCGTGGTCTATCCATTACGCCATATTGCTTCTCTGTGTTTATGTTTTATGTCCTGGGGCAACATTTTCAAGTGAATTTATTTCAAGTGACAGTGACAAATTACGGTGACAAATTTGATATTAATATTTTGATGTTATGCTTGGAATTTCCTTTAGGAAATTGTCAAACAAAATTTGGGGGCGGTGTCATCAGGCTCCAGACCAAGGCAAAGGTCTAGTGGCTAGAGCACGGGCCTAGGACTCAGAAGGACCTGGGTTCTTAACTGGCATTGCCACTCATCTTCTGTGTGACCTTGGGCATAGTCTCTTTGCTTCTCTGTGACTCAGTTACCTCATCTGTAAAATAGGGATTCAAAATTGTATTTATATATCTATAATTCTATCTATTTTGATGCTATTGATGCCTGTCTACTTGTTTTGTTTTGTTGTCTGTCTCCCCCTTCTAGACTGTGAGCCAGGTGTTGGGTAGGGATTGTCCCTGTTGCCGAATTGTACTTTCCAAGCACTTAGTACAGTGCTCTACACATAGTAAGAGCTCAATAAATATGATTGAATGAATGAATGACTGTGGACTCTGTGCAAGACAGGAACTACGTCCAACTTGAAAACCTTGTATCTACTCCAGTGCTCAGTACAGTGTTTGGCACATAATAAGCACTAGGCATAGGCATAGTGCTTATATGCATTTAATAGTGGGTAGAGTACGGGTGTGGGAATCAGAAGGACCTGGGTTTTAATCCCGGTTCTGCCATAAATCTGCTGTGTGACCTTGGGCAAGTCACTTACCCTCTCTATGCCTCAGTTTCCTCATCTGTAAAATAGGAATTAAAACTATGAGCCCCAAGCAGGGCAGGGATTGTGCCGAACCCAATTTGCTTGTGTCCACCCCAGAGCTTAGTACAGTGCTTGGCACTTAGTAAGTGCTTAACAAATACCAAAATTATCATTATCACTATTATTAACAATTACCATAAAAACAAAAAAAGGCTTGCAGAGCTGAAGTGCTGCCCAACTTTCTCTAAAGATGTGAGACCTGAACCAGAAACTGGCCCATATTATTCATATTATTATTATTATCATTACATTTGTTAAGTACTTACTCTGTGCAGATCACTGTTGAAGACACTGGGGTCTTGCCTTGTCTTCTGCCATCCAGTCATTTCCAACCCATAGTGACACCAGAGACACATCGTTCCCGGAACACCCCAGTCTCCACCTGCAATCATTCTGGTAGTGTACCCATAGAGTTTTCTTGGTAAAAATACGAAAGCAGTTTACCATTGCCTCCTTCTGCGCAGTAAACTTGAGTCTTCACCCTAGACTGAAGCCACTGCTGCCCAGCATGGGTGAGTTTTGACTTGTAGCAGATTGCCTTCCACTCACTAGCCACTGCTCAAGCCTCTGCTTGACTCTCTCTCCCATAGCCAAGACTGGTTGAGTGCTAGAAACTTTCCAGGTATGACCCTGAGAGGCGGATACTGGGGTAGATACAAGTTAATTGTCAGCTGTGTGACTTTGGGCAAGTCACTTAACTTCTCTGGGCCTCAGTTACCTCATTTGTAAAATGGGGATTAAGACTGTGAGACCCCGTGGGTCAACCTGATCACCTTGTAACCTCCCCAGTGCTTAGAACAGTGCTTTGCACATAGTAAGAACTTAATAAATGCCATTATTATTATTATTATTATTATTAAGTGGGATATAGCCCTTGTCCCTCTTGTCCCAGAAGGGGTTGATAATTTAAGTAGAAGATAGGACTAAATAGAAATAGATAAGTACTAAGGATTAAGTAGAAGGAATATCTAGAAGTAGATAGACTAGTAAAACACAAGACATTGAATCCCCTTTTAAAGAAGAGGAAAATAATGCCCAAAGAAGAAAAGTGTCTGCCCAAGATGACACAACAAGTAAGTGACAGAGAACTCAGGATTAGAAACCAGGTCCTCTAACTCTCAGACTCCAGTGCTTTCTACTAGGTGACTCTATTCCATCCCGAACCTTGAAAAATGTTTGCAGACACATCAGGCTCCTTGAGCACTTCCACCAGTGGCACATATGAACCAGACTCCATATTCATTCATTCATTCATTCAATCATATTTATTGAGTGCTTACTTTGTGCAGAGCACTGTACTAAGAGCTTGGGAGGTACAAGTCGGCAATATATAGAGACAGTCCCTCCCCCACAGTGGGCTCACTCTCTAGAAGGGGTTAAGTGGGGATTCATTCATTCAATCATATTGAGTACTTACTGTGTGCAGAGCACCGTACTAAACGCTTGGGAAGTACAGTCGGCAACATATGGAGATGCTCCCTACCCAACAACGGCTCACAGTCTAGAAGGGGGAGACAGACAACAAAACAAAACAGGTAGACAGCTGTCAAAATCATCAGAACAAATAGAATGAAAACTATGTGCGCATTATTCTCTGTGCCTCAGTTCCCTCATCTGTAAAGTGGGGATGAAGACTGTGAGTCCCACGTGGGGCACTTAGCAAATTACAAGGAGCTGAGCAAATGCCATCATAATTAAGCACGTGGCTCAGTGGAAAGAGCCCGGGCTTGTGAGTCAGGGGTCATGGGTTCAGATCCAGTCTCTGCCACTTATCAGCTGTGTGACTTTGGGCAAGTCACTTAACTTCTCTGTGCCTTAGTTACAGCATGGCTCAGTGGAAAGAGCCCAGTCTTTGGAGTCAGAGGTCATGGGTTCAAATCCCGGCTCCGCTAACTGCCAGCTGGGTGACTTTGGGCAAGTCACTTCACTTATCTGGGCCTCAGTTACCTCACCTGTAAAATGGGGATGAAAACCGTGAGCCCCCGTTGGGACAACCTGATCAGCTTGTAACCTCCCCAGTGCTTAGAACAGTGCTTTGCACATAGTAAGCACTTAAATACCATTATTATTACCTCATCTATAAAATGGGGATGAAGACTGGAATGGCAAGACACGATCCCAGACAATGAAGTTCTGGAACATAGTCAGCCTCCTTGCATTGAAGCTATGCCACAGGGACAAATGTCAAAGAATGAGGATAACCAAGTAGCTGCTGTATGAAGGCTGAAATTGGGAAACTGAGAGCAGAGAGGTCAGAAGAAGCATTTTAAGGACACAGTAATCCAAGACCTCAGACATTCCCGCATGCTGGCCGAAAACTGGGCGTCAATTGCTGAGGATAGATCTGCATGGTGCCCAACCATGAAGAAGGGAGTGGCTTTCTTGAGCAAAAACTTCTTAGGGAAAGAGACACAAGGGGGCAAAAGAGAAAACAACTCCAGGCACTGCAAATATTGAATACATCACAACGAGGGACATCCGCTTTATTTGGTCTAACATGGCTGAGGCCGTGAATCCCACATTGGCTTTTTTGATCACATAGGCGCTCGTAGGTGAACTTCATCATTTGTGGTGTGCTCTTCAAATCCAAAGGACAGTTTTACATACACACACAAACACATGCACACACACACATTCACACACATACAAAAATCATCTTTGAATCACCTTAACAAAGAATATTATCATCTCCCCTTCTCCCCCTTGTCCCTCTCCCCCTCGTCCCCCTCTCCATCCCCCTCATCTTACCTCCTTCCCTTTCCCACAGTACCTGTATATATGTATATATGTTTGTACATATTTATTACTCTATTTGTTTATTTATTTTACTTGTACATATCTATTCTATTTATTTTATTTTGTTAGTATGGTTTTGTTCTCTATCTCCCCCTTTTAGACTGTGAGCCCACTGTTGGGTATGGACTGTCTCTATATGTTGCCAACTTGTACTTCCCAAGTGCTTAGTACAGTGCTCTGCACACAGTAAGTGCTCAATAAAAATGACTGATTGATTGATTGGTTAATATTTAAGGATACTATACCTAGAGTATAATTTCATATTATTTTTCTGGATGTTTTGCAATGAATCCTAATTTATAATATGAAAAATCCAAATCCAATGACCTCTATTCCACCCTACTCCTCTTCAACCTCTCAGCTGCCTCTGACACTGTGGACCGCTGACTTCTACAGAAAACATTATCCAACCTTGGCTTCACTGACACTGTCCTCCCCGGGTTTTCCTTCTATCTCTGTGGCCACTAGCGCTCTGGTCTCTCCTACTAACAGTAGAAGACCCTCAAGGTTCAGTTCTGGGTCCCTTCTGTTCTCCATTTACACTCACTCCCTTGGAGAAATAATTCATTCCCTTGGCTTCAGCTACCATCCCTTTGAAGATGATTCCCAAATCTACATCTCCAGCCTTGATCTCTTTCCTTCACTGCTGTCTCGCACTTTCTCCTGCCATCAGGACGGATCTAATTGGATATCTCACCAACGCCTCAAACTAAACAAATCTGAAAAACAGAACTCTTCATCTTCCTACCCAAACTCTACCCTCCCCCTTGACTTTCCCAACACTCTAGACAGTACCACCATCCTCCCTGTCTCACAAGCACATCATCTTGGCATTATTCTTTACTGATCTCTCTCATTCAACTCACATCAATCAATCAATCAATTGCATTTATTGAGTGCTTACTGTGAGCAAAGCACTGTACTAAGTGCTTGGGAGAGTACAATGTAACAGAATGGGTAGAAACATTACCAGCTCACATTGAGCTTACAGTCTAGGGGGGGAGCCGGACATTAATATAAATAAATTACGTATACACACATAGGTGCTGTGGGGCTGAGGGAGAACTGAATAAAGGGTGCAAATCCAAGAGCACGGACGATACAGAAGGAAATGAGAGAAGAGGAAATGAGGGTCTAGTTGGGGAAAGTCTCTTGGAGGAGATATGCCTTCAATAAGCATCAAAATTCAGCATTATCCAAATTCACCCTTTCCTCTCCATCGAAACACTTATCTTGTCCCAACTGGACTACTGCATCAGCCTCCTTGTTGATGATGATTATGAAGATAATGATATTTGTTAAGCACTTACTGTGTGACAAACACTGTTTACAGCACTGGGATAGATACAAGTTAATCATGTTGGACACAGTCCTTGTCCCATATGGGGCTCTCTGTCCAAGTAGGATTCATTCATTCATTCATTCAATCATATTTATTGAGCACTTACTGTGTGCAGAGCACTGTACTAAGCACTTGGGAAGTACAGGTTGGCAACATATAGAGACGGTCCCTACCCAACAGCGGGCTCACAGTCTAGAAGGGGGAGACAGACAACAAGACAAACCATATTAACAAAATAAAGTAAATAGAATAAATATGTACAAATAAAATAAATAGAGTAATAAATACGTACAAACATATATACATATATACAGGTGGTGTGGGGAGGGGAAGGAGGAAAGGCTGGGGGGATGGGGAGGGGGAGGAGGGGAAGAGGAAGGAGGGGGCTCAGTCTGGGAAGGCCTCCTGGAGGAGGTGAGCTTTCAGTAGGGCTTTGAAGAATGGAGATTGGGGATTTAATCCCCATATGACAGTTGAGGAAGCTGAGGCACAGAGAAGTTAACCAATTGCCCAAGGTCGCACAGCAGGGAAGCAGTGGAGCTGATATTAGAACCCAGGTCCTCTGACTCATAGGCCCATTTTCAACTTCTGTCACTGTTTGCTGACCTCCCTGCATCCTGTCTCTCCCACTCCAGTCCGCGCTTCACTCTGCTACCCAGATCATTTTTATTAAAAAAGCACCCAGTCCATATTTCCCCACGCTTCCAGAAACCTCTAGCAGTTACTCACCAATCTCTGTGGCACACAGAAGCTCCTTATCAATGGCTTTAAAGCCCTCAATTATCTTGCCCCACACACTCTGCCCCATCTTACCTCACTGATTTCCTACAACTCAGCACACTCGCCTCTCTTTTCTAATGCCAATTTATTCCCTGTACCTCAATCTCACCTACCTAGTCGCTGACCTCTTCCCCACATCCTGCATCTGGCCTGGAACTCCCTCCCTCTTCCTATTGGACAGATCATCACTTTCCCCACCTTCAAAGCCTTATGAAAATCACATTTCCTAAAATAATAATAATGGTAATTGTTAAGTGCTTACTATGTGCCAAGCATTGTTTTAGGAACTGGGGTAGATACAAGGTAATCAGGTTGGACACAGTCCCTGTCCCACGTGAGGCTCACAGTCTTAATCCCCATTTTACAGATGAGGTAACTGAGGAACAGAGAAGTGAAGTGACTTGCCCATCGTCACTCAGCAGACAAGTGGTGGAGCCAGAATTAGAACCCATGACCTTCTGACACCCGGGCCCATGATCTATCCACTATACCGTGCTGCTTCTCAGGTTAGTACAGTGCTCTGCACTCAGTAAACACTCCAAAAAATAATTGATTGATTGATAAATCTATCATAAAGCATACCCCATTATATAACAGGTCATGATATTGCTACATCTTAAACAATCATGGCCCTGCTAAACACTAAATGTAATTTTAAACCCCCATCCAGCAGATTTAAAAATAGGTCATCATTATAAACTGCCCAGATCTGAAACAGGAGAAGCAATCTAGCCTGATGGGAAGAGCCAGAGTCAGGGAGTCAACCTGGGTTCTCATTTTAGCCCTGCCTATTTCCACCTGGGTGATCTTGGGCAAGTTAATTAACTTCTCAGTTTTCTCATCTGTGAAATGGGGATTAAATATCTGTTCTCCTTCCTCCTTGGACTGTGTCTGACCTGGTTATCTTACATTAATCCCAGTATTTAGTACATAATAAGCATTTAACATATATCACAATTATCATAATTACTGTTATCATTATTATTATCATTGTTATTATCATTATTATTATTTAATATTTATTGTACCCCAAACCAATGTATGGTCTAAATAGCATATTCATCTTTTGCAGCTAATAACTTAGTATTTTAATTTAAAACAATGCATTTTTTGAATGTCAGTGAGAGGTAAGCCAATTTGGCTCTTTGTGTTCAAAGCTAAACCCAGAACAAAAAAAAAAATCTCATCTCCTGGGACCTAATTAGTGGAAGCAGACTTGCTGAAAATTTCAAAGATCTCCTAGCACCACGCATGGGATCATTTAACTTTGTGGGTCACAGAAGCAAGATTGAATCTTCTAGACAGCTTTGAAACAATTTCATTTTATGGTTTAGTTTAAATTATTTTACAAACATATCATTGGTACTCAGTTTGCATAATTAAGACCAGGAGCTAGTGAGAGAGGGGATATAAAGTGATTTTATTGGAAAATTTTCCGCTTACCTGCTTTTACTTCTTTTAGGAAAAAGCTACCCAGTGAAAACAAAAATACTGATCTGGAAGACTCTCTAGGGAATTGGCAGCATTGCTTTGCAACCTGAGTCTGTCTTATGACTCGAGTAATCCTTTCATATAGCCAGTTCTCCCCGAATCAGGGCCATGATTATTTAAAATGTGGCAATATCATGACCTATTCAATGCACGTTTTGTATAGGCTGCTTTTAGGAAATTTGCGAATGTTCTTCCCTTAACCCATGTCTGTCCTCTAGATTTTAAGCCTGCTGTGGGCAGGGAATGCGTCTGTTATATTGTTACACTGTGCTCTCCCAAGCACTCAGTACAGCGCTCTGCACAAAGTAAGCACTCAATAAATACAACTGACCAACTGAATAATATGTGATGAGGATTAGAAGACATGTTTTCACACAAAGACACAGTGTTGGTCCGGGATGAATTCTATAACGAGAAGTTCTTCAGGAAACAAAAATTTTGCATTATAAGAGAACTGACTGTATATCAACCATCATACTTCAAGATTGGCTATGAAACTCCATTCATATGTGCAAATGTGACTGAAAAAGTAAATGTATGACTACCCATATAGATTGATCTTTGACCTATGGTTTTAGTTACTAGCAATAGCTAATTTTTTTTTTCCATTCTTTCCTGGAATCCAGCAGTACCCAAATATTTGCCCAGGACAACCTTCCACACCCTTTTTGCTGTAGTCCAAATTTACAGTGATTAGATACTTTCTATAAGAATGGATTTCACTGGTTTTAAAATGTTTATTTCTAACCCACCACTTTGTAGTCACCCCATCATTTAGCAACTGTTGGGTATTTTGCTGACTAACAGTATTTCCCAAGCGCTCAGTACAGTGCTCTGCACATAGTAAGCGCTCAATAAATACGATTGATGATGATGATGATTCTCTTTCAGGAATATTTAAGGAGTAGTAATCATAATACTAGTGGTAGCTTTAATGAGGGCTCACTTGGTGTGATGCATTTTATAAGTGGGAAGTGCAGAATAGCAAAATAACACATTCCCTGCCCACAGGTAGTTAATACATTAGCAGGACCATCAGATGGCAAGACATCCCCTCAAAAATAGCCTACCTCTTCATAAGAACAGGGTGACACCCATGACGATCGTGTTTTTCACTGGAAACCCAGTGATGCATAATATAATGGCATCTTATGCTCCATTTTGCAAAACTACACCCAGGCTCATCTGAACCTAGAGCATTTCTCTGGGACTAAGACAAGGAGAGTTGGTGACCACCCACATTGCTGGGAGAATCAATATCATTGACACACACCATTACTATATTGCTCCACCATGAACAGTCATCCCGGCTCCCATTTCAGTTCTACCCAGCTCTGATGATTAGCATGAAATCAATCGATGGTATTTATTGAGCACTTTGTATGCGCAGAGCACTGTTGAATTCAGGTTACTATTTCCAAGTTATTCTCAAAAGCGTTATTTTTATTAATGGAGTAAATGATATTTTAATGCTACAGCTATGAATAATAATAAAAATAACAGTGGTATGTGTTAAGCTAAGTGCTAAGGGATAGTTGCAAGATAATCAGATCAGACAGCCCGTCACCCACGGAGCTCAAAATCTAAGATGAAGAGAGAGCAAATATTCTGTCCCCATTTTAAAGATGAGGAAACTGAGGCCCAGGGAGGTTAAGCATCTTGCCACTATCAAACAGCAGCCCAGAGGGAGAGCTGAGACTAGAACCCAGTTCCCCTGACTCCCTTTATCCATAGTCTTTCCTGTAGGCCACACTACTGCCTCAAAAAGATAACTTTATTTTTCAACCATCTATTTCTAAAATGATAATCTGTAGCAAAATGCAAATACTGTAGTATGAACTTAACAAATGTCAACAATATAAATTTTGCCTCAATATTATGCTATTTATTCATGAATTTGCAATTTGGTTTGGAGCTCTATTGTAATTCATCAGGTTTACAATGCCAACTGATGGCCATCCACATAAAGATCCTCTATGCAAAGAACAACTGATTGTGGAAAGACCTCTTAGCATTTCAGAAAATACCACCTTTAATAAACGGCTGCAGTGGAAATTAGTTTCCCGTACAAAATAAGTAAAGTCATCAAAAAGTTTCCCAATAAAACTAAACACCGTCGGATAGTTTGCCCATAAAGTTAATATCGTGGCCTGAAAAGTATGGAGCAGAATTACAAATAAATTCTGTTGCTGGTCTTCTAATGAATTCCATAACTAAGGCCATTCTATTTCCCCGTGGCATTTTACTCACTTTGTTTCGCTTCCAATGTCTATTCCTCCAAACTTACCGCTCAAGCAGGCAGTAGGATAGGCTTTCAATTTCATTTCAAAATATGAATTTATTTCTGAGTCTCTAAACCCTAGGGCATTCCCAGGCCCCACATTATTTGAATCAGAGGATAGTTGTGAAAAATGCCAGATTTCTTTTCCGAGAGTCTCTTTTCTCCTCATATATTTGCTAGAAAGGTGGTTGGAAATAATTAAGATCCTCAAAATCATTTTCCTAGGTACACAGAGTTCTCCGACTCATACCTTTAATTATAAACTGACAGCTAATAAAATAGAATGTCAGGAAGCTCATACAACTAACCCCCTCCGAGCAGTTTTACTGTGGGCCTTGCTTTATAAAAAGCCTACGGTGCAGATCATTTTTAATTAAATAAAGGCAAGGGTTCCCAGAGCAGGAGTTACAATAAAAGAGGGTTTCAGTGGAACAGCTGAATAAATGTGTTCTAAAATTAGTCCAGTCATTTCCAAACTGTCTCTTCCTGCTCTGTGTAATCCGGACCAGGAGAAATGAATTTTCTCAAGAGCCTTATATGTATTTTGCTCAGTTCATTTTAATAACATTACAGCTATTTTGCATCTATCATTCCAAAGTGAAAAGAAAAGATTAAAAGAATTCTTCAAGAACGTGATTCACCCACTTAGCAAATCCTGACACTGAACACAGATGTTGGATGAACAGAAAATATGGCCACGGTTCTTGTCCGGGAGATTTAAAATCTAAGCAAGACCCACAGAAAGATGATGAACAGCTGTGTTACCAAGCATTTGGCTTCTAATTACACTTTTCTTAATTTCTTCTTTAGAAGCAAGGACAAAATTCCCTTGGTGAACTCATTCGCTCCCACGGCTTCAACTATCATCTCTACGCTGATGACACCCAAATCTACATCTCTGCCCCTGCTCTCTCTCCCTCCCTTCAGGCTCGTGTCTCCTCCTGTCTTCAAGACATCTCCATCTGGATGTCTGCCCGCCATCTAAAACTCAATATGTCCAAGACTGAACGCCTTGTCTTCCCTCCCAAACCCTGCCCTCCCCCTGACTTTCCCATCACTGTTGGCACTACCATCCTTCACGTCTCACAAGCCCGCAACCTTGGTGTCATCCTCAACTCTGCTCTCTCGTTCACCCCTCACATCCAATCCGTCACCAAAAACTGCCGGTCTCACCTCCTCACCATAGCCAAGATCCACCCTTTCCTCTCCATCCAAACCACTACCTTGCTGGCTCAATCTCTCATCCTATCCCGACTGGATTACTACAACAGCCTCCTCTCTGATCTCCCATCCTCCTGTCTCTCCCCACTTCAATCTATACTTCACGCTGCTGCCCCGATCATCTCTGTGCAGAAACGCTCTGGGCATGTTACTCCCCTCCTCAAAAATCTCCAGTGGCTACCAGTCAACCTACGCATCAGGCAAAAACTCCTCACTCTAGGCTTCAAGGCTCTCTATTTCCTCGCCCCCTCCTACCTCACCTCCTTTCTTTCCTTCTACAGCCCAGCCTGCACCCTCCACTCCTCTGCCACTAACCTCCTCACTGTGCCTCGTTCTCACCTGTCCCACCATCGACCCCTGGCCTACATCCTCCCCCTGGCCTGGAATGTCCTCCCTCTGCACATCTGCCAAGCTAGCTCTCTTCCTCCCTTCAAAGCCCTACTGAGAGCTCACCTCCTCCAGGAGGCCTTCCCAGACTGACCCCCGTCTCCTCTCCTCCTCCCCATCCCCCTCGCCCTACCTCCTTCCCCTCCCCACAGCACCTGTATATATGTTTGTACAGATTTATTACTCTAATTTACTTGTACATATTTACTATTCTATTTATTTTATGTTAATATATTTTGTTTTGTTGTCTGTCTCCCCTTCTAGACTGTGAGCCCATTGTTGGGTAGGGTCCGTCTCTATACATTGCCAACTTGTACTTCCCAAGCGCTTAGTACAGTGCTCTGCACACAGTAAGCTCTCAATAAATACGATTGAATGGATGAATGAATGAATGAAAATATTCTTGTAATGGAAAGGGTGAGTGGGTGCAGAATTCTTCAGTCCCTATTCCCAAGCTTTCTGTTCCCAGAGACATGTAATGGGAAGAGTTTTGTAAGAGTAGAAAAGGAATTTGGGAGAGAAATATTTGGGTGGGATGAGGTGAGAGTTATCAGATGAAGAAATTTGAGAATCACTCATGTTTAGTATGCACTCTCTGTCCATTGCAAGAATTATCCTCATTTTCCATATATGCCAGTAAATCTCTTTTTTCTTAACCAAAAAATGTTCACACTGTCTCCGGAAGCCTACTTTCTTGCTTTCTGGCCCTTTTCTTCTTCTTCTAGGCTCTAGATAGCTGTTGAACAGCGCATGGTGGAAGAAAATGCTACTAACAGTGAATTCTCCCAATCTTCAAATCCTTACTAAAATGCCTCTTTCAATGGGCCTTCCCTGATTCCCCTCATTTCCCCCTGCTAATTACCCACCCCTCTATGTTTCCTATTCACTTATGTGTATAATCCCTAACACTATGATACTCATCCCACCCCCAGCTCCACATCACTTATGTACATATGACCTTGCTCTAATTTATTTTAATGTCTGTCTCCCTCAGTTTCGTAAGAGCACAAAGGTAGGGATCATGTCTATCACTGCTTAGAACAGTGCTTGGCACATAGTAAATGCTTAACAAATACCATCATTATTATTAGTCTCCCAAGTGTAGAGCTGCATGAAGCAGCATGGCTTAGTGAATAGAGCATGGGCACAGGAGTCAGAAGGACCTGGGTTCTAATTCTGGCTCTGCTACCTGTCTGCTATATGACCTTGGGCAAATCACTTATCTGGTTACCTCATCTGTAAAATGGGGTTTAAGACTGTGAGCCCCATGTGGGCCAGGGACTGTGTCCATCTGGATAAACTTGTATCTACTCTGGCATTTAGAACAGTGCTTGGCACAAAGATGATTATTATTATTATGAAGTCTTGTCTTTTCAATCGTATTTAATCTTGTCCTATGCCGTTGAATCTTCTCTGACCCATAGCGACATCATGGACACGTCTTTCCCAGAACATCCCACTTCCATCGGCAATCATTCCGGTCATGTATACATTCCCCCGGTCATATTTCCCCTCATCCCCCTCTCCATCCCCCCCATCTTACCTCCTTCCCTTCCCCACAGCACCTGTACATATGTATATATGTTTGTACATATTTATTACTCTATTTATTTATTTATTTATTTATTTTACTTGTACATATCTATTCTATTTTATTTTGTTAGTATGTTTGGTTTTGTTCTCTGTCTCCCCCTTTTAGACTGTGAGCCCACTGTTGGGTAGGGACTGTCTCTGTATGTTGCCAATTTGTGCTTCCCAAGCGCTTAGTACAGTGCTCTGCACATAGTAAGCGCTCAATAAATACGATTGATGATGATGATAGAGGTTTCATAGTAAAAATACAGAAGTGGTTTGCCATTGCCTCCTTCCACGCAGTAAACTTGAGTCTCCACCTTTGACAATCTCCCATGTTGCTGCTGCCCAGAACAGATGAGTTTTGACTTGTAGCAGGTTGCCTTCCACTCACTAGCCACTGACCAGGCTGGGAATGGAATGGATAGGCCTTTGCTTGACTCTCCCTCCCATAGTTGAGGCTGGTAGAGTACTGAAAACTATCCAGGTGTGACCCTGAGAGGGGTGTTATGAAGTAAGGGCTCAATAAAAACCACTGGTTTATTAAATAATTAAATTAGCCTGAGAGTTTGTGGATTGCTGGAGAGGCCAGTGAAATACCCACAGTTCTGACTGCTTCATGCATATACAAAGATTGTCCCTTGTGCTGCTTGTTGTTGCCTCAGTTGCCTCATCTGTAAAATGGGGATTTACTTATGGTATCTGTTAAGTGCTTACTATGTGCCAGGCACAGTTCTAAGCATTGGGGTAGATAGAAAGTAATCAGGTTGGACACAGTCTATGTCCCACATGGGGCTCACAGTCTTAATCCCCAGTTTACAGATGAGGTAACTGAGACGCAGAGAAGTAAAGTGACTAGTCCAAGGTCACTGAACAGACAAGTGACAGAGTCGAGATTAGAGCCTAAGTCCTTTTGGCTCCCAGGCCTGTGCTCCATCCACTAGGCCATGCTGCCTCTCAAGATTGACTGCGAGCCCCATGTGGGACAGGGACTGTGTCAAACCGGACTAGCTTGTATCTACCCCAATGCTGAGAACAGAGCTTGAAACATGATAAGTGCTTAATGAATACGATTATCATTATTATTACTATTTTTCCTCCAGCGCCTCGTGCTGTTTTCACTTTTGGCCTCCTCATCCCTACAAGGAGTCTGCTGTCTCGTAGTTCTCTGACTGCTTCTTCTTAGTAGCATTTGCTGGCATTTTATCTCCCTCTGTTTGTCTACCACTGCCTAAGTAAAGAGCGGGGAGAAGGTCCCACAAGGCTTTCTTTCTGGGTCCTCTACTCCTTTTCTCTATGTACATTCTTTCAGGGCCCTCATCCACTTGGACAGGATTCTCTGATCACCTCTGCTCTATTTCCCAGTCCCATTCTTACTCTTCCTTTTTTATTTCATATTTCTTCTTAGCTCCAGGGCATCTCCCTGTGGGTATCTGGGATTTTAAGTTCAAAATGCCTAAAATGTCCCATCTGCCCTCCCAAATCTGTTACTCCAAATAACTTTCCTATCACCATTGACAACAACATCATTCTCACTGACCCAGAAGCCTTCAACTCTGGTGATGTCTTTGATTCCTCTCTGTCTTTTTACCTTCTCGTTCAGCCTGATGCTAAATACTGCCAGTTCTTTCTCCGCAGCATATCCCAGATCAATCCTTTCCTTTCCACTCATCACCCTGGTTCAAGATTTTGAAGCAGCATGACATAGTGGAAAGAGCTCGGGCTTGGGAGTCAGAGGTCGTGGGTTTTAATCCCGGCTCGACCACTTATCAGCTGTGTTACTTTGGGCAAGTCATTTAACTTCTCGGTGCCTCAATTACCTCATATGTAAAATGGGGATTAAGACTGTGAGCCCCACATGGGTCAACCTAATTACCTTGTATCAACCCCAGCGCTTAGAACAGTGCTTCACACATAGTAAGTGCTTAACAAATACCATTATTATTAACTAGCTCTCTTCCTCTCTTCAAAGCCCTACTGAGAGCTCACCTCCTCCAGGAGGCCTTCCCAGAGTGAGCTCTCCCTTTTCCTCTCCTCCTCCTCCTCCCCTTCCCATTATCCCTCCTACCCTACCCCCTTCCCTTCCCCACAACACTTGTGTACATTTGTACATATTTATTACTCTATTTTACTAATGATGTGTATATAGCTATAATTCTATTTATTCTGGTGGTATTGACACCTGTCTACTTGTTTTGTTTTGTTGTCTGTCTCCCACATCGAGACTGAGAGCCTGTTGTTGGGTAGGGACTGTCTCTACATGTTTCCGATTTGTACTTCCCAAGCGCTTAGTACAGTGCTCTGCATACAGTAAGTTCTCAATAAATACAATTGAATGAATGAATGAATGAATCTCAATCAATCAATCAACCAATGGTATTTATCCAGTGCTGATGGTGTGCAGAGCACTGCACTACATGCTTGGAATAGTACAAAATAACAGAGTTGGTAGGTGTGCTTCCTGCTTACAATCAGTCATACTTATTGAACACTTACTATGCACAGAGCACTTTACTAAATGCTTTGGAGAGTACAACAGAATTAGCAGACATGTTTCCTGCCCACAACCCTCTTACAGTCTAGAGGGGGAGTCAGGTATTAATATGGATAAATAATTTATGGTACAAAAGTGTATAAGGTTGGGGGTGAAGCAAATATCAAGTGTCCAAATGACACACATTGAAGTTCATAGATAATAATGATAATAATAATGGCATTCATTAAGTGTTTACTATGTGCATAGCACTGTTCTAAGCCGTGGGGAGGTTACAAGGTGGTCATGTTGTCCCATGTGGGGCTACAGTCTTAATCCCCATTTTACAGATGAGGGAACTGAGGCACAGAGAAGTGAAGTGACTTGCCCAAAGTCACACAGCTGACAGTTGGCAGAGCCGGGATTTGAACCCATGACCTCTGACTCCGAAGCCCGGGCTCTTTCCACTGAGCCACGCTGCCAAGCACTATTCTAAGCACCAGGGGAAATACAAGTTAATCAGGTTGAGCACAGTCCCTGTCCTACAAGGGGCTCACGCTCTTAATCTCCATTTTACAGATGAGAGAACTGAGTTACAGAGAAGTGAAGTGAGTTGCGCAAAGTCACACAGAGGACAAGTGGCAGAGGCTAGATTAGAACCCAGGTCCTTCTGACCTGCAGGCCCAAAGAATCCATTAAACCACGCTGCCGTTATTGCTTGGTAGGTGGAGCTTTCAGGAGCTTACAAGGAGCGTTCAATCTAGAAGGAGTTTACATCAATCATATTATTGTATCAAGCTTCTCTTTTGTCTCTCGGCTTCCAGCCTCTCCCCTCTTCAGTCTGTAATATACTCTGGGTCCTGCATCATCTTCCTAAAATGTCACTTTGTCTACATCTCTTTAACAGACCTGATTATCTTGTATCTACCACAATGCTTATTGCAGTGCTGAGCACAGAGGAAACATTCAACAAGCACCATAAATATTATTATCTCTCCTCTCCTCATTTGACTTCCAGACAGGAGAGGAACTACAGGAGTCCTATGCAATTTGGCTCTTTAAATACTCTTCCGCCTCCTCTCCCCAAGAAAATGTGCCATACTCAAGACAACCAGAAGTCTTTCCCTTATCCTTGTATCTGGTGTACCTCGAGGCAACAATATATAAAAAAAAATAGAATACTTCACTCTCCTGCTATGTACTTTGATTCAGCCTAGCACAACCTGGCAGGTGAAAATAAATTGGCTAGTATTGATAAAAATGACTTCATGTAATCAAACCCCAACCTTTGTACCTCCCACTCCCTTCTGCTTTGCCCGGACTTGCTCCCTTAATTCATCCCCCCTTCCGTCCCCATAGCACTTGTGAACGTATCTATAATGTATTTATTTATATTAATGTTGGTCTCATCTTCTAGACTGTAAGCTAGTAGTGGGCAGGGAATGTGTCTGTTTATTGTCTCTAATAAACAGTTTGGGCACAATCTACATGGGGCTTACTGTCTAAGTTGAAGAGAGGAACATTTAACCCCCGTTTTACAGATGAGGAAACTGAGGCACAGAGAAGTAAGTGATTTGCCCAAGATCAGACAGGAGACAAGAGGCAGAGCCAGGATTAGAACCCAGGTCCTCCAACTACCAGGTCAGTGCTCTTTCCACTAGGCCACACCGCCTCCTCCAGGGGAATGCCCTGTCTGTTGATAACCACTGGAAAGATCTCTCAGGTGGGTATTCAAAATTCCTATTAAGTGGATGTAAAACACAGTCTTATAAATAAGACAGAGATGACCTCGGCTTAGAAATTAGGTCACCTAAATTTCAGTCCTGCGCTCTTCCCGCAAGGCTACATTGCTTCCCAACTGCTTCTCAACTTCAATAATGATACTGCAGAGAAAGTAAAATCCATGGAAAAAATGGTCAGAGGCTTCTGTCCAAGCCCAGGCTCAACAAGTCTTCCAGAACCTATTATTTCTAATTCCATCTTGAAGCCCAGAGAAATCAAGGAGCCATTTTGGATGGAAAGCTGCCAATCATACTCCCTCTACTTGGCCAAAAGAAATCAAGATAGGAGAATTTGGTCCCCAGGGAAATGAATGAAAACCTTGAATTTCTGGCACAGCAAAACCCAGGATCCTTGTTTTTCTGTGTAATCCATCAGTCAATCAATCAATGGTATTTATTGAACACTTACTGGGTGCAGAACACTGTACTAAGCACTTGGGTGAGTAAAGTATAACAGAGTTGGTAGACACATTCCCTGCTCACAACAAGCTTACAGCCCAGGAGAGAGACAGACTCTAATATAAATTAAGGTTATGTACGTAAGTGCTGTGGGGCTGAGGGAGAGGTGAAAGATAAGTCGTCATTTTGGGAAGACTACAGAAGCCCAACGTTTGATTTAAAACTAGAGTAGTACCTTGGATTTTTCATTTACGAGGTAAAACTGCTCATGATTTTTTCCATGTCACACTTGTAGTTGGCACCACTTCCCCATGAGCCCCTATGTGATAGACCATCTTTTCTAAGTCACCATTCCAACCACTCCACAAGAGACAATCAGCATTAAGCTGAAGTGCAATCCAGAGCTTCGAATCATTAAATAGAGCTGCAGAAGCGAAGACTAGTTTGGCAAATGGCCTGTAGCAAGAATGGCTTTCGATGGGAAGCAATCAAGGAGGAACATCAGGAGCCCTGCAGGTGAGAGCGGCAGCAAGGTGACCCAACTCTGAAAACAGGATCGATCCAGTTTGTTTGAACACAGGAAATTCATTTCAGACCCATTCTGGGCTGAGCCAGGGACCATTTTCACCTAAAATGAGATGTGATTAAAAAGCAGCACTTAAATTCAGCAGACCCAACCCAAGTCAGGCAGTAACAGGGAGCCATTGTGATCTCTTACTACTGCCATCTTATTGTCACTGAAGAACACTAAAACTCTTAACAAGCCCTTTAAAAATGACTCAAGGGAGTTCCTAACTGAGGGAGGAGAGGAGAAGGAAGAGGGTGGGGAGAAGGAGGGAGAAGGAGAAAGTACTTATTTGAATAATCCCAGGGGAGACGTCTTGTGCTTTTCACAGTCTGGTGTGCTGCACATTTATTATTTTAAAGAGGCCTAATTTATATCCATGGGATGCTAATGTCTCTGCAGGATTTCTCAGAGCCATAATCAGGAAATTAGTAAATCTTTCCAGAGCAACAGTTTAGTGACTTCAAACCCAGTTTAGAAACAAAATATCAGCCGAATGTGTGCCTATTCTCAAAAGGAACTAAAAAGGGCAAATGATGTGATGGTTTCTCTTCTAATTCAGTGATGATCCAGGCTTTTTCTATAAGAAGACAGTGACAAGATGTTCTGGATATCTTTGTGTGGGGAGAGGTAAAATGCACATCGCAGGAGCTCAATAAACAGACATTAACAGGGAGAAGTGTAGCAAAGGCAAATACATTGGCTAGGAAAGTTGAATGTCCAAAGGTAGACTGAAGAGCTAGCCTGCCCCCAACCAGAATTTCTCACAGGCTGGGAGTCAATCCCACCACCCTGTCAGGCCCCTGGGATGTCTATCAGTACCCAAGGCTCACTCTCAGCCAGGATATGCAAGGCAGTTAGGCTAAAGTAACCTGATTTTTCTTAAGTTCAATATAGGAGAGTTGAGGTTTCCTCAAGATAATAATAATAATAATAATAATAATAATAATAATGGCATTTGTTAAGTGCTTACTATGTGCAAATGACTGTTCTAAGCACTGGAGGAATACAAGGTGATCAGGTTGTCCCACGTGGGGCTCACAATCTTAATCCTCATTTTACAGATGAGGTAACTGAGGCACAGAGAAGCTAAGTGACTTGCCCAAAGTCACACAGCTGACTTTGGTGGAGCCAGGATTAGAACCCATGGCCTCTGACTCCCAAGCCCGGGCTCTTGCCACTGAGCCCCACTGCTTCTCAAGTTCACTGGTAGACAAGGTCGCGAGAACCTCACAATCAATCAGTGGTATTTATTGAATGCTTACTGTGTGCAGAGCACTATACTAAGCACTTGGGGGAGTCCAATACAAAAGTTGGTGGGAACATTCCCTGCTCACTAGGGGCTGATAATAAATCAATCAAAGGTGATTACTGAGCGCTTTCTGTGTGCAGAGCACTGTACAGTGCGCTTGGGAGGGTCCAATACAACAGAGTTGGTACACACATTCCCTGCTCACAAGAAGCTTTCAATGAATCAATCAATAACGGTATTTATTGAGCACTTCCTGTGTGCAGTGCGTTGTACTAAGTGCCTGGGAGAGTCCAATGGACACGCTGGGAGTCAATGTTCCTTCCAGGTGCAGAGAAGAGAGGAGAAAGGCAAGAAAGCAGGGATGGGGAAGGAGCAGTTACAGGGAATTACATAAACTCATATGGATAGAGCACTAGCCTAGGAGTCAGAAGGATCTGGGTTCTAATCCCCACTCCGCCACTTGTCTGTTGTGTGACCTTGGGTAAGTCACTTCATTTTTCTGGGCCTCAGTTATTGCATCTGTAAAATGGGGATTGAGAGTTTGAACCCCATGTGAGACAGGGACTGTGTTCAACCCAATTTGCTTGTATCCACCCCAGCGCTTAGTACAGTGCCTAGCACATAATAAGCACTTAACAAATACCACAATTATTATTGTTATGTGCCACATATGGACTCATGCAGACACACAGTCAGGAGTAAAATAGTAAAGTAATAACAAAATAATAATAGTATTTGTTAAGCACTTAGTCTATGATAAGCCCTGTTCTAAGAGATGGGGTAGATACAAATTAATCTGGTCGATAACACACCTGAAGCCCAGTCTGAGTAGAAGGGAGAACAGATATTGAATCCCCATTTTACAGTTAAGGAACTGAGGACAGAGAAGTTAAGTGACTTTCCCAAGGTCCCACGGCAAGTAAGTGGCAGAGTCAGGATTTGAACCCAGATCCTCTGACTTGCAGGCCTACATTTTTTCCACTAGGCCATGCTGCTTTCCTAAGGTGACCAGACCTCTTCTAGACTGTAAACCCAGCGTGGGCAGGGATTGCCTCTCTTTATTGCTGAATTGTACTTTCCAAGCACTTAGAACAGTGCTCTGCACACAGTAAGCTCTCAATAAATACAGTTGAATGAATGAATGAATCAATCAATCGTATTTATTGAGCGCTTACTGAATGAATGAATGAATGAATCCCGATTTTAGCAAGACAACCCTAAAATTGAGGGTCTGTCAAACTGGACTCTTCAGTGGCACTAGTCCTTTGAAAAGAAATGACCCTATGGCATGTACAACGTCTTCACCTCAGCACTGGACACGCATAAAAACTTAATTTATTCACCATTAAAATCAGGCTCATTGTTTTCAACAGCAACATTTTACTTTTATCCAATTGAGGCCTTACTATGCTAAGACTTGCTACATTTATAAGTAGCACAGTTCTGCCACGTTAATCATCTTGTCATACACTAGCAGTTGGAGAGGGGGAAAAAAATGAAACTATCAACATTCAACAGTCTCTATGTATGGGACTTGGGACCACTCCAGCTAGCCGTGAATTTTATTTTCAAATCATTTTCAACACGTTTTTATTAATGGTATAAGAAGCCACCGCAGATTCCATGTGGAATGATGAGCTGTACCTATTTCTTGAGCATTGGTTTATGGAGTAAGAGGTGGGTAACAAGATTTAATAAATTGTCTCCAGCCTGGCAGAGCACTGCTTTTGAGACAGAAGTCAAAATGCCTTCCAGCTGCTGTACAGGAGTTGGAAGAATTTTAAAGCCAAATTTACTTTCCTAATCACGCTTCTAAAATTGTGATTACCTCCAACACGCAACTGAACTCTCACCGCAGGATGCTGTTTCTCATAGTATAACCATTTCATAACCTGAATTTTCAGAGCTCAATCCATTCATATTAAGTGATGAGGAGAATCAACGGGGCTTAGTTGCTAGCGCACGGTCCTGGGAGTCAGAAAAACCTGGGTTCTAATCCTGGCTCTGCCACATGTCTGCTGTGTGACCTTGGGCAAGTCACTTCGCTTCTCTGGGCCTTAGTTACCTCCTCTGTAAAATGGGGATTAAAAGTGTGAGCCCCATGTGGGGTAGGGACTGTGTCCAACCTGATTAACTTGTAACTATCCCAGTGCTTCAAACAGTGCTTCACACATAATAAGTGCTTAACAACTACCATCATTATTAATTATTATTATCATTTTCTTTCCTCAAGCTAGACTTCCATTTAGTTATCAGATGTATGGCATCTGTGGCACTTTCTACAAGTGGCTACTAGTTAGGACAGAAAACTAGTTGTCTGTTGTTATAGTGTACTCTCCCAAGTGCTTAGTCTAGTGCTTTGAACACAGTAAGCACTCAATAAATATGATTGAATGAATAATAGGAAGACACAGTACTGATATTCCAATCCTGCTGCCCTGGAAGAAGGGATTTCCACGGTAGGGAAAAGACAAAAGGTTCACACAGATTCAGTGTGGCCTAGTGGGAAGAGCATGGAAATGGGTTCAGGGGTTGCAGTGGGGGTCAGAGGACCTGGATTCTAATCCTGGCTCTGCCACCTGCCTGCTGTGTGACCTTGGGCAAGACACAAATTTTTGTGCATCAGTTTCCTCATCTGTAAAATAGGTATGAAATACTTGTCCTCCCTCATTCCTAGACTGTGAGCCCCAAGTAGGACAGGAACTATGTCTGACCAAATTGTCTTGTATCTACCCCAGTGCTTAGTATAGTATCTAGATTGTGAGCCCGCTGTTGGGTAGGGACCATCTCTATATGTTGCCAACTTGTACTTCCCAAGCGCTTAGTACAGTGCTCTGCACATAGTAAGTGCTCAATAAATATGATTGAATGAATGAATAAATGAATGGCACATCGAAAGAGAGCTTAAAAACTACCACAGAAGGAGAGTAGTTCTTGCTTATCAGCAAACCATTCATTGCCTGGCTGGACAGCTGTGACTAGTAGAAGAATCAACAATCAGGTTGGTACATTTTTTTTTGGTATCTGTTAAGCCTTTACTATGTTCCAGGCACTCAACACTGGTCTAGATAAATGATAATCAAGTTGGATACAGTCCAGATCCCACATGGGGATCACAGTCTTCACACCATTTTACAGATGAGGTAACTGAAGCACAGAGAACCCATGTCCTCTGCCCCCGTACCTGAGCTCTTTCGATTAGGTCATGCTGCTTCTCACACTGTTTCCTTTTACTTTCCCTGAACTGAACAATAGTAGACTCAAAAAGCATCAGCAGTGATATTGGCAAGAAAGGAGGATTTCGTAAGTGCCAAGTTAAGGAGAGATACAAGATAATCCAATCAGGCAGAGTGACTTTCGCCCAAGGGGCTCACAACCTAATAGAGAAAAGGAGAGCAGATATTTTGGTTTCATTTTACAGAAGAGAAAACTGAGGTCCAGACAGCTTAAGGGTCTTGTCTGAAGTCGCCCAGCAGGCTAGTAGTATAGCTGGCTCTAGAACCCAGGCTTCCTGACTCCCAATTCCGCAATCTTTCCAATAAACTGCTTCATATTTCTTAAAGAAATGGACTGGGCTCACGAAGAAATTGTCTTTCCTGTGGGCATCAGAATGATGCATGTTACAATTTAGAAACCAAAATAGGTAACATCTATCTTAAGTAGGGCTGCTACAATTATTTATAACAAAATCTGAATTTGGCCTTCAAAATTCTGGAGCAATCCCTAAAAATTCCTGCCCACCTCAATCACAAGGAGTTCATCATCAGGAGAAGTTTTTCAATCTACTTCTTCAGGACTCCGGGAGTCACAGAAGTGGACCCAGTGGGAGTAAAGTCTCTCCCGGTAAAATTCTTCAAGTACGATAAAATATATTTAGGGGGACTAAAATTCCCCCCAAAGGAATGAAAACCAGAAAAATGCAAGCCTAACTTAGGGTAACCTTAGAATACTTTTATCCTCCAGAACACTTCTAGACTTCTTCCAGCCCCAAAAGAACAGGTCAAGATGTCACCAGCTTAGTGGAAAGAGCATGGGCTTGGGAGTCAGAGGATATGGGTTCGAATCCTGTCTCTGACACTTGTCTGCTGTGTGATCTTTGGCAAGTCACTTAACTTCTCTGTGCTTCAGTTACCTCATCTGTAAAATGGGGATTAATAATAATAATGGCATTTGTTAAGCACTTACTATGTGCAAAGCACTGTTCTAAGCACTGGGGAGGTTACAATCAAACAATCAATCAATCGTATTTATTGAGCGCTTACTGTGTGCAGAGCACTGTACTAAACGCTTGGGAAGTACAAGTTGGCAACACATAGAGACAGTCCCTACCCAACAGTGGGCTCACAGTCTAAAAGGGGGAGACAGAGAACAAAACCAAACATGCTAACAAAATAAAATAAATAGAATAGATATGCACAAATAAAATAAATAAATAAATAAATAGAATAATAAATATGTACAAACATATATACATATATACAGGTGCTGTGGGGAAGGGAAGGAGGTAAGATGGGGAGGATGGAGAAGGGGACGAGGAGGAAAGGAAGGAAGGGTCTCAGTCTGGGAAGGCCTCCTTGAGGAGGTGAGCTCTCAGTAGGGCCTTGAAGGGAGGAAGAGAGCTAGCTTGGCAGATGGGCAGAGGGAGGGCATTCCAGGCCCAGGGGATGACGTGGGCTGGGGGTCGATGGTGGGACAGGCGAGAACGAGGCCCAGTGAGGAGATTAGCGGTGGCAGAGGAGCGGAGGGTGCGGGCTGGGCTAGATTAGGAGAGAAGGGAGGTGAGGTAGGAGGGGGAGAGGTGATGGACAGCCTTGAAGCCCAGGGTGAGGAGTTTCTGCCTGATGCGCAGATTGATTGGTAGCCACTGGAGATTTTTGAGGAGGGGAATAATATGCCCAGAGCGTTTCTGGACAAAGACAATCCGTACATCAGGTTGTCTCACGGGGGGCTCACAGTCTTAATCCCCATTTTACAGATGAGGTAACTGAGGCACAGAGTAGTTAAGTGACTTGCCCAAAGTCACACAGCTGACAGTTGGCAGAGCCAGAATTTGAACCCATGACCTCTGACTCCAAAGCCCGGGCTCTTTCCACTGAGCCACGCTGCTTCTCCAATTAAGACTGCGAGCCCCACATGGGGCAACCTGATTACCTTGTATCTACCCCAGCACTTAGAACAGTGCTTGGCACATCGAAAGCACTTAACAAATACCATAATTATTATTATAATTACTAAAAGCCAGATGTCAATCCACATAGTCTCATACCCTTTCATTCATTCAATCGTATTTATTGAGCGCTTACTGTGTGCAGAGCACTGTACTAAGCGCTTGGAAAGTACAATTTGGCAACAGAGACAATCCCTACCCAACAATGGACTCACCATCTAGACAGACACACACAGACTCACAAACACACTCTCTCTCTCGCCACAGACAGACGGAGATAGACAAAACAAGTTTCCATGGCTCCACCAACTCTTCACTGTTTGCCCTTGGGCAAATCACTTCAGTTCTCTGGGCCTCCCTTTCACATCATTCATTCATTCAATAGTATTTACTGAGCGCTTACTGTGTGCAGAGCACTGTACTAAGCGCTTGGGAAGTACAATTTGGCAACAAATAGAGACAATCCCTACCCAACAATGGAATCACCATCTAGACAGACACACACAGACACACAAACACACTCTCTCTCTTGCCACAGACAGAGATAGACAAAACGAGTTTCCATGGCTCCACCAACCCTTCACTGTTTGCCCTTGGGCAAATCACTTCAGTTCTCGGGGCCTCGGTTTCACATCCTGCGTAAAATGGGGATGAAATACCCACCCTCCGGCCCGCTAAGACTGTGAGCCCCGGGTGGGCCGAGAAGAGATTCTGATCTTATTTCCTGCTCCCGCCCGCAGCGGACAGATTGCCTGGTGTGTACGAGGCGCTAAATCCTATGCGCTTAGTACAATGCTCTGCACACAGTAAGCGCTCAATATATACGACTGAATGAAAGAATGAAAATCAGAGCAGCGTCGCCGTTGCCATCGTCTTCATCATTAGCAGTAGTAGAAATAGTATGGTGTGTGTTTCATCATGCCCCCGGAGGAGCGCCCTGATGAAAACAGGGGAGCCCCGCTGCTTCTCCCTTGGACTAGGTGAAACCCCAGGGGAGTCCAAATGGTAGCCAGCGGCAGCGGGGGTGGGGCTGAAGGTGCCCCAAAAGGAACCAGAGAAAGAGTGTGGCTCAGTGGACAGAGCCTGGGCTTTGGATTCAGAGGTCACGGGTTCAAACCCCGGCTAGGCCAATTGTCAGCTGTGTGACTTTGGGCAAGTCACTTCACTTCTCTGGGCCTCAGTTCCCTCATCTGGAAAATGGGGATGAAGACTGTGAGCCCCCCGTGGGACAACCTGATCACCTTGTAACCTCTCCAGCGCTTAGAACAGCACTTTGCACATAGTAAGCACTTAATAATGCTATTATGATTATGATTATTATTTTTATTATTATTATTATTATTATTATTATTAAGGAGTAGGGGGCCCCTACCCCTGGACTTCCTACATTATTAGTAATAGTAATCATATAATAATTGTGATCATTATTTATCAAGTTCAAATCCCAGCTCCGCCAGTTGTCAGCTGTGTGACTGGGAATCCATTCCAGTGTGCCAGTTCATTCATTCAATTATATTTATTGATTGCTTACTGTGTGCACAGCACTGTACTAAGCACTTGGGAGAATACAATAAAACAATAAACAGACACATTCCCTGCCCACAACTAGCTTACAGTCTAGACTGGGAGACAGACATTAATATCCACAAATTACAGCTATGTACATAAGTGCTGTGGAGCTGGGATGGGGGATAAATAAAGGGAGCAAGTCAGAATGACAGACAAGGGAGTGGGGAAGAGGAAAGGAGAGTTTAGTCAGGAAGAGCAGTGCTAGTTACTATTTGTATGTCTCACAGGTTAAATTAAGTTCACCAGGACATTTCCTAACTTGAATCTATCCGGTTCCTTGAAATTCAGATAGAAATGGTACAGTTCCTACCTCAATCCAACCGTGAGACCACATCACATTAATTGACCACCCTAATTGTCTTGTCTTCTCTTATGCTGTGGAGTCATTTTTGACCCATAGCGACAATACAGACATTGTCTCCCTGAATGCCCCGCTCTCCATCTTCAATTGTTCTGGTAGTATATCCATAGAGTTCTCCTGGTAAAAATATGGAAGTGGTTTACCATTGCCTCCATCCACGCAGTAACCCTGAGTCTCCACCTTCCACTCTATCCCGTGCTGCTGCTGCCCAGCACGGGTGAGTTTTGACTTGTAGCAAATTGCCTTCCACTCCCTAGCCACTGGCCAAGCTAGGAATGGAATGGGTAGGCCTCTGCTTGACTCTCCCTCCCTAGCCGAGACTGGTAGAGAACTGGAAATTCTCCAGATGCGACCCTGAGAGGGGATCCTAATTGTGCATCCTAATTAACTGAACCCTTTGGATAACGCAGGGGCTTGGGAGTCAGAGGTCATGTGTTGTAATCTCAGCTCTGCCACTTGTCTGCTGCGTGACCTTGGGCAAGTCAATTCTCTGGGCCTCAGCTACCTCATTTGTAAAATGGGGATTAAGACTGTGAGCCTCACGTGGGACAGGGGTTGTGTCCAACCTGATCACCTTGTATCTACCCCAGTGCTTAGAACAGTGCTTGGCACATAGTAAGGGCTTAACAAATACTATTATTATTTTTTCCTTAAATTCCCTGACCTGAAATGCCTTTTTCTCTGGGGTTTCTTAAGGAGCTACACAAGCCAAACTCTGGTAGTAATCAATCAATCAATCAATCAATCAATCGTATTTATTGAGCACTTACTGTGTGCTGCGCACTGTACTAAGCGCTTGGGAAGTACAAGTTGGCAACATATAGAGACAGTCCCTACCCAACAGTGGGCTCACAGACTAGAAGGGGGAGACAGAGAACAAAACCAAACATATTGACAAAATAAAATAAATAGAATAGTAAATATGTACAAGTAAAATAAATAGAGTAATAAATACGTACAAACATATATACATATATACAGGTGCTGTGGGGAAGGGAAGGAGGTAAGACGGGGGGGATGGAGAGGGGAAGGAGGGGGAGAGGAAAGAGGGGGCTCAGTCTGGGAAGGCCTCCTGGAGGAGGTGAGCTCTCAGTAGGGCCTTGAAGGGAGAAAGAGAGCTAGCTTGGTGGATGGGCAGAGGGAGGGCATTCCAGGCCAGGGGGATGATGTGGTCCGGGGGTCGATGGCGGGACAGGCGAGAACGAGGCACAGTAAGGAGATTAGCAGCAGAGGAGTGGAGGGTGTGGGGTGGGCTGGAGAAGGAGAGAAGGGAGGTGAGGTAGGAGGGGGCGAGGGGATGGACAGCCTTGAAGCCAAGGGTGAGGAGTTTCTGCCTGTTGCATAGGTTGATTGGTAGCCACTGGAGATATTTGAGGAGGGGAGTAACATGCCCAGAGCATTTCTGGACAAAGACAATCTGGGCAGTGGTGTGAAGTATGGATTGAAGTGGGGAGAGACAGGAGGATGGGAGATCTGAGAGGAGGCTGATACAGTAGTCCAGACAGGATAGGATGAGAGCTTGAACAAGCAGGGTAGCAGTATCAAACAAGTATCAAACCCCTACGAATCAGTTAATCAATGGGATTTATTGAGTGCTTATGTGCAGAACACTGTCCTAAGCACTTGGGAAAATATAATACACTAGAGTTGGTAGACACCATCCCTTCCCCCAAAGAGTTTATAATCTAGAGGGGAAGACCGACATTAGAATAAATTACAGATAGAGGAAATACTAGAGTGTAAGGATATGTGCTTAGGGGTTACAGTTCCAAGCAAATAGGTGACACAGAGGGGAGGCTGTGGAGGTGAAGTGAAGGCTTAGGCTGGGAAGGGCTCTTGGAGGAGATGGGATTTTAGGAGGGTTTTGAAGGTGGGGAGGGTGGAGGTCTATTGGATATGAAGGAGGAGGGAGTTCCAGAAAGAGGGAAGATGTGGGCAAGGAGTCAGCAGTGGGAGAGACGAGATCGAAATGCAGTGAGCACGTCTGTGTAAGAAGAGTAAGGTGTGTAGGTTGGGTTGTAGTCCCAGATCACTGAAGTTTAAGATAGGAGGGGGTGAGCTGATAGTGCCTTAAAGTCAATCGTAAGGGATTTCTGCTACATACAGAGGTGGACAGGTGATCACTGGGGGTTTTGAGGAGTGGGGAGATATGCACTAAACTTTGTTTAGAAAATGATCCAGCAGAATGAAATATGGACTGGAAAGGGGAGAGACAAAAGGTCAATGAGAAGGCTGATTCAGTAGTCAAAATGGGATATTATTATTATTATTATTATTATTATTATTATTATTATTATTATTATTATTATTATCAACAATTGTTAAGTGCTTAATATGTACCAAGCACTGCATTAAGCACTGAGGTACATAGAAGATATTCAGGTTGGATCCAGTCTTTGTCCCAAATACGCCTCCCAGTCTCAAGCCTTATTTTACAGATGAGGTAACTGAGGCACAGAGAAGTTAAGTGACTTGACTAAGATGACACAGAAGAGAATTGGTGGGGCAGGGATTAGAACCTAGGGCCTTTAGGCTTCCAGGCCCATATGCCATCCACTAGGCCACACTGCTTCTCTAAGTGCATGGATCAGCTAATGTATCTCTATGTATCTCCTAATTCTGTTATATTGTACTCTCCCAATCACATCAGTGTTCTACACAAAGTAATTGTTCAATAAATACCAATGATTGATTGATCAGTGTTGTAGCTCTTTAGATGAGAGGGGAGAGAGAACACTAGAGATCTTGTAAAGGTAGCCCATTGTCTGAGCTAATTACATGGTTTCCCTTCCAGTGACGTTACATGTAAAGAAGTGACTGGTTAACATTAAATGTAAGGCAACTTGGAATCTCATCCTGATTAAGTCTCATCCATTCAAACACGTGTGATATCGTACCCAAGTTTTAAATAGCAGTTACTACTGACACTAAGTGTCATGTGGACAGGGGCTGTGTCCAACCTGTGTATTTTGTATCTCCCCCAGCACTTAGATCAGTACTTGACAATAAATCGTTCAATCAGTGGTATTAATTGAGCACTTGCTGTGTACCTAGCCCTAAATTCCGCTTTTGGGAAAATACGATACAGTAGAGTTGGTGGATACATTCCATTTCCACAAAGAGCTTGCAGCCTAGAAGAGGGAAAGAAAGACATCAATATACATTGTGGTCTAGTGGGAAGAGCAGGGGCCTGAGAATCAAAAGGACCTGGGTTCTAATTCCGACTCTGCCATGAGTCTGCTGTGTGACCTTAGACAAATCATTTAATCTCTCAGTGCCTCAGTTACCTCATCTGGAAAATGGGACTAATGTGGGACAGGGACTGTGTTCAGCCCAGTCACCTTGTATCTTCCCCAGTGCTTAGTACAGTGCCTAGAACATAGTAAGCACTTAACAAATACCATTATTATTATTATTATTATTAAATAAATTATGGATATGTGCATAAGTACTGGGCGACATTGCGGTGGGGGGTGAATATCAAGTGCTTAAAAGGTACAGATCAAAAATCTTGAAATCAATCAATGGTTTTATTGAGCTCACATTGTGTGCAGAGCACTGGACTATTAAGCACAAGGGGAAATACAAAATAATCAAAATAGATGTGGTCCCTGCCATTAACGGAGAAGCAGCATGGCTCAGTGCAAAGAGCCCGGGCTTTGGAGTCAGAGGCCATGGGTTCGAATCCCGGCTCCACCACATGTCTGCTGTGTGACCTTGGTGAAGTCACTTAAATTCTCTGAGCCTCAGTTACCTCATCTGTAAAATGGGGATGACGACTGTGAGCCCCACATGGGACAACCTGATCACCTTGTATCCCCCCTAGCGCTTAGAACAGTGCTTTGCACATAGTAAGCACTTAATGAATGCTATAATAATAATAATAATAATAATTATTATTATTATTATTATCAGGGCTCACAGTCTGAGTGCTTTATCCCGATCTAACAGTTGAGCAAACTGAGGCACAAAGAAGTTAAGTGATTTCCTTAAGGTTATCCTGCAAGCAAGGGCCAGAGCCAGGACTAGAGCTCAGATATTCTCACTTCTAGTGGTTTACTGGAAAGAGCCCGGGCTTGGGAATCAGAGGACTTGAGTTCTAATCCTGACTCTGCCACTTGTCTGCTGTGTGACCTTGGACAAGCCACTTAACTTCTCTGGGCTTCAGTTACCTCATCTGTAAAATGGGGTTTAAGATTAAAAGCCCCACGTGGGACAGCCTGATTACCTTGTATCTACCCTGAGGCTTAGAACAGTGCTTGGCACATAGTAAGTGCTTAACAAATACCATAATTATCATTATTATTATTATTGCTAAACCAGGTTTAAATATATTTCATGTCTGTCTCCACCATAGACTATAAGCTTCTTATGGGGAGGGAATGCATTTACCAACTCTGTTGTATTTTCCCAAGGGCTTAGTACAATGCTCTGCCCACATTAAGCATTCAATAAGTATCAATGATTGATTAGCTCTGAATATTATAGGTGCAACAAGAGGATTAAAGCACCTTCAGTTTTATAATTTCTAAATAACTAAATAACTGCACCTGACTTTTGTGAAAATCATATGAACTTGAAAGAGATTAGCAGCCCGCATTCCGCACCAACCCAGCTGAGGAACAGGGGTGTCTTGGGAGTTGTGAGCAACTTGCTCTAAAGAGGATTAAGGATTTACATCCTTTTAAAAGCTGTAAATCCTCTAAGGGGGATTTAAGTCATCACATAGTGAATGATTTCTAGAGAAGCAGCGCAGTGGAAAGAGCTCGGGCTTTGGAGTCGGAGGTCATGGGTTCAAATCCTGGCTCCACCAATTGTCAGCTGTGTGACTTTGGGCAAGTCACTTCACTTCTCTGGGCCTCAGTTACTGCATCTGTAAAATGGGGATGAAGACTGTGAGCCCCCCCATGGGACAACCTGATCACTTTGAAACCTCCCCAGTGTTTAGTACAGTGCTTTGCACTTAGTAAGCGCTTAATAAATGCCATAGTTATTATTATTTTATTATTATTAATATTACCACTTGTCTGCTTTGTGACCTTAGGCATTCCACTTAACTTCTCTGTGCCTCAGTTACTTCATCTATAAAACAGGGCTTAAGACTGTGAGCCCCACGTGGGACATAGACTGTGTCTAGTAACCTGATTAGCTTATATCCACCTCAGCGCTTAATACAGCGACTGGCACATATTAAGTGCTTAACAAATACCATAAATCCCTTCAAAACCCCAGTCCCTAGAAACCCCCCGAGCCACCCAGCCATTAAAGCTCTACCAAGGAGCATAATGGGCAATGGTCTGCAGAGGTAGCCCAACCCTGCCTCCCCTAGGTGAAAACCAAGCCTTAAAAATGATCAGCCAGACTGAAGGGCTCATGAACTAAAGACTCCTCCAGGCAGAATCTATCAGCCTGTTAAAATGACCTTTTCTTATCTTATGTTTTCGAGCTGTCTCCAGCCCATGCGACACCATGGATACATCTCTCCCAGAATGCTCCATCTCCATCTGCAATCGTTCTGGTAGTGTATCCACAGAGGTTTCTTGTTAAAAATATGGAAGTCATTTACCATTGCCTCCTTCCACGTGGTAAACCTGAGTATCCGCCCTTGACAATTTCCCATGCCGCTGCTGCCCAGCTCGGGAGAGTTTTGACTTGTGGCAGATTGTCTTCCACTCACTAGCCACTGCCCAAGGTGGGAATGGAATGGATAGGCCTCTACTTGACTCTCCCTTCCTTAGTCGAGACTGGTAGAGCACTGGAAACTCTCCAAGTGTGACCCTGAGAGGATGCTAAAATGACCTAGATCCCATTAAACATCAACTACTCTGTCTAAAATGATAACAGCATTCATTTATTCATTCAATCGTATTTATTGAGTGCTTACTGTGTGCAGAGCACTGTACTAAGCGCTTGGGAAGTACGAATCAGCAACTTACAGAGACAGTCCCTACCCAACAATGGGCTCACAGTCTAGAAGGGGGAGACAGATAACAAAACAAAACAAGTGGACAGGTGTCAATACCATCAGAATAAATAGAATTATAGCTATATAGACATCATTAATAAAATAGAGTAGTAAATATGTACACATATACACAAGTGCTTTGGGGAGGGGAAGGGGGTAGGGCAGGATAGGGAGGGGTGGAGGAGGAGAGGAAAAGGGGGGCTCAGTCTAAGAAGGCCTCCTGGAAGAGGTGAGCTCTCAGTAGGGCTCTGAAGGGAGGAAGAGAGCTAGCTTGGCGGATGTGCGGAGGGAGGGCATTCCAGGCCAGAGGTAGGACGTGAGCCAGGGGTCAATGGTGGGACAGGCGAGAACGAGGCCCAGTGAGGAGGTTAGCAGCAGAGGAGCAGAGTGTGCAGGCTGGGATGTAGAAAGAGAGAAGGGAGGTGAGGTAGGAGGGGGAGAAGTGATGGAGAGTTTTGAAGTTGAAATGTCAAACAGTAATGTTGAAATCCCTGCTCTGCCACTTGTCTGCTGTGTGACCTTGGGCAAGTCACTTCACTTCTCTGGGCCTCAGTTCCCTCATCTGTAAAATGGGGATTAAGACTGTGAGTCCCATGTGGGACATGGACTGTGTCCAACCTGATTAGCGAGGAGCAGCATGGATCAGTGGAAAGAGCACGGGCTTTGGAGTCAGAAGTCAGGGGTTCAAATCCGGGCTCCACCACATGTCTGCTGTGTGACCTTGGGCAAGTCACTTAGCTTCTCTGAGCCTCAGTTACCTCATCTGTAAAATGGGGATTGACTGCGAGCCCCACGTGGGACAACTTAATCATCTTGTATCCTCCCCAGCGCTTAGAACAGTGCTTTGCACATAGTAAGTGCTTAACAAATGCCATTATTATTATTATTATTTTTATATGCCCCAGCACTTAGTATAGAGCCCGACACATAGTAAGCAGTTAATAAATACATTTAAAAAAAGAAAAAGGGAAGTAACTTTCATTAAAAACTCTGTCAAATTCATATTAGAGTTTTTTCAGTTAGCTGAGCCAAACCAAGCCTTCCCAGGATTTTTGTTCCAAAGGGCACAAAGAACTATACGAATCCTGAGCTTAAATAGGCGTTCTGATTTAAAGACCCTGTGTTTCAACTGAAACTAAAAGAAGACACTGCAAATTCCCTAAGGCGAGGCCAGCAATGTGCTGACATATATAAGAGCTATCTCAGATGAAAAGAGCAAAGAGCCATTTATGGAATGATAGCAGGCAGGGAGACTAACATGTCAATTAAAGGAAAAATGTGAACTCCAGGTCCTCTCATCAAGGATTCATTTAAATGCAATTTTGCTAAATTAGCTACTGAAAAGAACTAAAGAGGAAGGCTAACAATCAAGTCATGGGAAATAGCATGTATTGGTAAGAGTCATTTATCCCATAAGATTCCAAAGAATATCAAGCTAATAAAAAAATAAAATGATAGACATTTCCTTCAGGAATTGCTACATAGGGAATAACACTGTTTCAGGAGCAGACTCTATTATTGAAAGGGGAGAGATATTTTTATATGGGAAGTAAGGTTTGACACTTTACAGCAATGAGCCCATTGTTGGATAGGGACTGTCTCTATAGGTTGCTGACTTGTACTTCCCAAGCGCTTAGTACAGTGCTCTGCACACAGTAAGCACTCAATAAATACGATTGAATGAATGAATGAAATGTTAATGGTGTTCCTCACATCTGAGATACAATTAAAGGCATGGTCCTAAGTTGGAAAAGAGGATAAGGGGAATGCATATTTTTAATGGCATTTGTTAAGCACCGACTATGCACTATGCACTGTACTAAGCAGTGGGGGAGAGAGACTGTGAGCCTGAGGAGTGACAGGGACTGGGTCACATCTGATTATCTTCTAAGTGGGAGTGAATCTTCATTTTACAGATGAGGGAAACTGAGACACAAAAAAGCTCAATCATTCATTTGATCATATTTATTGAGTGCTTACTGTGTGCAGAGCACTGTGTTAGACCCTGGGGAGAGTACGCTACAACAACAGACAAATTCCCTGCCCACAGCAACCTTGCTGACTGGAGGGGGAGAAAGACATTAATATAAATAAATTACAGATGTTCATTCAATCGTATTTATCGAGTGCTTACTGTGTGCAGAGCACTGTACTAAGCGCTTGGGAAGTACAAGTCGGCAACAGAGACGGTCCCTATCCAACAACGGGCTCACAGTCTAGAAGTGTACATAGATGTGTACATAATGTGCTGTGGGACTAGGAGGGAGGATGAATAAAGGAAGGAAGTCAGGATGATGCAGAGGGGAGTGGGAGAATAATAATAATGATGGTATTTGTTAAGCTCTTACTATGTGCCAAGCACTGCAAGGTCATCAGGTTGTCCCAGGTGGGGCTCACAGTCTTAATTCCCATTTTACAGATGAGGTAACTGAGGTCCAGAGAAGTTAAGTGACTTGCCCAAAGTCAAACAGCTGCCAAATGGCAGAGCCGGGATTAGAACCCATGACCTCCGACTCCCAAGCTTGGGCTCTTTCCACTAAGCCAGTGACAGAGTAGGGATTGGAATACAGGTTGTCTAACTCCAAGGCTGGTGATCTTTCCACTCAGCCACGCTGCTTCCTTGGGTCTGATCTGAAGACCCTGTGTCTAGCCAAAGAAATGACACTGCAAATTCCTTAAGGTGGGGCTAGAAATGTTCATCTGAAATAGGTAGCACTCCATAAAAGGCAGAAAAGATTGCAAACTCTCATCTGTAGAGGAGAAGGGCAGCAAAGATCAATCAATCAATCAATCGTATTTATTGAACACTTACTGTGTGCAGAGCACTGTACTAAGCTCTTGGGAAGTACAAGTTGGCAACATATAGAGACAGTCCCTACCCAACAGTGGGCTCACAGTCTAAAAGATACAGCTCTCCAGGTCACCTTCAGACATTTAGCTGACCAGGAGCCTGGAAAAAATTGGTCACCTCTTCCTAGTCTACATCAGGTCAATATGCTTCCCTGCAAACACATGCAAGATAAAAAGCATAACACCTAACGGAAGCCCCGCCAAAGCCTGGAACCTCAAGCATTTTTCTGGTGCGCTCTTGATCAGCCTCCTCCTTGCTTCGGAGCCACTGACTTTCCCTCCCAGACAGTTGTTCCAACAAATACCATTTCAGAGGATTGGGTACTAACTGATTTTAAACCCCCTCCTCCATCCTGGAACACTACCATCCCTTCTGGTTCTGTTTCCACACCACGACTATCGCCATGACAGGAGACCACCAAAATTGTCTACCAATTCTGTTATATCGTACTCTCCCAAGTGCTTGGTACGGTGATCTGCACACAGTAAGTGCTTAAAAAATACAATTGATTGGAGCTTCCTGAGGCAGGTATCCTCCTCCTGTACCCTTTGTCAGTCAGTCATATTTAGTCAGTGCTTTCTATGTGTTGAGCACTGTACTAAGTACTGGGGAGGGTACAATACAATGATAAACAGATACATCCCCTGCCTACTATGAGCTTAGAGTCTAGGGGCAATCCCTGCAAGATGTGGGACCATGTCCAATTCCCATTTGTCCATTCTTCCCCAGTGCTTAGCATAGCACTCTGCCCCCCTGACTACTATTACTCTGAAGCTGGCTCTGGCTGCATCTCAGCTGAGGTGTGATTGTGGTGTGATTGTTTAAGTTCAGTGCCAGCCATGTATTCTTCTGGTTCTACATTTCCCACGTACACTATGGGCTCCCTGTGAAACAGGGATCACAGTTGATTGATTTCAATGGATAATACTATTGAGAGTCATAATGACAGTCTAAAATAGTGTAGTGAACCTGAGAGACCCAGTGTCCCTTTCAGCAGCCCCCTGCTTTCTCCATGTGGCTACTCTGGTTTCCTTCTGGGGCCCATGGGTGACTTCATTCTCTCACTCTGCATCCTTCTAGGGGCTAAGAGACAGTGTGCACATGTGTGGCTTCAATTACCATCTCCATGCGGATGATTCCCAAACCTACCTCTTCAGCCCTGACCTGGCTCCTTCTCTGAGACCTTGCAATTCCTCCTGCCTTCAGGACATCTCTACCTGGATGTCCCACTATCACTTCATACTTGACATGTCATCTATGGCCTAATGACAAGAGCACACAGGCTTGGGAGTCAGAGGACTTGGGTTCTAATCTGGACTCTGCCACTTGTCTGCTGTGTGACTTTGAGCAAGTCACAACTTCTCTGTGTCTCAGTTCCTCATCTGTAAAATGGGGATTAAGACTGTGAGCCCCATGTGAGACAAGGACTGTGTCCAACCTGATTATCTTGCATCTACCAAAGCGCTTAGAACATTGTTTGGCACATTTTAGGTGCTTAACAAATACCATAATTATTATTATTATTCCAAGCCCAAAACTGTTTTCTCATGATTTTTCTATCACTGTAGACACTGTATCACCACCATTCTACCATCTCACAAGCCCATGATATTGGCATTATTCTCAACTCATCCCTCTCATTCAACTTGTATATTCAGTCTGCACCGAATACTCTTGGTTCTAGCTTCACAGCATCTCTAGAATCAGCCCCTTCTTCTCCACCCAAACTGCTACTACACTGGTCCAAAGTACTTATGTCCCATCTTGACTTCTGCAACAGTCTCCTCCCTCTCCTCCCTGCCTCCTCTATCTCCCCTCCCCGCTTTACTGCTTCCTGAACCATTTTTCTAAAAAATGCTCAATCCTCATCTCCCTACTCATCAAAAACCTACAATAGTTGCCCGTCCTTCTCTGTATTAATCAGGAACTTACCATTGGCTTAGAAGAACTTAACCAGTTCTCCAATTCTCCCTCCAACCTAACTTCACTGATCTTTTTTTCATGGCATTTTTTAGACACTATGTGTCGAGCACCGCACTAAGTGCGGGGGTAGACAGAAGATAATCAGATTTTTACACATGAGGTAACTGAGAAGTTAAGTGATTTGCCCAAGGTCACACAGCAGACAAGTGGAAGAGCTGGGATTAGAACCCAGGCCCATGCTCTATCCACTGCAACCCAATCCTCCCTCTCCACTCCTCTAATGCTTGTTGCCAACTTGTTGCCAACTTGTACTTCCCAAGCGCTTAGTACAGTGCTCTGCACATAGTAAGTGCTCAATAAATAGGATTGAATGAATGAAATGAATGAATAATGCCACCCTACTTACTGTACCTTGACCTCATCTTTCTCGCAAACTGCCCCTTTCCTGTGTCTTCCCTCTGTCTTGGAACTCCCTTGTCCTTCATTATCATCATCATCATCATCATCATCATCAATGGTATTTATTAAGCACTTACTATTTGACAAGCACTGTACTAAGCACTTGAGAGAGTATAATACAACAGAGTTTGTACTCATGTACATTCCCTCCCCATTGCCCCTACTCCCTCCCTCTGCTCTACCCCCCTCCCTGCCCATAGCACTTGTGTATATATGTACATATTTATTATTTTATTATTCAATTTATTGTATTAATGATGCATATATATCTAATTCTATTTATTTATATTGACAGAATTGATGCCTGTCTACTTGTTTTGTTTTATTGTCTATCTACCCCCCTTCTAGATTGTGAGCCCATTGTTGGGTAGGGATTGTCTCTATTTTTTGCCAAATTGTACTTTCCAAGCGCTTAGTACAGTGCTCTGCAAACAGTAAGAGCTCAATCAATATGACTGAATGAATGAATGAACATGTCCCGTCCCCCAAAAAGTTCAGTCTAGGGAGGGAGATAGTGATTAATATAAACAAATAGTTTATAAAATGTAATTCATAGATAAGCACATCAGTGCTGAGAGGTCGCTTCATATATAACTCTGCCCACTCTGCCCATCTTCAAAACCCTGCTAATAGCAGGAGGCCTTCCCTCCCTTCTGTGTCACCTACGCATTTGATCTGTACCTGTTGAGCAATTTGCTATTGTGTTTATGTACCTATCCATCTGTAATTTATTATTTTGCCTGTCTCCCCCTCTAGTCTGTAAGCTCCTTGTGGGCAACGATTGCGACTACCAATTCTATTGAATTTTACTCTCCCAAGTGCTTAGTACAGTGCTCTGCCAGAAGAAAATTGTCAATAAATACCATAGAATGATTTGTTTTCCTCCAAACACTTAGTAGAGTGCTCTGCACATAATAAACACTCAAAAATATAATTGATTGATAGGTGGATTAAGTGTAAAGATGCCTTGTGATTTATGTAACTTTCTGAGAGACACCAGGGCACTAGGTGAGAGAATACCAGTGCTGTAGGGCCTGGCAAGAGAGAAGAGTAGGCAAGGGAGGAGAGGATGCTCGGCTCCTCCCAAGCCAAGGGAGGACCACCAAGTGTGAAAAATCCTCCAAGGTGGTGTATTCAATCAATAATAATAATAATAATAATGGCATTTATTAAGCACTTACTATGTGCAAAGCACTGTTCCAAGCGCTGGGGAGGTTACAAGGTGATCAGGTTGTCCCACCGGGGGCTTGCAGTCTTAATCCCCATTTTACAGAGAAGGTAACTGAGGCACAGAGAAGTTAAGTGACTTGCCCAAAGTCACACAGCTGACAATTGGTGGAGCTGGGATTTTAACCCATTACCTCTGACTCCAAAGCCCATGCTCATTCCTCCGAGCCACGCTGCTTCTCTTGTATTTATGGTGAATCTACTGCATGCAAAGCACTCTGCTAATTGGAAGAGTGCATTAGACATATCTCAATCTCTAAAGAGGAGTTTAAATCTCATAGGGGAAAACAGGCACTAAAATGAAACACAAGTAGGATGAATAGAGTATAACAGTATATATATGTGTGTGTGTATATATATATATGTATTCATAAATTCTGTAGTGGGGGTGTGAGTAACGAAATGAGTAGGTGTTCAAAAAGTGCCAAAGTGGCAATGGGGGGAATATAGAGTTGGAAATGAAGGATTAGTCAGGAAAAGGCTCCATCATCTCCTTCTTCTCCTCTCACTTGCTGGACGTGACCTTCAAACAGAGGCTAGTCCTTGCCTCTGTTCCCAGATGCTCACAGATGCTCAAGGGAGCCCCCCAAGGCCCCACCCTGCCCCCGTGTAAAATTCCCCTGTCTTGAAACTAGAAAACAAGTCCAAAGCACAGCATTAGCTGTCAGGAAAGTAAATCAAACATGTTTCATCCGCTTCTGGCAAAACATTTATAACGCAAATAATTTTTCCCCCTAGCCAATTCCTAATTTGCTTAATTTAGAATATCTATCATATAATTAACAGAGAGAAATGGGACCATTTGGATTAAGTTGCAGCTGAAGAAAAAAACACAGGAAATGTATCCCAAAATACATAATTTGCTGCAGGACTCCAACCAGTGTGAGTGTGTTGCTGGGGATGAATGAGTTTCCATGGTTTCTGGCTGATGACAGTAACAGGAGAAACATGGACTAGTGGAGAGAGCTTGGGCCTGAGAGTCAGAGGACTTGGGTTCCAATCACGGCTCCGCCACATGTCTGCTGTATGACCTTGGGCAAGTCACTTACCTTCTCTGTGCCTCAGTTTTCTCATCTGTAAAATAAACATTCACTACGTTTTCTCCCTTCCCCCTTAGACCGCGAATCTCCTGTGGTACAAAGGCAGTTTTGGACCTGATTCTCAGGTATCTATCCCAGGGCTTAGTCTAGTGCTTGGCACAAGACTGTAAGTTTGTTGTTGGCAGGAAATGTGTTTGCTATATTGTTCTGTTGTACTCTCCCAACAGTGTTCTGCACACAGTAATCACTCAATAAGTGATTGATCGACTGATTGAGAGTGTTTGATAAGTAACAAAGATCATTATTATTATTAATATTACCATCACAAGAGAAAACAGGGATTTGGAAGCAGTGAACCTCAGTTGCTACTTCCTTTCTGCCTGCTTCAGCCTGCCTGCTTTGGTCCAAATCAATTCGTTGAGGAAAGAATCAGAACCACCAGGGCCCTGATGGGAGAGGGATCTGCTCTCATGACAGGAGCAGGATTTCAAAACTGACCTGGCAGATTTCAAATGCAAAGAAACAGTGTCACCAGTGGGGCTCATTCTCCCTTTGCAGATACTTTCACTTATTCATTCATTCATTCATTCAATCACATTTACTGAGCATTATTGTTTGCAGAGCACTGCAGTAAGCGCTTGGGAGAGTACAGTACAACAATATAACAGACACATGCCCTGCCCACAATGATCTTACAGTCCAGTGGGGGAGGCAGACATTAATACTTACAGATATGTACATAAGTACTGTGGGGCTGGGCAGGGGGAATCATTCATTCATTCAATCATATTTATTGAGCACTTACTGTGTGCAGAGCACTATACTAAGTGCTTGGGAAGTACAAGTCGGCAACATATAGAGGCGGTCCCTACCTAACAACAGGCTCATAGTCTAGAAGGGGGAGACACACAACAAAACAAAACATGTAGATTGTAATTGTCAGAACAAATTTGAACAAAGGGAGCAAGTCAGGGTGATGCAGAAGGGAGTGGCCCCTTGGAGGAGATGTGCCTTCAATAAGGCTTTGAAGGTGGAGAGAGTAATTGTCTGTCAGATATGTCAGTTTCCCCCTTCTAGACTGTGAGCCTGTTGATGGGTAGGGACCGTCTCTCTATGCTGCCAACTTGTACTTCCCAAGCGCTTAGTACAGTGCTCTGCACACAGTAAGCACTCAATAAATGCAATTGAGTGATTGAATGAATATGAAGAGGGAGGGTGCTCCAGGCCAGAGGCAGGATATGGGTGAGAGGCCAGCCGTGAGATAGATGCGAGGCACAGTAAGTAGGTTGGCATTAGAGGAGCAAAATGTGTGTTCTGGGTTTTAGCAGGAGAGTAGCAAGATGAGGTAGGAAGGGGCAAGGTGATTTAGTGCTTTAATGGTGAGTTTTTGTTTGTTGGGGAGGTGGATGGGCAACCATTGGAGTTTCTTGAGGAGTGGGGAAACATGGCCTGAAGGTTTTTGTAGAAAAAATGATCTAGGCAGCAGAGTGAAGTATGCACTGGAGTGGGGAGAGACAGAAGGCCGGGAGGTCAGCAAGGAGGCTGATACAGTAATCAAGGTGGGATAGGATAAATGATTGTATTAATGTGGTAGCAGTTTTGTTAATGATGTGCATTTAGCTTTAATTCTATTTGTTCTGATGACTTGACACCTGTCTACATGTTTTGTTTTGTTGTCTGTCTCCCCCTTCTAGACTGTGAGCCCATTGTTGGGTAGGGACCTTCTCTATATGTTGCCAACGTGTACTTCCCAAGCGCTTAGTACAGTGCTCTGCACACAGTAAGCGCTCAATAAATATGACAATGAATGAATGAAGAGGAAAGGGCTGATTCTTAGCAATGTGAAGGTGGAACTGACAGGTTTTAGTGATGGATTCAATATGTGGGTTGAATGAGAGAGAGGAGTCAAGGATAACACCAAGATTACAAGCTTGTAAAACAGGAAGGATGGTGGTGCCATCTACAGTGATGGGAAAGTCAGTGGGAGGACATGGTTTGAGTGGGAAGATAAGGAGTTCTTTTTTGGACATGCTAAGCTTGAGGTGACAGGAGGACATTCAAGTAGATATGTCTTGAAGGCAGGAGGAAGTGCGAGACTGGAGAGAGGGAGAGAGATCAGGGCTGGAGATGCAGATTTGGGTATCAGCTGCATAGAGGTGGTAGTTTAAGCCACGGGAGCAAATGAGTTCTCCAAAAGAGTGGGTGTAGATGGAGAATTGAAGGGGACCCAGAATTGAACCTTGAGGGACCCCCCACAGTTAGGGGGTGGGAGGCATAGGAGGAGCCTGCAAAAGAGACTGAGAATGAGCAGCCAGAGAGATAGGAGGAGAACCAGGAGAGGACAGTGTCAGTAAAGCTGAGGTTGGATAATGTTTGCAGGAGAAGGGGGAAGTAGACAGTGTCCAAGTCAGCTGAGAGGTTTAGGAGGACTAGGATGGAATAGACACCGTTGGATTTGGCAAAGAAAGACATCATTTGTGACCTTTGAGAGGGTGGTTTCTCTAGAGGGAAGGTAGGGAAGCCAGATTGGAGGGGGTCAAGGAGGGAATTGGAGTAGAGGAATTTTAGACAGTGGGTGTAGATAGCTTGTTCAAGGAGTTTGGAGAGGAATAGTAGGAGGGAGATGGGTCGATAACCAGAGGGAGCTATGGTTGTCATAGAAAGGTTTTTTTAGGATGGGGGGTCAGAGGCATGTTTGAAAGCAGTGGGAGCAAAGAGTTGAAAATGTTGGTCAGGGAGGGAAAAAGGGAGGAAGCAAGTGTTTTGTTAAGGTGCAAAGGAATGGGGATGGATGTTCGGGGGAAGGGGTGGATTTTGAAAGAAAGCAGATCTCCTCTAGAAATACTGCTGGGAAATAAGAGAGAGTTGAAGAAGGGGCAGGAGGAGGGAAGGTCTGGAGAGGGGTGGATCCCTGGGCTTTGATTCAAGTCAGGACTGCTGGGTAAACTTGAGCAAAATATAGGCCTTCTCTGTCCCTCAGTTTCCTCATCTGTAAAGTGGAGATTAGGTATTTGTCCTGCCTCCCCCTTTGACTGTGAGCCCCATGTGGGACAGGGACTCGTCTGATCTGATTATCTTTTATTTACCCTAACACTTAGTACAAAGCTTGGCACAAAATAAACACTTAACAACAACAGTAAGAATAATAATGATAATAATAATAATAAATGACTTCCTGGACTAGGATTGTGAGAGTACAATTCACACCTCTCTCCATCACTTCTTTCTCTTTTCACTAGTACATGAGGAAAAAGACATACTTGATCTTATATATTTATGATCACTGAAAAACATAGACTTTAACTAACTCTTCAACACTGTGGACCTCTCCTTTTTCCTGGAAATATTAGCTAAGCTTGGTTTCATTGACACTGCCTTCTCCTCCTATCTCACTGGCCACTTCTCCTTGATACCTTTTTCTGGCTTCTCCTTTGCCTCCCACCTCCTAACTGCAGGAGTCCCTCAAGGCTCAGTTCTGGGTCCCCTTCTTTTCTCCTTCTGCAACCACTCCCTTGGAAAACTCATTTGCTCCTACTGCTTCAACTACCATCTCTACAGGAATACTCCCAAATTTACCTCTCGAGCCCTGATCATTCTCCTCCTCTGTAGGCTCTATTTCCTCCTGTCTTTAGGACATCTCTACTTGGAGTTCAAATTACAACTCCTTATCCTCCCTGTCCTCCTTCAGGAATCCCCCTCACTGTAGACAAAACACTTCATTCCTTTAATATCAACCTACTCTCTGTACCTTGATCCTGTGATTTCACTGCCCACTCCTTGCCCACATCCTCTCTCTGTTCTGGAATAACTTCCCCCTTCATGTCTGACAGATCACCCCTCTCTCCAACTTCAAAGCACTATTTGAATCACATCTCCTCAAACAGGCCTTCCCAGATTAAGCCCTCAATTCTCTTATTCACTTGTATCTACTTCCTAAGCACCACCTAAAATATTCACCCCACCATACTTATGTGCCTATCCTTATACTCTATTTCCCCTATCTGTAATTAATTTTAATGTTTCTTATTTTTAAGGTATTTGTTGAGTACTTACTACGTGCCAGGCACTATATTAAGCTTTGGGGTAGATGCAAACTTTCAGGTTCATACAATCCATGTCACACCTGGGGCTCACAGTGACAAGACCGTGGGCTTCAGAGTCAGAGGATGTGAGTTCTAATTACGGCTCTGCCACTTGTCTCCTGTGTGACCTTGGGCAAGTCACTTAACTTCTCTGTGCCTCAGTTACCTCATCTGTAAAATGGGGATAAAGACTGAGAGCCCCATATCGGACAACCTGATTACCTTGTATCTACCCCAGTACTTAGAACAGTACTTGGCACATCATAAGCACTTAACAAATACCATAATAATAATAATTATTATTATTAATAATAATCCCTCATTTTACAGATGAGGTAACTGAAGCTCAGAGAAGTTGTGACTTGCCCTCTGCAAATCCTGCATTGACAATGGAGAATTATTCCTCTGAATCACTCCTGTAGTGGTGAAGGCAAAGGCAGCAGTAGACATAGTGCCTTTATGGAGTACAGGACAGGGGGTGCAAATTGCCTAAGATGCATTTGACTGGATTATAGGCACACCGGGGTGCCCCTATTTCATTCCATTGTATTTAATGAGTGCTTACTGTGTGCAGAGCACTGTACTAAGTGCTTGAAAGTACAATACAGCAATATAGAGAGACAATCCCTGCCCACAACAGGCTTATTTAGTCCTCCTCCACCCAGTTGAAGGGGTTGATTAATGACCTTCTAATTAGCCATATTCTCTGATTGGTTCCTGCAAATAGGTTCTAATTCATTTGGAACATCTGCCCATCAGAAAACGCAATCTGACAAGAATTTGTATGGTGCAGGTGGGGTGCGGTGGGGGGAAGAATTTCCTCAGAAACTTCACAGCACTGTGTCTTGGTTCCTTGTAGGGGTGTTGTGTCTGCTGACATAACCCCCAGCACCCCAGGTCCTGGAGACCCTCTCCCTTCAAAGGCCAGAGAGGAGGGTGAGGGGGTTTGGTTGGAGAGGACTGAAACTCTGCAGGAGAGCAGGAGCAAGGATCATGGAATGCCCCATCTCCCTATTTCTTGGCTCTGCCCCCTTGTCACTAGGCTGGCAACTACATAGTTTGAACCATTTAGACTATAGATAATGCACTGAGATAAAGTGAGCACTTATTAATCAATCAGTGGTATTTATAGAGCACTTACTGTGTGCAGAACACTGTTCTAAGCTCTTGGGACAGTAACTACAACAGAGCAAAGCAGTGTGGCTTAGAGGATGGAGCACAGGCTTGGGAGTCCAAAGGATCTTGGTTCTAATCCCATTTCTGCCACTTGTCTGTTGTCTGGCCATGGGCAAATCACTTAATTTATCTGGGACTGCGAGCTCTATGTGGGACAGGGGCCGTGTCCAACATGATTAACTTATATCATCAATCGTATTTATTGAGCGCTTACTATGTGCAGAGCACTGTACTAAGCACTTAATCTATCCCAATGCTTAGTACAGTGCCTGACACATAGTAAACACTTAACAAATACTATAAAAAGAAAGAATTGGTAGGCAAGATCACACAGCAGGAGAGAATCTAGGTCTTCTCACTCCCAAGCCCGTGCTTTTTAAGCCACTGCTTCTCATGTATTTGTTGATGGCCATCTTCAGCATCAGTGCATTTTAGACTGTGAGCCCACTGTTGGGTAGGGACTGTCTCTATATGTTGCCTACTTGTACTTCCCAAGCGCTTAGTACAGTGCTCTGCACACAGTAAGCGCTCAATAAATATGATTGATTGATTGATTGATTCTAGTGCGTGTAGTTGTACAATCAATTCCTTATTTTTATTACTCTGTAAATATTTTAAATCTGCCTCCCCCACTGGAATGCTAGCTCCTTGGAGGCAGGGAGCACATCACCTCATGATTTTACATCTCCTAAATACATTACATTGCACCTAAGGGGTGCTTAATAAACTCTATTATCTCTACAAAATAATAATATTATTATTTAATAATACTTGTTAAGCATTTATTATGTGCCAAGAACTGTTCTAAACACTGGAATAAATACAAATTAATCAGGCTGGACATTTCCTGCTCACACTCTTAATCCCCATTTTACAGATGAGGTAACTGAGGCAGAGGAAAGTGAAGTGAATTACCCAAGGTCACGCAGCAGACAAGTGGCAGAGGCGGGATTTGAACCGAGGTCCTTCTACCTCCCAGGCACGTGCTTTATCCACTGAGCCACGCTGTTTCCTAAGAGGTCATTCTCGGTGGCAGGGAAAAAGCTTGGATCCAGTCAGCGCCCCATTGCTGCTTGCTCTTCCCTCCTCCTGACCGCAAATCCTGCTCCAATCCTGCTCCAGTCCCATCCCTAGCCCCAACCCAGTCCTGCCCCAGTCTTGCTTACACCCTGCCCCAGACCCCTGGCTTTGCAGCCCCAAAAGGAGGGTACTACCAGCTTTGGAAAGGTAGGCAAGGGAATACCAGCAGCAGTGGAGTCTATAATTTTTAAACTCCAGAAAAAAATAGGTAAAAGAATGTTCCAAAATTAGACCTAGACTAACGGAGCTGAAGAGACCAGGAATTAGAAAGGTGAGTTCAGGATGCTGGGAGAGCTGAGGTAAAAGGGGAGAGGCAGAGCTTGGCCGCTTGTCAGCTTTGTGACTTTGGGCAAGTCACTTCACTTCTCTGTGCCTCAGTTACCTCATCTGTAAAAATGGGGATTGAGAGTGTGAGCCCCACCTGGGGCAGGGACTGTGTCCAACTCGATTTGCTTGCATCCATCCCAGCACTTAGTACAGTGCCTGTCACATAGTAAGCGCTTAACAAATGCCATCATTATTATTATTGGACAGAGGTGTCAGCTTACATTCCTGGGGAACTCCTGGATGCAGAGATTTGACTGGTCATCACTTTAATCAATCAATCAATCAATGGTGTTTATTGAGTGCTAGCTGTGAGTAAAGCATTGTACTAAGCACTTGGGAAAGTACAATACAACAGAGTTTTTTGGTTGTTGTTTTTTCTGGTATTTGTTAAGCGCTTACTGTGTGCCAAATACTGTTCTAAGCACTGGGGTAGATACAAGGTAATCAGGATGTCCCACGTGGGGCTCACAGCCTTAATCTCCATTTTGCAGATGAGGTAACTGAGGCAAAGAGAAGTTAAGTTGCTTGCCCAAGGTCACATAGCAGACAAGTGGCGGAGCCGGGATTAGAACCCACGTCCTCTGACTCCCAAGCCCGTGCTCTTTTCACTGAACCACGCTCACATTCCCTGCCCGCGAGGAGCTTACAGTCTAGAGGGGGAGACAGACATTAAAACATATAATAAACCACAGATATGTATATAAATGTTGCCAGGTTAAGGGTGGGGTGACTATTCCTAAAGGAAGTGATTCCTTCCAAGTTGACATGGTACTTTCTCACATAAAGCACCTGTGGGGAGATGTATTTGTGCACCATTTTTCTCTCTCTATAGCTTCAAATTTGGGGCAAGGAATCTAGTTCTTAAAATGTTCCTTAGTTTGCAGTTTCTGAGCTCCTGCAGTGGGTGACTCTCTCATTCCCTCTCCGCGCTGGTGTCTAGAGATGGAACACTGTGGCAGGAGCAATGAAGATAAGTTACCACTCGGGATATCTCAGTTATTTAGAGCATCGCCATTCTACGGAACTAAAAGACTGATTCCTAAAAATAAATGGTGGTTCATCTTCATTCTCACTGCGGGAGGGCTGAATAGATATAGACAGGCCTGGCAGCAGCTGCTTTCACAAAGCCTTTTGTCTCTGGAGTCCTGGAGGAAAGGAATGAAAAAGGGAAAGGAATGAATGCTAACCTCATTGTAGCTCACCCACCTAGCTCAAGGCCAATCCCTACCCTCTACCTGCTTCTGAAATCTGACAGACAATTACTCTCCCACCTTCAAAGCCTTTTTGAAGGCACATCTCCTCCAAAAGGCCTTCCCAGACTAAGCCCCTCCTTTCCTCTTCTCCCACTCTCTTCTGCGCCACCCCAACTTACTCCTTTTGTTCTTCCCCCTCCCAGCCTCACAGCACTTACATATGAAGCAGTGTGGCTCGGTGGAAAGAGCACGGGCTTTGGAGTCAGAGGTCATGGGTTCAAATCAGGGCTCTGCCACGTGTAAGCTGTGTGACTATGGGCAACTCACTTAACTTCTCTGGGCCACAGTTCCCTCACCTGTAAAATGAGGATTAAGACTGTGAGCCCCGCTGTGGGACAACCTCATCACTTTGTAACCTCCCCAGTGCTTAGAACAGTGCTTTGCACATAGTAAGTGCTTAATAAATGCTATTATTATTATTATATTATATTCATAATTTACTAGTCCATATTGATGTCTGTCTCCCCCTTTCTAGATTGTAAGCTCCTGGTGGGCAGAGAAAGTCTCTGTTTATTGTTGTACTGCAATCTCCAATGCACTTAGTTCAGTGCTCTGCACAAAGTGCTCAATAAATATGATTGAATGAATGAGTGAATGAATGAACCTGACCTCAGACCTTTCCCAGGGGGCAGCCAGGCGTTGGCTGGACATCTCTATTAATCAAGATGGCATTTGTTAAGCACTTACTATGTGCCAAGCACTGTTCTAAGCACTGGGGTAAATGCATGTTAATCAGGTTGGAAGCAGTCCCTGTCCCTCATGGGGCTCACACTCTTTATCCTCATTTTAGAGATGAGGGAACTGAGGCCCAGAGAAGCTAAGTTACTTGACCAAGGTCACACAGCAGACAAGCGGCAGAGCTGAGATCAGAACCCAGGTCCTTCTGACTTCCAAGCCTGTTCTCTATCCACTAAAACATGCTGCTTCTCTATTCTGTCCACCTTATTTCCCCCAACTTCCACATCAACAATTTTGTGCCAACTATCGTGAGACAGCACTTTTTTACATATTTTTCTGTATTCTATTACTTCCTCCTATCTATTGTGTACTTAGTCCTGTCTTCCCCACCAGATTGAATACTGGGGACAGGGATCACATCTGCTAACTCTATATATCTTCCAGGTGCTTAGTATGAAGCTCTACAAATAGCAAGTGCTAAATAAATATGATTGATTGATTGATTGTTTGATTCAAACTGATTTTCTAGAGGCAGGAGGAAATAACGGCTTTACAGATTAGGTGAGAGGTCTGGCTGAAGAGGTAGATTTGGGAATCATCCATGTTGATAAAGCCTTGTGAACAGAATAAGAGAAGCAGTGTGGCTCAATGGAAAGAGCACAGGGAGTCAGAGGTTATGGGTTCAAATCCAGGCTCTGCCAATTGTCAGCTTTGAGAAAGTCACTTGACTTCTCTGTGCTTCAGTTACCTCATCTGTAAAATGGGGATTAAGACTGCGAGCTCCCCGTGGGACAATCTGATCACCTTGTATCCTCCCCAGCACTTAGAACAGTGCTTTGCACATAGTAAGCGCTTAACAACATCATTATTATTATTATTACTAGAGCAAGAAACAAAGTGACCCAAAACAGAGCATTGTGAGACACGTACAATTAGATGACAGAGATTTAGGTAAGCCAGCAAACATGACTGAGAAAGATTGGACAGTGAAGTAGGAGAACCAGATAAGGATCTTGTCAGTGAAACCAAGGTCAAGGAGGAGGGAATACTCAGTGTCATCCTCAAATGATCATTTGCCAGTGTGAAATTGTCGCAGCATGCACTTCTTCTAGACCATTTATAAAGGTATTAAACAAAAATTGGCCCAAGCACTGATCCATGACAGAGACTGCTATAAAACTTCTCTGTTCTAAGAAGGAGTCTTTTAGCCCTACTCTTTGCTTCTTTTATCTTTTAACCAATTTTTGAGCTACTGTGCCATCCAACTCTAGTTTCCCTGACCTCATTTTATTAAAAGTTACTTTTAGGCTGTAAGCCTGGTGGGCAGGGAACGTGTCTACGAACTCTGTTGCATTGTACTCTCTCAAACCCTTAGTACAGTGCTCTGCACACAGTAAGCGCTCAATAAATACCACTGATTGATTGATTCATTCATTCTATCGCATTTATTGAGCGCTTACTGTGTGCAGAGTACTGTACTAAGTGCTTGGGAAGTACAAGTCGGTAACTTATAAAGACGGTCCCTATCCAACAACAGGCTCACAGTCAAGAAGGGGGAAACAGACAACAAAACAAAACACGGAACCATCTCAAAGTCATTCACAAAATTTAAACACAGTCCCCTCATGCACCTCTTGTCTCATGATTAACGATCCCCCTCAGAGAACTCAGCTGTTGATAGACTAGTGACAAATGATCACAGAATTTATTTTGTCTGGAGGTTAGCTTGGTATTTAAAATCAAGCCACCCAAAAAAATCCATGAGAATATCTGTTTCAAAAATATTCCTGGCTCCGTGGAGATCTAGGCACTGGGGTTTTAATAAATATTATTGAACGGCTTCAGCTGCAGTTTACGCTCACAGTCTCTACTTCCTATCTTCCAATTCTCTCCTATTTCCCCTCTAATCTGGTTTCTGACCCCTTCGCGCCACAGAAACAGTCCTCTCTAAGGTAAGAGGACTTGGGGAAGCAGTGTTGCTCAGTGGAAAGAGTCTGGGCTTGGGAGTCAGAGGTCGTGCGTTCTACTCCCGGCTCTGCACTTCTCAGCTGTGTGACCCTGGGCAAGTCACTTAACTTCTCTGTGCCTCACTTCCCTCATCTGTAAAATGGGGATTAAGATTGTGAGCCCCACGTGGGACAATCTTGATTACCTTGTATCCCCCCCCAGTGCTTAGAACAGTGCTTGGCACATAGTAAGTGCTTAACAAATACCAACATATTATTATTATTATTATTATTATTATTATTATTATTATTATTAAATGACCTTCTCACCAAATCTGACTGCCTCTACTCCTTCCTAATCTCCTGAGACAACTCAGCTGCCTTTAGCCCTATTATCATTATTATTATTAATCAATGACCTTCTCACCAAATCTGACTGCCTCTACTCCATCCTAATCCCTTGAGACCACTCAGCTGCTTTTAGCCCTGTAGACCACCGATTCTCCTTGAAACTTTATCCACCTTTGGATTCACTGACACCGTCCTCTCTGGTTTCTCCTCCTACCTCTTTGACAGCTCCTTCTCAGTCTCTTTTGCTGGCTCCTCCTCTAATCCCACCTGCGGACAGTAAAGGCTCAGTTCTAGTCCCCTTCTATTCTCCCTCTACACCCATTCCCTTGGAGAACTCATTAACTCCCATGGCTTCAATTACCATCTCAATACAGATGATTTCCAAATCTACATCTCCAGCCTTGACTTAATAATACTAATAATAATAATAATAATAATAATAATAATAATAGCATTTGTTAAGCGCTTACTATGTGCAAAGCACTGTTCTAAGCGCTGGGGGGATACAAAGTGATCAGGTTGTCCCACGGGAGGCTCACAGTCTTAATCCCCATTTTACAGATGAGGTAACTGAGGCACAGAGAAGTTAAGTGACTTGCCCAAAGTCACCCAACTGACAAGTGACAGTGCTGGGATTTGAACCCATGACCACTTACTCCCAAGCCCGTGCTCTTTCCACTGACCCACGCTGCTTCTCTCCTTCTCTCCTTCCCTGCAATCACGCAGCTCCTCTTGCCTTCAAGACATATCTTACTTGGATGTCCTGCTGACACCTCAAATTCAACATGACCAGAGAAGCAGTGTGGCTCAAGTCATTGGTTCTAATCCTGGCTCTGCCACTTGTCAGCTGTGTGACTTTGGGCAAGTCACTTCACTTCTCTGGGCCTCAGTTACCTCATCTGTAAAATGGGGATGAAGACTGTGAGCCCCACGTGGGACAACCTGATTACCTTGTATCCCCCCCAGCACTTAGAACAGTGCTTAGCACATAGTAAGTACTTAGCAAATGCCATCATTATTATTATGTCCAAAACTGAACTCCTTATCTTCCCACCCAAACCCTGCCCTCCTCCTGTCTTTCCCATCATGATGCGCTCCTCCTTATCTCACAAGCCCGTAACACTGGCACTGTCCTCGACTCTTCTCTCTCATTCCACCCACATATTCAATGTGTCACCAAATCCTGTCAATTCCACCATCACAACATTGCTAAACTCCACCCTTTCCTCTCCATCCAAACCACTACCATGCTGATCCAAGCACTTATGCTATCCTGCTTCTGCCTCCTTGCAGACCCCCGGTCTCCTGTCTCTCCCCACTCCAATCCATACTACTCATGTCTGCTCTACAGATCATTTAGCAACTAAAATGTTCAGTCTATGTCTCCCTACTCTTCAAGAACTTCCAGGGGTGGCCCATACACCTCCACACTCATTCAGTCATATTTACTGAGTGCTTACTGTGTGCAGAGCATCAAGTAGAAAGTCCTCACCATTGGCTTTAAAGCACTCAATCAGGTTGCCCCTTCTTACCTCACCTCTCTAATCTCCTGCTGCAGTCCAGTCCACTCACTCCACTCCTCTAGCACCCTCTTATCACTGTTCCCCAGGCTCATCTATCCCAGCCAACCCCCTTTCCACATCCTCCCCTAACCTGGAATTCCCTCCCACTGCATATGTGCCAGACCACCACTCTCTCCCCATTCAAAGCACTAAGGTCACATTTTTTCCCAGAGGACTTCCCAATTAAGCCCTCTTTTCCCCACCTCACTCTCCCTTCCGTGTCATCTACGCACTTCAGTATGTCAATGGACACTTTATATTTCCCCCACCCGCAACCCCCAACTCTAGTCTAGTCTATGTACATAGACTAGACTGTTCTAGACTGTGAGCCCACTATTGGGTAGGGACCGTCTCTATATGTTGCCAACTTGTACTTCCCAAGCACTTAGTACAGTGCTCTGCACACAGTAAGTGCTCAATAAATATGATTGAATGAATGAACGAATATTTTTGTTATGTATTATAAATTATTTATTCATATTATTGTCTCCCTGCCCCTCTAGACTGTAAGCTCATTATGAGCAGAGAATCTGTCTGTTAATTCTGTTGCATTGCACTCTCCCAGGAGCTTAGTACAGTGCTCTGCACACAGTAAGTCTTTAATGAATACATTTGATTGATCAAATGATTGATTGATAAATTGATATTAAGCACTTACCATGTGTAGAGTAATGTACTATGGACTTAGATGAGTACAATACAACATCCTTCCCTTCCCCACAGCACCTGTATATATGTATATATGTTTGTACATATTTATTACTCTATTTATTTATTTATTTTACTTGTACATATCTATTCTATTTATTTTATTTTGTTAGTATGTTTGGTTTTGTTCTCTGTATCCCCCTTTTAGACTGTGAGCCCACTGTTGGGTAGGGACTGTCTCTATATGTTGCCAACTTGTACTTCCCAAGCGCTTAGTACAGTGCTCTGCACAAAGTAAGTGCTCAATAAATACGATTGATTGATTGATTGATTGATCATATCAGTGGCAACACTGAACTGAAAAGGCTGTCCACTATTTCATTCCCTAGGAGGAGTACTGTAAAGAAAGACAAAGTAGAAAGCCAAATCTAGAAGCAGACAGAGGAAATATAGAGGAAACACTATGGAATGAAAGAAAGAGAGAGGAAGTAGAGAGGGAGGAGTGGCTTAGTGGAAAGAGTCCAGGCTTGGGAGAAAGAGGTCAAGGGTTCTAATCCTTGCTCCACCACTTGTCAGCTGTGTGGCTTTGGGCAAGTCACTTCACTTCTCTGTGCCTCAGTGACCTCATCTGTAAAATGGAGATTAAGACTTTGAGCCCCATGTGGGACAACCTTATTACCTTGTACCTCCACCAGCACTTAGAACAGTGCTTAGCACATAGTTAGTGCTTAATAAATACCATCATCATTATTATTATAAAGAGAGAAGAAAAAATGGAAGAAATGGAGAGAGAGAAAATGGAAAGTTTAAGGACAATAATTAAATACCACTGACTGATTCACAGGGGAGACCATGAAAGAATTTATGATAATAGTAAGGAAGAGAGTAAAGGGATGAGGTAAGCAGAGAGGAAAGTGGAGACGAAAGGGAACAAATTCCCACAGTAAGAACATGGTAAATGTGAGAGGAAAACAGAGCAGTGGGAAATTATAAAAGCAATGAACCCAAACTGCAGCCATATTTGGAAAAATCTGTCTGTGATGGCTGCATTTCAATTTCAACAGGTCAGATTTCTGATTGCATTTCTTATTCAGTACATATTGCTAGACAATTCTGCGGTATGTTCACTTGCCCCATGTATTTTCCTTCTTTTAGCCGGCAGAAAAAAATCACTAATAGGATATCATGCCTTTTGCCTCCAGGTCACTTATTTGAATGTCACATAGGTGAGTCGCAATGCTTCAGAGAGAAGAAAAGGAAACTACATTTGGAGTTTATGATCTTATCTTCCAGAGTTCAATCACCCATTCCTTTCCCATCATCATCACCACTGTTTCTTTTGTCTTCCAAATTGAGGTGCCAAAACATAAACATTTGAAAATATATTTTTTAAAAATCAATCAATTGATCAATGGCATTTATTGAGCACTTACCATGTGCAGAGCACCATATAAAGTACTTGAGAATGCACAATACGATAGTCAGTAGACATAATCCCTGCCCCCAAGGAGTTTACAATCTAGAGTGGGAGACAGATATTAAATATATTGCAGGCATTAGAAATGGAATGGAATTTATAGATTTATGAATCTATAAATGATTTATTTCTATTAATGTCCAGGGCAGGGAAAGGGTCCACTACTTCAGTTGCATTGTACTCTCCTAAGTGCTTAGTACAGTGCTACTCTTAAAGGAGCCTGCCCTAGTGGATAGAACACAATCCTGGAAATCAGGAGGACTTGGGTTCCAGTCCCGGCTCCGCCACGTGTCTGCTGTGTGACCTTGGGCAAGTTTGCTTCGTTTTTCTGGGCCTCAGTTGCCTCATCTGTAAATTGGGGGGTAAGACTGAGAACCCCATGGAGGACAGAGACTGCGTCCAATCTGACAACCTTGTATCTACCCCAGCACTTAGTATAGTGCCCGGCACATAGTAGGTGCTTAGCAAATGTCATCAAAAAATAGAAAAAGAAAAGCAGTACTATTACTACTAAGCTGTTGTCCCTCAATACCACGCATTTCTCAAGGATGGACTGCCAGTAGTAGGGAATACCACTGAAATTTGTAGAGTCTGCTAGACTGTGAGCCTGTTGTTGGGTAGGGACTATCTCTATATGCTGCTGATTTGTACTTCCCAAGTGCTTAGTACAGTGCTCCGCACAAAGTAAGAGTGCAATCAATACAATTGAATGAATGAATGAACCAGAACCAACAGCTGCAGGCCTGCTCTACTCCCAAATATTAATTAATTCATTCATTCAATCATATTTATTGAGCGCTTACTGTGTAAAGAGCACTGTACTAAGCAGTTGGAAAGTACAAATAGTGTGCTTCTCCTTACCAACTGGGTCTGGTTAATGTACAGAGTTGCCAGATAGCATCTGTGGAGATGCCAGATAGCGGAGTTGGGGCATTTTGCTCCACGAAATGTTATTCAGGCAAAATCCTTCAAGTCGTTTTTTTATGGCTACTGATCAATCAGGTCATAGTCCACTTGATCACCCAATCTTTTGCGTAGGGGGGTAACACCGGGGAAGAGGAAGGCGGGACTTGCATGAAGCTCAGGAGGAAGGTTCTTGGGCCAGTAACAAGCTCAGTGGTGGTCCACTGGGGCACGAGTGCATGGTTTTCCTCATATCTGAAGCATGTGTATGTTAGCCTGGAGGGGCAAGGGGCAGGGGCAAGGAGGAGCCCAGTCTGGGCCACCACAGCCAGGGTCATCTAGCTGGGTATGGGGAGCTTCTGCTGCTACTGCTCCCAGGCTGTGTGGGTGAATGGAGATGTGTATATGCAGTTTTCACATGGCTCACTTGAAAGAGCCCGGGCTTTGGAGTCAGTGGCCATGGGTTCAAATCCTGGCTCCGCCAGTTGTCAGCTGTGTGACTTTGGGCAAGTCACTTAACTTCTCTGTGCCTCAGTGACCTCATCTGTAAAATGAGGATAAAGACTGTGAGCCCCACGTGGGATAACCTGATCACCTTGTAACCTCCCCAGTGCTTAGAACAGTGCTTTGCACATAGTAAGTGCCTATAAATGTCATCAATATTATTATTGAAACCAGGTCAGAGAGATCACTCCAGTGGGCCGGAAGGCATTGGTGGGGCTCCATCTCCCTACTCGCCACCCTGGATTCCCGAGTGGGGAAGCCCTCTTCTCTCCCCATTAAGGAGCAGCATGGTAGAAAGAGCACAGGCCTGGGAATCAGAAGGTCATGGGTTCTAATGCTAGCTCTGCCTCTTGCTTGCCGTATGACCTTGGACAAGTCACTTCACTTCTCTGGGCTTCAATTACCTCATCTGTATAATGGGCACTGAGACTGATTTACGTGGAACAGGGACTCTGTTCAACCCGATGTGCTTGTTCCAACCCCAGTGCTTAGTACAGTGCTGGCACATAGTAGGCACTCAATAAATACCACAATTATTATTATTAGGAAAGTGGTGCAAACCACAGCAGCTCTGTTCCAGCTCGTCAGGAAAGTTAATGCTATCTGAGACCCATCTCTTCATCAGCCTGGAGGGAAGAAACGGGAAAGCACCTGCAAAAAGCCTCATATTTGTTTTCTCTTTATTTAAAAAAAGACAAAAAAATACATCCCCCGTGAACAGCAGCCGTCCAAATCGGGGGCAACCCCCAGATCACTGAGTTGTGTGGCCACTGTCCAACCCAGCGAGGTCACGTCACCAGGCAGTGACAGACTGTGTCATGTGACTGAAAGGGGAAGGCAGCACCATATTGGACCATAGTTCAACCCATTTACCTCAAGGTTGATAGAATTGATAGGACACCCAGATAAATTTGTAAGACGGTCAAATGTGTCATATAAAAATTGCCCCCCTGTTGCAGAGTCCCTGTGAGGAAGGGATGGGCAAGAGTAGTGATGGCTCTTTCCCCGACTTCCTGTATCAAGAGGTGAACTGTGTTAACCTGCATTTTTCCACAGGTTTACAAATCCAGCCTCCCTCTCAGCAGGGCACAGGGTCTGGCTCACCATGTCCCTGTATCATATGTCACTCTTATCCAAGGTCACACAGCAGGCAAGTGGCAAAGCCAGGACCAGAATCTAGGTCTTCTGACTCTCAGACCCACGGGCTTTCCTTAACCGATTGATTGTCTCTGAGCTAAATGATCCTTAAGTAGGCTTTTGCTTCTGTCTTGGCTCTTCTTGACTGAAAAGTATATTACAATTGCCTCAAGAAAAAACCCAGTTTAGCATGAAGCTCACCAGAAGCAAGGCCTAAGGGTCCCAGAGCATTGCGAGTATGTTTTAAAATCTCAGCTGTAAGTAAAAGGAAACAGTGACCCTGAATTTCATTTCTTCCTTTGCCATGAAAATCCTTTGATTTCTTTAAGGGTTTATTGCTTCTGTACTGTAATTAAGACTAAGAACCAAAGCAAAATATTTTCAAAAATTGTGAGATGATTCAATTATCTAAGTGGGATATCACCATTGATGTATATTTAATATGATTATCTTGGAGCAGAGAAGCTAACTCCCTTGGCCAGATGGTCTCCCAATTGAATTTTACAAGAAATTCAGAAACTTATTACAGGAACTGCTGCCAGATAAACTTCATTTTCCTTTTATGGCACAGTAGCCTATTTCCCTGTGTTCTAATGATTGGGATCTGTTCAAACAAATAACTGTGAGTTGAAGTTTCTGCATACCTATTAAGTAATAACTGTGGTATTTGTTTAGCCCTCATGATGTGCCAAGCACTCTACTAAACACTGGGGTAAATACAAGAAAATCAGGGAGGACACAGTCCCCTTCCCAAATCAGGTGGGACACAATCACCATCCTGTGTGGGGCTCACTGTCTAAGTAGAAGGAAGAATAGGTATTTAATCCCCTTCTAACAGATGGGGAAATAGAAGGAAGAACAGGTATTTAATACCCTGTTTACAGATGGGGAAGCTGTGGCACAAGAGATGGCAATTGAGGCCATGGGAGCGAATGCGTTGTGGTCTTAACTAGACAACCATACATACAACAGAGAGAAAAATCTTTAAGATATCATTCATGAGCTTGATCTGCTCAGTTGCTCTGAGTATCTTGCTTCTAAGTGCTTTGTGTGAAAACTCTCATTTTCAGTGACCCATCTCAGGAATAACCAGTCCCTGCTGGCATACAGATCCTAACAACCTGTTTATGATTCTACCTGCCTATGGCCCTTGGTTGGGAGCCCCTGGTTGCTTCCCCTACCTGTAATTTAATTTAGTGTCTTTCTCTCCTCCCACTCAATTATCAGCTCCTTAATAGAAGGAATTATGAGTATTAGGATTGCAATTCTGATTCCAATTCCAATTGGAATTGCATTATCCCAAGTGCTTAGTACACTGCTTTGCACAGACTGTGCTCAGTAAATGCCACTGATTGATTCAGATGTTGAAGCTTGTTCTATTGATTATGATAATGGTTTTTAATGTAGGGAATAATTTGTCCAATTTAGAATGAACAGCATCCTTCTTTTCTTCCTAAACCACCTTGAAGAAGACTGACTCTATTCTATTTATTTTATTTTGTTAGTATGTTTGGTTTTGTTCTCTGTCTCTCCCTTTTAGACTGTGAGCCCACTGTTGGGTAGGGACTGTCTCTATATGTTGCCAACTTGTAAGTCCCAAGCACTTAGTACAGTGCTCTGCACAAAGTAAGTGCTCAATAAATATGATTGATTGATTGATTGATTGATTGACTCCTTCTGGGCACTTTTCAACTCTTTTCTCTGTTAGTATCTTCCTCATTGATATTCATAAATTCAGCAGATTTCCCAAAGATTGTCAGAACTTTTAATCCCAAAACTATCCCTGGTGGAAGAGAAACCATAAAGACTATTTCATCTGTTTCAGTCTCATGTATTGTATCGTCAAAGTCTGATGGGATCTTCATTAGACAATGATGCCTCTGAATCAGATACAGTTAACTCTTCCACATAATAATAATAATAATATAGTACTTTTTAAGTGCTTACGATGTGCCAAGCACTGTTCTAAGCACTGGGGTAGATATAAATTAATCAAGTTGGACAGAGTCCCTGTCAAAGTGTGGAGCTCACACTCTTAGTCCCCATTTTACAGATGAAGTAACTGAGGCCCAGAGAAGTTAAATGACTTGCCCAAGGTCACCCAGCAGACATGTGGTGGAGCTGTGATTAGAACCCAGATCTTTGTGTCTCCTAGGCCCATGCACTAAGCCATACTGCTTCTCTAGGCATCTGCATCATCTATTTCTAAGTCAAATCACCTCCCCATTGCAATGACTTCTTTGTTTCTTGTTCAGTTGCTTCTTCAACTCCTTTGAAATCTTACCTATACTGTAGGCAGAGCTTCCTCCAATATCCTTTCATTGATTTCTTAGTCTCAGCCTAGAGGGAAAGGGATACTCAATTATAAACTCAAGACCGGGAATTGTGCCTACCAACTCTACTGTGCTTTCCTAAGAGCTTAATGCAGTGATCTACCCACACTGAGTGCTCAATAAATACCACTGATTGAGAAAAAGGGACAAAGAGAAATTTGCTTAGTGGGAGGTAAACAGCCAGAATGTTGGGGCCAGTCAGATGTAGGAGAGGTAAGGCCTCTTACAAATAATAGTATTGATGGTATTTGTTAAGCACTTACTATGCACAAAGCACTGTTCTAAGAGCTGGGGAGGATACAAGGTGATCAGATTGTCCCACATAGGGCTCACAGTCCTCATCCCCATTTGACAGATGAGGTAACTGAGGCACAGAGAAGTTAAGTGACTTGCCCAATGTCACATAGCTGACAATTGGTGGAGCCGGGATTTGAACCCATGACCTCTGATTCCCAAGCCCGGGCTCCTTCCATTGAGCCACGCTGCTGCTTCTATTTTATGGACGAGGAAGCTAAGGTCCAGAGAAGTGACTTGCCCAAAGTTATATAACAGGCAAGTGGAGAAGCTAGAATTAGAACCCAGGTCTCTTGAATCTCAGGGTTGTGCTCTTTCAATCAATCAATACTATTTGAGTGCTTAGTGTGCACAGAAAGCACTGTACTAAACGATTGTGCTCAATTATTCAGCCCTTTCTTCCCAACGTTTATGCTACTCATCTGTTATACCTTTGTTTCCCTCCTACTCCCTTTTATTTGTAAATGATTTATGATGATGGTGGTATTTGATAAATGCTTACTCTGGGCCAAGCACTGTAGTAAGCTCTGGAGTAGATACAAGCTAATCAGTTGGACACAGTCCCTGTCCCACATGGGGCTCACAGTCTAAAGGACTGTGTCTGCCTGCCTCCTCCATTAGATTATAAACCCACTGAGGGGAGGAAGGAACTGTTTTCTCTAATTTTCCTTCTTCTTCCTAATTGTTATTTTTGTGTCTGTCTTCCCCTCCTAGACTGGAAACTCCTTTAAGGGTATGCATTGTGCCTACTAACTCTTTGTACTTTTAACAAGAATGATGGTATTTGTTAAGCGCTTACTATGTGCAAAGCACTGTTCTAAGCACTGGGGAGGTTACAAGGTGATCAGTTGTCCCATGGGGGGCTCACAGTCTTGATCCCCATTTTACAGATGAGGTAAGTGAGGCCCAGAGAGGTTAAGTGACTTGCCCAAAGTCACACAGCTGGCAAGAGAAGCAGCGTGGCTCAGTGGAAAAAAGCACGGGCTTTGGAGTCAGAGGTCATGGGTTCAAATCCCGGCTCCACCACTTGTCAACTGTGTGACTTTGGGCAAGTCACTTAACTTCTTTGGGCCTCAGTTCCCTCATCTGTAAAATGGGGATGAAGACTGTGAGCCCCACGTGGGACAACCTGATCACCTTGTAAATTCTCCAGCGCTTAGAACAGTGCTCTGCACATAGTAATCGCTTAATAAATGCCATTAAAAAAAAAAAAGTGGCGGAGCCAGGATTAGAACACTTTTCAGAGCAGTAAGTGGGCAATTAAATACTATTTGCTGTAAGATCTGTATGGGCAGGAAACATGCCTGCTTATTCATTAATTCTGTAGTCTCCCAAGAACTTAGAACAGTGCTCTGCACATAATAAGCACTCAGTAAATACCATTGATTGATTTGCCTACTGATTCTGATATAGTCTACCAAGCAAAGCACATACAAACAACATTTACGGAAGCCAAAAATTAGCTGCCAAATGCTTACTGTTGTCAAATTAATTTTTCCTGATTTCAGTTGCATTCAGTGTTTACCTATGATTAGGAAGTTTTAGCTCCTGGGTAGTGGTAATGTGTGGTGGTTGGAACTTTGAATACGCCTGTACTTGATTTTCACACCTGGAGCACCACTGTGTATTCTGGAATAGTAGTAAGACTGAAAGCATGGAAAATAAGAGGAGAAATTTAGTTTCATGGTGCCCAACTAATCCCTTTCTGGATGTCTTATGAAGATCTAAGTGAGAGGGAGATTTTTGATCTCAACAAAGATACTGTTCAGATCCTGTACCACCTCTTCTCCAGTTCTCTCCTTGACCCCCTCCAATCTGGCTTCTGTCCCCTTCACTTCTCAGAAACCACCCTTTCCAAGGTCACAAATGACCTCCTTGCCAAATCCAACAGTCTCTACTCCATCCTAATCCTCCTCTACCTCTCATCTGTGTTTAACACTTTTCAAACACCTCCTTCTCCTGAAAACGTTATCCGACCTCAGCTTCACCTACACTGTCCTCTCCTGGTTCTCCTCTTATCTCTCTGGCCATTCGTTCTCAGTCTCTTTCATGGGCTCCTCCTCTGCCTCCCACCCCCTAACTGGGTGAACCTCAAGATTCAATTCTGAGTCCCCTTCTATTGTCCACCTACAATCACTCCCTTAGAGAACTTCCTTAGAGGTGGTTTCAACTACCACCTCTATGAGGATGATTCCTAAAACTACATCTCCAAGCCCTGATCTCTCTCTCTCTCTCTCTCTCTCTCTCTGCAGTCTTGCACGTCCTCCTGCCTTCAAGATATTTATTTATTCATTTATTTATGAATATTAATGTCTATCTCCCCCTCTAGACTGTAAGCTCATTGTGGACAGTGATTGTGTGCATATACTGCTGTGTTGTACTCTCCCAAGTGCTTAGAACTGTGCTCTGCACACAATAAACAATAAATAGTGCTGATTGATTGATACTGAAGGACAACATCAGGCCTTTGTCTTACTACTACTACTACTAATAATAATGGTATTTGTCAAACACATTGCATTTCAAGCACTGTTCTAAGTGCTGGGGTAGATATGAGGTAATCAGGTTGTCCCTCGTGGGGCTCACAGTCTTAATCCCCATTTGATAGATGAGGTAACTGAGGCACAGAGAAGATAAGTGACTTGCCCAAAGTCAACAGCTGACAAGTGGCAGAGCCAGGATTAGAATCCACAACCTCTGACTACCAAACCTAAGCTCTTTCCACTAAGCCACGCTCCAAGATTTCAAGTTCAAATCAGTATGGCTAAAACTGTAAATCCACAAGGGCCTGGAAGCCCAGGGTGACCTAAGAGCTAGACATTGTTAAAGAACATTTCCCTAGGCAGTGTAACACACAAGTACAATGAAGTGCAATTTACTAATGTAGGGTTTGCTTTATCAACTATTGAGGCAGCAGCCAAGCATAAAGAATACTGGGCTTCAGGTCACATTTCTGCTTACTGCAATGATTATTCAGCTCATTTGAAGTAATCAGCAATTGAACTATGGAGCAATAAACAGCACCAAATTATAGGTGGAGGAGAGGGGTGTGTTTTATGTTATTCTTCGGAGTGCTGACAATGATGTACAATAATACTCAGATGAAGTACTTTAAATCAGGATTGGCTGTCTAATGTATAGCTGCATATCCAAGGTTAGTGTTATACATCACACTTAGTGAAGTGATGGGGCCTTGGTGTTCTATTTGATGAGGGGAAACTGAATGAATACGATCAGTTTTCTTTGTTAGAGAATACACCTTAATGACTACATTTAGGATGAGGTGTGACAAACTAGAATGAAGCAGTCCAGAAGTAAGTTGATGTTCTGGTATTGTTTAAGTAACTCTATTCTTGATAAAAGACAGTTTTAGCTAAATTATTCTCAACAAAGTTATTGAATTCCTCTATGTTTGTAGCTAAATTATTCTCAACAAAATTATTATTGAATTCCTCTATGTCTGTAGTCCAGACTGCAATGTTTACTAATGATAACACCGTGAATTTGTGCAGTGCTTTTTATTTTCTCAAAGGACATTATGTCCTCATGGTATCCTTATCCTCATTTTACAGAGAGGTTAAACCACTTTCCTCAGATCATCATCATCATCAACAACTGTATTTATTGAGCACTTACTATGTGCAGAGCACTGTACTAAGCGCTTGGGAAGTACAAATTGGCAACATATAGAGACAGTCCCTACCCAACAGTGGGCTCACAGTCTAAAAGGGGGGGACAGAGAACAAAACCAAACATACTAACAAAATAAAATAAATAGAATAGATATGTACAAGTAAAATAAATAAATAAATAAATAAATAAATAGAGTAATAAATATGTACAAACATATATACATATATACAGGTGCTGTGGGGAAGGGAGGGAGGTAAGATGGGGGGGGATGGAGAGGGGGACGAGGGGGAGAGGAAGGAAGGGGCTCAGTCTGGGAAGGCCTCCTGGAGGAGGTGAGCTCTCAGCAGGGCCTTGAAGGGAGGAAGAGAGCTAACTTGGCAGATGGGCAGAGGGAGGGCATTCCAGGCCCAGGGGATGACGTGGGCCGGGGGTCGATGGCCGGGGGTCGATGGCGGGACAGGCGAGAACGAGGTACGGTGAGGAGATAAGCGGCAGAGGAGCGGAGGGTGCAGGGTGGGTTGGAGAAGGAGAGAAGGGAGGTGAGGTAGGAGGGGGCGAGGGGATGGACAGCCTTGAAGCCCAGGGTGAGGAGTTTCTGCCTGATGCGCAGATTGATTGGTAGCCACTGGAGATTTTTGAGGAGGGGAGTAATATGCCCAGAGCGTTTCTGGACAAAGATAATCCGGGCAGCAGCATGAAGTATGGATTGAAGTGGAGAGAGACACAAGGATGGGAGATCAGAGAGAAGGCTGATGCAGTAGTCCAGACGGGATAGGATGAGAGCTTGAATGAGCAGGGTAGCGGTATGGATGGAGAGGAAAGGGCGGATCTTGGCAATGTTGTGGAGCTGAGACCGGCAGGTTTTGGTGATGGCTTGGATGTGAGGGGTGAATGAGAGAGCGGAGTCGAAGATGACACCAAGGTTGTGGGCTTGTGAGACGGGGAGGATGGTAGTGCCTTCAACAGAGATGGGAAAGTCAGGGAGAGGGCAAGGTTTTGGAGGGAAGACAAGGAGTTCAGTCTTGGACATGTTGAGCTTTAGGTGGCGGGCAGACATCCAGATGGAGATGTCCTGAAGGCAGGAGGAGATGCGAGCCTGGAGAGAGGGGGAGAGAGCAGGGGCAGAGATGTAGATCTGGGTGTCATCAGCGTAGAGATGATAGTTGAAGCCGTGGGAGCGAATGAGGTCACCAAGGGAGTGCGTATAGATCTAGAACAGAAGGGGACCAAGCACTGAACCTTGGGGAACCCCCACAGTAAGAGGATGGGAGGGGGAGGAGGAGCCTGCAAAAGAGATTGAGAATGAACGACCGGAGAGGTAAGAGGAGAACCAGATCACACAGCAGACCAGTGACAAAGTGGGATTAGAACTCAGATCCTCTGACTCTCAGATCTAAATCCTTTCCACTAGATCACACTGCTCCTCTCTTGCTTTAAACTGGAGTGTCACAAGCCCCTGGCTCATACCAACTGGGACCTTTCTGGACTGGGGGAGCCTCTGTGACACGTACTAGAGTAAAGCCACGCCACCAACCATCAAGGTTACTGTAGAAAGATTTTTCACTTAGTTTTACCAACGTGCAAGGGAATGAGACAAACACACACTCACTCACTCCACTCCATCAAGGGTCCAACACCAGTCTGCTGGTCAAGGGATACCGTTCTGTCCATTCTGTCGATCCCACAGCAGAAGGTTGGGAGAAGTTCCTGGCAATTCGGACCGCTGTTGCTGCAAGCCTCCTCCACAGGCCGCTTCCCCCAAATGCTGCTTCCTCTCTCTTTCAAGTGCTCTCCTCTGCTGCTTCCTCAGTGCTTGCTTCCTTCCTGAATGCTTGCTTCTGCGTGCTTTTTCATGATTCAAAGAGACCGCCTTTTATCTGCCTTAGGCATTGCAGCTGTGGCTCTATGTGGCAGTCATTGTTTGGTCCAGGCTTGTTACCTGGTAGAAGCTAGAAGGCCACCCCTCCTTCCATGCTCCCCCTCAGCCCCCTGCGCAGGCCGGCTACTACCTGTCCTCAAGTAGAGCCCACCAGTACCTTTGTGAGTCTCTTCCTTGTTGTTCGTGGGATCACAAACAGTCACTAATAGGCAGCTTGTTGTGGGCTCATCACATGGAATATAGGTATTCTTTCTACAACACAGTAGTTGCTACCAAATCATGTTTTCTCAATCATTGTTTCAATGGTAAATAAATGGTTTAGTGAACGATGGCCTGGGAAAATGTTAAATAGTACAGGGCATCTGTCGCATCGGGGAAATTTTGATTCTTCAGAAACATTGTCTCTGTCTCTCTTTCTTATTCTCTGTCCCCACTATGATTTAACTGCATCAGAAGGCTAGCATATCTTCCAATCATTCAGATCCCATCTGCAAGAACCAGTCAGAGGGTGCAGCTCATGAGCGAGTGGTAAATCAACCGAGTGAAGTTGAAGTTCAAATGGGTGAAGTGCAACAAGATCAGAGTGGCCAGGGATGGCTGTAATTCACTCAAACATAGCTTAGCCAATGCACACTTATATCATGTCACTTATACCACATATATCATGGAGAAGCAGCGTTGCTCAGTGGAAAGAGCCCAGGCTTTGGAGTCAGAGGTCATGGGTTCAAATCCCGGCTCTGCCAATTGTCAGCTGTGTGACTTTGGGCAAGTCACTTAACTTCTCTGGGCCTCAGTTACCTCAACTGTAAAATGGGGATTAATACTGTGAGCCCACTGTGGGACAACCTGATCACCTTGTAACCTCCCCAGTGCTTAGAACAGTGCTTTGCACATGGTAAGCACTTAATAAATGCCATCAGTATTATTATTATTATGTACCCATTCTGTGATTCCAAGCGGTTGAAGGAGCAGATGATCAAAGGCGGCACAGGCCTGGGAGATATGGGGGTGGGGTGTGGGGAAGAGTTCTGCTATTGAAAACCCAATGATGCTCCACCTTTTATCTCCCAAAATGGCCCCCTGACTTTGTGGGGTCACACCAACCCAGCCCCTGTTTTCTCCAGAACACCAGCCTCTTCACTGCTAGAAGCAGCGTGGCTTAGTGGAAAGAGCCCGGGCTTGGGAGTCAGAGGTCATGGGTTCAAATCCAGGCTCTGCCAATTGTCAGCTGTGTGACTTTGGGCAAGTCACTTAACTTCTCTGTGCCTCAGTTCCCTCGTCTGTAAAATGGGGATGAAAACTGTAAGCCCCACCTGGGACAACCTGATTACCTTGTATCTACCCCAGTGCCTAGAACAGTGTTTGGCACATAGTAAGTGCTTAACAAATACCAATGTTATTATTCACTCTCAAGGACCCAAGGACCTGCACATCATTCAACCATCTCCTCAGGGTATCACTTGATTAAGTAGTTATTGTCCTCAATGACTTCATGCTTAAACTTTCCTGACCCCACCATGACCCCTCAATTTCGGCCCTCCATTCAGTCCATCCCTGTCCTCTCCTTCCACAATACCTTCCCCTCCCTCTCCTCCATCCATCCCCTCTCCACCCTTTGTGCCATCCTCACACCTGTGCCGCTCCCCATCCCTGTCATCCAGAGCCTCTCCTTTTCCCCGTCTCCAAGTGTGGCCTGTGGAACCCCTGCTCCCTCATGGGGAAGCTTCCCTTCATCCTTGACCTGTTCCTCAACTACTCGTCATTACTGAAACCTGGGTCTCCCTAGACAACATGGTCTCCCCTGCTTCTCTCTCCAGAGGAGGCCTAATCTTCATCTACCCCCATGCCAGACTCAACTGGAAAGGAGGTGGTGTTGACTTACTTTTGGTGCTCCAATGCCACTTTCACACCATTCCACCTCCACCATCCTTTTCTTTCACTTCCTTCAGAGCCCATGACATCTGCCTCTACCATCCACGCCAGATTCTAGTAATAGTCATCTACCCCCCTACCCCGGCCCACCAGCCTCACCTCCAACTTTTTTAACCATTTTGATCCCTTCCTTACATTCCTTCTTTCTCCATCCCTACATTGATCTTTAGTGACTTCAATATCCACATCGATGTTCCTGATGACCCTTTCACTGCCCACTTTCTATCACTCCTGAACTCCACTGACCTCCTGCTCCATCCCACCTCTCCCACTCACCAACTTGGACACACACTCAATTTCATCATCTTTAGCCACTGCACTTAATTTCTACCCTCATAAACTCTGAAATTCCTTTATCTGACCACATCTTCCTCACCTGACTTCTCTCCCACACATCTCCTCCCCACAAATCTGTGCTGTTCTCCTCAGGGATCTCCGATCTTTTGACAGTTTCCTCAACTTATCAAGCTCCATTTAACCTCGATATCCAAACCACCTTCCCTTGGTGACCAAATTGACACCCTCCCCACCACCCTCTCTACCACTATACTCAACTCCCTCCTTCCCCTATCCCTTCATCGATCTCATACCACTAACCCATAGTCCTCGATCATCTCCACAGTCTGCTTCCTTCACTCTCCGAAATCTAGATATCAGGCTGACTTTTACCACTTCAAGTTTATCCTTGCATGCTTTAACTCAGCTCTTTCCTCTGCCCAGCAAAATTATTTCTCCATCCTTATTGATACCCATGCCCATGCCCATCACCAGTTGTTTCAGGCCCTCCTCAAACCTCCTGTCCCCACTCCTCCCCCATCCCTTGCCCCTAGTGACCTGGCCACCTATTTTATTGAGAAAATTAATATTATAAAGTGGGATTCTCCTAAAATCTCCCCTGCCCCTCCCCACTCCTGGCCCTACTTCAATTCTCCCATCTTTACCAGCAGTGTCTCTGGAGGAGATCTCCTGCCTTCCCTCAAAATCCACCCCCCAACCTGTGGATCCAATCCCATTCCTTTGCATCTTATCAAATCACTTGCCCTTTCTCTTCTTTCCTCCTGAACTGCCATCTTCAAGTGTTCACTCTCTAATGGCTTCTTTCCCACTGCTTTCAAACACACCCATGTCTCCACTATCCTAAAGAAACCCTCCCTTGACTCCATGGCTCCCCTCAGTTATTGCTCTATCTCCCTCCTAACATTCCTCTCCTTGAGTGGTTATCTTCACTGACTGTCTCAAGTTCCTCTCCTCCAGTTCTTTCCTTTGACCCCCTCCAATCTGGCTTCTGTCCCCTTCATGCCACAGAAACCACCCTCTCAAAGGTCACAAATGATCTCCTCCTTGACACATCCAACAGCCTCTACTCCATCTTAATCCTCCTTGAACACTCAGCTGCCTTCAACACTGTTGACTACCCCCTTAACCCTGGAAACACTATCCAACCTCAGCTTCACTGACATTGTCCTCTCCTGGTTCTCCTTCTACCTCTCTGGCCACTCATTCTCAGTTTCTTTCACTGGCTCCTCCTTTGTCTCCCATCCCCTAACTGCGGTTGTACCTCAAGTTTCAGTTCTGGGGCCCCTTCTTTTCATCATTCAATTATATTTATTGAGCTCTTACTGTATGCAGAGCACTGTACTAAGCACTTGGGAAAGTACAGTACAACAATAAACAATTACATTCCCTACCCACATTGAACTCATAGGTCGGGGGGAGCCGGGGGAGAGGAGACAGACATCAATACAAATAAATAAAATGACAGATCTATCCATAAGTGCTGTGGGGCTGGGGAAAAACAAAGGGATCAAGTTAGGGCAATGCAGAAGGGAGTGGGAGAAAAGGAGAGGAGGGCTTAGTCAGGAAAGGCTTCTTGGAGGGGATGTCCACCTGTCCACATGGTTTGTTTTGTTGTCTGTCTCCCCCTTCTAGACTGTGAGCCCATTGTTGGGTAGGACCGTCTCTATATGTTGCCGTCTTGTACTTCCCAAGTGCTTAGCACAGTGGTCTGCACACAGTACGTGCTCAATAAATACGATTGAATGATGTGTCTTCAATAAGGCTTTGCAGTGGGGGAGAAAAATTGTTTGTCTGAAGGAGGGCATTCCAGGTCAGGGGCAGAATGTGGGCAAGAGGTCAGTGGTGAGATAGATGAGATCAAGGTACAATGAGAAGGTTAATATTAGAGGAAGGAAGTATGTGGGCTTGACTGTAGTTGAAGAGTAGTGAGGTGAGGTAGGCGAGAACAAGGTAATTGAGGAGTTTTTGTTTGATGTGGAGGTAGATGAGCAACCATTGGAGCTTCTTGAAGAGTGGGGAAACAGCCTGAACATTTTCGAAGGAAAGTGATCCGGAAAGCAGAGTGGCGTACGGACTGGAGTGGGGAGAGACAGGAAGCAGGGTAGTCAGCAAGGAGGCTGTTACAAGGTGGGATAGGATAAGTGCTTATATTAATGTGGTAACAATTTGGATGGAGAGGAAGGAGCCCCACATCACTTACGTACATATCTGTACTTTATTTATATCAGTGTCTGTCCCTCTAGACTGTAAGATCACTGTGGGCAGGGAATATGTCTGTTTATTGTAAGCCCACTGTTGGGTAGGGACTGTCTCTATGTGATGCCAATTTGTACTTCCCAAGCGCTTAGTACAGTGCTCTGCGCATAGTAAGCGCTCAATAAATATGATTGATTGATTGATTGATTGATATTGTACTCTCCCAAGTGCTTAGTATATTGCTCTACAAACAGTAAACACTCAATAAATACTGATTCACTGAACAAAATGTGATGCCCAATACAACACATGTGATGCCGGGGGCCTTGTAGTTGGGAAGGTTCTCAGTGGTCACGCTAAGACCCACTTACAAACATATCTCCAAGACTTCAGGCAGGAAAGAAGTTCCAGAACTTGAGAAATAAAAGCTGATTTGAACTACCTGTTCCTCATTCCAAGCATCCATTTCTAATCATCCTCATAAGGTCACTCCGTAATAAATGGTCAGAGGAAAAGCATTTTATTTGCACAAGTAATACTTTTCCAAATCCAATCTAAATAAAATATTTCATATTCTCCCATTTTTGTTCCCTCCAAATCCCTTCCTGCCTGGTATTTTTCAATTTCAACTAGTTTCTCGGGTCACCATTTCAATTTCAAAATTCTTCAGTCTTCGATATTCTCATTGGGAATGTGGTTGCATCTATTAATCATTCTTTCTGTGTCCACTTTATCTCTTCTTCATGCAGTCTTGAAACAGAGCTTGTGAACTTTATATTCATTACAATCACTCTTGCCCTGAATGCCTTTAACCTTTTACTAATATAAATGCACTTCTTACTAAGTCAGCTGTGAGAAGCCATAGCCATGCCTATTATAGCAACATATATTGTGCGGCGCTTTTATTCTGAGAAAAAAAAAATGATACCAGCATGGTCAATTTTCAAATCTGAACCTGCATGAAATCAGGGACATGAAGAGCAGGGAAAGGGTGATAATTAAAGGTTTCTCAAAGATATATTGTTCTAGAGGTCAGAGTTAGGGACTTTGATAATTGTTTAGGGGAGGTAAGTGGAAAGAGGACTAGATGCTTGCTATTAGGATTGTTGATATTCATCAAACACCTACCGCATTTGAAGAGGTCAGAGAACAAAGCTCCTATGGGGAAAAGGCTTGCTCTTTCATCCAGTGAAATGTTCACTGCTCTGTGCGTCAGGGGATCTGGGTTCTGTTTCCAAGTTCTGCTTCCTGATGACATCAGGAGGATGATTTCTGTACCTGTGACACATTTCCTGCCTTTAAGGTGCTTACATTGTAATGGGGGAAGACAGTCATAAGAAGATTTAAACCTAGAGAAATAAAAAATAAATATATGTACAAGCAAATAAACATCTATACATACACAAGGGTGTAAATAAAATATAAAGGTGTTGATACTAATAGTAATGGAAGTATTTGTTAAGATCTTGCTGTGTTTCAAGCACTGTTCTAATCGCTGGGGTAGATACAAGCTAATCAGGTTGGATACAATCCCCTTCCCCCATGGAGCTCATAGTTTTAATCCCTATTTTACAGATGAGGTAACTGAGTCACAGAGAAGTCATTCATTCTTTCATTCATTTGTATTTATTGAGAACTTACTGTGTGCAGAGCACTGCACTAAGCACTTGGGAGAGTACAACACAACAATATGTGCACACATCCCCTGCCCACAGCTAGCTTACAATCTAAGGGGGGTGGATACAGACATTAATATAAAGTACAGATATGTACATAAGTGTACTCTCCAAGCACTTAGTATAGTACTTTGCACACAGTAAGCACTCAATAAATACGATTGAATGAATGAGTGAATAAGTGCTGTGCTGATAGGAGGGGAGAAGAACAAAGGCAGCAAATCAAGATAATGCAGAAAGGAGTGCGAGAAGAGGAAAGGGAGGTTTAGTCAGGGAAGGCTTCTTGGAGGAGATGTGCCTTTAATAAATCTTTGAAGCCAGAGAGAATAATGATCTACTCTCTCCTTGACCCCCTCCAATGTTGCTTCCGTCCCCTACACTCCACCGAAACTGCCCTCTCAAAGGTCACTAATGACCTCCTTCTTGCCAAATCCAACGGCTCCTACTCTATCCTAATCCTCCTCGACCTCTCAGTTGCCTTCGACACTGTGGATCACCCCTTTCTCCTCAACACGCTATCTAACCTTGGCTTCACAGACTCCGTCCTTTCCTGGTTCTCCTCTTATCTCTCTGGCTGTTCATTCTCAGTCTCTCTGTGGGCTCCTCCTCCCCCTCCCATACCCTTAATGTAGGGGTTCCTCAAGGGTCAGTTCTTGGTCCCCTTCTGTTCTCTATCTACACTCACTTCCTTGGTGGACTCATTCACTCCCATGGCTTCAACTATCATCTCTATGCTGATGACACCCAAATCTACATCTCTGCCCCTGCTCTCTCTCCCTCCCTTCAGGCTCGCATCTCCTCCTGCCTTCAGGACATCTCCATCTGGATGTCTGCCCGCCATCTAAAACTCAATATGTCCAAGACTGAACACCTTATCTTCCCTCCCAAACCCTGCCCTCTCCCTAACTTTCCTGTCACTGTAGATGGCACTATCATCCTTCCCGTCTCACAAGCCCACTACCTTGGTGTCATCCTCGACTCCGCTCTCTCGTTCACCCCACACAACCAATCTGTCACCAAACATGCCGGTCTCACCTCCGCAACATCGCCAAGATCCACCCTTTCCTCTCCATCCAAACCGCTACCTTGCTGGTTCAATCTCTCATCCTGTCCCGACTGGATTACAGCATCAGCCTCCTCTCTGATCTCCCACCCTCCTGTCTCTCCCCATTTCAGTCTATACTTCACTCTGCTGCCCAGATTATCTTTGTGCAGAAATGCTCTGGGAATGTCACTCCTCCTCAAAAATCTCCAGTGGCTGCCTGTCAACCTATGAATCAAGCAAAAACTCCTCACTCTCAGCTTCAAGGCTCTCCATCACCTTGCCCCCTCCTACCTCACCTCCCTTGTCTCCTTCTCCAGCCCAGCCTGCACCCTCAGCTCCTCTGCTGCTAACCTCCTCACTGCACCTCATTCTCACCTGCCCCGCCATCGACACCTGGAACACGTCCTTCCCCTGGCCTGGAATGTCCTCCCTCCACACATCCGCCAAGCTAGCTTCAAAGCCCTACTGAGAGCTCACCTCCTCCAAGAGGCCTTCCCAGACTGAGCCCCCTTTTTCCTCTCCTCCTCCCCATCCCCACAGCACTTGTATATATTTGTAGATTTATTACTCTATTTATTTTACTTGTACATATTTACTATTCTATTTATTTTGTAATGGTGTGCATATAGCTTCAATTCTATTTGTTCAGATGATTTTGACACCTGTCTACATGTTTTGTTTTGTTGTCTGTCTCCCCTTTCTAGACTGTGAGCCCGTTGTTGGGTAGGGACCATTCTCTCTATTGCCGATTTGTACTTCCCAAGTGCTTAGAACAGTGTTCTGCACACAGTAAGCACTCAATAAATATGATTGAATGAATGAATGAATCTATTGGATTTGAGGAGGAACGGCACTCCAGGAGAGAGGCAGGACATGGGTGAGGGGTTGGCAGCAAGATAGATGAGATCGAGATACAGTGAGAAGATTGGCATTAGAGCTAAAAAGTGTATGGGCTGGGTTGTAGTAGGAGAGTTGTGAAATGAGGTAGGAGGGGGCAAGGTGATTGAGTGCTTTAAAGCCAATGGTGAAGAGTTTTTGTTTGATGTGGCGGTGGATAGGCAACCACTGGAGTTTTTTGAGGAGTGGGGAAATATGTCCTGAACATTTTTGTAGAAAAATGACCCAGACAGCAGAGTGAAATATGGACTGGAGTGGGGAGAGACAGGAGGCTGGGAGTTCAGCAAGAAGGCTGATGCAGCAATCCAGACAGGATAGGACAAGCAACTGTATTAACATGATAGCAGTTTGGATGGAGAGGAAAGTTAAGTGACTTGCCCAAGGTCATATGGCAGACAAGTGGTAGAGTCATTCATTCATTCATATTTGTTGAGCCCTTACTGTGTGCAGAGCACTGTACTAAGTGCTTGGGAAGTACAAGTTGGCAACATATAGAGACGGTCCGTACCCAAAAATGGACTCACAGTCTAGAAGGGGGACACAAAAAACAAAACAAAACATGTAGACAGGTGTCAAAGTCATCAGAACAAATAGAATTAAAGGTAGATGCACATCATTAACAAAATAAATAGCATAATAAATATGTACAAGTAAAATAAATAGAGTAATAAATCTGTACAAATATATATACAAGTGCTGTGGGGAGGGGAAGGAAGTAGGGTGGGGGGGATGGGGAGGAGGAGAGGAAGGAGGGGGCTCAGTCTGGGAAGGCCTCCTGGAGGAGGTGAGCTCTCAGTAGGGCTTTGAAGGGAGGAAGAGAGCTAGCTTGGTGGATGTAAGGAGGGCGGGCATTCCAGGCCAGGAGAAGGATGTGGGCTGGAGGTCGACAGCGGGACAGGCGAGAACAAGGTACAGTGAGGAGGTTAGTGGCAGAGGAGCGGAAGGTGGGGTCCAACAATATCCTAGGGCACCATGCCTAATGGATGATCCCATCAGGAATCCTGAAAATTAGCGAGCTAATGGATGTAGATAGAACCCAGTGGCTGCCAAGGGTCATGCTACTAAGGCACAACTCGGCACGGTGCTGTGGTCACTTAATAATAATAATGATAATAATAATAATTATGATAGTTGTTAAGTGCTTACTATATGCCAAGCACTGTTATAAGCACTGCTTTCAACTTAAGCAGGTTGGACACAGTCATGTCCCACATTGGGCTCGCTCTCTTATTCCCATTTTACAGATGAGGTAACTGAGGCACAGAGAAGTGAAGTGACTTGCTCAAGGTCACAGAGCAGATAAGTGGTGGAATCAGGCCAGGCCAATACTCTATCGACTAAGACACGCCACAGTGCTTCAGTAGTAAATGAGACCTGCACATTAAAAAAAAAAATTACCCTCATGTGCACTTAGCAATGTGCTGCCCTCCCCTCAGCTACCTGTTCCTGACTGGAAACTCCATCATGGAAAGATGGGGAAAAAAAAGGCCTGAATATTTAAGACAGGATGGCCTATCCTGGGAATACAGCGATAGAATTAATGCCCTGTCCCTATGATTGGTGGGAGGTATGGAGCAGCATTTCATTTTACAGATGGGAAACTGAAGGTCAGCGAAGTTTCCAAAGGTCATTATGTAAGACAGAAATCAAGGTAGGAACAGAATCCAGCTCTCCTGGCCCCCTGATCTATGCTCTCTCACCAGGATCTTATTACCTTCGTTAGGAAAATAGTCATGCCTGGGGGCAGTGATTATCTGCAGAGATAAATCTCTACTGTGACTTAATATACTGCTCTTTCAATCAGTCATTTTGTCAATGGCATTGAATTGAAAATTCGTGAATAAATATTCCCTCCCTTAGTCGCATCAACAGTTTTAAAATTCCAGATGTAGATTAGGATCATTTCAACGAGCATCCAGGAACTTTTGGCAGCCTCCTGGAATCATCAGCAGCAGCAGTAGTAGTAATAATAATAATAATAATGGTAGAATTTATTAAGCACTTACTATGTGCAAAGCACTGTTCTAAGTGCTGGGGAGGTTATAAGGTGATCAGGCTGTCCCACGGGGGGCTCACAGTCTTAATCCCCATTTTACAGATGAGGTAACTGAGGCACAGAGAAGTTAAGTGACTTGCCTAAAATCACACAGCTGAGCAGGGATTTGAACCCATGATCTCTGACTCCAAAGCCCAGGCTCTTTCCAATGAGCCATGCTGCTTCTCAGTAGTAGTTACTGAGAGCCATCTAGGCCCACAATTGGAGATTCAGCACTTAGGGAACAGATAGCAACTGTTCAAATGGAACTCTGACCTTGAGGAAATTGGGGTGATTAAAGTTTAGATGGCCACCCTTCACTATTCTCCACAGCTTTTCTCTAACCTGCCTCTTTCAGTCCATTAATCAATCCGTGGAATTTACTGAGTGCTTACTCTGGGCAGAGTACTTGTACTGAGCGCTTGGAAAAGTACAGTACAGTAGAGTTGGTAGACACAATCCATGCCCACGGGGAGCTTAATAATAATAACGATAATAACAATATTTGTTAAGTGCTTGCTATGTGCCAAGCACTGTTCTGAGCACTGGGGTAGATACATGGTAATCAGGTTGTCCCACATGGGGCTCAAAGTCTTAATCCCCATTTTACAGAGGAGGTAACTGAGGTACAGAGAAGTTAAGTGACTTGCCCGAAGTCACACAGCTAAGTGGCAGAGCCAAGATTAGAACCCATCTATTTGTACATATTTATTACTGTATTTATTTTATTAATAATGGGTATACAGCTATAATTCTATTTATTCTGATGGTATTGACACCCACCTGTTTACTTGTTTTGTTTTGTTGTCTGTCTCCCCCTTCTAGACTTTGAGCCCATTGTTGGGTAGGGACCGTCTCTATATGTTGCTGATTTGTACTTCCCAAGCATTTAGTACAGTGGTCTGCACACAGTAAGTGCTCAATAAATACAATTGAATGAATGAATGAATTAATTAATTAATGGGGGAGAGAGACATTAATATACATACATAGATAAATAAATAAATAAATAAATAAATAACAGGTATATATATATATACATATATATATATATATGCTGTGGGGATGAGAGGGAGGATAAATGAAGCATCAAGTAAGAGAGGTGCAGAAGGGAGTGGGAGAAGAGGAGAGCTTAGTCAAGGAAGTCTTCTTGAAGGAAATTTGCCTTCAGTAAGGCTTTGAAGGAGGGGAGAGCAATTATCTTCCTGATAAGCATGGGGTAGATACTAATCAGATTGGACATACTCCCTGTGCCACAGAGGGCTCACAGTCTTAATCCCCATTTTTTAGATGAGGTAAATGAGGCACAGAGAAGTTAAGTGACTTGTCCAAGGTCACACAGCAGACAAGTAGTGGAGCTGGGATTAGAACTCATGTCTCCTGTCTCGCAGGCCAGGATCTTTCCATTAGGCCATGCTGTTTCTCATGTTGTGAGAAAAAGGAAGAGTAACCTCTTACTCTTTTATCTATTAGATATTTGGCAATTTATGTTCACTTGACTCCTTCATTAGGATCAAGTCAATCAATAATATTTATTAACCATTTACTGTGTGTAGAGTAAATGTATTAAAGCACTTGGGAGACTACAGTACACTAGTGTAATGATAGTCTAATAATAATAGTCTAATCATTTAATTAGAAAAAAAGAATAAATTAGAAGAAATAATCCTTGGCCTGGAAGAATTTGCAATGGAGTTGGGGGTGGGGGGGGTGGGGGGGGCAGAAATTTATAAATAATGACAGCAAGAGGGAGGAAAATAATGTTACTGGCAATAGAACAGATGAAGCAGGATAGTATAATCAACTATATAGAATATTAAAAAAAATCTATGCAAATAGATCTATGTAAAAATCTACGTAAATTCATAAGTATTGAGGATCAGGATAAAATACCTGCTGTGAATGAATCAGGGAAGACTTTCTGGAGAAAGTGGGATTTTAACAGGCTTTAAGTATGAAGAGAACTGTCATCTGGCGGAGTTGTTATGGAAGGACTTCGAGTCTGAAAAAACAGTGCAACTAGCAGACAATTTAGCACTCACGTGTATATCGCCTTATTTATTTGTTTACTTATTCATTCATGCATTCAACTGTATTTATTGAATTGAATGAATGAACTGAACACTTACTGTATGCATATCGCTATACTAAGCACTTGGGGGAGTTCATTATAACAATAAAGACACACTCCCTGCCCACAATTTATCCTACCATCATTTTACTCTCGTACCTATCATATATTATATCCTTTGTGCCTGTTTCTCTCCCATTAGGCTTTACACCCCCGCTTATGCCAGAGAAGACAGCTGCACGCACGTTCCTGCTGCCATTTCTGAAAATTGCCAACTTTAAAGGACCATCCAGGATCTTGATCTCAGTGGGGCAGGCCTTCATGTCAGAACAGCCAGCAGCACTGGCCTGCGGAGTTTAGCGCCTTTGCTCATCTAAAACCCATCAATGCCCAGTGTTACATTCAAGTAGGATCTGTAGTTTGGATTACATCATCATTTTCATACTTCTCAAATAAAGCAGACTGCAACACATATTTTTCTCTCCTCATTTGTAAGATCATTTGTTCTATTTCCTTTCCAATATGTTTCTATGCCCCACTCTTTCTAACAGAGGTCAATACTTTAATGAAAGCAGAGAAATGTCTCGGTATTGATTGTTTCCTTTTGATCTTCAACCTCAGTCACACTGTAGAATAAATGCTATCTTTTTTCAATGAGGTTCTTAGCCTCTCTTTTTCTCTAGTATGCTCTTTTCCCGGATCTGGGCACGCCATCTTTACACATCCACTCAAATGCTATTGCCAAGCCTACATTCACATGCTCAGTAAACTGATGAAACAGCAAAAACTCCCAAAACCGTTCCACTTACCCGTCAATTAAATTAAGACACAGGGGAAACACTACTAAGACTTTGGTCTGCAACATAATGTGGCCTGAAAATGCATTTTAAAATTTTTATTTGCTCTGTTCCTGTTATTGGTTCCAACTCAAAAGGTTAAATTGAATCATCACAGAGAGCAATCTGGTTTTGCCAAGTTTTCATTCTTGGAATTGTCAAAGGGATGAAATGTTTTTATCGGGAAAAATAATCGAACTCAATGGTCAGAGCACTTTTTCTTGTAACAAAAATCGAATGAAAAGCATGGACGTTTTGGTATAATCAATCAATCAATCGTATTTATTGAGTGCTTACTGTGTGCAGAACACTGTACTAAGCACTCAAGGAAGTGCTGGGTCTGTAGACGGGATTTTTGTAGACTTTTTTTAGTAGAAATATGGTTTATGTCCCACCTCTGCGTGGAAACAAAGCTCCACCGAGTGTGGGCCAAATGAGATCTTGAAATATGTCAGGCAGATAGGGCAGGCTTTTCTGGCAATTCAAGCCACTAGCCGGTCTCGGTCTACTCTGGGAACCCAACTTGTCTGATTGACAGAATTTCACCAAGATATGGGAGAACACTCAACCCCCTTTCTCCAATGGGAGAAGCTTGGGTTTACCAAATTACCCAAAGTAGCCCACGCTAGAAGACAGTCAAAAATTAATCCAAACAAGAATGATATCCTTCTGCCAGGAACGTGGAAAATGCAAAAACAAACACACAGGGAGCCATTTGATCTAAACCCCATTGGAAGGGAGAAAAGCAGGAAGAGGGAATGGAGGAAATAGAGGAAGACAATTCTACTAGGGCATTACTAACCCTCTCTGAAAACAAAGCCCAAAGTCTCACTAGACCTCATCCTTCATGTATTTCTATCATCATCAATCGTATTTATTGAGCGCTTACTGTGTGCAGAGCACTGTACTAAGCGCTTGGGAAGTACAAGTTGGCAACATATATGATAGCCCTGCTCATTCTTCAAAAGCACTACATTATATTTCTTGATGGAAACAACACCAAGTGGTGTAATATTACTTTCGATACTGTCAGTGTTTCTTCTTGACTTTATTTCAATACCAAATAATTCACTTTTCTGAGAAGGTTGGGCATATCATTTTTGTTGGGTAGGGACTGTCTCTGTTGCCGAATTGTACTTTCCAAGCACTTAGTACAGTGCTCTGTACACAGTAAGTGGTCAATAAATATGACTGAATGAATGAATCACCACCATAGACGATTTTTGGGGGACAACAGATGGCCTAGTTGGCCCACACTCCTTTATGCAGCTGAAAGACAACAGAGATGGAGCTCCTTACCCTTTACTCCAGCTTTCCCCTGACCTTTAGCAGAACTTTAGCCCTCTGCCTCACCCCAAAGACTCCCTCCAGGTTCCCATCTATCATAGACAAATTCTCCATTATTTGCACAAAGAGAGGGAAATTTACAAAAATGCTAATACTTAAAAAAATTATTTCTCCCGGCTGGGAAACCAAGAGTAATATCAAAGCACGGAGATCATTTATAAGTATTAAAAGAAACTTAATGATTATCCTGGGCAAAATGAATCAGATGTTGCGATTGTTGTCTTGTCAACTGGATACAATTGGATAATTAGAATATTGGTAATGAGATCATTCTGAGTTACAATGTAATTAAAGCTAGCAGAAGAAGAGAACTAGATTTAAATTTGTAAAAAGGCAGGGAGGCTGCTTCATCATCCCCCATAAAGATAAAGCCAGCAACAAATATTTTTTATTCCCTTATTCAATTATGCATGTTAAAACTACTACTACAGCCATGTATCTACCAAGAAAATATGCATAAATGCACGCTCTCAACAATCAAACTGACAGTTACGACTCGTTCGGTCGAAGGAATCAACTCTTCTCAGCAACTTTAATTCTGAGGATAAAGAAAGTGATCGTGCTTATTTTTATAAGTCCCAGGAATCACCAGGCTTCCATCTGGAACAAGAGAATTTTATGATGGCAAAACTGTTCTACAACCATTATTACATAAGGCATCCTTCTGGAAAGTAGGAGCAAAGGGAAAATTTCTGATAATTACAATAAAATAAATGTTGCCTTCCTGATTCCAGGCTCCTGACTCTGCTAAACCAGTTTCCTGATCCCAGAAATGACCCCCACCCGAACCACCACCAACCATGATTCCTTTGGCTCTCTAGAAAACAGGAATTCTGAGGTGAGTGGGGATTATGGGAAAAAAAGGCCCCATTTCCAAGTTCTGCTGAAATGGGCCAGATTTTTGTTACTATTTGTCCACAGCCATTGTGGTGACTTCCTCTTGAATCAGAACTGGAAGTCAATTCTAATGTCATCTTTGTCCTAACCAAATGTGCAAATTCATCAGCCACTGCAGATGCCATTCTACAGCATGGATTCATGCTATAACCTACAATACAATCATGGTCACTTGATCAATTACATTGATGCTCCTATCCTGGCTTGCAAAGACTTTCCCAGTATGGCTTTTGTGGATAGAGCCACAGGCATAGAGGTCAGAAGGACCTGAGTTCTAAACCCAGTTCTGCACCTTGTCTGCTGTGTGACCTTGGGCAAGTCATCTTACCTCTCCATGCCTCAGTTCCCTCATCTGTAAAATAGGGATTAAGACTGTGAGCCTCACGTGGGACAACCTAATATGTTGTATCTACTCCAGTGCTTAGAAAAGTGCCTGGCACAGAGTAAGTGCTTAACAAATACCATCATCATTATCTCTGGTTCTAGAACTTGTTCCTCACTTAATTCAAGGGTACCCTACCCCAAAGCCACTATCAATTCATGTAAATAGCTCTTCTGTGGGATGCCCTGCTCAAAGGTCTCGTAAACACAGCTTCACATGTGAACCTGTCTGTTTATTGTTATATTGTAAGACTAGTAATAATAATAATGATGGTATTTGTTAAGCACTTACTATGTGCAAAGCACTGTTCTAAGCGCTGGGGAGGATGCAAGGTGATCAGGTTGCCCCATAGGGAGCTCACAATCTTAATCCCCATTTTAAAGATGAGGTAACTGAGGCACAGAGAAGTTAAGTGACTTGCCTAAAGTCACACAGCAGACAAGCAGTGGAGCCGGGATTAGAACCCATGACCTCTGACTCCCAAGCCCGTACTCTTTCCACTGAGCCATGCTGCTTCCTACTCTCCCAAATGCTTAGTACAGTGTTCTGTACACAGTAAGTGCTCAATAGATACAACTGAATGAATGAATTCTGCTCCCCTCCCCTCTGCTCCCTGGTTATTCCTGCCTTCTGGACCCTAAGATGGAGAAGCAATCCTCAGCACCTAGTCCCTTCAAATGCTTGGCCTTGAATGAACCTAAAATCATTCTGGGGCATTGTTTCCTGGTAGATAGAGCACAGGCCTAAGAGTTTCAAGGCACTTAGAATAGTGTTTAGCACATAGTAAGTGCCTAACAAGTTCCATTTTAAAAAAAATGGGGAGAGGAGCATCCTTATCATTACTATCATACAAGGATCTGGGAGACCAGCATAATTAGGAGGGTAAGCTCCTCCTGGGCAGGAAATGTATCTAATAAATCTGTTGTATTGTACTTTCCCAGAAGATTAGTACAGAGCTCTGCACAAGGTAACCAATCAATAAATACCACAGGTTAATTGATTAATGGAAGTTTCAACAGAAACCTAAGAATGGCAGAATCAGAGGGGAGTGGAATTACAGATTAGTTAAAGCGTAGGCAGATACTGTGTGGAGATGCAGCCCCTCAAAATCCAGTCCTACTGGTTTTGTACTGGTTCCAGCAGCCGAAGTTGTTATCAGAGGACTCTTCATTCATTCATTCATTCATTCCATTCATTCAATCACATTTATTGAGTGCTTACTGTGTGCAGAGCACTGTATTAAGTGCTTGGAAAAGTACAGTACAGCAATAGAGACAATCCCTGCCCACAGTGAGCTCATGAAGTACTTCTCCTTTCATTCAATCGTATTTATTGAGCGCTTACTGCGTGCAGAGAGCTTACTATGCTAGAATTTTCCAGGGAAAACTTTCTCAGGGAGACTCAAGGGAAGTGGATGCATCTTGAATTTATCAGTCCCCTCAGTTGGGAATTCAAGCATTCTGATCCCTATGTTTTCCTCTTGCTGGGTGGAGTTGTACCTTTCAAGAAAATAATTGGCCAAAAGTCTATTTCTGGGATTCAGGAAACCTGAGTGCTAGTCCCAGCTCTGCTGAGACCGTGTCTAAGGCACTGAATGTTTCTGAGTAAAATCCACCTTGGGCAATTTGTACTTCCCAAGCGCTTAGTACAGTGCTCTGCACATAGTAAGCGCTCAATAAATACGATTGATTGATTGATTGATAGCAAGATGGATGACCCCAGCAGATATTTTAGGGTGGCTAAGGCCACAGTGGCTTCAGGAGATGATTTTCTGCTGGGTTCTTACACAGTGCTACTGCATGGCATATGTTGTGATGGTGTGGCCCAGTGGCTAGAGCCCGGGCCTGGGAGTTAGGAGGACCTGGATTCTAATCTTCTAGACTGTGAGCTCGTTGTGGACAGGGATTGTTTCTATTTGTTGCTGAATTGTACTTCCCAAGTGCTTAGTACAGTGCTCTGCACAATCAATCAATCAATCATATTTATTGAGCGCTTACTGTGTGCAGAGCACTGTACTAAGCGTTTGAGAAGTACAAGTTGGCAACGTATAGAGACAGTCCCTACCCAACAGTGGGCTCACAGTCTAGAAGGGGGAGACAGAGAACAAAACCAAACAGACTAACAAAATAAAATGAATAGAATAGATATGTACAAGTAAAATAAATAAATAAATAAATAGAGTAATAAATATGTACAAACATACATACATATATACAGGTGCTGTGGGGAAGGGAAGGAGGTAAGATGGGGGATGGAGAGGGGGACAAGGGGGAGAGGACAGTAAATGCTCAATAAATATGACTGAATCAATGAATGAATCCCTGCTCTGCCACTCGTTTGCTGTGTGACCTTGGGCAATCACTTCACTTCTCTGTGCTTCAGTTTCCTCATCTGTCAAAATGGGGATAAAGACTGAGAGCTCACAGTGGGACAGGGACCGTGTCCAACCCAATTACCTAGTATCTGCCCCAGCACTTAGTACAATGCATGGCACAAAGTAAGTTCTTAACAAATATCACATTCATTATTATTATTATTATTATTATTATTATTATTATTGTTATTATTATTATTGCTACTATTATTATTTAGTCACTAGTAGATCCTGCTAGTAAAAACTTTTTGCATGCATTTCAGTATGCCACAGCCCTCTTGGCCTACTTACCTGTTACACTCAATGTGTTATATCCAGCTGGCAAGGATGAGAAAGTGTGAGTGGCATTGCACTCACTATACTGCATTACTATAATTAATTCTTTCCTGCACGTTTTCAGCACCGAGGCCCCAGAACCAAGGCTCATCCATCGTTCCTGACGGGAAACTCCATCATTGTTAAGGGATATCAGAAATGTCAGTTGCTTAAACTCTGCAGTTAGCAAAGTGATAAATAATAAAGCTTTCACTAGATAGCTAGCTTTATTATATATATAGGTTTGTTATATATGTATATACATGTATATATCCTTATATACTCTTCGAAGTATTTAATATGATGTTCTGCACACAGTAGGCACTGAATAAATACTATCGATTGACATCATTAAGCTGTGACATACTACCAATGCCAGCCTGACCTCATTAGTCATCGGTAATGTGAGAGCACTGTGGAGATAAAAGAGCTATTCAAAATCAAGGTACTATTATCAACAGCTCCATAGAAAATCTCAAAGAAGAAATGCTGCTTGATCTTGGCAAAACCTGATTGCAAAAATGTTTGGGTCCCTATTGGAGACGAAACTGAGGAAAAATAAGAAACCTTTTTTTATAGAACCTGCTTGCTTGGGATGATATTACTGTGAGAAGCAGCGTGGCTCAGTGGAAAGAGCATGAGCTTTGGAGTCAGAGGTCATGGGTTCAAACCCTGGCTCCACCAATTGTCAGCTGTGTGACTTTGGGCAAGTCACTTGACTTCTCTGTGCCTCAGCTACCTCATCTGTAAAATGGGGATTAAGACTGTGAGCCCCCCTGTGGGACACCTTGATCACCTTGTAACCTCCCCAGCACTTAGAACAGTGCTCTGCACATAGTAAGCACTTAATAAATGCCATTATTATTATTATTATTACCCAGAATCCTCTGCTGAGTGCAAATGAGTCAGCTGCATAGTCTCTTTAAATCCAAGATTTAAATTTAAATTGAGGGAATATTGCCCCTCTAGATTGTAAGCTCACTGTGGGCAGGGAATCTGTCTTTTACATTGTTATATTGTTCTCTCCCAAGTGATTAGTACAGTGCTCTGCACATAACAAGCACTCAATAAATGATTGACCGACTGCCTATGTAACTAAGGAGGCCTGCTTATGTATTTATGGTAGTTTGTGTATGTATATGTATTCTGTGGAGTGTAAAAATTTGAATCTGGTTTAGCTTTCCCTCATTCTCTCCCCGTGCGTGAAATGAAACTTCTGAGTCTAAATATTTCAGAAAGGCCTAGAGGTTCCATTATTTTTTTCTCTGGTTCCTTTCCCCAGCAACCCTGCCAGAGAAGCAGCATGGCTCAGTGGAAAGAGCACGGGCTGGGGAGCAAGAGGTCGTGGGTTCTAATCCTGGCTCTGCCACTTGTCAAATGTGTGACCTTGGGCAAGTCACTTAACTTCTCTGGGCCTCAGTTCCCTCATCTGTAAAATGGGGATGAAGACAATGAGCCCCATGTGGGATAACCTGATTACTTTGTTTCTACCCCAGTGCTTAGAACAGCGCTAGGCACATAATAAGTGCTTAACAAATACCAACATTATTATTATTATTATCAGCTATCACTACAAGCCACATACGGAAAACTGCAGTCTTGTGACTTGGAGCCTGGATCAGAAGCATTTTGAAGGACTCAGAGCCCCATATGTGTCCTCATGAGGGGACCATAATCAATTAAGAGAATAGTAATCAATTGGACAAGCAGCGTGGCTCAATGGAAAAAGCACGGGCTTTGGAGTCAGAGGTCAGGGGTTCAAATCCCAGCTCTGCCACTTGTCAGCTGTGTGACTTTGGGCAAGTCACTTAACCTCTCTGGGCCTCAGTTACCTCATCTGTAAAATGGGGATTAAGACTGTGAGCCCCTTGGGACAACCTGTTCACCTTGTAACCTCCTCAGAGCTTAGAACAGTGCTTTGCACATAGTAAGCGCTTAATAAATGCCATTATTTATTTATTTAATTAATTAATTGATTATGGTCAAGCAGCATGATTATGGTCAAGAGAAGCAGCATGGCTCAGTGGAATAGAGCCCGGGGTTTGGAGTCGGAGGTCATGGGTTCAAATCCTGACTCCACAAATTGTCAGCTGTGTGACTTTGGGCAAGTCACTTCACTTCTCTGGGCCTCAGTTCCCTCATCTGTAAAGTGGGGATTAAGACTCTGGACCCCGCATGGGACAACCTGATAACCTTGTAATCTCCCCAGCGCTTAGAACAGTGCTTTGCACATAGTAAGCGCTTAATAAATGCCATCATAATTATTATTATTAATTAATCAATGATATTTATCAAGTGCATATTGTACTCAGAGCAATCCAGCAGTCATATTTAGTATAGAACACTACTAAGCACTTTGCAGAGTGCAAAACAATGGACATGTTCCCAGCCCATGAGGAGCAAGGTTAGGGTAGTGGGGGAAACCATAATAAAGCCAAGTAGTCACTGTTCTGTGCTATACTAACTGAATTAAGGCCCTGTTGAGAGCTCACCTCCTCCAGGAGGCCTTCCCAGACTAAGCCCCTTCCTTCCTCTCCCCCTTGCCCCCCTCTCCATCCCCCCATCTTACCTCCTTCCCTTCCCCACAGCACCTGTATATATGTATATATGTTTGTACATATTTATTACTCTATTTATTTATTTATTTATTTATTTATTTTACTTGTACATATCTATTCTATTTATTTTATTTTGTTAGTATATTTGGTTTTGTTCTCTGTCTCCCCCTTTTAGACTGTGAGCCCACTGTTGGGTAGGGACTGTCTCTATATGTTGCCAATTTGTACTTCCCAAGCACTTAGTACAGTGCTCTGCACATAGTAAGCGCTCAATAAATGTGATTGATGATGATGAATAAGAGAGATAAAGCTCTGTAGGAAAACAGACAGGCAACATAGCCTAGTGGATAGAGCATGGGCCGGGAATCAGAAAGACCTGGGATAATCCTGGCTCCACCACTTGTCTGCTGTGTGAACTTGGGCAACTCACTTCACATCTCTCTACCTCAGTTATCTCATCTGTAAAATGGGGATTAAGACTGTGAGCCCACTGTTGGGTAGGGACTGTCTCTATATGTTGCCAACTTGTATTTCCCAAGCACTTAGTACAGTGCTCTGCACACAGTAAGTGCTCAATAAATATGATTGATATTGATTGATTGATTGATTGATTGTGAGCCTCACATGGGGCAGGGACTGTGTTCAACCTGATTACCTTGTAACTACCCCAGTGCTTAGAATGGTATCTGGCACATAGTAAGCACTTAACAAATATCATAAAGAAAAATTTTAAGTAAGTCTTGGCAACCCATCTGCCTTCTTGCAGGGCTCTGCCAAGCTCCAAGAGAGGTCTGATACCATCAATCGGGCACCCTCACACTGCTGCGGTACTTTTGGGTGTTACTAGCTGCAACCACAGATCAATCAATCAGTCATATTTACTGAGTGCTTACTGCTTGTAGAGCACTAAACAAAGGAGCTTGGGAGACACAGGCCTGGGAGCAAGAGCACGGGCCTGGGTATCAGAAGGAACTGGGTTCTAATCCCACCCCTGCAACATATCTGCTGAGTGACCTTGGGCAGCTCACTTAACTTCTCTGAGCCTCAGTTACCTCATCTGTATAATGGGGTTTAAGAGTGTGAACCCCATGTGAAAAAGGGACTGTATCCACCCTGATTAACTTGAATCTACCCAGTGCTTAGAACAGAGTTTGGCATATAGTAAACACTTAACAAGTACCATTATTATTATTATTATTATTATTATTATTATTAGAGTTTGTAAACATGTTCTCTGCCTATATTCTGTTCGTTCAACCTTCAGAACATCACTAAAATCCTTCCTTTCCTCTCTGACTGCTACCGCATTTACCAAATCACTTTTCCTATCCCGCTGTAATTACTGTATCAACCGCCTTGCTGACCTCCCAGCCTCCTGTCTCTTCCTGCTCCAGTCCATACTTCACTCTACTGCCCAGATAATTTTTCTACAAAAATGGTTAGGTCGTGTTACGTTACTCCCCAAGAATCTCTAGTGGTTGCCCGTCCACCTCTGCATCAAACAGAAATTTCTTTCCATTGGCTTTAAAGCACTGAATCACCTTGCCCCCTCCTACCTCACTTCACTACTCTCCTAATCCAACTCAACCCACATGCTTCGCTCCTCTAATGCCAGCTGACTCACTGTACCTAGAACTCATGTATCTTGCCACTGACCACTCATCCGTGTCCTGCCTCTGGCCTGGAACACACTCCCTCTTCATATCCGACAATTAGCTTCAATTCTATTTGTTCTGATGACTTGACACCTGTCCACATGTTTTGTTTTGTTGTCTGTTTCCCCCTTCTAGACTGTAAGCCTGTTGTTGGGTAGGGACCGTCTCTATATGTTGCTTAGTACAGTGCTCTGCACACAGTAAACACTCAATAAATGCAATTGAATGAATGAATGAATGAATTATTCTCCCCACCCTTCAAAGCCTTATTGAAGGCACATCTCATCCAAAAGGTCTTCCCTGACTAAACCCTCCTTTATTCTTCTCCCACACCCTTCTGTGTCACCCTGACTTGCTTCATTTATTCACCCCCAACCACAGTCCCACATTACTTATGTACATATCTGTAAGTTTATTTATTTATATTATCTGTCTCCCCTTCTAGACTCCAAGTTCATTCATACATTCAATTGCATTTATTTAGCATTTACTGTGTGCAGAGCACTGTACTAAGCCCTTGGAAAAGTACAATACAACAATAAAGAGACACAATCCCTGCCCACAATGAGTTCACAGTCTAGATGGGGGGAGACAGACATCAATATAAATAAATAAACTCACAGAGATATATATATATATATATACATATATATATATATATATCGGGGAGAAGGGGACAGAGCTAAAGGAGCAAGTCAGGGTGACGCAAAAGGGAGTGGGAGATGAGGAAAAGTGGAGCTTAGTCTGGGACAACCTTTTGGAGGAAATGTGCCTTCAGTGGGGCTTTGAAGGTGGGAAGAGGGATTCTCTGGTGGATTTGAGGTGGGAGGGCATTCCAGGCCAGAGGTAGGAATGGGCCAGGGGTTGGCAGCGAGACAGATGAGATCAAGGCACAGTGAGAAGGTTAGCACCGGAGGAGGAAAGTGTGCAGTCTGGGTTGTAGGAGAGAAGGGAGATGAGGTAGGAGAGGGGCAAGGTGATGGAGTGCTTTAAAGCCAATAGTGAGGAGTTTTTGTTTGATACGGAGGTGGATAGGCAGCCACTGGAGATTTTTGAGGACGGGGGTGACATGCTCTGAGCTTTTCTGTAGAAAGATAACCCGGGCAGCAGAGTGATGTATGGACTGGAGTGGGGAGAGGAAGGTGGTTGGGAGTCAGAAAGGAGGCTGATGCAGTAATCTAGGCCGGATAGGATGAGTGATTGTAGTAACGTGGTAGCAGTTTGGATGGAGAGGAAAGGGTGGAAAGTTCATTGTGAGCAGGGAATATGTCTATTATATGGTTGTATAGTACTCTCCCAAATGCTTAGTACAGTGCTTTGAGCTCAGTAAGTGCTCCATAAATTTGATTGACTGACTGCTTTCAATGAGCTTACAGTCTAAAGGAGGATACATTCATTAATAGAAATTAATAAATTACAGATAGATACAAAAGTACCATGGCCTGAGGAAGGGGAGAATAAATGGTGCAAACCCAAGTGAAAGGGCAACAGAGAAGGGAACCCTGCCCTCTCCCTGACTTTCCCATCACTGTTGACTGCACTACCATCCTTCCTGACTCACAAGCCCGCAACCTTGGTGTCATCCTCGACTCCGCTCTCTCATTCACCCCTCACATCCAAGCCATCACCAAAATCTGCTGGTCTCAGCTCCGCAACATTGCCAAGATCCGCCCTTTCCTCTCCATCCAAACCACTACCCTGCAGGTTCAATCTCTCATCCTATCCTGACTGAATTACTGCATCAGTCTCCTCTCTGATCTCCCATCCTCCTGTCTCTCCCCACTTCAATCTATACTTCACGTTGCTGCCCGGATCATCTTTGTGCAAAAACGCTCTGGGCATGTTACTCCCCTCCTCAAACATCTCCAGTGGCTACCAATTCAACCTACGCATCAGGCAAAAACTCCTCACTCTCGGCTTCAAGGCTGTCCATCACCTCGCCCCCTCCTACCTCACCTCCTTTTTTTCCTTCTCCAGCCCAGCTCGCACCCTCTGCTCCTCTGCCGCTAACCTCCTCACTGTGCCTCATTCTTGCCTGTCCCACCATCGACCCCCAGCCCACATCCTCCCCCTGGCCTGGAATGCCCTCCCTCCACACATCCACCAAGCTAGCTTTCTTCCTTCAAAGCCCTGCTGAGAGCTCACCTCCCCCAGGAAGCCTTCCCAGACTGAGCCCCCTCCTTCCTCTCCCCCTCATCCCCCTCCTATCCCCCCATCTTACCTCCTTCCCCTCCCCACAGCACCTATATATATGTATATATGTTTGTACATATTTATTACTCCATTTATTTTACTTGTACATATTTATTCTATTTATTTTATTTTGTTAATGTGCTTTGTTTTGTTGTCTGTCTCACCCAGCTGACAATTGGCGGAGCTGGGATTTGAACCCCTGATCTCTGACTCCAAAGCCTGTACTCTTTCCACTGAGCCACACTGCTTCTCTATAAGCAATCTGATAGATAATCTGATAGACAATCTCATAGATATGAAGAGGAAGGGCCATACAGGACAAGGCAGGATGTGGTCAAGTGATTGGTGGCTAGACAGAAGAGAGCAAGGAACATTCATTCATTCATTCAATTGTATTTATTGAGCACTTACTGTGTGCAGAGCACTGTACTAAGTGCTTGGGAAGTACAAGTTGGCAACATATAGAGACGGTCCCTACCCAACAGCGGGCTCACAGTCCAGAAGGGGGAGACAGACAACAAAACAAAATATATTAACAAAATAAAATAAATAGAATAAATATGTACAAATAAAATAAATAAATAGAGTAATAAATACATACAAACATATATACATATATACAGGTGCCGTGGGGAGGGGAAGGAGGTAAGGTGAGGGGGATGGGGGGGAGAGGAAGGAGGGGGCTCAGTCTGAATAGGTTGGCATTGGAGGAGTGATGTGTGCAGGCTAAGTTGTAAGTAGGAATCACAGTGATAAGGTAGAAGGGTGCAAGGTGATTACATGCTTTAAAGCAAATGAGTTGATAATAATAATAATAATGGCATTTATTAAGCACTTACTATGTGCCAAGCACTGTTCCAAATGCTGGGGAGATACAAGGTAATCAGGTTGTCCCACGGGGGGAGGGGGGGGGCTCACTCTTAATCCCCATTTTACAGATGAGGTATCTGAGGCCCAGAGAAGTTAAGTGACTTGCCCAAAGTCACACAGCTGACAAGTGGCAGAACCGGGATTCAAACCCATAACTTCTGACTCCAAAGCCCGCGGTCTTTCCACTGAGCCATGCAGCTTCTAAGGCCAAGGTAATGGGGCTAGTGAGATAGGAAGGAAGGTGGTGCTATCTACAGTTATGGGAAAGTTGGGGAAGGAGGGGGTTTTGTGGGGAAGATAAGGAGTTCTGTTTAGCAGTGTTAAGATTGATGTCATTCATTCATCGAGTGCTTACTGCGTGCAAAGCACTGTACTAAGCACTTGGAAAGTACAATACAGCAATAAAAAGAGGCAATCCCTGCCCACAGAGGGCTCACAGTCTGGGCCGAGAGAGACCTCAATACAAATAAACAGGCCTAAGTATAAGTAAATAGAAGTTTGAAGGCAGGAGGAAGTGCGAGACTACAGAGAAGGAGAGAGATCAGGCCTGGAGATGTAGATTTGGGAATTGTCTGCATGGAGAACATAGTTGAAGCTATGGGACTGAATGAAGTGATTCAGAGGTGTAGAGGAGTGAGTGGGGACAGAAGTGACTGGCTCAGACCCAAGCCAGCCCCAGCCCTCCAGGTGGATTAAACCAGGAGCGGGCTCCGCTTGGTCTCCGGGCAGAATTCTGTCAGCTCAGCTCAACGGATCAGGAGGCTGAGGAGGTGCTTTTTTTTTTTTAAATGGCATTTATTAAGCGCTTACTATGTGCAAAGCACTGTTCTAAGCGCTGGGGAGTTTACAAGGTGATCAGGTTGTCCCACAGGGGGCTCACAGTCTTAATCCCCATTTTACAGTTGAGGTAACTGAGGCCGAGAGAAGTTAAGTAACTTGCCCAAAGTCACACAGCTGACAAGTGGTTCTATTTATTTATTTATTTATTTATTTATTTATTTTACTTGTACATATCTATTCTATTTATTTTATTTTGTTAGTATGTTTGGTTTTGTTCTCTGTCTCCCCCTCTTAGACTGTGAGCCCACTGTTGGGTAGGGACTGTCTCTATATGTTGCCAATTTGTACTTCCCAAGTGCTTAGTACAGTGCTCTGCACATAGTAAGCGCTCAATAAATACGATTGATGATGATGATGAAGTGGTGGAGCCGGGATTTGAACCCATGACCTCTGACTCCAAAGCCCGGGCTCTTTCCACTGAGCCACGCTGCTTTTGTGAGAGGATAGTTTGTGGTGAGCTTCTCCTCCTATATCCCCACTTTCTCCCACCTCAAATCTGATGCTCTACCAGCCGCTCTTCAGAAAAAATCAGCTCCGTCTTTCAGAACGAAGCAGAATTCCTCAATCTTATGACCCCCGCCATTAGAGAAAGTGAGTCCCCCAGGGAGAAGCTACTGAACATGTGTGAGGTAGAAGCATATCTGGGAAAGCACTCCATTCTGCTGTTAATCCCCAAACCATCCAGTCAGCCCCATGCCTGTCAATTGGTGAAGAGAGTTCCCAAAGAGCAAAGGGTAATTGCAGCTCTTAGGCTGCAGTGAATGGTAGCCCCATGGGGAGAGGGGCAGAATCAGCACACTCAATCCTTCCTGTTTGGGTTCAGGTGATGACAGGAGCAAGTGATAAGAAATGCCATTCTCTAAATGGACTAATGGCAAAAGAAAGTCCTCTGGCTTCCCTGAAAACGAAGGAAGTGGCCTGATTTTCATTCTCGAATTACTCCCCAGCTGACTAAGATGAAGAAGATCTATCTGATGCTCTAATGACACCATGACAAAATGCTGAATATTAGCTCATCACGGACTGTCATGTTCAGTGGATGTTTACATCCATCTCTGCTGGTTTTCTGGCTTAATTAATCAATTTGGAAATGTAACTAAAAAAGGTTAACTTTGTATTCAGGGACCCAGCAAAATGATTTCCCCGTTGCTGGTGCGGGCCATTAGATAATTATACTGAGAGCTCACCTCCTCCAGGAGGCCTTCCCAGACTGAACCCCCTTTTTCCTCTCCTCCTCTCCATCTCCCCAGCCCTACCTCCTTCCCCTCCCCACAGCACTTGTATATATTTGTACAGATTTATTACTCTATTTATTTTACTTGTACATATTTACTACTCTATTTATTTTGTTAATGATGTGCACATAGAAGAGAAGCAGCGTGGCTCAGTGGAAAGAGCCCGGGCTTTGGAGTCAGTGGTCGTGGGTTCAAATCTGGGTTCCGCCAATTGTCAGCTGTGTGACTTTGGGCAACTCACTTCACTTCTCTGTGCCTCACTTCCCTCATCTGGAAAATGGGGATAAAGACTGTGAGCCCCTCATGGGACAACCTGATCACTTGTAACCTCCCCAGTGCTTAGAACAGTGCTTTGCACATAGTTAGCGCTTAATAAATGCCATCATCATTATTATATAGCTTTGACACCTGTCTCCATGTTTTGTTTTGGTGTCTGTCTCCCCATTCTAGACTGTGAGCCCATTGTTAGGTAGGGACCGTCTCTATCTGTTGCCGACTTGGACTTCCCAAGAGCTTAGTGCAGTGCTCTGCACAAAGTAAGCGCTCAATAAATACAACTGAATGAAAGAATGAATAACTGCACATTTTGTCCTTCTTCAAGTCATGATATTTAAATCTTAACTGGAGAGTGGAGCGCAGTGCTGACTTAGGTTATTATAGCAAGGAGAAGGCAGGATGGCCTCATGGACAGAGCAGGGAATGGGGAGTCAGGAGGCCTGGATTCTGGTCCAGTTCTGCCACTTCCCTGCTGTGTGACGTCAGGCAATTCACTTCTCTGTGCTTCATCTCCTTACTTGCAAAGAGGGGATTCAGTAGCTGTTCTCCTTCCCCCTTAGACAATGAACCCCATCAACCAATCAATAAATAAATCGTATTTATTGAGCACTTACTGTGTACAGAGAACTGTACTAAGCACTTGGGAGAGTACAATATAACAAAGAGTTGGTAGACATGTTCCCTGCCCACAGCGAGCTTATGATCTAGAGGGGGAGACAGACATTCATTGATATCAGCAAATTACAGTTATGTACAGTCCTCTTGGGCCTCATGAGGGAAGGGTGAATAAAGGGTGGAAATCCAAGACCAAAGGTGACAGAGAAGGGAGTGGGAGAAGAGGAAATGAGAGTCAGAGAGGGCTTAGTCAGAGTACCTCCAATAAGGCTCTGAAGTGGGAGAGAGTGATTGTTAATAATAATAATATCAATAATTATAGCATTTGTTAAGCACTTAGTATGTGCCAAGCACTGTTCTAAGTGCTGGGGTAGATTTAAGGTAATCAGGTTGTCCCATGTGGGGCTCACAGTCTTAATTCCCATTTACCAGATGAGGTAACTGAGGCACAGAGAGGTTAAGTGACTTGCCCAAAGTCACACAGCTGATGCGGCAGAGCTGCGATTAAAACCCATGACCTCTGACTCGCAAGCCCATGTTCTTTCCACTAAGCCATGCTGTCATACATGGAGAGGAAGCATGTTTCAGGCCGGAGACAGGATGTAGGGAAGAGGTCGACGATGAGATGGACGAAGTTTAGGTACAGTGAGTAGGTTGCAATTAGAAGAGAGAAGTGTGCAAGCTGCATTGTATGTAGTAGGAAATCAACGAGGTAAAATAGGAGGGGGCAAGGGGATTGAGCACTTTACAGGTGATGGTAAGGAGTTTCTGTTTGATGAGGAGGTGGATAGGCAACCACTGGAGGTTCTTGATGAGTGGGGAAACATGGACTTAAGAGTTTGTCAGAAAAATGATCTCAGCAGCAGAGTAAAGTATGGACTGCAGTGGAGAGAGACAGGAGGCAGGGAGGTCGGCAAGGAGGCTGATGCAGTAATCAGGCAGTAAAGGATAAGTGCTAGGATTAACATGGTAGCTAGGATGGGGAGGATAGGCAGATTTTAGTGATGTTGTGAATGTTGAACCAACAGGATTTGGCTATGGATTGAATATATGGGTTGAATGAGAGAGATGAGTTGAGGATAATGTCAAGGTTAAGGGCTTGTGAGACCGGAAAGATGGTAATACTCTCTACAGTGAAGGGAAAGTCAGGAGGAGGACAGGGTTTGGAGTGAAAATAAGGAGTTCTGTTTTGGATATGTTAAGTTTGAAATGACAGCAGGACATAATAATAATTATGGCATAATTATGGGCATCATAATAATTATAATTATGAAATCCAAGTAGAGATGACCTGAAAGCAAGAAGAAATGTGAGACTGCAGAGAGGGAGAGAGACCGTGGCTGGAAATGTAGATTTGGGAATCATTTGTATAGAGGTATAATTGAAGGCACAGGATGAATGAGTTCTCCAAGGGAACGGGTGCAGATGGAGAACAGAAGAGAATCCGAACTGAGCCTTGAGGGGCTCGCACAGTTAGAGGGTGGCAGTCAGAGGAAAAGGGGGCAAGAGATTCTGTCCAGTCTGATTATCTTGTATCTACTCTAGTGCTTAGTATAATGTTTGGCAAAAAGGGACACTTAATAAAGAGCATCATTATTTTTAGCAAAGCAAATGTATATCTTTGTGAAGAATATAAGCAGCTTGGAATGGCTCAAATGGATTATTATGACCTGTAAGTTCCTTGTTGCCAGAGGAGGTGTCTACCAACTCTTGTATTGAAGCCTTCCAAGTGCTTAGTACAGTGATCTTCACACAGTAGGTGTTCAATAAATACCACTGATCGATGATAGTATAAACAAGAACAGAAATAAGCATTATCTGAGGGCGGAGTCTACATTTTAAAGTGGCAATCTTTATCCTTGATTTCAAATGGAAACCATATTTCACTAAGGGTAGTACATGTGTAAAAAATGAGTACTTTCACAGTGCTTAAAATAATTTAAATTATTTTAAGACCTTGGAATCGAGATTTATCCTAAAGGCATGTTTCAGGCCTACTGGGAGAGCTATGATAAAGTCAAAGCAAGGGTCTTTAAGAATCAGAGATTTAATGCCTCTATTTCCCAAGGATGTATCCTCATTTGCAGCTGCAGTGCCACTGGGAACAGAGGACCAACCAACGTGCTCGAAGCAAATGAGAAGCAGCATGGCTCAGTGGAAAGAACATGGGCTTGGGAGTCAGAGGTCATGGGTTCTAATCCCAGCTCCACCACTTATCTGCTGTGTGACTTTGGGCAAGTCACTTAACTTCTCTGTGCCTCAGTTCCTTCATCTGTAAAATGGGGATTAAAAGTGTGAGCCCCACGTGGGACAGTCTGATTACCTTGTATCTCTCCGAGCGCTTAGAACATAGTAAGCGCTTAACAAATACCATCATCATCATCAAACAATAAAAGTATAAAACATGGTGCCTACCTTCAAGGGATTTGCACTCCAATGAATGTGAGAAGAAAAGAGAAGCTGAAATGAAAAAAATGCCACAACTATTTCTACACTGCTTAAAACAGTTTCCAGGGCTTGATTAATCCAGAGACTCCATCGCAAAGCCTCGAGCATTCGCAGGACAGAGCTCCAGAACAAAATCGGGAGCTTTGCGGTGGACAGGGATTAGAACTCAGGCCCATAATAATAATAATGATGGCATTTGCTACGCACTTACTTTGTGCGAAGCACTGTTCTAAACGCTGGGGGGGATACAAGGTGATCAGGTTGTCCCACAGGGGGCTCACAGTCTTAATTCCCATTTTACAGATGAGGTAACTGAGGCTCAGAGAAATTAAGTGACTTGCCCAAGGTCACACAGCAGACATGTGGCGGAGCCGGGATTAGAACCCATGACCTCTGACTCCGAAGCCCGGGCTCTTTCCACTGAGCCACACTGCTTCCCATGCTCCATCTGTTACGTTTTTGAGCTAGTTGAATTGAAAACTCCTGGTTGGAGGGTAATGGGTGGGATCTTTTACCTCTATTGTGCTTTCCCAGTAGAACGCCCTCCATATAGGAGGTGTTCAGACATTAGTATTGATTGATCATTTGGGCCCCTCACGAATTAGCCTTATAATAATAATGATGGCATTTATTAAGCGCTTACTATGTGCAAAGCACTGTTCTAAGCGCTGGGAGGGATGCAAGGTGATCAGGTTGTCCCACGGGGGGCTCACAATCTTAATCCCCATTTTACAGATGAGGTAACTGAGGCACTGAGAAGTTAAGTGGCTTGCCCAAAGTCACACAGCCGATAAGTGGTGGAGCCAGGATTCGAACCCATGATGTCTGACTCCCAAGCCTGTGTTCTTTCCTCCATATAGGAGGTGTTCAGACATTAGTATTGATTGATCATTTGGGCCCCTCACGAATTAGCCTTATAATAATAATGATGGCATTTATTAAGCACTTACTATGTGCAAAGCACTGTTCTAAGCACTGTGGGGGATACAAGGTGATCAGGTTGTCCCACGGGGGGCTCACAATCTTAATCCCCATTTTACAGATGAGGTAACCGAGGCACAGAGAAGTTAAGTGGCTTGCCCAAAGTCACACAGCCAATAAGTGGCGGAGCCGGGATTCGAACCCATGACGTCTGACTCCCAAGCCCGTGCTCTTTCCACTGAGCCACGCTGCTTCTCCTCTTGCTCAGGGGAGCAGGTCTGCCTGAGACATCAGTTACCATGAGTGTAACCATGTGTTTGAGGTTGCTGCCAGGAAAGTACACTCCAGCCCAACCAACCCTTACAACCCAGAAATAAAAGTTATGTCGTCCCCTTCCAATGTTCCAGACTCAGAAATTCACTCACTATCACAGAGCAGTCAGAGGAAAGCCAGTAAAAGAACTAGACTGTAATCATAGCAATAATAATAATAATGGTATTAGTTAAGCTCTTTCTACGTGTCAAGCACTGTACTAAGCACTGAGCACTGTACTGTAGAAGTCTATGATGCATTTATATCAGGCAGAAACTCCTCACCCTGGGCTTCAAGGCTGTCCATCACCTCGCCCCCTCCTACCTCACCTCCCTTCTCTCCTTCTACAGCCCACCCTGCACCCTCCGCTCCTCCGCCGCTAACCTCCTCACCGTACCTCGTTCTCGCCTGTCCCGCCATCGACCCCCGGCCCACGTCCTCCCCCGGGCCCGGAATGCCCCCAATCCCTCTGCCCATCCTCCAAGCTAGCTCTCTTCCTCCCTTCAAGGCCCTACTGAGAGCTCACCTCTTCCAGGAGGCCTTCCCAGACTGAGCCCCTTCCTTCCTCTCCCCCTCATCCCCCTCTCCATCCCCCCCATCTTACCTCCTTCCCTTCCCCACAGCACCTGTATATATGTATATATGTTTGCACATATTTATTACTGTATTTATTTTACTTGTACATATCTATTCTATTTATTTTATTTTGTTAGTATGTTTGGTTTTGTTCTCTGTGATGCCATTGCCTACTTTTATCATTGCTACTGTTTTATTGCTTCTGCATCTCAATTGTTAACCCCCCACTGTACTGTCACTCGCCCTGCTGACCTCACCATGAACTTTCAGTTCCCTTGCTCCCAACTGCCATTCCCATTCCTCACCTTCCCCTTCCCCTCTCCCACCCAGCTGTTTCCCTCCCTCTCACCCACCAAGACCGCTCCCCCTCAACCCCTACCAAGGATTCCTCTGTACCAGCGCAGGTCCTCTGCTTCTCCCTCCCGACCCCCCTCCTCCCCTTCTCCCCGCCCCCACCCCATCCCAGTTCTCCTTTCCCATCGCCACCCCCCTTCCCACTCTCCCCGCCCAGGCCCCCGCCAACTCATCCCAATCCAAACCCTCCCCACCCCTCGCACCCTTCCCCCTCCCTCCCCACCCTCGACAGCTGATGCCAAGTGTGGCCTCTGGAACCCCCGCTCCGTTTTAAGTAAGATTCCTTTCATCCTGGACCTTTTCCTTTCCAGTTCTCTACTCCTCCTCGCCCTAACTGAAACATGGCTGTCGTCAGACGACACGGTCTCTTCTGCTGCTCTCTGCAGTGCAGGCCTCTTCTTCTCCCACTCCCCCAGACTCACTGGAAAAGGAGGAGGTGTCGGTTTCCTTCTCGCCCCCCAATGTCGCTTTCGCACTATCCCTCCTCCCCCTTCCCTTTCCTTCCCCTCCTTTGAAGCCCACATTATTCGCCTCTACCACCCCCCTCCAGATTCTTGTAGCCGTCATCTACCGCCCTCCGGGCCCCACTTCCAACTTCTTTAACGACTTTGACCCCTTCCTCACATTCCTTCTCTCCTTCTCCATGCCCACTCTGATCCTTGGAGACTTCAATATCCACATGGATATCCCTAACGACTCCTCTGCCGCCCGCCTTCTATCTCTCCTTGACGCTGCCAACCTCTTCCTCCACCCCACCTCACCCACTCACCAACTTGGTCATACCCTCGACCTCATCATCTCCTACCGCTGCACTGTGTCCACCCTCACCAACTCTGTGATCCCTCTCTCTGATCATAATCTTCTCACCTGCCTCCTCACTCACACTCCTTTCCCCTGTAAATCCGTATTACTCCCTCACAGAGATCTCCGCTCTCTGGACCCACAGCCCTCTTTCGGAACGCCTCACACCCCACCTCGCCGCCCTCTCCTCTCTACCCAGTCTTGATGATCAGATTACTGCTCTCAACTCTACCCTTTCTACTCAGCTAGACTCGCTCGCTCCCCTTTCCCTTCGCCGCTCTCGCACCACTAACCCACAGCCCTGGATCACTGCCACTGTCCGCCTCCTTCGCTCTTATGCTCGAGCTGCCGAACGCTGCTGGCGAAAGTCTAAACACCATGCCAACCTCGTTCACTTCAAGTTTATCCTTTCCTGCCTTAACTCAGCCCTCTCTTCTGCCAGACAAAACTATTTCTCCTCCCTTATTGACACCCATGCCCATCACCCCCGCCAGCTCTTCCGTACATTCAACTCCCTTCTCAGGCCCCCGGTTCCTCCCCCTCCTCCTTCCCTCACCCCCAACGATCTGGCCTCCTACTTCATTAACAAAATTAAATCCATCAGGTCCGACCTCCCCAAAGTCTCTTCCCCCCTTTCTCCAACCCCCCGGCTCTCAACATTCTCTGCTACTCTCCCATCCTTCCCAGTGGTATCCTCAGAGGAACTCTCCTCCCTCCTCTCAAGTGCTACTCCGGCCACCTGTGCTTCTGACCCCATTCCCTCTCATCTTATGAAATCTCTCGCTCCATCCCTTCTCCCCTCCTTAACTTCCATCTTCAACCGCTCACTCTCCACTGGTTCCTTCCCCTCTGCCTTCAAACATGCCCATGTCTCTCCCATCCTAAAAAAAACCCTCTCTTGACCCCACCTCACCTTCTAGTTATCGTCCCATATCCCTCCTACCATTCCTTTCCAAACTCCTTGAACGAGTTGTCTACACGCGCTGCCTAGAATTCCTCAACAACAACTCTCTCCTCGACCCCCTCCAGTCTGGCTTCCGTCCCCTTCATTCCACGGAAACTGCGCTCTCAAAGGTCACCAATGACCTCCTGCTTGCCAAATCCAACGGCTCATACTCTGTCCTAATCCTCCTCGACCTCTCAGCTGCCTTTGACACTGTGGACCACCCCCTTCTCCTCAACACGTTATCTGACCTTGGCTTCACAGACTCCGTCCTCTCCTGGTTCTCCTCTTATCTCTCCGGTCGTTCTTTCTCAGTCTCTTTTGCAGGCTCCTCCTCCCCCTCCCATCCTCTTACTGTGGGAGTTCCCCAAGGTTCAGTGCTTGGTCCCCTTCTGTTCTCAATCTACACTCACTCCCTTGGTGACCTCATTCGCTCCCACGGCTTCAACTATCACCTCTACGCTGATGACACCCAGATCTACATCTCTGCCCCTGCTCTCTCCCCCTCCCTCCAGGCTCGCATCTCCTCCTGCCTTCAGGACATCTCCATCTGGATGTCCGCCCGCCACCTAAAGCTCAACATGTCGAAGACTGAGCTCCTTGTCTTCCCTCCCAAACCTTGTCCTCTCCCTGACTTTCCCATCTCTGTTGACGGCACTACCATCCTTCCCGTCTCACAAGCCCGCAACCTTGGTGTCATCCTCGACTCCGCTCTCTCATTCACCCCTCACATCCAAGCCGTCACCAAAACCTGCCGGTCTCAGCTCCGCAACATTGCCAAGATCCGCCCTTTCCTCTCCATCCAAACCGCTACCCTGCTAATTCAAGCTCTCATCCTATCCCGTCTGGACTACTGCACTAGCCTTCTCTCTGATCTCCCATCCTCGTGTCTCTCTCCACTTCAATCCATACTTCATGCTGCTGCCCGGATTATCTTTGTCCAGAAACGCTCTGGACATATCACTCCCCTCCTCAAAAACCTCCAATGGCTACCGATCAATCTGCGCATCAGGCAGAGACTCCTCACCCTGGGCTTCAAGGCTGTCCATCACCTCGCCCCCTCCTACCTCACCTCCCTTCTCTCCTTCTACTGCCCAGCCCGCACCCTCCGCTCCTCCACCACTAATCTCCTCACTGTACCTCGCTCTCGCCTGTCCCGCCATCGACCCCCGGCCCACGTCATCCCCCGGGCCTGGAATGCCCTCCCTCTGCCCATCCGCCAAGCTAGCTCTCTTCCTCCCTTCAAGGCCCTGCTGAGAGCTCACCTCCTCCAGGAGGCCTTCCCAGATTGAGCCCCTTCTTTCCTCTCCCCCTCGTCCCCCTCTCCATCCCCCCGCCATACCGCCTTCCCCACCCCACAGCACCTGTATATATGTATATATGGTTGTACATATTTATTACTCTGTTTATTTATTTATTTATTTATTTTACTTGTACATTTCTATCCTACTTATTTTATTTTGTTGGTATGTTTGGTTCTGTTCTCTGTCTCCCCCCTTTTAGACTGTGAGCCCACTATCGGGTAGGAACTGTCTCTATGTGATGCCAATTTGTACTTCCCAAGCGCTTAGTACAGTGCTCTGCACATAGTAAGCGCTCAATAAATACGATTGATTGATTGATTGATTGATTGTCTCCCCCTTTTAGACCGTGAGCCCACTGCTGGGTAGGGACTGTCTCTATATGTTACCAACTTGTACTTCCCAAGCGCTTAGTACAGTGCTCTGTACACAGTAAGCACTCAATAAATACGATTGATGATGATGAGGAGGATTTATGTATTTTTCCAGCATTTCTTCTATGCTGGCCACTTCAACTTGCCATGGAGTAGGGCCCGCTTCAGCTTATCGTAGAATAAGGCCTCCTTCAAGCAAGCAATCACCCTGAAATGTGAAAATAATTGCCATCTGCTCCAGATGCATGTGATACTCAGGTCCGAGTGGAAAGAGCCATGAATCTGGGAGTCCAAAGACCCGGATTCTAATCCTGACTCTGCCACTCACCCGCTGTGTGATACTGGGCAAGTCACAACTTCTCTGTGCCTCAGTTGGATTAAATGTGGGACAGGGACTTTGTCTGCCCTGATTATCTTGTATCTACTACAGTGCTTGGCATACAGTAAGTGCTTAACAAATACCACAATTATTATTATCATTTTTTCTCTGGACTATTCATTCATTAGAGAAGCAGCGTGGCTTAATGTAAAGAGCCCGGGCTTTGGAGTCAGAGTCGTGGGTTCAAACCCCGGCTCTGCCAGTTGTCAGCTGTGTGACTTTGGGCAAGTCACTTAACTTCTCTGTGCCTCAGTTCCCTCATCTGTAAAATGGGGATTAAGACTGTGAGCCCCCCGTGGGTCAACCTGATCACCTTGTAATCTCCCCAGTGTTTAGAACAGTGTTTTGCACATAGTAAGCACTTAACAAATGCCATCATTATTATTATTATTCATTCATTCAATTGTATTTACTGAGTGCTTACTGTGTGCAGAGCACTGTACTAAGTGCTTGGAAAGTACTATTCAGTGATAGAAAGAGACAATCCCTGCCCACTCTGGGGGAGTTCCACCATAATCCAGAGAATTGGTCCAGAACCACTGGATTCCTTTCACAAGGTACTGTTTGTTTGTTTTTTTATGGTATTTGTCAAGTACTTACTACGTGCCGGGCATTGTACTAAGCACTGTGGTAGATAGAAACTAATTAGGATGGACACATTCCCTGTCCCATGTGAGGCTCACAGTCTTAAATCTCCATTTTACAGATGAGGACGCTGAGTCACAGAGAAGTAAAGTGACTTGCCCAAGATCGCACAGCAGACAAGTGGCAGAGCCAGAATTAGAACCCAGGTCCTGCTGACATCCAGGCCCATGCTCTATCCACTAGACCACACTGCTCGTGTTCACACAGGGGTCTTTTCTTAGTGATAAAGACTTGCAAATTTTTCTGATTTTCTACCCTGGCATCTTTTCACAATGGAGAAGCAGTGTGGCTTAGTGGAAAGAGCCCAGGCTTGGGAGTCAGAGGTTGTAGGTTCTAATCCCAACTCTGCCACTTGTCTGCTGTGTGATTTTGGGCAAGTCACTTAACTTCTCTGTGCCTCAGTTATCTCATCTGTAAAATGGGGACAAAGACTGTGAGCCCCATGTGGGAAAACCTGATTGTCTTTTATCTACCCCAGTGCTTACAGCAGTACTTGGCACATAGTAAGTGCTTAACAAATGCCGTTATCATTATTATTATTATTTTCATTCATTCATTCAATCATATTTACGGAGCACTTACTGTGTGCAGAGTACTGTACTAAGTGCTTGGGAAAGTACAATATAACAATAAACAGTAACATTCCTTGCCCACAACGAACTTACAGTCTACATGGAGGGAGACAGACACCAGTACAAATAAAATGACAGATATAATAATAATAATGATGGCATTTATTAAGCACTTACTATGTGCAAAGCACTGTTCTAAGCACTGGGGAGCTTACAAAGTGATCAGGTTGTCCCACGGGGGGCTCACAGTCTTAATCCCAATTTTACAGATGAGGGAACTGAGACCCAGTGAAGTTAAGTGACTTGCCCAAAGTCACACAGCTGTCAGTTGATGGAGCCGGAATTTGAACCCACGACCTTTGACTCCAAAGCCCGGGCTCTTGCCACTGAGCCATGCTGCTTCTCTATGTACATAAGTGCTTGGGGCTGGGGGGAGAGGTGGGGAGAAGAGTAAAGGGAGCAAATCAGAGTAACGCAGAAGGGAATGGGAGATCAGAAAAAGTGGGGCTTGGTCTGGGAAGCCCTCATGGAGGATCTGTGTCTTCATTAAGTCTTGAAGTGGGGAAGAGTAATGGTCTGTCAGATTTGAGGAGGGAGGGTGTTCCAGACCAGAGGCAGGATGTAGGCTGGGGTTGGCGGTGAGATAGGGGAAATCGAGGCACAGTGAGAAGGTTAGCACCAGAAAAGTGAAGTGTGTGGGCCAAGTTGTAGAAGGAGAGAATCGAGATGAGGTAGGAGGAGACAAGGTGATAGACTGCTTTAAAGCCAGTGGTTAGGAGTTTTTGTTTTGTGATGGCTGCGTTGCATTTTCACCATCTGAAGCCTGCCCAACCATAGAGCCTCTGCCTGGGACTTTCATTCATTTTCGTACTATCTCGCAGTCAAGGCAGATACAGTCACCAGCATTATTTTGAAGACGTAAACTCAGGGCATCGACAAAATCGCACCAGGAAATCCTTCAGGGTCTTGTTGGTCTTCTCTGATCACTCTGAAATTCCAGGGCAGAAGTAGGACAGGGGCCAGGGGTTGGTGGAGAAACAGGCAAGATTTAGGCATAGTAAGAAGGTAAGCACCAGAGGAGCGGAGCGTGGGGGCTGGAATGTAGGAGGAGAGAAGGGAGGTGAGGTATTAAGGGGCAAGGGGATGGAAAGCTAGCCCTGGAAAGAGAACAGGAGCAGGGCTATAATGGGAACTGAGTGCTAAGAGAAAAGACAGCTTTTAGAATTATTTGCCAAAGCTTGTAATGTCCCTGTTGACAGAAGAAAGAATTGATTGTGACTCAGAGGAGGGCAGAAATTCCTTTTTGGAGAACAGTAGAATATAAGATTTTGGTTTGAGATTCCATTGTGTTGGAGGGACTGTAACGGTCTTTCTAAAGAAATAATCCCACCTCAGCAGTTAGTCCCCATCACCTCTGAACATTAGTGAAGTTCCTGCCGGAGAGGAGAAATACAACAGATGCAAGAAGAATGATGTGCAAGGTACAATCATTGACTCATTGCATCAGTTACTTTAATCAACCATTTACAAAAATTTTATTTTATGGTTCCAGCGCATTCTGTGCGTGCTGCCCAGAAAAGCAGCATGGCTCAGTGGAAAGAGCATGGGCTTTGGAGTCAGAGGTCATGGGTTCAAATCCCAGCTCTGCCAATTGTCAGCTGTGTGAATTTGGGCAAGCCACTTCACTTCTCTGTGCCTCAGTTCACTCATCTGTAAAATGGGGATTAAGACTGTGAGCCCCACATGGGGCAACCTGATCACCTTGTAACCTCCCCAGCACTTAGAACAGTGCTTTGCACATTGTAAGCACTTAATAAATGCCATTATTATTATTATTATTTTGTGAAGGGAAGAGAGAAGAGTAAGTTGTGGAAGTTGGGGCTGGGGAATCATTCAAAGAGTTTTAGTCAACTGATGAGGACCTCACAGAGAGACTATTTGGAAAATTCCTCTAAAAACACTAGCCATGGTATTTATCATCTGGAGCATCCTTCCTGTTATTTCCCACATATTTACAATTTTTCTAAATATGCTACTACCTGATACATAGGGGTAAGCCCACGTGCAGTCAAAATGATTCACAAAATATGCCGTTTCTGGCCATAGTCCACAGTCATATAGAATCAACTGGAAGGCTGGATGAGAAGAGGGAAGGGGTGAGCGTAGGTGAGGTGAAAAGTATTTATTTTATTTTGTTAGTGTGTTTGGTTTTGTTCTCTGTCTCCCCCTTTTAGACTGTGAGCCCACTGTTGGGTAGGGACTGTCTCTATATGTTGCCAATTTGTACTTCCCAAGCGCTTAGCACAGTGCTCTGCACATAGTAAGCGCTCAATAAATACGATTGAGGATGATGATGATGATGAACTGGCAAAGCGGGGAAATGGGACAGGGCTATGTGAGAAATAGCATGGACTAGTGGAAAGACCTCCCCTCTCAGGGTCACACCTGGGGAGTTTCTAGTACTCTACCAGTCTCGACTATTCATTCGTAAATTCAATCATATTTATTGAGCGCTTACTGTGTGCAGAGCACTGGGCTAAGCGCTTGGGAAGTACAAGTCAGCAACGTGTAGAGACGGTCCCTACCGAAGCAAAGGCCTACCCATTCCATTCCAAGCTTGGGAAGTGGCTAGCGGGTGGAAGGCAATCTGCTACATCATAACTCACCCATGCTGGGCAGCAGTGGCATTGGAGAGAGTAGAGGGCGGAGACTCAAATTTAATCAATCAATCAATCATATTTATTGAGCGCTTACTATGTGCAGAGCATTGTACTAAGTGCTTGGGAAGTACAAATTGGCAACATTTAGAGACAGTCCGTACCCAACATTGGGCTCACAGTCTAAAAGGGGAAACAGAAAAAAAAAAGCCAAACATACTAACAAAATAAAATAAATAGAATAGATATGTACAAGTAAAATAAATAAATAAATAAGTAGAGTAATAAATATGTACAAACATATATACATATATACAGGTGCTGTGGGGAAGGGAAGGAGGTAAGATGGGGGGGATGGAGAGGGGGACGAGGGGGAGAGGAAGGAAGGGGCTCAGTCTGGGAAGGCCTCTTGGAGGAGGTGAGCTCTCAGCAGGGCCTTGAAGGGAGGAAGAGAGCTAGCTTGGCGGATGGGCAGAGGGAGGGCATTCCAGGCCCGGGGGATGATGTGGGCCGGAGGTCGATGGCGGGACAGGCGAGAATGAGGTACGATGAGGAGATTAGCGGCGGAGGAGCGGAGGGTGCGGGCTGGGCTGGAGAAGGAGAGAAGGGAGGTGAGGTAGGAGGGGGCGAGGTGATGGACAGCCTTGAAGCCCAGGGTGAGGAGTTTTTGCCTGATGCGCAGATTGATTGGTAGCCACTGGAGATTATTGAGGAGGGGAGTAATATGCCCAGAGCGTACTGCACAGAAGGCGGTGATGGTAAGCCACGTCCATATTTTTACTAATAAAACTCTATGTATACACTGCCAGAACGATGGCAAATGAAGGTAGAGTATTCTGGGAAAGATGCGTCCATGGAGTTGCTATGGGTTGGAAATGACTCAACAGCATAAGACAGAACAAGTGGAACGAGCACGGTCCTGAGAGTCAGAGGACTTAGGTTCTAATCCCGACTCTCCCTTGTGTCTGCTGTGTGGCCTTGGCAAGTCACTTCACTTCTCTGGGCCTCAGTTACCTCATCTGTAAAATGGGGATTAAGACTGTGGGACTGTGTCCAGCCTGGGTCCCACAGCTTGGAACAGTGCCTGGCACATAGTAAGCGCTTAACAAATACCATAAAAAAATAAATAAAACCTAATGACTGTGAATCTTGGTCTGACAGGATTACCTCATGTCTTCCCATCATCATCATCATCATCATCATCATCATCATCAATCGTATTTATTGAGTGCTTACTATGTGCAGAGCACTGTACTAAGCGCTTGGGAAGTACAAATTGGCAACATATAGAGACAGTCCCTACCCAACAGTGGGCTCATATCAATCAATCAATCAATCGTATTTATTGAGTGCTTACTGTGTGCAGAGCACTGTACTAAGCACTTGGGAAGTACAAGTTGGCAACATATAGAGACAGTCCCTACCCAACAGTGGGCTCACAGTCCAGTGCTTGCACACAAAATAAGCCACAAGTATTATCATTATTTATCTCTCACCGATGTGCCAAGCATTAAGCTTGCCTTGGGCAGATTTATGTCAAAATCTCATTTTTTTCTACCTAAAGTTTTTTCTATCCATCTTTCAATGTCCTAGCCGATTTTCCCACTACTGCCACTTCAGAACTTCCACATCACCTATCATGTACTACTATTACGACTACTACTCTCCCAGGTGTTTACTACTGTGCTCTGCACAGAGTAAGTGCTCAATGAATAGCCAAAAAGTTCACTTCCCTGTTTGTCATATTCAAAATATATAGAATGAAATCTGAGAGTTTCAGAAACTACTTCTACACGCCAAATATATGTACTTCGCAAGGATAGCTCCTAAGAATCAAATGCTTTTGTGCTTTTATTCATAGCAACACAATTTTGGTAAGATATCAACTCCCATATAAGTCAATTAATAATCAATTTAATGGTATTTACTGAAGGCACAGCACTGTACTAAGTGCTTGGGAGAGTACAATACAACAGAATTATCTGACACATTCCATGCCCATAAGGAGCTTATGGTCTAGAGAAAAAAAAATACACTTTGATCTCACTAAAGTATGCCAGTTCTTAGTTTGGGAAGTTTAACATACCATGTCTGTCGTAGGAAAAACTCTCTTCCAACTTCTACTAACAACATTATGCTAGGAAGCAGCTTTGGAAATCATTTGCAAGGATAAAGCAAATCTTTTAGCACCCTCATTCAGTTTGCTCTGCCATCTCATGCGAGAGTCAGTTTATCTTTCTGAATTAAATATTTTGTGGTGTCTGTAGGGCATGAGAGAGGATATCTAGAAGTAGCTCATTTCAAATAGGAAGACCTGGTCTCCCTGACTTGGTGATATAATAAATGAAAAAGGGCCAGGAAACAATTTCCTTTCGAAAGAGTAGGAAAGAAAAGACTGGAAGGAAAATACAACTTTCCTTCATAGCTGTGGTGTTGAATAAATAAGAGAAACACACTGGTAAAATTAAATAAGCACATGCTAGTTTTGCCCATTTTATTTTAATGCAATCCCATATATTTTGTTTTCCTTTTAGTTCATTTCCATTTCTACTAGTACTCTGAAGTTCTAGCCTCTTGCTTGTTGCCACCCCGAATTTCTACTTTTGAAACAACTTTAATTCAATTTTGAAAAATAACTTTCTCTAGAAAAATAAGAAATCATGACAGTTGTCATTAAGGGTGTCCTAGTGGTTTGTCACTGTAAATATAATAATAATGGCATTTATTAAGCGCTTATTATGTGCAAAGCACTGTTCTAAGTGCTGGGGAGGTTACAAAGTGATCAGGTTGTCCCACATGGAGCTCACAGTCTTTATCCCCATTTTACAGATGAGGCACAGAGAAGTTAAGTGACTTGCCCAAAGTCACACAGCTGACAAGTGACGGAGTCGGGATTTGAACCCATGACCTCTGACTCCCAAGCCCGGGCTCTTTCCACTGAGCCATGCTGCTTCCATGGTATAGCATGGTACAGTATGGCACTGTACCATGCTGACACTGATGTTTCTTTCTGTTCAGTGTTTTGCTCCCTAAGGGTCATCATCATCAACATCATCAATTGTATTTATTGAGCGCTTACTGTGTGCAGAGCACTGTACTAAGCGCTTGGGACACATGTGGAAGACCCAGAGTTCAATAATGGGGCATTCTCCTGGTAGGGGCTGGGTCAGGAAGAAATAAAGGATCATGGTGACCAAGACTGGTAAATTTGGCTGACACTTCTCCCCTCCAACTTTGTCACCCATTCATGTAGAGATGTATCATCCTGACTTTCCTATTCACATAGCAGGTCTTGTACACTGAGGAAGCAGCATGGTGTAGTGGATAGCGCATGGGCCTCGGTATCAGAAGGGCCTAAGTTCCAATCCCGGCTCCTCCTCATGTCTTCTATGTGACCTTGGACAAGTCACTTCACTTCTCTGTGCCTCAGTTACCTCGTCTGTAAAATGGGGATTGAGACTGTGTGCCTCATGCGGAACGGGGACTGTGTCCTACCTGATTTGCTTGTATCCACCCCAGTGCTTAGTACAGTGCCTGGCACACAGTAAGCACTTAACAAATGCCATCATCATCATCATCATCATTATTATTATTTCCCAGGTTATAAAGAATTGACAGGAAGTGAAAAGCATGGCTTGCCATGCCCACTACGCAGGTGCTATTGATAGGATGCAGACATGGCTTGGATAACACCCAAAGCCATTTGATAATAATAATACACTTAGAGCAGACAAGTGGTGGAGTCAGGATTAGAACCCAAGTTCTTCTGACTCCAAGTCCTGTGCTCTCCCCACTAGTCCACACTGCTTCCTTCCCACCTCACACTGGTAGACCACTGCTTTCCTCATCTTTTATGCCCTTCTGAAGTCACACATGTGCTCTATCGACTATAATAATAATAATAATGGCATTTATTAAGCGCTTACTATGTGCAAAGCACTGTTCTAAGTGCTGGGGAGGTTACAAGGCCATCAGGTTGTCCCACAGGGGGCTCACAGTCTTAATCTCCATTTTACAGCTGAGGTAACTGAGGCACAGAGAAGTTAAGTGACTTGCCTAAAGTCACACAGCTGACAATTGGCAGCTGGGATTTGAACCCATGACCTCTGACTCCAAAGCCCATGCTCTTTCCACTGAGCCATGCTGCTTCTCTACACCAAGCTTGCCAAGTGCCAAGCTTCTCTATGCCAAGCGTGCCCAAAGTAGGAGAGCTGCCGTGCATTCATTCATTCATTCAACTGTATTTATTGAGCACTTTCTGTGTGCAAAGCACTGTACTAAGCACTTGGACTAATGGCAATTTTGCATTCCTGTGACAGCATGTGCATGTACATGTGCTCTCCTGACACACACAATGGCCCTGAATGTTCCAGTCAGTTACAGCCATTTTCGCACTTCTGGGCCAACTAAGCGCTTACGTTCTCACAATTCCTGGAACAATTATAACTACGTGACTTTATTTTTTATTCTTTCCTCGGGGCTGTAAAATCCAATGGATGGTAATCCTCCAATCATTCAAAGCCCTCCTGAAAGTCCACCCCCTCTCACCCACCTTTCTTGATTCATTCCCAGCATCCCAAGTTATATGAACACATCGCCATCTCTAATAATAGAGTCCATATGGGGCTCAAAGTCTACGTGGGAGGGAGAACTGGTGTTGAATCCCCATTTTACAGAAGAGGAAACTGAGGCACGGCGATAAGTGACTTACCCAAGGTCACATGGCAGCAAGCGGTAGAACTGGGATTAAATTTGCAGCCCTCCAACTCACAGGCCTGTGCTCTATCCGGTAGACTACACTGCTTGAATTTCTTCTGCCTTAACAACAATATCAACATAAAATACAAATAACTATATAATAGTAGTAGTAGTAATAGCATTTATGTAGCACTTACTATGTGCAAAGCACTGTGCCAAGTGATGAGGAAAGAATGCACAGGTGAGAATTAGGTAAGATTATATATGTATTCAGTTGTATAATCAATCAATCAATCAATCGTACTTATTGAGCGCTTACTATGTGCAGAGCACTGTACTAAGCGCTTGGGAAGTACAAATTGGCATCACATAGAGACAGTCCCTACCCAACAGTGGGCTCACAGTCTAAAAGGGGGGCTCACAGTCTAAAAGGGGATTGACTTTATTTATTTTGACTACTCTATTTGTACATACTTTTATGTCTGTCTCCCCAGTTAGATCATAACCTCCTTGTAGGCAGGGAATATGTCATTAGCTTTTTTTGTAGCCTTCAAGTGTTTCATCTAGTACATTTTATGCAATGGGTGCACAATGATTTCTCTACTACTATTAACATATAATAATAGTAATGATAATGACATTTATTAAGCACTTACTATGTGCAAAGCCCTGCTCTAAGCGCTGGGGAGGTTACAAGGTGATCAGGTTGTCCCGTGGGGGCTCACAGTCAATCCCCATTTTACAGATGAGGTAACTGAGGCACAGAGAAGTTAAGTGACTTGCCCAAAGTCACACAGCTGACAACTGGAGGAGCTGGAATTTGAACCCATGACCGTTGACTGCAAAGCCTGTGCTCTTTCCACTGAGCTCTGCTGTTTCTCTTACTGATTACTTCTATTGCTTCTATTACTGATTGATAAAGTGATTAGGTCTAATGTTCCAGGGATAATCTGTATTTCGAAGCATGCCCCTAAAGACTTCTCTGAGCCTAAACCAGACATCACAAACCTAGCGCTAGTTTCCACCAAGTAACTAATTTTCTAGTATCCACTTTGACACTCACCCCAGCCTCACAGGACTTAGGTAAATATTCTTCTGTTCATTCAATTGTATTTACTGACCACTTACTGTGTGCAGAACACTGTACGAAGTGCTTGGGAATTCATTCATTCATTCATTCAGTTGTATTTATTGAGCGCTTACTGTGTGCAGAGCAGTGTACTAAGCGCTTGGGAAATACAAGTTAGCAACATATAGAGATGGTCCCTACCCAACAACGGGCTCACAGTCTAAAAGGGGGAGACAGACAACAAAACAAAACATGTAGACAGGTGTCAAAGTCATCAGAACAAATAGAATAAAGCTATATGCACATCATTAACAAAATAAATAGAATAGTAAATATGTACAAGTAAAATAGAGTAATAAAGTAATAAATCTGTACAACTATATATATACAAGTCCTGTGGGGAGGGGAAGGAGGTAGGGCGGGGGGATGGGGAGGAGGAGAGGAAAAAGGGGGCTCAGTCTGGGAAGGCCTCTTGGAGGAGGTGAGCTCTCAGTACTTTCCCAAGTGCTTAGTACAGTGCTCGGTAAACAGCAAGCACTCAATAAATACCATTAATTGATTGATTGACTGATGGATAATCCTCTACCCAGTATGTTGGCACCTTCGCCACCACTGGCTGCCAAGCTGCCTCAAAGGCAGTCGGGCTTCCTGGGGTGAAAAAAGTGGTGGCCATTCATTCATTCATTCATTCAATCGTATTTATTGAGTGCTTACTGTGTGAAGAGCACTGTACTAAGCGCTTGGGAAGTACAAGTTGGCAACATATAGAGACGGTCCCTACCCAACAACGGGCTCACAGTCTAGAAGGGGGAGACAGACAACAAAACAAAACATATGGACAGGAGTCAAGTCGTCAGAACAAATTGAATTAAAGCTAAATGCACATCATTAACAAAATAAATAGAATAGTAAATATGTACAAGTAAAATAAATAGAGTAATAAATCTGTACAAACATATATATAGGTGCTGTGGGGAGGGGAAGGAGGTAGGGCAGGGAGGATGGGGAGGAGGAGAGGAAAAAGGGGTCTCAGTCTGGGAAGGCCTCTTGGAGGAGGTGAGCTCTCAGTACTTTCCCAAGTGCTTAGTACAGTGCTCGGTAAACAGCAAGCACTCAATAAATACCATTAATTGATTGATTGACTGACGGATAATCCTCTACCCAGTATGTTGGCACCTTCGCCACCCCTGGCTTCCAAGCTGCCTCAGAGGCAGTCGGGCTTCCTGGGGTGAAAAGAGTGGTGGCCATTCATTCATTCATTCATTCATTCAATCGTATTTATTGAGTGCTTACTGTGTGCAGAGCACTGTACTAAGCGCTTGGAAAGTACAAGTTGGCAACATATGGTCATGGTTTGAGCCGACGGGCTCTTCTTGAGGGCACTGCACCATGCTGCTTCTCAAAGACATTAGTCACACAGCTCAGGGTCTTAGGGCAGAGTTAAATGGAAAAGGCAGGGCCATGGTTGCTGATGACCAAAGGGAATCAATCAATCGTATTTATTGACCGCTTACTGTGTGCAGAGCACTGTACTAAGAGCTTGGGAAGTACAAGTTGGCAACATATAGAGACAGTCCCTACCCAACAGTGGGCTCACAGTCTAAAAGAGAAGAGGGAAGTCAACCACAAGGGCTGGAGGCGGGCTCGGGTTTGTGGAGAGCTTCACTGGCCTGGCCCAATGTGGGCGGAGATGATGGAATTTTGTTAAGCACTTACTATGTGCAAAGCACTGTTCTAAGTGCTGGGGGGATACAAGGTGATCAGGTTGTCCCATGTGGGGCTCACAGTCTTAATCCCCATTTTACAGATGAGGTAACTGAGGCTCAGAGAAGCCAAGTGACTTGCCCAAGGTCACACAGCAGACATGTGGCGGAGCTGGGATTCGAACCCATGACCTCTGACTCCAAAGCCCGTGCTTTTTCCACTGAGCCAAGCTGCTTCTCTAATGGTGGTGGAGAAGCCACCATTCAACTCTCCCCCCGCCCAACGTACCTCTACCTTCCTCTACCCCAGGACATCTGGTCCAGGATGTTTTCTACTAGACTGTAAGATCCCTGAAGGCTGAAATCATGTCTACTTAATTTTCAGTAAGTCCTCACTGATTAATCATTTTCTCATACCTAAGCCGAATTCAGGCCTACACCATCTTACTTCCAGTTCTACAAGTGCTTCCAACTCAATAAACAGCATGGTTTAGCAGAAAGACCCTGGCCTTGGGAGCCAGAGGTCATGGGTTCTAATCCCGGCTCCGCCACTGATCAGCTGTGTGACTTTGGGAAAGTCACTTTACTTCTCTGTGCCTCAGTTACCTCATCTGTAAAATGAGGATGAAGACTGTGAGCCCATTTGTGGGACAAGCTGATTACCTTGTATCCTTCCCAGTGCTTAGAACATTCATTCATTCAATCATGTTTATTGAGCGCTTACTGTGTGCAGAGCACTGTACTAAGCACTTGGGAAGTACAAGTTGGCAACATATAGAGATGGTCCCAACCCGACAATGGGCTCACTTGGCACATAGTAAGCTCTTAACAAATACCATCATCATTATTATTATTATTATAATGTGGGACGGGGATTTTGTCCAACCTGCTTACCTTGTATCTACCCCAGTGCTTTGAATGGTGCTTGGCACATAGTAAGCGCTTAACAAATACTATTATTATTATTATTATTATTATTATTATTATTATTATTATTATTATTATTATTATTATTTAACAGGGCTGGTGAGCCTTATGGGGCACTGTGAGCCCACTGTTGGGTAGGGACTGTCTCTATATGTTGCCAACTTGTACTTCCCACGTGCTTAGTACAGTGCTCTGCACACAGTAAGCACTCAATAAATATGATTGATTGATTGATTGATTGGTAGAGCTCAGAGAGATAGGTCCAAGAAGCTGTTACCTTGGAAGCAATAATAATAATGATAATAATAATAGCATTTATTAAGCACTTACTATGTGCAAAGCACTGTTCTAAGTGCTGGGGAGGTTATAAGGTGATCAGGTTGTCCCACGGTGGGGGGGCTCACAGTCTTAATCCCCATTTTACAGATGAGGTAACTGAGGCACAGAGAAGTTAAGTGACTTGCCCAAAGTCACACAGCTGACAGTTGGCGGAGCTGGGATTTGAACTCCTGACCTCTGATTCCAAAGCCTGTGCTCTTTCCACTGAGCCCCGAGCAAAGTGCCTCGTTCTTATAATAATAATAATGATGGCATTTATTAAGCACTTACTATGTGCAAAGCACTGTTTTAAGAGCTGGGGAGGTTACAATGTGATCAGGTTGTCCCACGGGGGGCTCACAGTCTTATTCCCCATTTTACAGATGAGGCAACTGAGGCACAGAGAAGTGAAATGACTTTCCCAAAGTCACACAGCTGACAATTGGCGGAGCTGGGATTTGAACACATGACCTCTGACCCCAAAGCCCGGGCTCTTTTCCACTGAGCCTCACTGCTTCTGCTGTTTCTTATCTCTTGCCACTGACTTCTCGCTCTCAACCATCCTTCTGCCTGGAGAAACCTTTAAAAAAATGGTATTTGTTAAACACTTTCTGCAAGTACTGTAGTACTGTACTAAGTGCTGGGGTAGATGCAAGGTAATCAGGTTGGACACAGTCCCTGTCCCTCATGGGGCTCACAGTTTTAATCCCCATTTTACAGATGAGGTAACTGAGGCACAGAGAAGTGAAGTGACTTCCCCGAGGTCTTACAGCAGACAAGTGGTGGAGCCGGGATTAGAACCCAGGTCCTTCTGACACCCAGGCCCTTGCTCTCTCCACTAGACCATACGGCTTCCCTTCCTCCTCACATCTAGTAGACCACTGCTCTCCTCATCTTTAACACCCTTTTGAAGTCACACCTCTTCCAGGAGGTCTTCCATGTTTAACCTCTCATCTCTTCACCCTATTTCCCTCCTTACTACCATTTCAGTGCTTCCTTAGCACCTTCTGTACATCTTTTTAAACTCTGCTTAAACAGGTAAATAACCTTTAATTTATTTCAGTGACTGTCTCCCCCACAACTCCTCATGGGTAGGAATTGTTCCTGCTCACTTGAATCTCCCAAGATCTTAGTTCAGTGCTCAGCTCAGAGTAGCTGCTCAATAAATACTATTGATGGATTAAGTGATTCTTCAATCTTGGCAGCTTTCTTGCCTCTGACCTTGAATAATAATAATGATAATAATAATGGCATTTGCTAAGGACTTACTGTGTGTACACAAGCAAGCAAATCGGGTTGGACAAAATCCCTGTCTCATGTGGGGCTCACAGTCTCAATCCCCATTTTACAGATGAGGAAACCGAGGCACAGAGAGGTGAAGTGACTTGCTCAAGGTCACGCAGCCAACAAGTGGTGAAGCCGGGAATACAACCCATGACCTTCTGACTCCGAGGCCTATGCTCTGTCCACTCCGCCATGCTGCTTCTTTGAAGAGAACAAATTGCAAGAATAACAATACCCCCGTCTTTATCATGTTTATAACAACAACCACAAAGTAGTTTAACCTTATAAGAGGATGATTAGCATTTTAAAGATGGGGAAATTTAGGTCTGGCAAATTGCTTTATATTCAATTTAAAAAGTGGCGGCAGAGACAAAACTGGAATCCAATCATTGGCCACTTTCCTATTAAAACAAGTTAAATCCCTTCTTTATCACCCGTTACCATGGCAATGTTTAGATAGGAAATACACTACCAATCAATGTTGTTCTAAGACTTCTGGCCCTGAGCAAAGTGCAAGGCACAAAGCAGACAGAATCTCTCAGAATGTCTGATCTAGTGCCTATATGGGGGAGTGTAGCAAGCAGAGATAAGAAATATTCCTTCTACTTACATGCAGAAAGTGGAATCAGCTGCATTACATCTCACCATGGAAACACTGAGAGAGAGAATATTATGTCCTCAAACATTCTACTTATTGTGGAAAATTTTCCAGGAGACTAATGATTCACACTTCTTCCTATAGCAAGCCTCCTGAATAACATGGGCTCATACGCTGGGCTCCGTGATACCCTGCAGCTTGACTGATACTACATTTAGCCTAATGGTCAATATATATTTTCCACTATGCCCTCTCAATTAGAAAATGAAGTCAAAATGAATGATGTACTCTGTGTTGAAAAGAAAATATTGTTTCAGAAACCAAATTAAGAGACAGAAACTTGAGCAACAACAATATTATCTTGATTTTTTAATGTCTACTAACTCAATAGTAGTCACCCAAGCACAGTGTCCTGGGCAGTTTCTACAGTAGCCTGCACAAAGTAAGCACTCAAGAAATACTACTGATTGATTGTTCAGACTTTTTAAAATCTTTTCAAAGCACTTTTCCATCGATTCTTGTGAAGTAGGCAGTTTTATCCCTATGTCATAGATGAAGAAACTATTATTATTAAGGTGGCAGAGAGCTGGGACAAAATCCAAGCACAGACCTGTGCTAGATCATTTTGGAGACTCCACCAAACCCTGTAGGAGAGCGGAGGTGGAAATTTGCATTCCATTTGATTTTAATCTTCCACAGGACTTAATAATAATAATTATGGTATTTGTTAAGTGCTTACTTTGTGCCAGGCACTAAACTAAACGCTGGGGTGGATACAAGCAAATCAGGTTGGACACAATCCCTGTGCCACATAGGGCTCACAGTCGCAGACTTGGCTTTCCTGCAATTCCGAACACCACACACAACACCGATGTTTAAAGAGCAAAGTTAGAATCTAGTGCTTCGTACAAAGCTTGGTATATAGTAAGCACTTAAAACATGCTATTCTTGTTGTTATGATTAATATTATTATCTGTTCAAGTTAGCACCCTGGGTCTAGAAAAACTAAGGATAGCTGAGGCAACTAACATCCTACAGCAATTCCACACCTGCCTTTCTGATTTTCCAACAACCATCCAATAATCCACATCAGTGCATTTGCCAAGCACCTGCAAGCCCACGGCATCACCACTATCACCCCCTACTTGAATGTTTAGCTGGACATGAGGTAATAATAATAATGATGATGGTATTTGTTAAGCGCTTAGTATGTGCATAGCACTGTTCTAAGTGCTGGGGAGGTTACAATGTGATCAGGTTGTCCCACGGGGGGCTCACAGTTTTAATCCCCATTTTACAGATGAAGTAAGTGACTTGCCCAAAGTCACACAACTGACAATTGGCGGAGTAGGGATTTGAATCCATGACTTCTGACTCCAAAGCCCGGGCTCTTTCCACTGAGCCACGTATGAGGTGTGAGCACAGGATAAAAGGATGTATCAAAAGGTGCTTCCTATGGATGCTCTCCTTCCCATAGTTTGTCCTTTGGAAGAACCAAGGAGAGGACAGAAATGTGCAGTCCTTCCCTGTCTGCTCAAAAGGGAGTAGTGGTTATTCAAGTTGGACTTACCCACTCCGAGGTCAGTACTGTCACTAGCTTCCCTCTACAAGCAGGAAGCTGTCAGGTAGGGGGAAAGCTCCTCGAATCCTCGATGAAGAGAGTGAGGTCTCAGTGCCAAAGGGGAAGCATCATGGCTTAGTGAGAAGCAGATAGAGCACAGGTCTGGGAATCAGAAGGTCATGGGTTCTAATCCCGGCTCTGCCACTTGTCTGTTGTGTGACCTTGGGCAAGTCACTTCACTTCTCCAGGCCTCAGTTACCTCATCTGGAAAATGGGGTTTGAGACTCTGAGCCCCACATGGGACAGGGACTGTTTCCAACCCGATTTCCTTGTGTCCACTCCACTGCTTAGTAATAATAATAATAATAATAATAATAATAATGGTATTTATTAAGTGCTTACTATGTGCAAAGCACTGTTCTAAGTGCTGAACAGTGCCTGGCACAGAGTAAGCACTTAATATGAACCATAATTATTAAAAGACAATGATAGCTAGCTGGGGACATTCAAGGCTTTCCGAGGAAGACAGCAAAACCTCCCAGGTAGCCACAGGTAGGAGTAACGAAGAGGGTGGCAGAAATGACAGTGGAAGAATGACAGGGTTAGATAAATTCCTATGTCAACCCATCTTATGACAAACAGAATGCATTCCCTCAACACAGCTCTCCCCATATCCTTGCCCCAGCAAAATTAACTGCCTCCTTCCTGCTATATTTCCTAATAGCACAGGGATTCTCCTACAAGTTAATGATTTCTGTGTTCAGTTGACTGTCGATCCAGAGGGCGGGTACTTTCAAAAAGTGCATCCACTCACACAAATACAGACCCTCAAGGCAGCTTGAGAAAGGAAAGGGTGTGTCCAAGGCAGAGGAAGTAAGTCAGTCTTAGAGGGTTGCCTCCCAATAATAATAATTATTATTATGGTATTTGCTAAGTGCTTACTATGTGCCAGGCACTGTACTTAAGTGTAGGGGTGGGTACAAGCAAATCGGGTTGGACACAGTCCCTGTCTCACATGGGGCTTACAGTCCCAATCCCCATATTACAGATGAGGAAACTGAGGCACAGAGAGGTGAAGTGACTTGTCGAAGGTCACACAGCAGACAAGTGGTGGAGCCCATCTAGAGAGGAATTCCTCTAACTCATAGGCTGCCTCATTATTATTTTCATTCAGTGTTCTTTAAAAGTGAATCTGGCCACTCTTTATATTTTGAAAGGAGTGTGACAGAAGAAGAATTAAAAAGAGGACATTTCATTCATTCATTCATTCAATCATATTTATTGAGCGCTTACTGTGTGCAGAGCACTGCACTAAGCGCTTGAAAAGTATAAGTTGGCAACATATAGAGACGGCCCCTACCCAACAATGTGCTCACAGTCTAGAAATGGGCTCACAGTCTAGGAATCAGCTCACCTAAAGGCAACACACCTCAAATAAAGATCTCAGATCAGAATCGCTCCTTTGTCCTAAATACCTCTCTGTGACTGGTCTGGAACTCTGAGGGAAGGAGATGAGGGAAAGGAAGTCATTACAAAATGTATTAGCCTGGGTGACGGGAGGGAGCAAAATACTAACAGGAGGAAAGATGACTTTCGAAGCTCAGATCGCTTGGGCTACATCTGTACGTAGCACTGAAGTTCAACAGTCTTTCCATTAAAATCTAAGGCCATCACTGTGATCCTTCCACCCTAAAGACGTACTTAAGCAAGCTGTCTAGAAGAAGAAAAGCAGCCTCTCTGGACCTTTTCGAAGCCAAAGTAAGAGAGTACCTCTAATACAGCCCTATACACCTGTGAGATGAATATGAAACTACTTTGTTTATTCGAATAACATTCTGCCATGAGAGGCAGATGTTTTCACATATTAAAAGCAACAGGTGTGGTATTTAATTTAGCAAAGGAAATGAATGCAAATAATTCCCTCTCTGATCCCTTTGAGAAATGTGACCTTCAAAGGGAAAGAAACGGGAGACCTGGATAGAGAAGCCGCGTGGCTCAGTGAAAAGAGTCTGGGCTTGGGAGTCTGAGGTCACAGGTTCTAATCCCGGCTCCGCCGCTTGTCAGCTGTGTGACTTTGGGCAAGTCATTTAACTTCTCTGTGCCTCAATTACCTCATCTGTGAAATGGGGATTAAGACTGTGAGCCCCACGTGGGACAACCTGAGCACCTTGTATCCTCCCCAGTGCTTAGAACAGTGCTTTGCACATAGTAAGCATTTAACAAATACCATCATTAGTATTCCGGTTGGCAGACCTTTACTGGACTTGGGGGAGGAATGATATTGTAATTTCACAGCACTCATCATCCAGATTACACAATTATCCATCTTCATCATCCTCATTTTGATAATCAATGAACACTTACTGGCATCTATTCCTCTAAGGGAGCACAGTACTTGCGTGCTTGAATGAAATGCTGTGAACCTTTTCAAGTCACCATGATGCCAGAAGACAAATGATTGAATTGATAAACCAGTGGTATTTATCAACTGCCTATTGTACTGCACTTGGATCTGTGACCTTTGGACATTTGATATTTGCCTCTTGTCTTATGCTGTCGAGTCGACTCCAACCCATGAGCGATGCCATGAACACATCTCTCCCAGTATGCCCCACCTCCACCTGCAATCGTTCTGGTAGTGTCTCCATAGAGTTTTCTTGGTAAAAATGCAGAAGTGGTTTACCGTTGCCTCCTTCCGTGCAGTAAACTCGAGTCTCTGCCCTCAACTCTCTCCCATGCTGCTGCTGCCCAGTGCAAGGGAATTTTGACTTGTAGCAGATTGCCTTCCACTTGTTAGCCACTGGCCAAGCTAGGAATGGGATGGATATGCTTCTGCTTGGCTCTCCCTCCCATAGTCGAGACTCTGAGGGGAATATTTACCTCCCATCCCCCCAACCCACAGCACTTATATACCTATCTTGCAATTATATGTTATAAATTACTTATTTATACTAATGTCTGTCTCCCCCCTCTAGATTGTAAGCTATCATTAAGGGCAGGGAACATGACTGCTAATTTGGCTGTACTGTACTCTCCCTAGGGCTTAGTACAGTACCCTGTATGTAGTAAGTGCACAAGAAATAGAACAGTGCTTGGCACATAGTAAGCACTTAGCAAACATTATTATTATCATTATTATTATTATAAATACCATTGATTGGTTGATTACTAGTTCCTAAGTCTATTCCACAGTGCTTCAGCTGGCTATGTCAGAACTGGGGGGCCTTATCTAGGCGATTTCCCATCCCTCTAAACTGTAAGCTTCTTGTGGGCAGAGAACATATCTACCAACTCTAAGCATCATTTAACTTTCACACAAAGCAGTAATCACAGACATAGATTCAGACGGGGCCTCTGGCCTGAAAGGAACTCACAATCTAAAGGACACAGATAAAGAGGGAGACAGGGAAAGAGCACTAATGACAACGAATAACAAGAGGGGATAAATAGATAAGATTGAACCACCGATCGATCAATCTGTCATATTTATTGAGCACAGAGACTACAGAGTAGGGGGAAAATCAGAGCTGGAGATGTAGATTTGGGAGGCATCTGCATAGGGATGATAGTTGAATTCAGGGGAGTGAATGAATTCTCCAAGGGAGTGAATGTAGCTAGAGAATAGAAGGGGATTCAGAGCTAAACCTTGAGGGACTCCCACAGTTAGAGGGTGGGAGGCAGAGGAGGAGCCCACAAAAGAAACTGAGAAGGAGCGGCCGGAGAGATAGGTGGAGAACCAAGAGAGGACAGTGTCAATAAGGCCAACGTTGGATAATGTTGCAAGGAAAAGAGGATGGTCGACAGTATCAGAGGCAGTTGAGAGGTCAAGGATTAGAATGGAATTGAAGCTGTTAGATTCAGCAAGAAGGAGGTCATTGATAACCATTGAGAGGGCAGTTTCCGTGGAGTGAACCAAAGGTAAAAGAGTTCATTCAACTCTGGACTAAGGACAACTCGGATGGAGGAAATTTTGGTCTGTCCCTATACGGGGAGGGGTCACAACCCTCCAAGTGTCATTTAAGAGTGAGGGCCTGTGTCTAACCTTTGCCTGCATAATAATAATAATACTAATAATGACAATTATTAAGCGCTTACTATGTACAAAGCACTGTTCTAAGCGCTGGGGAGGTTACGAGGTGATCAGGTTGTCCCGGGGGGGCTCACAGTCTTAATCCCCATTTTACAGATGAGGTAACTGAGGCACAGAGAAATTAAGTGACTTGCCCAAAGTCACACAGCTGACAACTGGTGGAGCCGGGATTTGAACCCATGACCTCTGACCCAAAGCCCGTTCTCTTTCCACTGAGCCACGATCTTTATCCAGCGTTTAGTCCAAAGCAGCCCACACAGTACGCACTTAATTTTACCACCACTATCCTTCATGAGACAGAAAGTCGTAAACTTAACCGAGATTGTGCTAATCCCAGAAAGAGTGACCTGCAGAGCAGAAGACAGATACTCAAGTAGAAACCTCCATATTCATTTTATGTGGTAAAATATTGCTTCAGAGTATAAAATGTGGATTCAGGTTTGAAATAAAATTCTACATGTTCCTTAAGAAATTGATCTCAAATAATAAAGCCCCTCTCTCACAAGCCCTCCAATCAGAAAGATTACTTTATTTTGAAACTGCGGCTGTCCTCCATAAACAGATTTGCGGTCCAATTTTGGTAACTTACAATTATCCTAATTCTACCCAGAATGCTGACATTTTTATTTTGTAATAATTATGGTTTCTGGATAATGAATGTAATGATTTCCCAGTCTAAGCTCTGCTCCGAATCCCGTTTCTGGCCAACTCCTGATTTATCTCTTTCTATTTAGAGCAGTTTCCTAAAACAGTCGTAAATATTTGATCGGGACAGCACACTACTCCAGCTTCAGCTAATGGATGCTCAAAAATAGATGGTTAGAAAATGGGCATGTGATAAGGTGTGCCTCAAGCTCGATAAAAGTCAGAAAAAAAATCTGACTTTGGATTCTGGGTCATTTTAGACACTTGATTGCATTCAAAATAAAGGTTCCCTAAAACAGATATATATGTCTAGTAACTAGGAAATCCAAATAAGATCTTTTTCTGCATGATTTATAGCTATTCATTTGTATTTTACAAGACACATAACCCTGTGCAATATTTTTCATGTAGAATATGGTGTGGCATGATACGTGTGTACGCTACTGAAGATTGGGCTAAAATGGCTTATCATAGGGGGAATAGAGTTGGGAAATGTTGATTAGCCATCTCTACTACCTTGTAATGACTTTCTGGAGCAGCAGGGGTGAAATTGCATGTCAAAAATCACATATAAATTATTCCCTATTTAAACACAGACCAATCATATTGTTACCTATTTCCAGGATCATGAAGTTTAAGTCATTAAATGTGTTACTGAACAAAAGCTCGCACTCATTTTGTAATGCAGTTGACTGGGCTTTGGTGATGGATAGAGCCTAGATCAAGGTTCGGTTATATGGAAGAATGAGCAAAGATCATTTATCTCCCACTGCATATTTGGTTGGTGTTATTATGGTATCACCGGTAAGCATCTTCTTTGACGAGGGACTACATCAGTGACATATTAATTCAAGACTACAGAATAGCTGTTTGCTTTCCCTGCATCTTAGACATCATTAGGGTTCAGACCGCATCCCTTGGCATCGTTAGGTTTAGGACAGCTCTCAACACATTCTATCTCCTCTGTGGTAGGAGACGTGAGAGCCACAGAATGAAGGGAAGGGAGAATCTCTTCTGAGTAGCCCTGTCATTTAATAATAATAATAATAATTTTGGTATTAGTTGAGCGCTTATTATGTGCCAAGCACAGTTCTAAGCACTGGGGGAAATACAAGGTAATCAGGTTGTCCCGCGTGGGGCTCACATTCTTAATCCCCATTTTACAGATGAGGTAACTGAGGCACAGAGAAGTTAAGTGACTAGCCCAAGGTCATACAGCTGATAAGTGGCGGGGCTGAGATTAGAACCCATGACCTCTGACTGCCAAGCCCGCGCTCTTTCCATTGAGCCACGCTACTATAGTTTCAGGTCAAAGCAGGTCTAGACTGTAAACTCCCTCTAGACTGTAAGCTCGCTGTGGGCAAGGAATGTGTCTGCTTATTGTTGTATTGTACACTCTCAAATGCTTACGCTGGCCATTTGCAAATGATTCACTAGGTATTGATTAGTGGCAAGATCACTGGCTTGGGAACCAGGGGAGCTGGGCTCTAATAAAAATTATTATGGCATTTGTTAAGCACTTACTATGTGTCAAACACTGTTCTAAGCCCTGGGGTAGATACAAGGTAATCATCTTGTTCCACATGATACTCCCAGTTTTAATCCCCATTTTACAGATGAGGTAACCGAGGCACAGGGAAGTGAAGTGACTTGCCCCAGATCACTCAGCAGGCAAATGTCAAGCCAGAATTCGAACCAGGTCCTCTGACTCCCAAGTCCGTATTCTTGCCACTAGGCCATGCTGCTAATGGTATTTGTTAAGCGCAGGCCAGTCACTATACCAAGCGCTGGGGTAGATACAAGCAAATCAGGTTGGACACAGTCCCTGTCATTCATCCATTTACTCAGTCGTATTTATTGAGCACTTACTCTGTGCAGAGCACTGTACTAAGCGCTTGGAAAGTACAACTGAGCAAAAATCGAGACAATCCCTACCCAACAATGGGCTCACATTCCCAATCCCCACCTTCCAGGTGAAGGAACCGATGTCTAGAGAAGCGAAGTGACTTGCCCAAGGTCACACAGCACACAGGTAGTAGAGCCGGGATTAGAACACATGACCTTCTGACTCCGAGGCCCGTGCTCCAGCCACTAGGCCATGCTGCTTCTCGTGCACAAGGCTGACCGCTCGAGGGGAGGCAGGAGCGGGGAAGAAGGTGAATGTGGGAGGGAGGGAGGGAAGGAAGGAAGGAAGGAAGGAAGGAAGGAAGGAAGGAAGGAAGGAAGGCAGGAAGGCAGGCAGGAAGGCAGGAAGGCAGGCAGGAAGGCAGGCAGGAAGGAAGGAAGGCAGGAAGGCAGGCAGGAAGGCAGGAAGGAAGGAAGGCAGGCAGGAAGGAAGGAAAGCAGGAAGGAAGGAAGGAAGGCAGGAAGGAAGGCACGAAGGAAGGAAGGAAGGCACGAAGGCAGGAAGGCAGGAAGCAGGCAGGAAGGCAGGAAGGAAGGCAGGAAGGAAGGAAGGAAGGAAGGAAGGAAGGAAGGCAGGAAGGAAGGAAGGAAGGAAGGAAGGAAGGAAGGAAGGAAGGCAGGAAGGCAGGCAGGAAGGCAGGAAGGCAGGCAGGAAGGAAGGAAGGCAGGCAGCAAGGAAGACAGGAAGGCAGGAAGGAAAGCAGGAAGGCAGGAAGGCATGCAGGCAGGAAGGAAGGCAAGAAGGCAGGAAGGCAGGCAGGAAGGAAGACAGGAAGGCAGGAAGGAAGGCAGGAAGGAAGGCAGGAAGAAAGAAAGGCAGGAAGGCAGGCAGGAAGGCAGGCAGGAAGGAAGGCAGGCAGGAAGGAAGGCAGGAAGGCAGGAAGGAAGGCAGGAAGGAAGGCAGGAAGGCAGGAAGAAAGGAAGGCAGGAAGGCAGGAAGGCAGGCAGGAAGGAAGGAAGGTCCGGCCCAGGCCCAGCCTCGCTCAGCTCAGGCTGAGGGTTTGCCTGGCTGCTCGCTTGCCACCTCCACTGCTTGTCTCTTGTGTGACCTTAAGCAAGGCAGTTAACTACTCTATGCTTCAGTTTCTTCAGACTTAAAATGGGTGATTCAATAACTATTCTGTCCCCACTAAGCTGCGTGGGAGAGGGATGGGGGTCCAGTCTAATTATCTTGTATCTACCCCAACACTTAGTAGAGTACTTGGCACGTAGTAAGTGCTTAACAAGTGCCAAAATTACTATTATTGTCATTACTTTATTATGATTATTAATAGGAAAAATCAGCCCTCCACATTAAGAGCCTTTATAAACACACTGAACCAGAATTAGAGATCTGTACAGCTACTTTATTTATTTTCTGTGTCCCTTGCTCATCCAGGGAACACCCATGCTTGAGCCATGCAAGGAAAGTCTAGTAGGAGAGGAGTGAAGTGAGGGAGGAGGGGCAAGGGAACTGAGTCCTTTAAAGCCAATGGTGAGGAATTTGGGTTGTTTTTTTTTGAGGCGGAGATGGATGGATAACAACTGCAGTATTTGGAGGAGTGGAGTGACGCAGCATAGCTTAGTGGAAAGAGCACGGGCTTGGAAGTCAGAGGTCATAGGTTCTAATCCAGACTCCGCCACTTGTCACCTGTGTGACTTTGGGCAAGTCACTTAACTTCTCTGTGCCTTAGTTACCTCATCTGTAAAATGGGGATTAAGACTGTGAGCCCCACATGGGACAACCTGATAATCTTGTATCTACCCCAGCACTTAGAACAGTGCTTGGCACATAATGAGAATTTAACAAATATCATTATTATTATTATTATTATTATTATTATTATTATTATGTCCTGAATGTTTTTGTAGAAAAATGATCCAGGCAGCAAAGTGAAGTATGGACTGCAGTGGGGAGAGACAGGAGACTGGGAGGTCAGCAAGGAGGCTGATACAGTAATCAAGGCAGGATAAGATAAATGATTGGATTAACATGGTAGCAGTTTGGTTGAAGAGGAAAGGGTGGATTTTAATGATGTTGTGAAGGTGGAACTGACAGGATTTAGTGATGGATTGAATATGTGGGTAGAATGAGAGCGAGAGGTCAAGGACAACACTAAGGTTATGGGCTTGTGTGGCAGAAAGGATGGTGGATCTAAAGCGATGGGAAAATCAGGGGGAGGACATGGTTTGGGTGGTAAGATAAGGAGTTCTGTTTTGGACATGTCAAGTTTAAGGTGACAGCAGGACAACCAAGTAGAGATGTCATGAAGGCAGGAAGAAATATGAAGCTGCAGAGAGGGAGAGAGATCAGGGCTGGAGATGTGGAATTGGGAATCATCTGCATAGAGGTAGTAAATGAAGCCACGGAGCTAATGAGTTCTCCAAGGGAGTGGGTGGTAGATGGAGAATAGAAGGGGACCCAGGACTTAACCTTGAGGGACACCCACAGTTAACGGGTGGGAGGCAGAGGAGGAGTCCATGAAAGAGACATCAGGAGCCAGAGAGATAGGAGGAGAACCAGGAGAGGACAGTGTCAGTGAAGTCGAGGTTGAATACAGTTTCTAGGGGAAAAGGGTCATCAGCAGTGTCAAAGGCAGCTGAGAGGTCAGGTGTATTAGGATGGAGTAGAGGTCATTGGATTTGAGCCCATTGTTGGGTAGGGACCGTCTCTATATGTTGCCGACTTGTACTTCCCAAGCACTTGGTACAGTGCTCTGCACGCAGTAAGCGCTCAATGAATACGATTGAATGAATGAATGATTTAATAATTGTACTATTTGTTAAATGCTTACTATGTGCCAGGCACTGTACTAAGAACTGAGGTAGATACAAGCTAATCAAATTGGACACAGTCTAAATCCCACAGTCATAATCCCCACTGTACAGATGAGGTAACTAAAGCACAGAGAATTGAAGTGACTAGTCCAAGGTCACACAGTAGACTAGGGCCAACTTGTACTTCCCAAGCGCTTAGTACAGTGCTCTACACACAGTAAGTGCTCAATAAATACGATTGAATGAATGAATGATCTGCATTCTGCACTCGGTGCAGATTAACTGCATCTAACCAAATCACATCATAAAGCTACTTTTCCCACCATACCCACAAATGTGCTGTGGTTACCCATGGATGAGATCAGGGAGCTTGCAGGTGCACAGAACTTTTGCTGGTGTTAGAAAATTAACTTCAGGGTGAGCACAAGATGCCGAGAGAGGCGATCATTTAGGTTAACAAGCGACAAAATAGCAGGTCCCTCCTTTTCAATATTTTTCCGGACTAGAGGACAGAGCAGAGGACTGGGAGTTAGGAGAACTGGGTTCTAATCCCAGTTTAGCCACTGGTCTGCTGTGTGATCTTGGGAAGTCACTTACCTTCTCTGGGCCTCACTTTCCTCATCTGTAAAATAGGGATTAAATACGTGTTCTTCCTCCCCCTTAGACTGTGAGAGCCATGTGAGTCAGAGACTAATAATGTTGCATTTTCCAATATGTGTTTAGTACAGTGCTTAGCACAAAGTAAGCCCCTACCAAATACCACAATTTTGCTATTGTCATTATTATTATTATTTGTCCAGAGCTAGGAACACAGAGACAGGCCTGTGCACACACTTAGCAACATTCATTCATTCATTCATTTGCATTTATTGAGCGCTTACTGTGTGCAGAGCACTGTACTAAGCACTTGGAAAGTACAATTCGGCAACAGAGACAATCCCTACCCAACAACGGGCTCACAGTCTAGGAGGGGGAGACAGACAACAAAACAAAACAAGTAGAAAGGCATCAAAGGCATCAAAATAGATAAATAGAATTATAGATATATACACATCACTAATAAAATAGAATAATAAATATGTACAAATATACACAAGTGCTGTGGGGTGGGGAAGGGGTGGAGCAGAGGTGGGGAATAAGGACAATGGGGAGGGGAGGAGGAGAAGAGGAAAAGGGGGGATCAGTCTGGGAAGGCTTCCTGGAGGAGGTGAACTCTCAGTACGTTCTCATCCCAACTCCCACATAGTGACCCAGCTCCACACCACTTCATTCATTCATTCATTCATTCAATCATATCTATTGAGCGCTTACTGTGTGCAGAGCACTGTACTAAGCGCTTGGGAAGTATACAAGTCGGCAACATATAGAGGCAGTCCCTACCCAACAATGGGCTCACAGTCTAGGAGGGGGAGACAGACAACAAAACAAAACATGTAGACAGGTGTCAAAAATCACAATATCACACTCATATCACACAAACACATACACCTCTACTTAGGGACATTCTTCCCACTTAATTCTAATTAAGAATTGCAAAAAATTCAAAATGAGTGATTTAGGTAAATTTATTAAGAATGAAACTACTCTAAGAAGGTCTATTCAAAATACTTTGGAGATTTTACGAGGCTGATTTTATTAGATCGAGTGTGTAATAATAACCCCAACTCAGAAACAAGGTATCCATCTGCTGAACAACACCATTAAATTATCAACAACAGCAATAGAAAATAATAATCAGAATCGAAAAAACTAAATGTAAAAGAGTGTATTGTCAGAATACATTCTAGTAAGGTGACTAATGATCTCTTTCTTAACAAATCCAATGACCTCTACCCCATCCTAATCCTCCTTGACCTCTCAGCTGCCTTCAATCCAGTTGACCACCCCCTTCTTCTGGAAACGTTAACCAACCTTGGCTTCACTGACACTATCCTATCTTGGTTCTCCTCTCATCTCTATGGCTGCTCATTTGCATTCTTTTTTAAGGGTTCCTCCTCTGCTTCCTTCTTCCTAACTGTGGGAATCCTTCACGGCTCAGTTCTGGGTCCCCTTCTATTCTCCATCTACACCCACTAGCTTGAAGAACTCATTCGCTCCCATGACTTGAACTACCATCTTCATGTGGATGATTCCCAAATCTACATCTGTAGCCCCGAACCTCCTCCTACTCTGCAGTTTTGTATTTCGTCCTGCCTTCAGAACATCTCTAGTTAAATATCCCAGCACTTCAAATTCAACATGTCCAAAACAGAACTTCTCATATTTCAACCAATCCCTGTCCTCCCCATCATTTTCCCACCACTGTAGACGGCCTCACCATTCTCCCTGTCTCAAAAGCCCAAAACCTTGGTGTTTTCCTTGGTTTATCTCTCTCATTCAGCCCACATAGTCAATCTGCCACCAAATCCTGTCAGTCCAACCATCACAACATCACTGAAATCTGCCTTTTCCTCTCCTTTCAAACTGCTACTATGTTAATCCAAGCATTTATCTTATCTACCTTGAGCCTTCTTCCTGACCTTCCTGCCTCCTCCCACTTTAGTCCATAGTTCACTCTGTGGCCTGGATCATTTTTCTACCAAACTGTTCAGTCCATGTTTTCCCACTCTTCAAGAACCTTCAATGGATGCCCATCCACCTCCACATTCATTCATTCAATCATTTATTGAGCGCTTACTGTGTGTACAGCACTGTACTAAGCGCTTGGGAAGTACAAGTCGGCAACAGGCAGAGACGGTCCCTACCCAACAACGGGCTCACAGTCCAGAAGGGGAAAACAGACAACAAAACAAAACAAAAATTCCTTACCATAGGCTTTAAAGCCCTCAATCACCATGCCCCCTCCTCCCTTTCTTCCCTATGACCCAACCCACACACTACACTCCTCTAATGCCCTCCTACTCACTGTACCGCAATCTCTTCTACCTCACCACCAACCTCTTGCCCACATCCTGCCTCTGGCCTGGAACTCCTTTCCCCTTCATATCTGACAATCACTCTCCCCACCTTAAAAGCCTTATTAAAATCCCATCTCCTCCAAGAGACCCTCCCTGACTAAACCCTCATTTCTTCTTCTCCCACTCTCTTCTATGTTGCCTTTGCACTTGGATTTACACCCTTTATTCAACTCCCCTTCAGCCCCACAGCTCTTATGTACATATCCGTAATTTATTCATATTAATTCATTCAGTCATATTTATTGAGCACTTACTGTGTGCAGAGCACTGTACTAAGCACTTGGAAAGTACAATAAGACCACGGGCTTGGGAGCCAGAGGTCATGGGTTCTAATACTGGCTCTGCCATTTGTCGGCTCTGTGACTTTGGGCAAATCACTTAACTTCTCAGGGCCTCAGTTACCTCATCTGTAAAGTGGGGATTAAGACTGTGAGCCCCACGTGGGACACCCTGATCACCTTGTATCCCCCCCCCCAGCGCTTAGAACAGTGCTTTGCACACAGTAAGCGCTTAACAAATGCCATCATCATTATTATTATTACAATTCGGCAACATATAAAGACACTCCCTACCCAACAACAGGCTCACAGTCTAGAATGGGCAGACAACAAAACAAAACAAGTAGACGGGCATCAATAGCATAGAAGGCATCAATAGCATCACTGCATTACTCGCTTTCTTTAGTTAGCATGAATAGCATTGCCTCCTTCCTTCAGTTATCTAGCTATTTAGCTAATTAGCTATTTACATCTTAGTGAAAGTAATCAAAAACTTTGAAATGTATGTGTATGATAATGTAATTTGAAGAGTGAGGTCAGTTTATGTGCACATGAAAAAGTTAATGCCCTAAAATTGGCAGGGAATTATATGCAAGGAGCAGGTTACAAGAACTGTAGTTACCTTCATATTTTATAAACTATATTACCTGAATATTTTTTAAATGACAATGTATTGCACACAAAGCTGTTAATGTAGTTTGGAAGGAAGTTAATGGTCAAGTGTACACTTACATGTACATAGTTTTGACCATTCATTCATTCAATTATATTTATTGTGCACTTACTATGTGCAGAACACTGTACTAAGCACTTGGAAAGCACAATTTGGCAACAGAGACAGTCCCTACCCAACAACGGGCTCAGACCCTGACAGGTGCATGAATCCCTGTAAATTGGGCATTTCATAAGGTACATCAATATTGTATGTGGTTGATAACATTTTATAACCATTTATATTAACATTTTATAGGATGCATTTGGACTACTGCACCAGAGACAAATTTTAGTAAATTATAGAGGGAGTTAATGCATCTCCAAATGTCCCACCCTGGGGCAGAGAGCAGCGCATTGCCCATCCATGCCAGCTAGTTTTATATTCCCAGCTCTGAATCACAATAACATTTCAACGTTTGAGAAAAATCATCTCCTCATGGGACTGAAAGGAAGGCTTGTTCTTGCAATGCAGAAGTTGCTCAACTTCATTTTCAGTCCCATTTTCCAGTGTTCTCACTTGAGTTCTTCGATCCATTTGGACAGTTCCTGTCTACTGCCTGTAAGCAGGATAAAACTCTTGGAGTAAAAGGTGGTTCTGCTTCATTTGTAGGAGTCCTTTTCCAGTCAGGAAACGGGGCATTTTTCCCCAATGGAAAGCTGTGCAGAGATTGCACCTCATAGTTTCCTGAATTCCTCTTTGCAGTTGTGCTAAATATAACTGTAGTCTTTTCTCTAAGGAGTAAGGCCGAACTCTTCCAATAAGGACGGCTACTTCTGAAGGGCCTTTGATTTCCATTTTTTCATACTGTTGTCTTGTCCAGGCAAAAAAGAAAATCTTCTCCCTGTTGCTTTGAGGGAACTGATTAACAGGCCTCATTAACAAATTTTCAGATTAAAACCTAGAGTTAATTAAGGTTAATTAAAATGAGAATATGGGGTATTTCTTAGAAGATTTCACGTGTGGTTAGTGGAGGTGGAAGCTCTTGGTTAAAATGTAGTTTGGGGATTATGTAGGGATTTCCACTTCCTTTTCTTTCTCTCTTACCCTTAATCATGGAAAATGTAGTCAGCCCAACATTTATCTTGTGAACTCGAATAAAGTTAAAAATTCCCAGTTCAACCACTTACTACTGGGTAGCAACATGGCCTAGTAGAAAGGGCCTGGGAGTTAGAGGACCTGAGTTATAATTCCAGCTCCACTACTTACCTGAAGTGTGACCTTGGCAAGTCATTTAACTTCTCTGTGCCTCAATGATCTCATCTGCAAAATGGGAATTGAATGTCTGTCCTCCCTCCTACTTAAACTATGAGCCCCATGTGGGAACTGATTATCTTGAATCTACGCCAGTGCTTAGTGTAGTGCTTGACATATAGTAAGCACTTAAGAAATACCACAATTATTATTATTGTGTAATTTTTCAGATATATTATGTGTCAAGCACTGTACTAAGCGCTTGGATCACCAGTTACCATTCTGACTCCACAAGACGTTTTCCCTCCATTTTCATTCACTCTTCCAAATATCTGACCAGAATCTACATAAATGTCACTTCGCAAGTGCACAGCCAGCCAAAGTGTGATAGATGCTTTTCTCTGGAATTCCTTAACCCATCAGTTCAGGAGCAATTCAGTCGTAAAACAACTTTGTTTTCTCCTATGCAGTCCCTCTTTAGATGGGGAATATTTTTCTGGGTTATTTAACTTGAGTAATTGGTTCGATGTGGAAAATGATCAACAAGATATGGCCTAACCTTGAAGACCTTTCTTCAAGGAAGGATACCTCATCCTTTCCATTATGTTGCTGAATGGGGTGGAAGTTTCATATCCTGCATGTAAGAGTACAGTTTTTAGCCCTGAAGGCTCAGCTACAAGGCTCATCTGTCTTTTCTGATGGGAGGCTTCATCATTTAGCTCAACAGAAATCAGTAATGTGTGGTTACTGGCACATTGGCCAACCTTTGACCAACCCAACATTCTACACCCAAATAATCTAAATGAATCACAGAGATCACAAAGGCAATGCAGTCCGGGTTTTCAAAAGATAAGGTTAGAATTACAGCCAAAGCTGGAGTTAAGGCTGTGTTACCATTAAGTACCATTAGAGAAGCAGCGTGGCTCAGTGGAAAGAGCTTGGGCTTGGGAGTTAGAGGTCATGGGTTCTAATCCTGGCTCCGCCGCTTGTCAGCTGCGTGACTTTGGGCAAGTCACTCTGTGCCTCAGTTACCTCATCTGTAAAATGGGGATGAAGACTGTGAGCCCCACGAGGGACAACCTGATCACCTTGTATCCACCCCAGTGCTTTGCACATAGTAAGCGATTAACAAATGTCATTACTATTATTATTAAGTAGCTGGCATTATCTCCTTTGGGCATTTGAAGAGGTTCAGTTCTGAAGCCTGTAGCTATTAATCCCCAATCGACTTAACACACGAAGTGTAAGGCCATGCTACCAATCTAGGTGTTAAAAGTATTTAAATCTCACTTCACTGTGGCCAGAAAAAAAAAAAATCCAGATTTAGTGACCCAAGAAAACAGTGTGGTAGGTTTGTCTTTCTTTTCTTGCCTCATTAAAAGACAGCTTACTTTGTAACAAGTGAAAATGGGACATTGGAGCTAAGTTGACCATCTGTGCAAAGTATGTTCTTTATACATGTATATTTGTCCTTTGTTATTCAAAGATGCTACTGACAGTGGAGATCACTTCTGAGTGCCTAAAAAGGCCAATTCAAGTCTCAAAATCAAGGCCACGTTGGATACACAATAAGGTTTTCTCTTGTGTTGTCCTGCTCCTTAATGTTTGTAGCACCTGGCTCTGTTTTCTCTTTATCCTTCTTGTCTTTGTATAGGAAGCTTTTGTTCCAAGAAAGCTACTCCCTCCTTAATGACTGTAAACTCCTCAGGGGCAGGGAATGTGACTGAAGTGTTGTAATAATAATAATAATAATAATAATAATCATAATGACATTTATTAAGCACTTACTATGTGCAAAGCACTGTTCTAAGTACTGGGGGGGTTACAAGGTGATCAGGTTGTCCCACGGGGGGCTCACAGTCTTAATCCCCATTTTACAGATGAGGTAACTGAGGCACAGAGAAGTTAAGTGACTTGCCCAAAGTCACACAGCTGACAACTGGTGGAGCTGGGATTTGAACCCCTGACCTCTGACTCCAAAGCCTGTGCTCTTTCCACTGAGCCATGCTGCTTCTCCATGTGCTTCTCCCAAGTGCTTAGTACAGTGCTCTGTACCTAGTAAGCACTCAAAAAATACCAACTGATTGATTGAGTGAACTATGTAGATCTATCAATCAATCGTATTTATTGACTGCTTACTTTGTGGAGAGCACTGGACTTGGGAGAGTATGCTAGAGTTGGTAGACGGGTTCCTTGCCCACGGTGAGCTTGCTGTCTAGAGAAGGAGACAGACATTATTGTAAATAAATTACGGATATGTACAAAAGTGCCATGAGGCTGAGGGAGGGATGAATAAAAGGTGTAAATCCAAGTGCAAGGGTGATGCAGAAGAGAGTGGGACAAGAGGATATTCAGGCCTAGTCAGGGAAGGCCTCTCAGAGGAGATGTCTTCAATAAAGATTTAAAGGTGGGGAGAATGATAGTCTGCTAAATATGAAGAGGGAGGGTGTTCCAGGACAGAGGCAGGACACGGGCAAGAGGCTGGCAGAGAGATGAGATCGAGATATAGCGAGTAGGTTAGAACAGTGCTTTGCACATAGTAAGCACTTAATAAATGCCATGATTATTATTATTATTATTAGAGGAGCAAAGTGTGTGGGCTGGGTTGTAATAGGAGAGCAGTGAGGTGAGATAGGAGGGGGCAAGCCAAGGGTAAGGAGTTTCTGCTTGATGCGGAGATGGATGGGCAACCACTGGAGGGTCTAGAAGACTGGGGAAATATGGACTGAACATTTCGTAGACAAACAATCCAGGCAGCAGAGTGAAATAGGGACTGGAGTGTGGAGAGGCAAGAGCCAGAGCGGTCAGCAAGAAGGCTGATGCAATACTCAAGGTGGGAAAACAGAAATGCAGTTTATGGTAGCATGGATTAACATGATAGCAGTTTGGATGAAGAGGAAAGGATGGATTTCACCCATCCTGTGAAGGTTGAGCTGACAGGATTTGGTGACAGATTGAATGTGTGGGCTTAATGAGAGACATGAGTTGGGGATAATACCAAGGTTATGGGCTTGTGAGATAGGGAGGATGTTAGTACTGTCTACAGTGACAGAAAAGTCAGGGAAGGACAGGGTCTGGGTTGGATGAGGAGGAGTTCTGTTCTGGAGAAGCAGCGTGGCTCAGTGGAAAGAACACGGGCTTTGGAGTCGGGGGTCATGGATTCGAATTGTCAGCTGGGTGACTTTGGGCAAGTCACTTAACTTCTCTGTGCCTCAGTTCCCTCATCTGTAAAATGGAGATTAAGACTGTGAGCCCCCCGTGGGACAACCTGAAATCCTTGTAACCTCCCCAAAGCTTAGAACAGTGCTTTGCACATAGTAAGTGCTTAATAAATGCCATTATTATTATTATTATTATTATTATTATTATTTTGGATATATTAAGTTTGAGGTGTCACCGGGATGCAGTGTTGCCTGAGGCTTTGTTTTACGGTGTCTTTAAAACGTTTCCTCCACATTCCCTGCTTTCAGTTTCCATTTCAGGTCTCCCTACAGCACTGTTTGATTATTCTACTTTTGCTCATTCTCCTCACGTCTCACCCAGTGTAGCTATGTTAAAGTGAGCATAGCTCCTATGCTAGCAGACTGACTATGTTCTTGGCTGCGTCATCCGTGATCTTGGCTTGCCATGGTATTAAGTATGGGCCGAAAGTTACACTGGTTGAACTGCTTATAAATCCATATGTGGGCCTTTTGTGTGGTACAGTTCAAAGGGAAGGTTGGATAGCATTGCACCTATGTAGACCTTTAGTTTGGCCTGGAACCTGATGCCGCACTGGCACCACAGTTCTGTTTGACAGTTTTCCACAGGGTATGATGGCCTTCTTGATTCTGCTTTATATTTCCTTGTCTATCATTCCATCCTAGGTCAGAGTGCTGCCTAGGTAACAAATTCCATCACAGCTTTTATCTCCATATTGCCAATAAAAATTTTTGGTTCTGTGTATGTGGCTTCCCTATTGCAGCCTGGTACATTAACTGAGCCCCCTTTTTCCTCTCCTCTTCCCCATCCCCTCCCCGCCCTACCTCCTTCCCCTCCCCACAGCACCTGTATACATGTTTGTACAGATTTATTACTCTATTTTACTTGTACATATTTACTATTCTATTTATTTTGTTAATGCTGTGCATCTAGCTTTATTTCTATTTATTCTGATGACTTGACCCCTGTCCACATGTTTTGTTTTGTTGTCTGTCTCCCCCTTCTAGACTGTGAGCCCGCTGTTGGGTAGGGACCATCCCCATATGTTGCCAACTTGTACTTCCCAAGCGCTTAGTACAGTGCTCTGCACACAGTAAGCACTCAATAAATACAATTGAATGAATGATTGAATCTAGCTTTATTTCTATTCTGATGACTTGACACCTGTCCACATGTTTTGTTTTGTTGTCTGTCTCCCCCTTCTATACTGTGAGCCCACTGTTGGGTAGGGACCATCTCTATATGTTGCCAACTTGTACTTCCCAAGCACTTAGTACAGTGCTCTGCACACAGTAAGCGCTCAATAAATACGATTGAATGAATGAATGAATCTAGCTTTATTTCTATCTATTCTGATGACTTGACACCTGTCCACATGTTTTGTTGTGTTGTCTGTCTCCCCCTTCTAGACTGTGAGCCCGTTGTTGGGTAGGGACCGTCTCCACGTGTTGCCGACTTGTACTTCCCAAGTGCTTAGTACGGTGCTCTGCACACAGTAAGCGCTCAATAAATATGATTGAATGAATGAATGATTTTTTTTTTTAGATTTAATGCCAGCCCATAAGCACCTGGAAGATTCAGTGAAGCCATTTAAAAGCAAAGTAAGAGTCACTCAATGATATTTTTTTTTTGAGTGACATTTAAGCGAGACAACTTATGTTGTCCTCTGGACAGCAAGCTCACTGTGAGTAGGGAATGTGTCTGTTTATTGTATTGTACTCTTTCAAGCACTAAATATAGTGCTCAGCACACAGTAAGAACTCGATAAATATGAGTGAATGAATGAATATGTTCATTCATTCATTCAGTCATATTTATTGAGCGCTTAGTGTGTGCAGAGCACTGTACTAAGTGCTTGGGAAGTACAAGTCGGCAACATATAGAGACGGTCCCTACCCAACAACGGGCTCACAGCCTAGAAGGGGAGTCAGAGGTCACGGGTTCTAATCCCAGCTCCTCCACTTGTCAGCTGTGTGACTTTGGGCAAGTCATTTAACTTCTCTGTGCCTCAGTTACCTCATCAGTAAAATGGGGATGAAGACTGTGAGCCCCACGTGGGACAACCTTGATTACCTTGTATCCTCTCCAGTGCTTAGAACAGTGCTTGGCACATAGTAAGAGCTTAACAAATACAAACATTATTATTCCCCTTCTAGACTGTGAGCCCGTTGTTGGGTAGGGACTGTCTCTATATGTTGCCAACTTGTACTTCCCAAGCGCTTAGTACAGTGCTCTGCACACAGTAAGCATTCAATAAATATGATTGAATGAATGAATGAATAGAAGGAGGAGACAGACAACAAAACAAAACATGTGGACAGGTGTCAAGTCATCAGAATAAATAGAATTAAAGCTAGATGCACATCATTAACAAAATAAATAGAATAGTAAATATGTACAAGTAAAATAAATAGAGTAATAAGTCTGTACAAACATATATACAGGTGCTGTCGGGAAGGGAAGGAGGTAGGGCGGCGGGGATGGGATGTTCCTTGCCTAGATGCTGTTTCAGTGATTCTTGGTGGGAGGGGAGTGTGTAATTTCATCTATTTTTTTCCAGAGGCATTTTTATTTATTCTCACTGGTCCAATTTATGATTGTTGCCTTCCAGTCAGACTTCAAGAAATAAGATAAAGACTGCAACATCTAGTAGCAGCGTTCTCTCTGAAAATGTCTGAGACTAGTAATAGGTGCAGCCCGCCCGGTTTCTTAGCACTACGATCGTCAGCATCTTCGGAGAACAAATTGTGGTCTGTGCACTTCCACAGCAGGAACTAAAAGAATTCAGCTGCCAGGTGTCCTGAATTGCTCATTTGCATCTCATAAAATCTTCCCTTCCCATCTGATCACAAATTCAATGTTCACTCACATAAAATAATTCAGAATGAACTTCAAGCCACTGAGAATCACAATATCCTAGAAAACCCTGACCTATAAGTACTTCAAATCTCAACTTTAGAACAGTACTACATAAAGTGGTTATTGAGTCAGACTTCTGATCCTTAACTTTTTTTTCCCCCAAAAGGTGGGGCTCAGTAACTAAACCTGTTAAAATTTTAACCTAATTCCATACAAAATGCCAGGTGGAATTGCCCGACATGATTTACCCTTTCGTGAATCAGCTTTTTCATCACTACAATACACTTATTTGATGAGTTGGCAATTTAATTTGAACTAGTCGTGGGTTCTAATCCCGGCTCCGCAACTTGTCAGATGTGTGGCTTTGGGACAATCACTTAATTTCTCTATGCCTTAGTTACCTCATCTGTAAAATGGGGGTTAAGACTGTGAGCCCCACGTGGGGCCACCTGATTACCTTGTATCTACCCCAGCACTTATAACTGTGCTTGGCACATAGTAAGTGCTTAACAAACACCATCATTAGTATTACTATTAGTCTTGGACAACATGCTTTTCATATGGGAATCCATAGTGGGAATTTCTATTCATCAACATACATGCTTTAGTAACTAGTGGCAAATATCATGATGCTCAGAAAAGAAGAATGTAATTGAAGATAAAGTCCGTGCTTTTGATTGTCACCTCCTCCTTCCGGATAAACAGTATTACCATTTAATCAATAGCATTTATTGAGCGCTTACTGTGTGCAGAGCACTGTACTAAGCATTTGAGAGAGTACAATATAACAGAGTTGGTAGACAAATTCCCTGCCCACAATGAGCATTTGAGTGTCCATTTGATGCTTTGGAAGAATAAAGAAGCAACGTGCTCCTGGTTCACAGGATGACATAAAAATATATACAGTAGTCAAAATAAATAATTGAATGTAAAATGGAATAAACATATGTACAGAAACGCTGAAGATGGACAAAAATAAATTCATAAATGCTGAAGTTGTCTGATGGGATTATAAAACTTCGGATCCTAGGAAATCACTTAGGGGAAAGTTTTGTTGGAGGAAGTGGGATTTTAGGAAGGCTTGGAATATAGGGATAGATGAGGAGGTGGTACTTTAGGATGGCTTTGAATGTAGGAAGAACTATAGTCTCTCTGATTTGGGAAAGGAGAAAGTTGAGGTTAAGCAAAGAGACAGAGGTGGGAGAATTAAAGCGAGGAAAGATTAGGTTGGCTTTGGAGGAATAAAGAGAGTAAAGTTTGTTTATACCTTCTCTGATCAAGGGTTTTCCATTCCCTTATGCTGACTGAGCCCTTCTCTAATTCAAACACATGCACCCTCCGTGCTGTCCACGATGAATGTCTGCTCATCACCTCGCAATGGGATCCAAATCATCTGCTAGAATTAGAAGGCAAATATCAACCTAAGAACACCTTGATTTCTGGCCTAAAAATTAACTTAACATGAGGAAGTTAAAATCCCAGGATCGCCCATGTTCTGGAAGCCTTCCAGGATCCCTGTTCCATTCCCTAAAATGATCATATTTTCTGAAGCACAGGGGGTGAGATTGTCCCAGGAGAATGGTCAAAGGTGGGGTGGAGGGAAGAAAAGGAAACAGAATAGAAAGGGAGACCGATACGGAAAATAGTCAAAGAGAAAGAGATAGTGATGAAAGCTGCAAAGAGAATGTGTGACCCGTAGGTAAGAGTAATCAACACACACCAGTAAACACATTCACAGAGGGCAAGTATGTCCACATCCTCAGCTCAGGACAGCTGGCAGCACGAAGTAAGCAAGGTGGTGGGGGGCAGGGGGAAGAGAGCGGGAAGGAAGAGAGAGATAGAGAGAGAGTGAGAGAGTGACAGACCGAGACTATGTCTCATTTGATTCTGTCTCATCCCCCGCCAGCTCTTGTATAAAACTGCTTCTGCCACCACCATTCCTGCTGCTTCTTGGAGGATCCTCCATCTGATGCCTCTAAAGTAGGACTCCCCAAGGATCCTTCAGAAGCCAGTCCTTCGTAAGAGCAGCGCTGATTTTGGCAACTGTTCCCGAATAGAAGAGTGTTGCTGGTTTAGCAGAGGGCCTAACTGCCTTGGAGAGGCAGCCTGGTACAAGTGTCCTTCCTTTCTTTCTCTTTTCCTTCCTTTCTCTCTTTCTCTCTCTCTCTTTCTTCTTTCTTTCCCTCTTTCTTTCTTCCCCGGCCCCCTCACCCCTCAACCCCTTCCAACCTACTTACTGGCTATTGGTGGAGAAGGATCTTAGCAGTTACTGTTGCCGCCCCAGCCCTTCCCACTACCTTAGGAAAAAGTGGCTATTTAGGGCCCTGAAATTTGGGAGTGTCCCTAATAATAACGGATTCCTTTTCATAGCTGCTCTCCAACCCACTCTCTTGATCCCTCCAAAGATAAATTTCTAATTGTAGCTTGCTTTCAACTTTCCTGTCTGTCTTCTCGCTCCAGTTCTTCCTCCAGCTTGGAACTCCTTCTCTCACTAAATCTGGTGTACCATAGCCCCTCTCCATAATCAAAGCTATCTGAAAGCCCACCTCCTCCATTATGTCTTCCCTGATTAATTCCCAGTATGCCAAGCCATATAAGACATCAGCCATCTCCCGCTGGTGGGGGAATCCCACCTGCATATACTCATATATTCAAATGCACACTGAATTATGTGTTTTTATGACCCTGTTTGTAAATACTTCTACATCTGCATCTGAACTGTACTTTCCAAGTGCTTAGTACAGTGCTCTGTGCACAGTAAGCACTCAGTAAATACAGTTGAATGAATGATTGAATCTGTCTCTGCCCTCATTAGAATGTAAGCTACTTACGGACAGGAAACATGTCACTTTCTTATTTTGTAATTCCCATGTATTTGTACAGAGTATTGGACCCAGGAGGTACCCAAATATTACTTCTACTCCCTTACTTTTTTTCAGCTTTCTGTATTTCTTCTGTACGGCTATTGACAGTGGATAAGTGAGAAGGAAATAACAAGAAAAATGAAAAGATGCTAACTTGTCAGAAAAATTATTGAACTTGAATTGTTTACAGTTCTGAATTGGTTCAGTTTTTGCAATCATACACTATGTGTAAATAATACACAATTGCATTTCTGATCCTTCTCATTATTTTTTAGATGTGGGGAGGATGATGGGGGTTATCTCAAAAAATCCCAGAGTACTGCAGTAATGTGACACCTCTTTTAGTGTTTAGACTTCTTGTTTTGGCTGCTAGCTAGGGAGGAAGGAATTAGGTGATCCAGGACACTTTCCAGTCCATTTCACTGTGATGAAGTCTGCAAGAAAACTGCAAATTAGTTAGCTTGCAAGAGGTTCTGTAGCTTCTACCCCTAGCCTCCTCTGATGATGGTGTGCCTTTCAGGGAAATGAATTATTGTAATTGAAACTACATTTGTTTATTTTAATTACTTTCCATGTATTTCCATTTGCTATCCTTCCAAGACTACTGCATGAAACACAATGAATAATTAGAATAAATTATATGCCGGGTTTATGGAAGCATAGCTCAGATTAGCAAAAGGCTCAATACTACGGTCCTTACGCCTCACTACTTTGAATACAGGTAGGCAAGGCCCAGGCCTGTGGAAAACAAAGAGGTTACAAATTATAGCTGAGACTTTACCATCAATAATTCTGTAGTTTAGGCTTTCACCTTTCCCCTCCCTCTATATCAAACAAAAACTCCTCTCCAATGGCTTCGAAGCTATCTGCAAGCTTTCTCTACTTCACTTAGTTCTCCTCACCTTGCTTTGCTTCCCCCAAGCCAACCTATTCATTATATCCACTCTTGTCTCTTTCACCTGCATTAGACTGAATCAATCAATCAATCATATTTACTGAGCGCTTACTGTGTGCAGAGCACTGTACTAAGCACTTGGGAAGTACAAGCTGGCAATATATAGAGACACTGAAAGCTCCTTAAAAGGCAGTGATCATTTTGTTTTGTTGTCTATCTCCCCACTTCTAGACTGTGAGCCAGTTGTTGGGTAGGGATGGTCTCTATCTGTTGCCAAATTGTACTTTCCAACCGCTTAGTACAGTGCTCTGCACACAGTAAGCGCTCAATACAAATGAATGAATGAATAAATGTCTACCAGTCCTATTGTATTGTACTCTCCCAAGCACAGTAAACTCTCATATGTATGCATCTATAATTCTACTTATAATATTGCTGCCTGTTTACTTGTTTTGATGTCTGTCTCCCCTCTTCAAGACTGTAAGCCCGGTGTCGGCAAGGATGGTCTCTATTGCTGAATGGTACTTTCCAAGCACTTAGTACAGTGCTCTGCACACCATAAGCACTCAATAAATACAACTGAATGAATAAATACCATTGTTTGATTGATCTCCAGTCTTCCATTCATACAGTTCCCTCGGTTCAGAATTCCCAGCCTCCTAACCCGAATGTTTTCAACCTCAGCCTACCCAACCGTGAAAGTGTTCTTAAAATAATAATAATAATAATAATAATGGCATTTATTAAGCGCTTACTATGTGCAAAGCACAGTTCTAAGTGCTGGGGAGGTTACAAGGTGATCTGTTTGTCCCAGGGGGGCTCACAGTCTTCATCCCCATTTTACAGATGAGGTAACTGAGGCCCAGAGAAGTTAAGTGACTTGCCCAAAGTCACACAGCTGACGATTGGCAGAGCCAGGATTTGAACTCATGACCTCTGACTCCAAAGCCCTTAAAATCCCACCTCCTTCAACCAGCCAAATATCACCACTCCAAATCATATCTACCGCAGGTGAGGGAACTGAGGCACGGAGAAATTATGTGACTTGCCCAAGGTCACACACAGGTATGGGGCAGATCTAGGATTAGAACCCAGGTCTTCTGAGTCCCAAGAATGTGCTCTTTCCACTAGGCCATGTTGCTTCCTGCAGTAAATGCTTACACATTAATTCAATGTATTTGCTCATTCATTCAATCATATTTATTGAGTGCTAACTGTGTGCAGAGCACTGTACTAAGCGCTTGGAAAGTACAATGGTTGGAATTTTTATATCTGACCCACCTGTTAGAGTGTAGAGGTCAGATGAACGGGGAGTGTATCTCATGCTTCTGTTCTATTGTGGAAACCCCTTAGAATAAAGGGGTGGGACCCCTCTAGACTGTATGCTTGCTGTGGGCAAGGAATGTATTTGGTATATTGCACTCTGTCAAGCACTTAGTACAGTGCTCTGCTCATTCCTTCATTCACTCATTCAATCGTATTTATGGAGAATTTACTGTGTGCAGAGCACTGTACTAAGCGCTTGGGAAGTACAAGTTGGCAACATATAGAGACGGTCCCTACCCAACAACGGGCTCACAGTCTAGAAAGGGGAGACAGACAATAAAACAAAACATGGAGACAGGTGTCAAATCAAATGTGTCAAATAGTAAGCGCTTAACAAATGTCATCATTATTATTATTTATTTATTAATCTCCATTTTACAGATGAGGTCATTGAGGCCCAGAGAAGTGAAGTGACTTGCCCAAGGTCACAAAGCTGACAAGTGTCATGGGTTCAAATTACGCTTTGCTGCTTGTCAGCTGTTTGACTTTGGGCAAGTCACTTCACTTCCCTGGGCCTCAGTTCCCTCATCTGTAAAATGGGGGTGAAGATCGTGAGCCCCACATGGGACAACCTGATCACCTTGTATCCTCCCCAGCGCTTAGAACAATGCTTTGCACATAGTAAGTGCTTAACAAATGCCATCATTATTATTATTACTACTACTCAGTAAGCACTCATTCATTCATTCAATCGTATTTATTGAGCACTTACTGTTCACAGAGCACTGTACTAAGCACTTGGGAAGTACAAGTCGGCAACATATAGAGACGGTCCCTACCCAACAACAGGCTCACAATCTAGAAGGGGGAGAAAGACAACAGAACAAAACATGTGGACAGTCAAAACAAGTCACCAGAATAAATAAAAATGAAGCTAGATGCACATCATTAACAAAATAAATAGAATAGTAAATATGTACAAGTAAAATAAATAGAGTAATAAATCTGTACAAACATATGAGTCCATTGTTGGGTAGGGACCGTCTCTATATGTTGCCAACTTGTACTTCCCAAGCACTTAGTACAGTGTTCTGCACACAGTAAGTGCTCAATAAATATGATTGAATGAATATACAGGTGCTGTGGGGAGGGGAAGGAGGTAGGGCAGCGGGGGTGGGGAGGAGGAGAGGAAAAGTGGTGGCCTCAATTTTGCTCACAGTAAAAAACTCAAAAAATAGAATTGATGGATTTTGTGGCCCTGGAAGAAGAGGAGAAACACTATGACCTAGTTGATAGAGCCCGGGCCTTGGAGTCCGAAGGACCTCCTCAGCTACCTGTCTGCTGCAACACCTTGGGAAACTCACAACTTCTCTGTGCCTCAGTTACCTCTTCTGAAAATGGAGATTAATAATAATAATGACATTTATTAAGCACTTACTAAGTGCAAAGTACTGTTCTAAGCACTGGGGGAGATACAAGGTGATCAGGTTGTCCCACGGGGGGCTCACCGTCTTCATCCCCATTTTACAGAGGAGGGAACTGAGGCCCAAAGAAGTGAAGTGACTTGCCCAAAGTCACCCAGCTGACAAGGGGCGGAGCCGGGATTCGAACCCATGACCTCTGACTCCGAAGCCCGGGCTCTTGCCACTGAGCCACACTGCTTTTGCAGGTGTTCCATTTGGTTGAATTTAGAGTTCTGTGGGTTGTTTTCTATGAAACAGGTCTAACCAATGCATAGCAACATACTGAAATTAAATAGCAACTACCTAGTGGAGATTAACTTTCACCTCCATAATAATAATAATAACAATGGCATTTATTAAGCACTTACTATGTGCAAAGCACTGTCCTAAGCTCTGGGGAGGTTACAAGGTGATCAGGTTGTCCCACGGGGGGCTCACAGTCTTAATCCCCATTTTACAGATGAGTTAACTGAGGCACAGAGAAGTCAAGCGACTTGTCCAAAGTCCCACAGCTGACAAGGGGCGGAGCCGGGATTCGAACCCATGACCTCTGACTTCAAAGCCTGGGCTCTTGCCACTGAGCCACGCTGCTTTTGTAGGTGTTCCATTTGGTTGAATTTAGAGTTCTGTGGACTGTTTTCTATGAAGTGGGTCTAACCAATGCACAGCAACATACTGAAATTAAATAGTAACTACCTAGTAGAGATTAACTTTCACCTGCATAATAATAATAACAATGGCATTTACTATGTGCAAAGCACTGTTCTAAGCCCTGGGGAGGTTACAAGGTGATCAGGTTGTCCCACGGGGGGCTCACATTCTTAATCCCCATTTTACAGATGAGGTAACTGAGGCACAGAGAAGTTAAGTAACTTCATTCAATCGTATTTACTGAGCGCTTACTGTGTGCAGAGCACTGTACTAAGCGCTTAAGTAACTAAGTAACTTGCCCAAAGTCACACAGCTGACAAGTGGCGGAGCTGGGATTTGAACCCATGGCCTCTGACTCCAAAGCCCGGGCTCTTTCCACCACTGAGCCACGCTGCTTCTCTATGACTTGTACTTCCCAAGCGCTTAGTACAGTGCTCTGCACACAGTAAGCGCTCAATAAATACTGTTGATTGATTGATTGATTGAGTCCCATGTGCGTCACAGACTTAGTACAACCTACTTGCTTTGAATCTAGCCCAGCACTTATAACAGTTGTCGGGTAGGGACCGTCTCTATATGTTGCCAACTTGTACTTCCCAAGCGCTTAGTACAGTGCTCTGCACACAGTAAGCGCTCAGTAAATACGATTGAATGAATGAATGAACAGTGTCTGGCACCTAATAAGCACTTTAAACACCATAAAAAAAAGCTAGCCTTTCTATCATCATCAATCGTATTTATTGAGCGCTTACTGTGTGCAGAGCACTTTCTAGAGAGCTCTGCCAAAGTTGGTCATCAGCCTCAACCCTGCGACAGCAGCCAAGGAAAAGGAAGGCCGCTGTGGTGGAGGGAGCCAGAGAACTTGGGTTCTAATCCTGCCTGCCACTTGTCTGCTGTGTGACCTTGGGAAAGCCACTTAACTTCTCTGTGCCACAGTTTCCTCATCTGTAAAACGGGGGTTAATTCCTCCTATGTTTAATGTACACTGTGAACCCCTCATGGGGCAGGGTCTGTGTCCAATGTGATTATCTTCATCATCAATCATCATCAGTCGTATTTATTGAGCGCTTTCTGTTTGCAGAGCACTGTACTAAGCGCTTAGGAAGTACAAGTTGGCAACATATAGAGACAGTCCCTACCCAACAGTGGGCTCACAGTCTAAAACGGGGAGACAGAGAACAAAACCAAACATACTAACAAAATAAAATAAATAGAATAGATATGTACAAGTAAAATAAATAGAGTAACAAATATGTACAAACATATATACATATATATGTATATATTATATATATATATATGTATATATATTATCTTGCATCTAGAGAAGCAGTATGGGTTAGTGGTTAGACTGTGAGCCCACTTTTGGGGTAGGGACTGTCTCTCTATGTTGCCAACTTGTACTTCACAAGCGCTTAGTACAGTGCTCTGCACACAGTAAGCACTCAATAAATATGATTGATTGATTGATAGAGCACAGGCCTGGGAGTCTGAAGGTCATGGGTTCTAATCCTGGCTCCACCACTTGTCTGTTGGCCAACCTCGGGCAAGTCATTTCACTTCCCTGTGCCTCACTTACCTCATCTGTAAAATGGGGAGTGAGACCGGGAGCCTCACGTGGGACAGGGACTGTGTCAAGAGAAGCAGCGTGGCTCAGTGGAAAGAGCCCGGGCTTTGGAGTCAGAGGTCATGGGTTCAAATCCCAGCTCCGCCACTTGTCAGCTGTATGACTTTGGGCAAGTCACTTAACTTCTCTTCGTCTCAGTTACCTCATCTGGAAAATGGGGATAAAGTCTGTGAGCCCCACGTGGGACAACTTGATTACCTTGTATCTACCCCAGCACTTAGAACAGTGCTTTGCACATAGTAAGCACTTAATAAATGCCATTATTATTATTATTAAAGCCAATTTGCTTGTATCCACCCAGTGCTTAGTAATAATAACAACAATGATAATGATGGTATTTGTTAAATGCTTACTATGTGCCAAGCACTGTTTTAAGCATTGGGGGAATACAAGGTGATCAGGTTGTCCCACATGGGGCTCACAGTCTTAATCCCCATTTTACAGATGAGGTCACTGAGGCACAGAGAAGTGAAGTGACTTGCCCAAAGTCACACAGCTGACAAGTGACAGAACAGGGATTAGAATCCATGACCTCTGACGCCCAAGCCCGGGCTCTTTCCACTGAGCCACGCTGCTTCTCTTGTACAATGCCTGGCATATAGAAAGTGCTTAAATACCATAATTCATTCAATCCATTCATTCAATCGTATTTATGGAGCGCTTATTGTTTGCAGAGCACTGTACTAAGTGCTTGGGAAGTACAAGTTGGCAACATATAGAGACGGTGCCTACCCAACGGCGGGCCCACAGTCTAGAAGGGGGAGACAGATAACAAAACAAAACATATTAACAAAATAAAATAAATAGAATAAATATGTGCAAGTAAAATAGAGTAATAAATATGTACAAACATATATACAGGTGCTGTGGGGAGGGAAAGGAGGTAAGGCGTTGGGGATGGGGAGGGCTCACAGTCTTCATCCCCATTTTCCAGATGAAGGAACTGAGGCCCAGAGAAGCGAAGTGACTTGCCCAGAGTCACACAGCAGACAAGTGGCGGCGCAGGGATCCGAACCCACAACCTCTGGCTCTCAAACCCGGGCTCTTTCCACTGAGCCACGCTGCTGTATTTCCCCTGAGTGACCCACGGCGCAGAGGCGAGATGGTCCCCGAAGGGGAATCCGATTTGGGGGCTGCTAACTGGGCTTTCCCATCTGGCCCCTGCAGAGTCTTGTCAGTCAGCCAGTCATTCGTATGTACTGAGCGCTTACTGCGTGCACAGAACTGTTCTAAGAGCTTGGGAGAGTACGGTATAACAGACACATTCCCTGACCACAAACATTCAGCGCTTAGAACAGTGCTCTGCACATAGTAAGCGCTTAATAAATGCCATTATAAAAAAAAACAAACGAACTTTCAGTCTAATCGTAATAATGATGGTATTTCATTCGTATGCATTAATTATTATTATTACCCTAGCATTTAGTAGCTGGCTCCCCTGGAGCACTATCAGCTGCTCATGCCACGGGGTGCTGTTGGGGAGAATCCAGGCGCTAGGACCACCTCAACCATCTCAGAGCTGCCCTAACTGCACACTCTGCTCTTCTGGCAGTAACCTCCTCACCGTGCCTCGATCTCGTCTGTCCCGCCATCAATCAATCAATCAATCAATCAATCGTATTTATTGAGCGCTTACTGTGTGCATAGCACTGTACTAAGCGCTTGGGAAGTACAAGTCGGCAACACATAGAGACAGTTCCTACCTAACAGCGGGCTTATCATCAACCCCTGGCCCTCCCTCCTCAAATCCACCAAAAGATCACTCTTCCCCGCTTCAAAGCCCTACTGAAGGCTCACCTCCTCCAAGAGGCCTTCCCAGACTATACTCCCCTTACCCTCAGCTCCCCCTCCCATCCACATCACCTCAACTCACTCCCTTTGCTCTTCCCCGCCTCTTCCCACCCCACAGGACTATCGTATTTATGTATATATCTATAATTCTATTTATATTGATACCTGTATACTTGTTTTGATGTGTATGTATTTATAATTTTATCTATTTATACTGATGCCTGTTTACTTGTTTTGATGTCTGTCTTCCCCCTTCTAGATTGTAAGCCCTGTTTGGGCAGGGATTGTCTCTCTTTATTACTGAATTGTACTTTCCAAGCACTTAGTACAGTGCTCTGCACACAGTAAGTGCTCAATAAATACGATTGAATAAATTTAGTACTGTGTCTGGAACATAGTAAGTGCTTAATAAGTACCATTATAAAAATAAAAATGTAGTGACTTGGTAAGGCTCTCAGGCTACTCTTTCTTTTCCCTCTTCTCTTCCTTATCCCCGTTTTCTCCTTTTCATCATCATCATCATCAATCGTATTTATTGAGAGCTTACTATGTGCAGAGCACTTTACTAAGCGCTTGGGAAGTACAAATTTGCAACATATAGAGACAGTCCCTACCCAACAGTGGGTTCACAGTCTTTTGTTCTGTTATTCCCTTTTGATCTCCTTTTGTTCCCTTCCTGCCTCTCTCTTTCCCCACCTCTGTTTCCACTCTACCCCTCTCTACTCAGGCTCACTCCACAAAAGCCCTGTCCCAATTCCTTTTAAGACCAATTAATTCTAGTCACCTCAAATCAGGGCACAATGGTTACCTCAATAAGTATGATATTAAACTTTGTGTTTTTCAAAATCCATATGCTATAGTCCCACATCATAAGGAAATGGCTGGAATTCATGTGACGCGCAAGGAAAGCGGTCATCTAAGGCTAATGGTGGAAGGGCCACGAAGAGAAGCAGTGGGGCCTAGTGGATAGAGAATGGGCCTGGGAGCCAGAAGGAACTGGGTTCTAATCCTGACTCTGCTGTGTAACCTTGGGCAGGTCACTTAACTTCTCAGTGCCTCAGTTACCTTATCTGGAAAAATGGGGATTAAGAGTGTGAGCCTCCTGTAGGATAGGGACTGTGTCCAACCTGATTAACTTATAATAATAATAATAATGATAATAATGGTGGTATTTGTTAAGTGCTTACTATGAGCAAAGCACTGTTCTAAGCGCTGGAGGGGGCTACAAGTTGATCAGGTTGTCCCACCTGGGGCTCACAGTCTTAATCCCCGTTTTACAGATGAGGTAACTGAGGCACAGAGAAGTTAAGTGGCTTGCCCAAGGTCACACACCTAACAAGTGGCAGAGCCGGGATTCAAACCCATGACCTCTGACTCCCAAGCCCTCGCTCTTTCCACTGAGCCACGCTGCTTCCCCGACTTATAGCTACTCCAGTGTTTAGTACACTGCCTGGCACACAGTAAGCACTTAGCAAATACCATAAAAATGGGCAGGGAAAATGTTAATGCCTTCTCCAGAAGCCATAGGCAGAAGAATTCTAATTGACAGAGAGATTCAGAGAAGTTGAATTGAACTGCCTACATTTTAATGACTTTGGCCTCAGAATATATGTTTAAGCCTATCAAAGAAGTATAAGGAGGAAAGATGCGGGGAAGGAGAGAGAGAAAGAAAAAGATGGGAGGAGAGAGAGTTAGGCCATTTCTTCTTTTAGATTATAAAAGCTCCTCCTGAATCACCAATTGCCTCAGCTCCTCTCTGGCTCCTGTTGGCCTACCCATTTCCTCCAGAAGTTTCCAATTTTCAAGAAGGAAAGGGTTACTAAAATGAGCATCTAGAAAAAAATCTAGAAAACCCTGCCTGCCAACTGTGAGCCCGTTGTCGGGTAGGGATTGTCTCTATCTGTTGCCGAACTGTTCTCTCCAAGTGTTTAGTGCAGTGCTCCGCACACAGTAAGCGCACAATACAATTGAATGAATGAATCTCATCAAATGGAAAAATCGATATCCCCCAGTAATAAAAGGGTTCTTGGAAGCCTGGTCCATCAAAGCCAACTAAAATCATATCTCCTCCAAGAAGCTTTCCCTGACTAACCTCTCATCTCCTCTCCATATTCACCCTCTCTTCTGTGTTGCGTCTGCTCTTGGATCTGCGACCCTTAAGCACTTCAATACCTATCCTCATCTCCACAGCACTTACATAAATACCCTTATACTCTGCCAATTCCTGTAACCGTAATTTATTTTAATGTTTGTCTCCCCCAAAAGATTGTAAGCTTCTTGAGGGCAAGGATCAGTTTTTAGTACAAATTCTACTGTACTTTATGCTCTTGAGTGCTTAGTAAAGTGCTCGGTAAACAGTGAATGCTCAGTAAATGTCACTGATTGACTGTGAGTCCCATGTGGGATAGGGACTGATATCTTGTATCTACCCCAGTGGTTAGTACAGTTTAACAAATATCACAGTTATTGAATGAATTAGAAAAGAGGGAACATATAGAGAAAGTTCAAGGAAAAAAATCACAAACACAAGGAAAAGCTAACAACTTCAGGGCATATTACCTTTGAGAGGGGAAAATTCTTGGCTTTCAGGACTTTAATCACACAACTGAGAAAAGGACTTTAAAAATCCTACACAAAATAAATGCTGCTCCTTCTGATTGTAGCAATTCCAATCATATTGGGAATGCAAGGCAAGACTTGGAGGAGAGATAACATCCGAGCGATCAACTAGATTCAGGACCAAGACAGCACCATGGTGCAAAAAATTGCTTCACATCTATTTTTGGAAATTAATTACTGTGACATTATATCCAACCTACAGGCTGAGAGGCCATCATCTGGGTTTTTTATTAGATTTAACATTCTGTAAGATGAGCTTTTGCTGGGTGGAAATTGTTGCAAAGTAATGTACTGTGAAAATGAGGAAGGCGTGAGTAACCTACTGGAGATTGTAATTGCTGGTTTTACCATTTTAACGATTCATATTTAGAGATAAAAAGAAGGTCTTGCTTTCTTAATGGAAGCTGCACATGACCAATAACTGGGCCTCTGCTCTTGTGATTGTAAATTGAATGGATAAATTAAATGGAAAAGGTTTCACTCGTCTTGCCAGGACAGTATCGGAACTGTAGGCTAAACTGAGATGAGGTGTGGGGAGGGATTTGACCCCTGAATCTAAGGCTAAATTTCTCCTACACTGGGGCTTCTGGGACCCTCCATAACCCAAATGGGCACTTAAACTCTTGTTTTTCATCATAAACCATTCTCTCCTTTGACTCCAAAATAGCGTAGATTAATGGAAAGAATACAAGCCTGTCAGCCTGGAGATGCAGGTTCTAATCCTGGCTCTGCCAATTTTCTGCTGTGTGACTTTGGGTAAGTCATTTAATCCCTCTGTTCTCCACTTTCCTCATCTGTAAAATGGAGATTCAATATTTGTCCTCACTCCCCTTCAGAGTGAGGACAAAGAGAAGCAGTGTGACTCAGTGGAAAGAGCATGAGCTTGGGAGCCAGAGGTCATGGGTTCTAATCCCAGCTTTGCCACTTGTCAGCTGTGTGACTTTGGGCAAGTCACTTAACTTCTCTGGGCCTCAGTTACCTCATTTGTAAAATGGAGATTAAGACAGTGAGCCCCACGTGGGACAACCTGATCACCTTGTATCCCCCAGCGCTTAGAACAGTGTTTTGCACTTGCTTTGCACGTAGTAAGCGCTTAACAAATGCCATCATCATTATTATTATTTAGAGTGTGAGCCTCAAGGACTGTATCCAATCTGCATATATTGTGCTTACTCCAGCACCTACAAACCCATAGCCTTGGGATTATCCTCAACTCATCTTTCAAATTCAACCCCTATATTCTGTCACCATATCCTGTCAGTTCTACCTTCATGGCATCTCTAGAATCCACCCCTTCCTCTCCATCCAAATTGATATTACATCAGTCCAAGCAACTATCATATCTTGTCTCAACCTCTGTATCATCCTCCTGGCGCATAGTAAGTGCTTAAAAAGTACCATTAAAAAAAGTCTCCCCAACCAGATTACAAGCTACTTGAAAGTGCAGATCATGACTACCAACAACACTATTGTATTTTACTCTCCCAAGGGCTTAGTACAGTGCTCTGCACATAGTAAGCACTCAATACCAATCGCTGATGATAAATAGTGCTGATTGGCTGATTGATAATTAATGCCATTGACTGATAGTACAGCACTTGTCTCATAATAAGTGCCCACCATAATTATGACCCTCCCAGTTTCGCGCCTGGAGAGTTTCCAGAGCTCTACCAGCCTCAACTACGGGAGGGAGAGTCAAGAAGAGGCATACCCATTCCATTCCCAGCTTGGCCAGTGGCTAGCGAGTGGAAGGCAATCTGCTACAAGACAAGACTCCCCTGTGCTGGGCAGCAGCGGCATGGGAGAGAAGCGAGGGCAGAGACTCAAATTTACTGGGTGGAAGGAGACAATGGCAAACCATTTCTGTATTTTTATCAAGAAAACTCAATGATGATGATGATTATGATGGTATTTGTAAGTGCTTGCTATGTACCAAGCCCTGTTCTAAGAGCTGGGGTAGATACAGGGTAATCAGGTTGTCCCACATGGCTTAATCCCCATTTTACAGATGAGGTAACTCAGGCACAGAGAAGTGAAGTGACTTGCCCAAAGTCACACAGCTGACAAGTGGCGGAGGCGGGATTAGAACCCACGACCTCTGACTCCCAAGCCCACACTTTTTCCACTAAGCCACACTGCTCCTCAATGGATACACTACCAACACAATTGCAATTGGAGGTGGGGCATTCTAGGAGAGATGTGTCCATGGTGTCGCTATGGGTCGGAGATGACTCGATGGCATAAAACAAGGCCATAATTAAGTAGCCATGAGGGTAACAAGCATGTATCATAGTGTTCTGCCCACAGAAAGTGTTCAATAAATACCACTGATTGACTGAATGTCACTCACTTCTTGGAGCCCTCTCCAAATTTGAAAGCAACAAATAAAATCAGAAGTAAGGATGCCGAGAAGAGTTTGTTTTAAATGTCCTTTGTCAATTCAAGTCACCTTTTTTAGCTGTTTGCTTTTAGCCTCAAACCTGAACGACTTCACACACAAAAAAAATAATTTGAGCAATCACAGCTTGCAAGAACGATGTGTTTTTTCCTTCACTAGATCTGTTTACATTATTGATATGAACCCTGCTGAACTGAAGAACTCAAAGTAATTGGCATTAATTTTCCCCACATTCACTGCTCGGTTATTGTTGATCTCGGTTTTCAGAAAAACTGAACAATTTACATTTTTTAGGCAACTTTCCTGTAGAAAGTGAAAGATGTATGGTCACTTTACACAAGAAAGGGAAATGATTTGCTTAAAGTCACCAAGCGAGTCAGAGGCAGCACCAGAACAGATTAGAAGCCTTTTAACTCTCACTTTCTCCCTTATCTTTAAATTACCTCCTTCTAGCATTTTAATGTCTGTCCTTGTCAACTGCATGCTTAGGTGAGCAAAACTCAAGCATATTAGATCTTTATTAAAAATATGGTGGAATGCTGTTTAAACACAGTTTCAATAAGCCTTGAAAGTTGATACTATAAAGACTTGGAAATATATGGGCTCAGTTAAAAATGCCGGCACTTAGAAAGATCTCTAGTGGCCAATCACTATTCAGAAGCAGCTATAATTTATGACGTTGATCACTGTGGCTAAGCCATTTAATCTAATAATCAACATCAATCTCTCATTTTTATTGCAACGTTCTGCGGCCTGAGCAGAAATCTTGCTCCTGAGGACAAATTAGGCAACCCAAAGTGACTTTTGAAAATAAATGCTCCTGGCAAGAACTTCCAGGGCTTCAATAGGATCAATTCACCCCAAAAGTACCCAAGAGGTTAGAAGGAATTAAACACAAAATGTGCTCCGTATAGGACGGTATTTCTTAAAATAGTGGTCACAAGCCCTAAAGGTCGCCAAAAGTTCCAACAATAATAATAATAATAATAATAATAATAATAATAATAATAATAATGGCATTTGTTAAGCGCTTGCTATGTGCAAAGCACTGTTCTAAGCGCTGGGGGGGATACAAGGTGATCAGTTTGTCCCACATGGGGCTCACAGTGTTCATCCCCATTTTACAGATGAGGTAACTGAGGCACCGAGAAGTTAAGTGACTTGCCCCAGGTCACACAGCAGGCATGTGGGGGAGCCGGGATTCAAACCCATGACCTCTGACTCTAAAGCCCGGGCTCTTTCCACGGAGCCACGCTGCTTCTCAGGACCAGCATGGTTTAGAGGAAGCCCGAGAGTCAGATAACCTGTATTCTAATTTGGACTCCGCCACCTGTCTGCTGTGTGAGTTTGGGGAAGTCACTTTGCTTCTCTGTGTCTGTGTCTCTGTGTCATCTGTAAAATGGGATTCAATGCCTGTTCATTCATTCATTCAATCATATTTATTGAGCGCTCACTGTGTGCAGAGCACTGTACTAAGCGCTTGGGAAGTACAAGTTGGAAACATATAGAGACAGTCCCTACCCAACGACGGGCCTGTTCTCCCTCCTACTCAGTCTGTACAGGACTGGGGCAGGGGTGGTGACTGATCTGATTACTGAGAGCTCACCTCCTCCAAGAGGCCTTCCCAGACTGAATCCCCTTTCTCCTCTCCTCCTCCCCACCCCACCCCCTTCCCTACCTCCTTCCCCTCCCCACAGTACATGTATATATGTTTGTACAGATTTATTACTCTGTTTATTTTACTTGTACATATTCACTACTCTACTTTGTTAATGATGTGCATCTAGCTTTAATTCTATTTGTTGTGATGACTTGACACCTGTCCACATGTTTTGTTTTGTTGTCTATCTCCCCCTTCTAGACTGTGACCCCGTTGTTGGGGTAGGTACCATCTCTATATGTTTCCAACTTGTACTTCCCAAGTGCTTAGTACAGTACAGTAAGCGCTTAATAAATACGATTGAGTGAATGAATGAATGAATGATTAAATTTAGCCACCCCAGCATTTAGGACAGTGCTTGACATACAGTAAGTGCTTAGCAAGCACCATAAGAACAAGGATAATAATAATAATAATAACAATAAAAAGATGTTGCAGAGGCAGGAACCAGGCATCTCTGATCCGTTGTCTTTAGCTTCCTTCTTAGCAGAAGTCCGAAACACGTATTGATCTCATATTAGGTTCATAATCTATACCAGACTGCTTATCACCTCTCCCAATATCACCTTTCCCACTTAATCTTCTGTGCATCTCTTGTCAAGAGAAAGAAAAAAGAAATATCCTGTAGACTGTAAGTAAATCTTAAGCTCTTTGTGGGCAGGGATCATTTCTACCAACTTAATTTTTTGTACTCTTCCACGTGCTTTAGTACAGTGTTGTGCACACAGTAAGCACTCAGTAAATACCAGTGTTTGATTTAATCAATTCATCACATATTTATTGAGCACTTCCTGTGTGCAGAGCACTGTAATATTACTCTATTATTTACTCTATTCATTTATTCATTTTATTTGTACATATCTATTCTATTTATTTTATTTTGTTAGTATGTTTGGTTTTGTTCTCTGTCTCCCCCTTTTAGACTGTGAGCCCACTGTTGGGTAGGGACTGTCTCTATATGTTGCCAATTTGTACTTCCCAAGCGCTTAGTACAGTGCTCTGCACATAGTAAGCACTCAATAAATACAATTGATGATGATGATGATGATGATGATGTAATGATAATAATAATAATTGTGGTATTTGTTAAGTGTTTACTATGCGCCAAGCTCTGCACTAAGCACTTGGGAGAGTACAACATAACAGTTAGTAGACACGTTCTCCACCCAAGAGTTTACATTCTAAGGGAAGAGCTTACGGTCTAGAAGATTTAAACTGTTTTCACTTTCTTCATCAGTCATAAGTATTTATTGAACATTTACCATGTGCAACGCACTGAACTAAGCACTTGACAAAGTAATAATAATAATAATGATGGCATTTATTAAGCACTTATGATGTGCAAAGCACTGTTCTAAGCTCTGGGGTAGATACAAGGTAATCAAGTTGTCCCACATGGGGCTCACAGACTTAATCCCCATTTTACAGATGAGGTAACTGAGGCACAGAGAAGTTAAGTGACTTGCCCAAAGTCACACAGCTGACAAGTGGCGGAGCTGGGATTTGAACCCATGACCTCTGACTCCAAAGCCCGGGCTCTTTCCACTGAGCCACACGCAATCTCTGCCCTCAAGGAGCTAACAATCCAATATAAGTGGCAGACACTAAAATAATCTACAGTTAAGTGGAGGGAGGAAAAGCAGATACTTGGGTGTAGCTTGAAAATTCTGGCATCCTTTTCTTTTTTCTTGGAAAGGTGATATGAGACAAATTTGGGGGAATTCTACAAAAACTTAGTTGTGGGGATGGAGTAACTCAGAAAGAAAATGTTTGAGACCTACTTATATGGCACAAAAGCAATCTAATGACTGGGAAATCTTTATTAGAATCTCAGTCATGTCTTTCATCTGTCTCCAGTGGTTGGCTTCGCAGAATTATTAAGAATATTCAAATATCCTTCATGACATCATAAATCACTACTGAACATATATAGAGAACTCTATTGTATCGTCATACATAGTTTCCCACTGGTTTAAAGTGCACATTCATGTACTCAATAGTGAAAAAGAAATGGTCAAATGAAAGACACTGCGAAGAGCTGCTAATTGCCAGAATTGTCATCAATAAATCAGTGGTCTCTATTACTTTGTAAGGATTTTTTTAACTATTTTCAATTCAGGCATCTCTTGAATACTGAGAAAGGATTTAAAAGTAAAAACAGTAATAATTTGACTTTATATAAGTAAAATTAAATTAAACCTGAATCTCAGAACAGGATTCTTTAGATATAATGTATTATTTTTAAATTTCTTATTTTAGTTTCTCCTGAATCATAGGATTTAAGAATTCTATATTCCATTCCAAATCTATTGCTGGTTTACTGTGCAAGGTTCAGGCGAAGTACATCCCTGCCCTCTCTTATTAATCAACAGTATTTATTGAGTGCTTCTTTTGGGTAGAGCATTGTACTAATGGCTTGGGAGAGTTCGATACAACCGAGTTGATAGACACGTTTCTTCAATCAATCAATCAATCGTATTTATTGAGCGCTTACTGTGTGCAGAGCACTGTACTAAGCACTTGGGAAGTACAAGTTGGCAACATAAAGAGACACACAAGGAGTTTACAGTCTAGAGGACTAGTTTACAATCCAGAGGAGCTTACAGTCTTCAGGCTATGTTCTTGTACCTCTTACAAAATCATTCAACAGATCTGGGCTCTGATGAGTACAAGGTTAATAATAATAATAATGATATTGGTTAAGCGCTTACTATGTGCTAAGCACTGTTCTAACCGCTGGGCGAGATACAAGGTGATCAGTTTGTCCCACGTGGGGCTCACAGTCTCAATTCCCATTTTACAGATGAGGTAACTGAGGCCCAGAAAAGTTAAGTGACTTGCCCAAAGTCCAACAGCTGACAAATTGTGGAGCTGGGATTAGAACCCACGACCTCTGACTCCCAAGCCTGGGCTCTTTCCACTAAGCCACACTACTTCTCCATAATAACAACCATAATTTAATAATAATAGTCCTGGCTCCACCACTTGCCTGCTGTGTGACCTGGGGAAAGTCAAATTACTTTTCTGTGCCTCAGTTTCCTCAACTGCAAAATTCATTCATTCAATCATATTTATTGAGTGCTTACTGTGTGCAGAGCACTGTACTAAGTGCTCGGAAAGTACAATTTGGCAACAGATAGGAACAGTCCCTACCCAACAACAGGCTCATGCTCTAGAAGGGAGAGACAGACAACAAAACAAAACAAGTAGACAGGTGTCAATACCATCGGAATACGTAAATAGAATTATAGGTATATATGCATCATTAATAAAATACAGTAATAAATATGTATAATTATACACAAGTACTGTGGAGAGGGGAAGGGGGTAGGGCAGAGGGAGGGAGTGGGGGAGATGGGAAAGGGAGGAGGAGCAGAGGAAAAGGAGGGCTCAGTCTGGGAAGGCCTCCAGGAGGAGGTGAGCTCTCAGTAGGGCTTTGAAGGGAGGAAGAGAGCTAGAGGAAGGAAGAGAGCTAGGGATGCAATACCTGTTCTCCCTCCTAGCTAAACTGTGAGCTCCATGTGAGACAGGGACTGTATTTGGCCTGATTATCTTTTAGACTGTGAGCCCACTGTTGGGTAGGGACTGCCTCTATATGTTGCCAACTTGTACTTCCCAAGCGCTTAGTACAGTGCTCTGCACACAGTAAGTGCTCAATAAATATGATTGATTGATTGATTAACTTTTATCTACCCCAGCGTTTAGAACAGTGCTTGTCACATATAAAGTGCTTAATGCCATTTTAAATAATAATAATTGTGGTGTTTGTTAAGCACTTACTATGTGTCAAGCACTGTATTAACTGTACTAAGTTCTGGGGTAGATACAAGGTAATCAGGTCCTGCATGGGGCTCTCGGTTTAAATAGGAAGGAGAACAGGTTCTGAATCCCCATTTTGCAGAACAGGGAACCGAAGTACGGAAAAATAAAGTGACCTGCCCAAGGTCACACAGCAGACAAGTGGCAGCACCGGGATGAGAACCTAGGTCTTCAGATTCCCAGACTCATGCACTTTCCACTAGGCCAAGCTGACTACCCTGATAAGCTCATCAAGAGCCTCCACGATGACTTACCTAGAAACGTCACAGTTGAAGGTATCTTATTTAACCCTCTCCTCAATTCCTGGAGTAAAACAAGGCTGCGTAATGGTGCCCATTCTGTTCCACCCACTCTAAGCAACAAGGAATCTGGATTCAATCAATATCAATATTTCCTGAGCACTGTATTAGTTGTTTAGGAAAGAAAAGCAGAAGAACCTCACCGTACCTCGTTCTCGCCTGTCCCGCCATCGACCCCCGGCCCACATCATCCCCCGGGCCTGGAATGCCCTCCCTCTGCCCATCTGCCAAGCTAGCTCTCTTCCTCCCTTCAAGGCCCTACTGAGAGCTCACCTCCTCCAGGAGGCCTTCCCAGACTGAGCCCCTTCCTTCCTCTCCCCCTCGTCCCCCTCTCCATCCCCTCCATCTTACCTCCTTCCCTTCCCCACATCACCTGTATATATGTATATATGTTTGTACATATTTATTACTCTATTTATTTATTTATTTATTTTACTTGTACATATCTATTCTATTTATTTTATTTTGTTAGTATGTTTGGTTTTGTTCTCTGTCTCCCCCTTTCAGACTGTGAGCCCACTGTTGGGTAGGGACTGTCTCTATATGTTGCCAATTTGTACTTCCCGAGCGCTTAGTACAGTGCTCTGCACATAGTAAGCGCTCAATAAATATGATTGATGATGATGATTCCTTGCCCATTCCTTGCCCTCAAGGAGCTACAATCGAATGGAGGAGGCACGAAAATGGCAGACAAAAAGAAGTAGCATGAACTAATGGGAAGAGGATGCGTCTGGGAGTTAGAGGACCAGGGTTCTAAATCCAGTTCAAACACCTGCCTGTTGTGTAAACTTGGGCAATCAATCAATCAATCATACTTATTGAGCGCTTACTGTGTGCAGAGCACTGTACTAAGCGCTTGGGAATTACAAGTTGGCAACATATAGAGACAGTCCCTACCCAACAGTGGTTTCACAGTCTAGAAGGGGGAGACAGAGAACAAAACCAAACATACTAACAAAATAAAATAAATAGAATAGATATGTACAAGTAAAATAAATAAATAGAGTAATAAATATGTACAAACATATATACATATATACAGGAGCTGTGGGGAAGGGAAGGAGGTAAGATGGGGGGGACGAGGGCAAGTAGCTTAACATCTCTGTGTCTGTTTCTTTATCTGTTGCCAACTTGTACTTCCCAAGCATTTAGTACAGTGCTCTGCACACAGTAAGTGCTCAATAAATACGAATGATTGATTGATTGATTGATTATCTATAAAATGAGGGTTCATTCATTCATTCAATCGTATTTATTGAGCACTTACTGTGTGCAGAGCACTGTACTAAGCGCTTGGGAAGTACAAGTCGGCGACATATAGAGATGGTCCCTACCCAACAGTGGGCTCACAGTCTAGAAGGGGGAGACAGAGAACAAAACAACACATATTAACAAAATAAAATAAAGAGAATAAATATGTACAAGTAAAATGAATAGAGTAATAAATATGTACAAACATATATACATATATACAGGTGCTGCGGGGAGGGGAAGGAGGAAAGGTGGGGGATGGAGACGGGGAGGAGTTTCAATGTCTGTTCTCTCTCACACTTAGACTTTCAACCCCATGTGGAGCAGGAATGTTGTACAACCCGATTATCTTGTATCTACCTGAGTGCTTTCCCTTTCAGAGTCGCATCTGGAGAGTTTCCAGTACTCTACCAGTCTTGTCTATGGGAGGGAGAGTCTAGCAGAGGCCTACCCATTCCATTCCTAACTTGGGCAGTGGCTAGTGAGTGGAAGGCAATCTGCTACAAGTCAAAACTGACCTGTGCTCAGCAGCAGCGGCATAGGAGAGAGTCGAGGGTGGAGACTCAAGTGGAAGGAGGCAATGGTAAACCACTTCTGCATTTTTACCTAGAAAACTCTATAGATACACTACGAGGAACAATTGTAGATGGAGGTGGGGTGTTCTGGGAGAGATGTGTTAATGCTGTCACTATGCATCGGAGACAACTCGATGGTATAAGACCAGACAAGAACTCAGTGCTTAGTACAGTGCATAATAATTATGGTATTTGTTAAGCGCTTACTATGTGCCAAGCACTGTTCTAAGCACTAGGGTAGATACAAGGTAATCAGGTTGCCCCATGGGGGGCTCACAGTCTTAATCCCCATTTTACAGATGAGATAACTGAGGCACAGAGAGGTAAAGTGGCTTGTCCAAGGTCACACAGCAGACAAGTGGTGGAGCTGGGTTTAGAACCCTCGTCCTCTGACTCCCAAGCCTGTACTCTTTCCACTATGCCACACTGCTTCTCTGACATGTTATTAGTACTTAAATGCCAAAGTTAGTCCTATTATTATTATCATTTACAAATAATTGTAAAAGAATGAACAGACCTCCCCACATGCTCCACAGACACTCCCCCCCCCCCCCACCCACCACAAAAGAAAACAACGTAAACACATACCCCAGGTGCCTGAAGACTCAGCTATCACTTCCAACTCGCTCAGGTGCTTTCACATTTCCACGGCAACCATCCCCAGCTTTACAGCTGCTCTAAAGTGAACTCAGATGGGTATTCTTAACAGGTAAGGTAGATGAATATTCTGAAATTATCACAAAGGAGAGCTTCAGACGAAGTAGTGTAGCAGCAGACTTTTGGAAGACAGCCACTCAGACAACCTGATGGACAGCCAGTAATTACAAGAGAAGTCTCCCACCTTGAGAAGAGGAACCTCCTACCTTGAGGAGGGATTTTCAGAAGAAAGGGAGATCAATCAATCAATCGTATTTTTTGAGTGCTTACTGTGTGCAGAGCACTGTACTAAGCGCTTGGGAAGTACAAGTTGGCAACAGATCGAGGGGTAAAGTCAAAGGTGGTAACAGGCAGTGCAAATGTTCACCCATCGGTCCAGCTGATGAACTTTAGGTGCTGAGGGTAGAACGGCGTGCCAATTGGAAGATTCCACATCTATAACATAATCTTCAAAAATCAAAGCACAACTCTGAGTGTGCATGCACACAGTTGTGTGCGCACACACACACACACACACACACACACACACAAACACATATACTTGTACTTCCCAAGTGCTTAGTACAGTACTCTGCACACAGTAAGCGCTCAATAAATATGTTTGAATGAATGAATATACACACACACTCACAGTATATTTGGAATTCAACTTACATGCTTTGGCACCTTCAAACTCTTTCTGGCGCTCACCAGAAATCTCAGAAAAAGGGTTGACAGTAGGAAGGAGGGCTAAGATCGAAAGCTCCTCTTCTTCCCGCAGCCACGTGGACACCAAAGCAAAGCTGCTAGGTGCTAATAATGATGATGATGATGGTATTGCTACGCTCTATGTGCCAGGCATCATGCTTAGTGATGGGGTGGATACAAGCAAATTGAGTTGGACACAGTCCCTGTCCCACGTGGGGCTTACAGTCTCAATCTCCATTTTACAGATGAGGTAACTGAGGCACAGAGAAGTGAAGTGACTAGCTCAAAGTCACTAGGCAGATGAGTGGCAATGCAAGAATTAGAACCCATGACCTTCTGACACCCAGGCCCATGCTCTATCCACTAGGCCATGCCAACAGTTCCTTCACTTAATACTGTGAGCCCCACATGGGACAACCTGATCACCCTGTATCCCCCCCAGCGCTTAGAACAGTGCTTTGCACATAGTAAGTGCTTAACAAATACCATCATTATTATTCTCCGAGCCTCCTGCCTCAGCATAGACTGAATGCAGGGTGGTCCATATGGGCATTGCCCCACTTGGAATTTTCTGCTATTCCCAATAGCCATCTGGCCCTTTAAACAAGTATTTTAAAAGGTGCTTTTATTTCATATATGTAATTCCTGCTCACTTTAATGGCAAGAGACAAGAGACACTCCTATTTATTTTATTTTGTTAGTATGTTTGGTTTTGTTCTCTGTCTCCCCCTTTTAGACTGTGAGCCCGCTGTTGGGTAGGGACCGTCTCTATATGTTGCCAACTTGAACTTCCCAAGCGCTTAGTACAGTGCTCTGCACACAGTAAGTGCTCAATAAATACAATTGATTGATTGATTGATTGAATATTCATGGTCAAAAGATTAATAATGATAATAATAATAATAATGATGGCATTTATTAAGCACTTACTGTGTGCAAAGCACTGTTCTATGTGCTGGGGAGGTTACAAGGTAATCAGGTTGTCCCACGGGGTGCTCACAGTCTTCATCACCATTTTACAGATGAGGTAACTGAGGCACAAAGAAGTTAAGTGGCTTGCCCAAAGTCACACAACTGACATTTGGCAGAGCTAGGATTTGAACCCATGACCTCTGACTCCAAAGCCCGGGCTCTTACCACTGAGCCACACTGCTTCTTTTAAGGACACTCATGGATGATGATGATGGCATTTGTTAAGTGCTTACCATATGCCAAGCACTGTTCTAAGCACTGAGCACTGTCCTAAGCATTGAGCAAGATGCAATCTCACCATGCACAGCATCATCTGCAAACCCAAGGATATCTCTGCTAGGTTGATGGCTTAAGAACCAGAGATACTGAAAGGGCCTGGGTGGGGTCCCCCAAAATGCTCATTTTAAACATCGTGACATCGTCCCTGTTGGGTAGGGGCTGTCTCTATATGTTGCCAACTTGTACTTCCCAAGCGCTTAGTACAGTGCTCTGCACACAGTAAGTGCTCAATAAATACGATTGATGATGAAATTAAAGAAGTAATCCCAATTGACCTGAATTGCTTCCCGCTGATATCTATATTGAGTTGTCCAAACCTGGAATTGTGTTGAAGCAAAATCCATTCGGATCAGGTTAGAGGCAAGAACTCCACTCTGTCCCAGTGTAAAGTCTAACTTCACTCAAAGCACCCTTCACTTAACCTTGTTGATCAAATGGTCAAGTCACTTTTCTGGGCATTGAGCAGAGAACAGAGCAGAGTCCAGTGAGCAGGGATTATTCCTCTAGGTTACCTTGATGATCAAATGGTCAAGTCACTTTTTTGGGCATTGAGCAGAGAACAGAGCAGAGGCCAATGAGCAGGGATTATTCCTCCAGGTTTCCGAAATTCCTGAAGGCACCAATAACCCCCTTGTAAACAATCGATGGGACCTGTCGGAAAGAGGTTTGGTTGAGGTAAGCCACACAGAGGAATTAAGCGGGACTGGAAATTGAGAGATGGTAATAATAGGTCAATCAGTCAGTCAACTGTATTTATTGACCACTTACTGTGTGCAGAGCACTGTACTAAGCACTTGGGAGAGTATGATAAAACAATAAACTGACAAGCTCCCCACCCATAATGAGTTTACTGTAGTGAGCCCACAACAAGTTGCCTTATTAGTGACCATTTACGATGCCTTGAACTACAAAAAGGAAGACTCGCAAAGGTACTGATGGGTTCTACCTGGGGCAGGTGATTGCTGGCTTGCGGGGGTGGAGCATGGAGGGAGGTGTGGCCTTCTGTCCCTGTTCTACCCGATAACAGGCCTGAACCAAACCATGACATTCAAGTAGAGCCCCAGCTGCAACGCCTGTGGAGGATAAAAGTCGCTTGTTTTGAATCACGAGGTGGCATGCAAAGGGACAAGCAAGAAAGAGAGAGAGAGAAGCACAGAGACATGCTGACAGCAGAGAGGGGCAGAAGCATGCAGAGAAGCAAGCACTGGAGCAGCAGAAGCAGCAGTTGGAAGCAGAAAGCATTGGCAGAACGGGCTCCTCTGACCACAGACTGGTATTGAACCCTTGGTGGAGTGGAGAGAGAGAGAGAGAGTGTGTCATTCCCTTGCACTCTACTAAAACTAAGTTAAACCTTTCCACAGTTACCTTGGTGATCAGAGGTGTGGTTTGACTTCTCCTACATGTCACTGGGACTCCATCGGTCGGGAAAGTTCCTGGTTGGTACGAACCGGGCGTGCTCGTGACACTTACACTTACTAGAGGGTAGTTATGCCAATGTAAGTTTCCATACAAGTGCGCAGGAAAATTATCCACACGTACACGCTCACATGGACTGTGTACATCCTGATCATCCTATAACCTAGCCCTGTGCTTAATACAGGGACTAGCACAGAGAAAGAGCTAAACAAATATAAGATAGTGATACCTTTAAACATGAAACCAATGCAAAATAAGGTTCACGTACCCACCATCCATTTGCATTAATGAGTGCAAGCTTACTTCTCCAAGAGTCAAAGAGGTGGCATCAGGGTGTCACCTGCTTTGACCCACTCATCTGCAGGATGTCAGTTATTGTTACTAGAAGAGTTTTTAATGTTTCTTAACTCACACTCTTCATGCATGCTCCTCAGACATGTATCTTCTTAGTGGTCAAAGAAATTCTCCAGTAGGGTGCACCAGGCTGGCTTCCAGTTTGGTTGTCGAGGAAAGGCCCGACCTTATTGGAAGGGAACTCAGTGATTCTGAAATTAGCACAAAACAATGATCACCACTCAAAACGTAGTTTATTTCCTTATTTACCTCTTTGGGTTTCAATTGCTTACAGAACAGCACCCCTCTATTAGTGGAACTAATTGAAAATCAACTGAAAATGTTTCAGTGGCATGTTAAAGCAATCTTTCATTTGCTAGAGCTAAAATTGGGAGGGAGGGGGAGACCTTCTGGAGTTCAATAATGAACATTTATCAGAATAACATAGAACCTCTTGCTTCTCCAAAGATATTCAATGGAAAACAGTGAAAGTTGTGCTATCTGGCAGGAAGTTCTAGTAACGGACAATCCTGATTTTCAATACAGCAGAATCCTAACAGCTGACTGAAAATAATACTCATTATGGGATTTGTTAAGTGCTTACTATGTGCCAAGCACTGTACTGCACACTTGGGAAGTTACAAGATAATCAGGTCGGGCACAGTCATTCATTCATTCAATCATTTATTGAGCACTTACTGTGTGCAGAGCACTGTATTAAGTCCCTGTCCTATATGGGTTTCACAGCCTAAAGGAGAGGGAGGGAAAACAGGCATTGAATTCCCATTTTACAGATAAGAAAACTAAGACCCAGAAAGTTTAGCGATTTGACCAGGGTTACAAAGCAGGCAAATGTTATATAGGAACGTAGCATGGTTCAGTGGAAACAGCACAGGCCTGGGAGTTGGAGGATCTGGATTCTACTCCTAGTTCCACCACTTGCTTTCTGTGTGACTTTGAGCAAGGCACTTCACTGCCTCAGTAACCTCAACTTCAAAATGGAGATTCGACACCCGTTCTCCCTCCTACTTAGACTGTGAGCCTCATTTGAGACCGAGACAGTTCTCAGCCTAACTTGTATCTATCCCAGCACTTCAAACAGTGCTTGACACATAGTAAGCACTTAACCATCAAAAAAAAAAAAAAGAAAAAGAAAATGACAGAGCCAGGGTTAGAACTACGGTCCACTGACTCTGAGGTCCATGTTCTTCCCACTAGACCCCAGATCAACACTGAGAAGTTTAAAATAATCTGAATTTATTTGACTCCTTCCCCGTGACAAAGAGGAGGCAAGGAAAGCCAAGTTGCACAGCTTCTTCATAAGCTCTCCGCGCTAGGGTCTCAGCAGAGTTGTTTAGTCACTGTAACTACGATAACCCCCTCCATATAGAGAAGCGTCATGGAGTAATGGATAATGGATTGAGACTGTGAGCCACATATGGGACAGGGACTGTGTCCAACCTGATTTGCTTGTAACCACCTCAGGGCTTAGTATAGGGTCTGGCACATAGTAAGTTCTTAACATATAACACAATTATTCTGACTATTAATTTATATGCCACACCACCACTCTCCCCACTTTCAAAGCCTTATTAAGGTCACATCACCTCCAAGAGGCCTTCCCCAATTAAGCTCTCTTTTCATCCTGAAAGATTTCACCTGATTAACAGGTCTTAATGTAAAATGTGCTAGTCCGTTGTGGAAACGCGTTCTCTCACTGTGTTCCCAAGAGGGTTCCGAGAGTGCAGTGAGCAAGTCGGCAGACAAGGGGGTAATGCATTTAACAATAATGGATATACAAGACTCGCATACGTCTAAAGTGACCCAAGTATAGTGCAGAAATCTTCAGTATTGATGGCACTGCCCCAGGAGATCCTCCGATGTCTGTCTCTTTCACCTCCCAATGCAATGATGTGCAGATTAGATTTTGGCAATTAGTGGGACAGGAGCAACATTACCGTTACCCAACAAAAAGACTATAACTTGAGAGCTCTTGGTTTCTCCATTTTTAAGGGAAGTGCTTAGACTATAATAATAATAATAATGATAATAATAATGGCATTTATTAAGCACTTACTAGGTGCAAAGCACTGTTCTAAGCGCTGGGGAGGTTACAAGGAGATCAGGTTGTCCCACGGGGGGCTCGCAGTCTTAATCCCCATTTTACAGATGAGGGAACTGAGGCCCAGAGAAGTGAAGTGGCTTGCCCAAGGTCACACAGCTGACAATGGCAGAGCCGGGATTCAAACCCATGACCCCTGACTCCAAAGCCCGTGCTCTTTCCACTGAGCCATGCTACTTCTCTAGCAGCTCCTGATTACTCAGAAATGAATCAGACCCTAAATGGTCACCTAATGCTCCCTTATTTCTGGCTGCTTCGACCCCTCCCCGATAGGGTGGGGATGTGTGGCTCATACTTTTAAAGGGTTAGGTCTATGGATCACTGGGCTGCCTAGGTAGCAGAAATCAATGACAGTTTTCGTATACATGCTACCAATGAAACTCTTTTACTGTGCACAGGATCTCGCCAATGCAAGCTGTAGCAATCTCAGTCTTTTTTTCATATTAGCATCCTAAATACCGTAATGCTCTGTGAGGCTGTTCATAATCATCTGTGGGTTATGTAATGCTATTATCAGATAGGTAGAAAATGTTATATTAACCACAAGGAAAAGAGTTGAATCGATGATGATACTTGGCTAGGATATTGCACTCTTCATCTTCAGAGCACTTTACTGACATCAGTGAATTAATCCTTCCAAAATTCCTATGAGACAGGAAGAAAATAAAATCCTTTCATTGGAAGAGGAAGCAGAGGTAAGGAGGTTAAGTAACTTGTCCACAGTCAGGAGGTTATAGGGGTCAGCAACAGAGCTTGAGTGAACATCCCGATTAAGGACTGTAAGGCCTCGATTTAAGACATTGAAGTGTTCCTTCCTTACCCTTTCCCACTCAAGAGGATAGTGGTTTTAAGGCGTGGGCGTCCCATTGTCTGAGTCTTAAGGGGAATGCCTCCTCAAGTCAAATATCTATCAATCAACACCTATTGATTTTCCTTAACTATCTCCATGAAGCAGACTTCTACAAGGAATTTATACTATTTTAAAAATCTATCACCTAGTTGTCAGGCATGTATAATCTATGAAGGCACTTTCATTCATACTTTCTGCTCTTACAATCTTATGTATATCACTCAATTATGCTATATATTTATATATACACCCAAAATATACAACTACATGCATATATGAAAAAAAATTCCCTTCATCTTCAAAGATGGTTCAACCATATGTTACTTCATATGCCTTGTGAAATATAAGCTGCTCTTGATTTTTACAAGGCAAGAAAAGTGCCATAGCACTATACACAAAATTCAAAAGAAATTTTTAGCTTTCCAATTCACAGGGATCTTAGAATTGGTACCAGATAAAAAATATACAGATTTGTAACTGAAGAAACAGCCTGCTGTCTAATTAACTTAATTGCCATTTACTAATAATATCAGTTAACATTGAGTTGATGGATTTCTAAAGGAAATAGAACACAGTAGAAATGCTATTTGCAGAAGAGAATTGGATTAATCTCCAGTCAGATTCTGCATTATCACTGGCCCTTAAACAATAAGGGAGCAGGAGTAAATAGAAAACAGACACAAATATTCATGGAAAGTAGGGAGCCAGAGAGGACTGTTAGAATTACAGACTCACTTTGGAATTCTACAGCTGAATTTTCCAGACATATTGTAGTATTTTATTAGAAAGACGAGGGGACTGAGTCTGAGCTCTCCTGCACAGTCAATTCCAAGTTTTGAAGAGAAGTGTGTATGTACTTTCCAAGCACTTGATATAGTGCTCTGCACACAGTAAGTGCTCAGTATATACGAATGAATGAATTGGGGGAGAAGGAGAGGGAAGGAAGAAGAGTGTTGACTAAGGCAAAATGAAGCAATGTGGCCTAGTGGAGAGAGCACAAGCCTGGAAGTCAAAAGACCTTGTCTCTAACCCCAGCTCTGCCACATCTGGTTGTGACCTTGGGCAAATCAGTTAAATTCTCTGTGCCTCAGTTACCTCATCTGTAAAATGGGGATTAAGACTGAGTCCCTCGTGGAACAATGGACGTTGTCCTACCTGATTAGCTTAATCTACCCCAGTGCTTAGTACAGTGCCTGGCACATTGAAAGTGTTTAACAAATACCATTTAAAAAAAAAAAGAAGACTCTCTCCCCAAAGAAGGGTGAGAGAACAAATAGATGTTATTTCTCCTGCAAAACCTGGTTAAAGCAAAAATATTTGCTTTATTTCTTTTCCTATTTATCTTATCCCTGCCCAAAATTCATTAATAATAATCTTTCCAGCCACCTGTAATCTAGGTTTCGTCTGTGGAATGCCCTTCCCTCTTTAAACGTCAGGTTTCGTATCAAATTGATTTCTAATTGTCTATATGATGTGGATCTGGACCTCCCAAAGACAGATCATTTGTCTTCTTGAGCAGCTTAATCCATGTCTCCCTCTAGTCAGTTATGTCAGCATCAGATGGCAAGATAGATTCAGTGGGCGTCTTCTTCTGATGCTATGGGATTTAGCAAAATCAATCCAAGGAAAACTCACTCCCTTTAAATTTTGTAAACCTCCATCAAGCCCTTTTTCAGCCTTTGTCTTCTAGATTTTTATACAGGATCTTAAGCATCCTCCTGATCATTTTAGCTGACTTCTGTTGCCCCTTCTTCAGGTGTTATGTCCTTTCTACTCTCTCAACTGAGAGAAAGTCAGCTTTGAAAGGAAGCTTCCAATAGAAGCTGGATAAGGGTTATTCTACCATGCTCCTTAAAAGGTAATTTTTCTCTCCATTAGGTGCTGAAGTATAGAGCGGTCCTAGTATTTTGGCTCAAGTGGGAGTTGAGAATAATAATAACTTGTATTTGTTGTTAGTTCATTCATTCAGTCAGTCATATTAAGTGCTTACTGTGTGCAAAGCACTATACCAAGTGCTTGGGAGAGTACAATATAACAGACACATTCTTGCCCACAATGAGCTCACAGTCTAGGTACAGTGAGAACGTTAGCCTTAGAGGAATGAAGTGTGCGGGCTGGGTTGTAGTAGGAGAGTAGTGAGGCAAGGTAAGAGGGGACAAGGTGATGAAGTCCAGCGCTTAGAACAGTGCTTTGCCCATAGTAAGCGCTTAACAATTACCATCATTATTATTATTTAAAGCCAATGGTGAGGAATTTTGTTTGATGCATAGATGGATGGACAACTGCTGGAGTTTCCTGAGGAGTGGGAGACATGGTCTGAACGTTTCTGAAGGAAAATGATTCGGGCAGCAGAATGGAGTATGGACTGGAGTGGCGAGAGACGGGAGGCAGGGAGGTCAGCCAGGAGGTTGATATGATAATCAAGGGGTGGTAGGATGAGTGCTTGCATTGATGTGGCAGCAGTTTGGATGGAGAGGAAGGGGTGGATTTTAGCAATGTCGTGAAGGTAGAACTGACAGGGTTTAGTGATGGCTTGAATATGTGGGTGGAAAGAAAGAGAGGAGTGAAGGCTAATTCAAGTTTACGGGCTTGTAAGACAAGTGTATCAAGCAGTGTGCTACATGCTGGGGTAAATACAAAGTAATCATTCAGCTGTATTTATTGAGTGCTTACTCTGTGAACAGCACCATACTAAGCGCTTGGGAGAGTACAATCAAGTCAGGCACGGTCCCTGACCCACACGGGACTCACAGTAATAATATAATAATAATAATGGCATTTATTAAGCGCTTACTATGTGCAAAGCACCGTTCTAAGCGCTGGGGAGGTTACAAGGAGATCAGGTTGTCCCACGGGGGGCTCACAGTCTTAATCCCCATTTTCCAGATGAGGTAACTGAGGCCCAGAGAAGTTAAGTGACTTGCCCAAAGTCACACAGCTGACAATTGGTGGAGCCGGAATTCGAACCCATGTCCCCTGACTCCAAAGCCCGTGCTCCTTCCACTGAGCCACGCTGCTTCTCTACAGTCTAAGTAGAAGGGAGAGCACATACTGAATCTCCATTTTACAAAGAAAGAAACTGCCACACAGACAAGACTAACCCAAAATCACACAGCAGGCAAGTCGCAGAGCAAGGATAAGAACCCAAGTCCTCTGACACCAAGTCCATGCTCTTTCTGCCGGGCCACACCGCTTCAATAATAAAGAAGAATAACGGCTCCTTCTAAATCGAAATCTCTACCATTACAGTTAGCTAGTTGTCTGATTTCTTAAAGGAGAGAAGTGAAGGGAGGCACTCCTCAGGTCCAGCTCCTTGGGCTCACCAATCCTTCCAAAGGGATGTCTGAATCTGACATCCTGCAACATCTCATCTATTCGAGCCACAGCTGTCGGCATTGTGACAAGCAACATATAAATTATTCATGTCATTAAAATTCACAATCTGCAGCCCTTTCTCCTAACTAAAGGTCATTGGACTGTAACACTCTGACACACTTAAACATTCGTTTCAAGATGGTGCAGAAAATGAGAGGTTAATTTCTCAACGGGAAATAGAGTATATCAACATTGTCAACTAATTTGTTCCCTGCATCAGTTCAAAGATAACGTTGCCTTTGAGGTCGATGTGTTTTAGATCACTATATTTATGCCCCAACATACTGGTGTGAAAACAAATCAATGAACCCACAATTCTTGTATTTAAATCCAATATATTTCCATTCCACATGCTGATTCAGATTTCACTGAGCAGTCAAGGCTCTGCATTAAGGAAACGAGTTCCATAATATTTATTTGTTTCAATAACATGTGCAGGCACACATACACACACACGTGTGTGTGTGTGTGTGTGTGTGTGTGTGTGCGCGCGCGTATGCAGAATCCTTCTTTTCCAACACCACAGCATCTTGGATCACTTGCACTGTCCACCTCCTTTGCTCTTATGCTCAAGTCGCTGAACGCTGACGGCAGAAATCTAAACATCAAGCTGACCTTGTCCACTTCAAGTTTTTCCTTTCTTGCCTTCACCCTGCCCTCTCCTCTGCCCGGCAAAACTATTTCTCTTCCCTTATTGACACCCATGCCCATCATCTAGCCTGTTGTTCCAGATATTGAACTCCCTCCTCAGACCCCCATCCACCAGCCCCCCCAACCCCCCACATCCCCATCCCTTGGCCCCAATTATCCGGCCATCTACTTAATTAAGCAAATACCATGAGGTCGGAGTTCCCCCAAATCCCCCCTCCCCCTCCTCAATCCCCCCTCCTCCCGGCCCCCCTTTTCAGCTTTCCCATCCTTCCCAGCAGTTTCTCTAGAGGAGATCACCTGCCTTCTCTCAAGTGCCACCCCCTCCACATGCACATTGGACCCCATTCCCTCGCACCTTATAAAAACTCTCACCCCTTCCCTCCTTAACTACTATCTTCAGCTGCTCACTCTCCAATGGCTTCTTTCCCACTGCCTTCAAACATGCCCATGTCTTCCACATCTTAAAAAAACCCTCCCTTGACCCCACAGCCCTCTCCAGTTATCGCCCCAGGTCTCTCCTACCTTTCCTCTCCAAATTCCTTGAGTGAGTCATCTGCACTCTCTGCCTCAAATTCCTCTCCTCCAACTCTCTCCTGGACCCCCTCCAATCTGGCTTCCGCCCCCTTCGCTCCACTGAAAGGTCACCAATGACTTCCTTCTTGCCGAATCCAATGGCTCCTGCTCCATCCTAATCCTCCTCCACCTCTCAACTGCCTTTGTCACTGTGGACCATCCCCTTCTCCTGGATATGTTTCCAACCTTATCTTCATGGACTCCGTCATCTCCTGGTTCTCCTCTTATCTTTCTGGCTGTTCATTCTCCGTCTCCTTCATGGGCTCCTCCTCCTCCTCCCATTCCCTAACTGTAGGGGTTCCTCAAGGATCAATTCTTGGTCCCCTTCTATTCTCCATCTACACTTGCTCCTTTGGAGAACTCATTTGCTCCCACCCTTCAACTACCTTCGCTATGTGGATGACACCCAAATCCACATCTCCTTTCCTGTTCTCTCTCCCTCCCTCCAGGCCAGCATCTCCCTTCTTCGGGACATCTCCAGCTGGATGTCCACCATGTTCAAGACTGAACGCCTTAGCTTCCCTCCCAAATCCTGTCCTCTCCCGAACTTTCTCATCACTGTAGATGGCACAACCATCCTTTCTTTCTCTCAAGCCCATAACCTTGGTGTCATCCTTGACTCCACTCTCTCATTCAACCCACATATCCAATCCATCATCAAATCCTGCGTGTCTCACCTTCACAACGTCGCCAAGATCCAACCTTTCCTTCTCCATCCAAACCGCTATCACGTTAGAACAGTCTCTCAAACTATTCCTCCTGGATTATTGCATCAGCCTCCTTTCTGACAACCCAACCTCATGTCTCTCCCCACTTCAGTCCATACTTCATTCTGCTGCCCGGATTATCTTTCTACAGAAACATTCAGGGCATGACACAACTCCCCCCTGTTCCAACAAAAAAAAAAATCTCCAGTGGTTGCCAAACTACCTCCATATCAAACACCTCATCCTCACTATTGGCTTTAAAGCTTTCCCTCACCTTGCCCCTTCCTACCTCACTTCCCTTCTCTCCTTCCACAAACCAGCCTGCACATTCTGCTCCTGTGGTTCAAACCTTCTCACTGTGCCTCAATCTCACCTGTCTCACCACTGATCCCTGACCCACGTCCTACCTCTGGCCTGGAACACCCTCCCTCCTCAAATCTGCCAAACAATCCCTCTTCCCCACTTCAAAGTCCTACTGAAGGCACACCTCCTCCAAGAGGCCTTCCCAGACTAATCCCTGCTTTTCCTCAGCTCCCCCTCCCTTCCGCATCACCACAACTCACTCTCTTTGCTCTTTCCCCCCTCCCCACCCCACAGCACTTATGTATCCATGTATATATATCTACAATTCTATTAATTTATATTAATGCCTGTTTACTTGTATTGATGTCTATCTCCCCCATCCCTAGACTGTGAGTCTGTTGTGGGCAGGAATTGTCTCTCTTTATTGCTGTATTGTACTTTCCAAGAGCTTAGTACAGTGATCTGCAAAGAGTAAGCGCTCAATAAATACAATTGATTGAATGAATGAAGGGATTGTGTGTTGAACAGACACACACTAGTTCTCTGTCAGTAGAGTAAAAACATGCATTGTGGCAGAGATGTGTGTACTTGAAAATATATCACTGCTAAGATTTTATAAAGATAATGATGCCAAAGCCTATTTTTTTCCTCCCTTAATATTTAGTAATTTTACAAGTAAAAGGGGAAAAAATCCACTTTCTCATTGCATATGCATGTACACTATTTCACCACTGTTAAGTTTATCAACTCTAATTTAGAATTTACTTAAACAAAAATTTCCAATCCAAAGCTTTCTAAAGTGTAGAATAGATAAATTTTGTTCTCGCTGCAAAGTGTATCCAGAAGTATCCAAAGGTGAAATCAGGAATGGGATTTTTGCTGCCTTTTATTTGTTGTCCTGTAGTTGAAAAGTGCAAGTAAATTCTCTAACCAGTGTATTGTGGAATAACTTGCAGTTAAAAGCTATAGCAAGTAGAACAAACCAGGAAGGTGACTGCTCCCTTTTCTTAATTGTGTGCGCCTGGAAAAAATATATATGAGGAAAGATGGATTTTGAGCATTCTAGCTGTATTTTCTATTCATATCCTCCATTAGAATATAAGCTTTTGGTAATATAAGTAATAATAATTGTGGTATTCTTATTATAAGCCATGCATTATATTAAACACTGTGGTAGAAACAATATAATCGATTCTGATAGCCTCCCCATCCCACATGGGACTTGCAGTCTAGTGGGGCGGGAGAACAGATATTTAATCCCCATTTTACATATAAGGAAATGAAAGAACAGCAAAGTTAAGTGACTTGCCCAAGCTCACACAGTAGGTGGAACCAGAATTAGAACAATAATAATAACAATAATGGTATTTAAGTGCTTACTATGTGCCAAGCACCGGTCTAAGCACCAGGGTAGTTACAAGGTATACAGGTTGTACCACGTGGCACTGAGTCTTAATCCCCATTTTAAAGATGAGATAATTGAGGCACAGAGAAGTGAAGTGACTTGCCCAAGGTCGTGCAGCAGCAGAAAAGTGGCAGCGCCGGAATTAGAAACCATGTCTTCGGACTCCCAAGCCTGTGGAATGGCTGCGGCCCTGTTCGATTTCACTGGCTCCAGTTCTCTCATTCGTTCAGTTGTATTTATTGAGCGCTTACTGGGTACAGAGCACTGTTTGTCAGCTGTGTGACCGGGCAAGTCACTTAATTTCTTTGTGCCTCAGTTCCCTCATCTGTAAAATGGGGATTAAGACTGTGAGCCCCAGAATGCATGTCAACGTTTACAGAGGCAACCTGATCACCTTGTATCCCCTCAGTGCTTAGAACAGTGCTTTGCACATAGTAAGCCCTTAACAAATACTATTATTATTATTATTATTATTATTATTATTATTATTATTATTATTATTATTATTACTACTACTAAACCACGCAGTTCTCTTGACTCCCAGGCTGTGCCTCCTCCACTAGGCAACACTGCTAGCAATCGTATTTATTAAGCACTTCCTAGGTGTACAGCCAGCTCAATGGAAAGAGTACGGGCTTGGGAGTCAGAAGTCATGGGTTCTAATCCCAACTCCGCCACTTGTCAGCTGTGTGACTTTGGGCAAGTCACTTCACTTCTCTGTGCCTCAGTTCCCTCATCTGTAAAATGGGGGTTAAGACTGTGAGCCCCACGTGGGACAACCTTGATTACCTTGTATCCCCCCCAACGCTTAGAACAGTGCTTGGCACATAGTAAACACTTAACAAATACCATCACTATTATTATTACTAGGCACTGGGAAAGAAAAATACAGAATCAATCAATCAATCAATCGTATTTATTGAGCGCTTACTGTGTGCAGAGCACTGTACTAAGCGCTTGGGAAGTACAAGTTGGCAACATATAGAGACAGTCCCTACCCAACAGTGGGCTCACAGTCTAAAAGGGGGAGAAGAAGAAATGTGGGTATGGTCCCTAGCTCCCAGTGGGCTCCGGATTCAGGAATGAGGAGAGCAGGGGGAAGGCTGGTCACAGACAAACAAGGAAAGCAGAGCAAAAATATAATCAATCGATGGTATTTATTGAGTGCTTACTATGTGCAGAGCGCTGTACTAAGCCCGGGAGAGAGTACAATACAACAGAATTTGCATTCACATTCCCTGTCCATGAAAAGCTTAAGAGGATGTGGAGAAACCAGAAACGAGCAGCAGGATTTCAGGCTCCTCACAGCTCAGACTACCAGTCACAGAAATCACAACTTTGGCCACGGTGGTGACCTTTTTGATTTCCTAAAAACTGCCAAGGCCTCCCCTGCCATTGATCAGATCTTTACAGGGCTGGATAAGGGGTCAGTGAGTGACTCAGTGGCTTTGAGCCTGTTGTTGGGTAGGGATTGTCTCTTTGTTCCTGCCTTGTACTTCCCAAACGCTCAGTACAGTGCTCTGCACACAGTAAGCGCTCAGTAAATACGATTGAATGAATGAATGAATTGGGGGCGGAGTGGAGGACGGTAGGGAGACAGCTTCTCTAACTGTGGCATTTATTAAGCACTTACTATGTGCCAAGCACTGTTTTAAGCACTGGGGTAGATACGAGTCAATCAGGTTGGACACAGTCCCTGTCTCATCATCAATCGCATTTATTGAGCGCTTACTATGAGCAGAGCACTGTACTAAGCGCTTGGGAAGTACAAATTGGCAACATATAGAGACAGTCCCTACCTGACAGTGGGCTCACAGTCTAAAACAGTCACAGCTTACAGTCTCACATCAGGCTCACACTCTCGATTCCCAGAGAAGCAGCATGGCTCAGTGGAAAGAGCCCGGGCTTTGGAGTCAGAGGTCATGGGTTCGAATTCCGGCTCTGCCAATTGTCAGCTATGTGACTTTGGGCAAGTCACTTCACTTCTCTGTGCCTCAGTTACCTCATCTGTAAAATGGGGATTAAGACTGTGAACCCCATGTGGGACAACCTGATCACCTTGTAACCTCCACTTAGAACAGTGCTTTCCACATAGTAAGCGCTTAATGCCATTATCATTATTATTATTATTTTCCAGGTGAGCTAACTGAGGCCCAGAGAAGTTAAGTGACTTGACTAAGGTCACACAGCAGACACATGGCAGAGCCAGGATTAGAACCCACATCCTCTGACTCACAGGCCCAGGATCTTTCCAATAGGCCATGCTGCTTCTTGTAAATCAATCAATCAATCAATTGCATTTATTGAGCGCTTACTGTGTGCAGAGCACTGTACTAAGCGCTTGGGAAGTACAAGTTGGCAACATATAGAGACGGTCCCTACCCAACAGTGGGCTCACAGTCTAAAAGAAATGGAACCGTGGACAGATCACACTGCTACCGCTGTGGACGGAGAACCCGAAACTTCATCAGGCTGTACTTCCCAAGTGCTTCTTACAGTGCACCACACGAGGTGGGCGCTCAATAAATGCCACTTCCATGCTACAACATATACATAGAGCAGGGAGCGAGTTATTCTTCATATTTCAAGAATACATGACTAGTAATAAATTTCACCTCCGACCTAGGTGTCACTTGCACCTATTTTCAGTTTCTGAATCAACTGTGATCTTTCTAACCTCAGTACTATGATTGTTTTACTCCATTTCTACAATGACAATATAAATCGCTTAAGGATTTTTGTATGGAAGGTTAAGTGTTATTTTAAAACTATTAGGAACTTACGATATTATTAAGAGGCCTGTGAGAGGTATAGTCTTCAGAATGCTCTTGGAACCTCAGGATAAACCATTGTTTGTGTGTAAATTATTAATTAGGATTACAGATTCCAGTTTCACAGCCAGTTTGGAGATGTCAAAATATCTGGATGAAGGTAAATGAAAAGCAAAATATGTCATTACTTTTGATTAGCATCACACCAATTTAGCAACTTAATCACCTTTACTGTTGTGACAAAATAATAACAGGGCAATGACTCCCATTCAGAGCTCACATTTACGGTAATTCCTTTTATGCCAGATCCTTGACAACACAAAGTGTTCAAGCTACTATATAATTTTTTTATTATTGAAATTTAAAATATATTATTGTCTCTATAATTAAATAATGCAATTCACCAGCATTAGGCACATTAGAAGAGCAATACTTAAGAAAAAGGACGTCCTTGTGTTTACCCATTACTAAATATAATCAGAAAGGATGGAACACCTAAGAGTGAATCCTTCACCACTATAAAAACACAAAGTAAACAATAAAAGGTAACCATAACCACAGTTTCTCAAGACCAATGGCACACTTCAGTGACTTTAGTCATATGGCCTCTGCTTGGGGTTGTTGTTAAGGAGTAAAGAAAAGTAAGAAATGACTTGCTCAAAAGAGAAGGAGTTTGAAAAATGATTAGCAAGTGGAGTTCCCTCTTCCCGGTGTTTAGTACGGTGCCTGGCACATAGTAAGGCACTTAAATAATATCACAAAGAAAAAAAAACAAAAAAAAAAAAAACCATACTCTGAAGTCCACTCTTCCTTCACAAGAAAAAAAAAGACCACCACAAGAAGATAAAAGGGTGAGATGCAGAAAAGTGGAAGACAGTTTGGTCTAGGGGAAAGATTATGCGCTGGGAATCTGGAGATCTGTCTAATGTTTCTGTGCCTCAGTTTCCTCCTTAGTTTGCTGCTTAGAAGCAGCATAGCTCAGTGGAAAGAGCACGGGCTTTGGAGTCAGTGGTCATAGGTTCAAATCCCGGCTCCGCCAATTGTCAGCTGTGTGGCTTTGGGCAAGTCACAACTTCTCTGTGCCTCAGTTACCTCATCTGTAAAATGGGGATTGATTGTAAGCCCCCCGTGAGGCAACCTGATCACCTTGTAACCTCCCCAGCACTTAGAACAGTGCTTTGCACATAGTACGCACTTAATAAATGTCATTATTATCGTTATTATTATTCTCCTATCTCCTACCAGATTGTAAACTCCTAGGGAGATCATGTCTACCAACTTTGCTGTACTCACCCATAAGCTTAGTACAGTGAAGTCCACAAAGTCAGCACTCAAATACCATGACGATAAAATTAGACAACTGATGTCTTTTTTTTTTATTTTAATTTATTAAGTGCTTATTATGTGCCAGGCACTGTACTAGTCTTAATCCCCATTTTATAGATGAGAAAACTGAGGCACAGAGAAGTGAGACCGAAGGTCGCACAGCAGACGAGTGTTAGAATGGGATTAGAACCCAGGTCCTTTTGATTTCCAGGCTCATGCTCTATCCACCAGGCCATGCAGTGTCTATAGAAAAGGTAAAAACCCTCTTCAATTATGAGTATCATTATTTCCATGAACATTTAAAACAATGACATTGAAATTTTCTGGCCAACTTGGGGTACTTTTGTGACTTTGATGAATCCAACTCTACTGGCTAATAATAATAGTATTCGTTAAGCACTTACTATGTGCCAGGCACTGTTTTTTTTTAATTGGCATTTATTATCAATCAATCGTATTTATTGAGTGCTTACTGTGGTGCTTATTAAGTGCTTACTATGTGCAAAATACTGTTCTAAGCACTGGGGAGGTTACAAAGTGATCAGGTTGTCCCACGGGGGGCTCACAGTCTTAATCCCCATTTTGCAGATGAGGTAACTGAGGCCCAGAGAAGTGAAGTGACTTGCCCACAGTCACACAGCTGACAATTGGCGGAGCCGGGATTTGAACCCATGACCTCTGACTCCAAAGCCCGTGCTCTTTCCATTGAGCCACGCTGTTCTAAGCGTTGGGGTAGATACAGGTAAATCAGGGCGGACACGGTCCATGTGGGGCTCACGGTCTCAATCCCCATTTTCCAGATAAGGTAACTGAGGTACAGAGAAGTGAAACGACTTGCCCAGGGTCACACAGCAGATAAGTGGTAGAGCCGGGATCAGAACCCATGACCTTCTGACTCTCGGGCCTGTGCTCTATTCACTACACCATGCTGCTCCTCTATCGTTTTGCTGTGATGCAGTAACTATCATAAAGAGAAAATTTCATTAACTATGAGCTCCACGAAAATAAACATTCCAATTTATGACCGATCTCTTGCTTTTCAGCGCATTCGGAAACAAATACTTAGCTCCTGTGTGAAACATCATTGCCATCCAGTGGCTAGCTGCAAATCTTAAAATTTCCTTTCATATTCTATCAGAATCCGAGTTAACTTTTTAAGAACGTCTGTATGGTTTTATTATCCTATGTCAGGATTCATAATACTTGCCTTACATGAACTGCAGCCAGAGATTTGGCATTTATTGTTTTTTTAGTCCACTTAATCCACTAAGAAAATGTCCGCCTTTCATTCTTATGAGGAAAAAAAAAAATACTATTGGATGAAGAAACAACGTAAGGAGTCCAGCTAAATAGATCTGTGGATTTTCTCAATGCCTCACGAGGTAGGATTTTTTTTAATGATCCAGATAATTTTCATTAATTAAATTCTACAAAGTACATTCGTAGTTGAAAATATATGGCAGCGATATAAATGGACATCTACATCCTTGGTTAACGGGAATAAATGTTAAATTATAAAGTAATGGTTTCATAATTTTATAATAATTCACAATCTGTCACAAAATCTCTTTTAGTAGAGCTAATTATATTGTAGAGAGGTGAGGAAGCTAGGAAAAACAGAAAAAATGACCTTACGATGCATCGAGTCAAAAAATTCAGGAAATCACAAATGACTAGTAAAAAATGTGCTTGCTTTTTTAATTGCTTGTTTTCCTTAAAAATGTTCCAATAAGCAAATTATGGATATTAATATATTAAAATGAAATTATAATTGCAAATTAAAATATAATCCAGCAGCACCTTTCAGATTGTTCCTATTGGTTAAATCCATTTTCCAAGCAGCCTAAAAATTCTCACTAGATGTTCTTTAGATTTTGCATTTCCACTTGTTTTCCTATCAGGCATCTGGGCCCTCCTTGGGAAATAGTGTTCATTATTCTGTGAAAATTAGATATATTTGCTCTACTTTGACAACCACCTGAGTCTTTTCAGCACCCTTGTGTGGGAGCTTTGTCAAAGTAATTAAAGAAGAAGAAAGATTTAATTAATCTGGGGAAGGGGATTAAAATGGGTGGGGCCAGGTGGTTTCCAATTAAGTTCTACCCTATGGGAATCCTGAGAAGTCCAAGGCCTTTTCTGCTAGAGTCCTGGGTATTAACCATCAGCTGCAGAGCAAACAGCTGTTCCAGTAATTAGATTTTGCTTTCCTGACTTCAGAAATGGTATTGTCCAGGTCCTTCTTTGTGATAAAAAGAGGGATCAAAATTGAACCACTCCTACCATCTTTACCCAAAGCACACCCATTTCTCTTGAAATCTTACCCTCATGAAGCCCATTATAAGAGCAGCCTTGAAATAAGTTCAAAATGCCAGCTTCCATTTTTTTTTTTTAGCAAGGCAACAGCAGGGCCCCAGGAAATTAAACAAGTGCCACGAACAGTTTTTCTACTCAACCAATAAATTGTTACCGAGAATAAGTGAACAGTTATTTACAAGGTTGCTTTCCTGCAAGATGCTGTGACTGCACAGGTTGCAAATATCAAAGATCTGAGAAAATACACTGCTGTTTAAAGCTACAAAGGACTGTGATCTGTGCAGCCTTAACTCACATACTATGCTTCATCACAACTGTATAGTTACTGCTCTGCACACAGTAAGAATTCAATAAATATCACTGATTAATTGCTCACTCCTAGCCAGAGAGGAGGGTGGAATTATAATTCATTTTTTAGGGTTTCCTACTTAAAATTTACAGATCAGAGAGATGTCAGGAGATGAACAGGAAATGCAGCACTAAGCATCTGTATCACCTTCTTTTATTGTCCATAAATCTACTATACTTTGTACCTTAGAATGCGAGCCACTTAGGGGATAAGGGCTCTGTCTGATATCATCTTGTTGCTTAGTGCTTGGCGCTAAGCACTGTATATATATATATATATATATATATATACACCTGTATATATGTATATATGTTTGTACATATTTATTACTCTATTTATTTATTTATTTATTTTACTTGTACATATCTATTCTATTTATTTTATTTTGTTAGTATGTTTGGTTTTGTTCTCTGTCTCCCCCTTTTAGACTGTGAGCCCACTGTTGGGTAGGGACTGTCTCTATATGTTGCCAATTTGTACTTCCCAAGCGCTTAGTACAGTGCTCTGCACATAGTAAGCGCTCAATAAGTACGATTGATGATGATGATGATGGCGCTTACTGATAAATCAATAGTACTTACTGAGCACCTAATGTGGGCAAAGGACCGCAACAAGATCTTGAAAGAAGACCTAATCCCTGCCTTCAAGGAATTTACAATAAAGGGAAGGAGTCAGACACACACAAACACACATACAAAAATTGCAGTTAGGAGTAAAAAGAGAAAGGAATGATGAATATGTGAATGGGTAAATGCTTAAAAAGAAGTAATTTAGGCTGTGGCTTTCTGAAGCCAATGTTCATGTCTAGTTACTCTTCCTCTCTCTCAAACTCTTAGTACAGTGCTCTGCTAAAATGCTCAATAAATAGCATTGGTTAATTGTAGATTATATGCAGTGGAAAGAGACTGCACTGGGAATCAAGAGAGCTGGGTTCTAGTTCTGCCCACTGTTGTCTAATACAAACAAGGTGTATTAAGAAAAGTCTAGGACCTGGGCTGGCTCATCAACCTGGGATCTCATCCTGGCTCTGCCACTTGTTTGCTGTGTGCCTTGGGCAAGTCACTTCACTTCTCTGTGCCTCAGTTACCTCATCTGTAAAATTCATTCATAGATTCAATCGCATTTATTGAGCGCTTACTGTGTACTAAGCGCTTGGAAAGTACAATTCGGCAACAGACAGAGACAACCCCTACCCAACAACGGGCTCACAGTCTAGAAGAGGATAATGATGGTCTTTGTTAAGCATTTACTATGTGCCAAGCACTGGGGTAGACTCAAGGTAATCAGGTTGTCCCACGTGGGGCTCACAGTCTTTAGTCCCCATTTTACAGATCAGGTAACTGAGGTACAGAGAAGTTGTGACTTGACCAAAGTCACCCAGCTGACAAGCAGTGGAGCCGGGATTTGAACCCATGACCTCTGACTCCCAAGCCCGGGCTCTTTCCACTGAGCCACGCTGCTTCTCTAAGACAAGACAAGATCACAGGGCTTAGAATAATGCCTGACACATAGTAAGTGCTTAACAAACATGACGATTATTATTATTGTTACTGCCAAGCATTTAGATCATGAGGAAATTTACTTTCACCCACGGTGTCCATTCTGAATCCCATCCACCCCTACCCTTCTTTTTTTTAATGGTTTTTGTTAAGCACTTACTATTTGCCAGGTACTGTACTAAGTACTGAGATAGATACAAGCTCATCAGGTTGGACACATCATTTAATTCTGTTTGTTCTGACGATTTTGACACCTTTCTATAGGTTTTGTTGTTTGTCTCCCCCTTCTAAACTGTGAGCCAGTTATTGGGTAGGGACTGTCTCTATATGTTGCCGACTTGTACTTCCCAAGCGCTTAGTACAGTGCTGTGCACACAGTAAGCGCTCAATAAATACGATTGAATACTAAGGCGACCCTCAATGACTGAATTACAGCTCCACCAACCAGAGTCATGGAGAGAGGCAAGGGAGCTTTGGGCAGGTTTGGCAGCTGTGCCAAGATGTCTTTTGTCTGGGGCAGGAAGGAGGGAAAGAGGAGTTAGGAAGACCCCCACAGCGACTTGCCGGCTTTTCTGAGCACCTCTCCTCCCCTTCCCACCCTTCATGCTGTGGCCTCTGGTTTGGTCTTCCTCAAGTGAGCACGAGGGGCTGTAGAGTAGGTCTAGACTGTAAACTCATTGTGGGCAGGGAATGTGTCTTAACACTCTGTTATACCATTCTCTCCCAAGAGCATAGTATGGTACTCTGCACATAAGTGCTCAATAAATGAGAAGTGGCGTGGCTTAGTGGATAGAGCATGGGTTTCGGAGTCAGAAGGACCTGGATTCTAATCCCGGCTCCACCATGTGTCTGTCGTGTGACCTTAATAACGACAATAATGTTGGTATTTGTTAAGCACTTATGTGCCAAGCACTGTTCTAAGCACTGGGGTAGATACAAGGTCATCAGGTTGTCCCACGTGGGGCCCACAGGCTTCACCCCCATTTTACAGATGAGGGAACTGAGGCCCAGAGAAGTGAAGTGACTTGCCCAGAGTCACACAGCTGACAAGTGGCGGAGCCGGGATTAGAACCCACAACCTCTGACTTTCAAACCTGGGCTCTGGGCTGGTCACTTAACTCCTTGCGGCCTTAGTTACCTCATCTAATAATAATAATAGTTATGGTATTTGTTAAGCTCTTATTATGTGTCAGACACCGTTCTAAGCGCTGGGGTAGACAGAAAATAATCAGGTTGGACACAGTCCCTGTCCCACATAGTCTTAATCCCCATTTTTACAGATGGACTGAGGGATCTTTGTATAGAAATGCTCTGAATACGTCACTCCCCTCCTCAAAAATCTCCAGTGGTTGCCTGTCAACCTACGAATCAAGCAAAACTCCAAACTCTCGGCTTCAAGGCTGTCCATCCCCTCGCCCCCTCCTACCTCACCTCCCTTCTCTCCTTCTCCAGCCCAGCCCACACCCTCCGCTCCTCTGCCACTAACCACCTCACTGTACCTCGTTCTCGCCTGTCCCGCCATCGACCCCCAGCCCACATCCTCCCCCTGGCCTGGAATGCCCTCCCTCCACACATCCACCAAGTTAGCTCTCTTCCTCCCTTCAAAACCCTACCGAGAGCTCTCCTCCTCCAAGAGGCCTTCCCACACTGAGCCCTCCTTTTCCTCTCCTCCTCCCCATCCCCCCCCCGCCCTACCTCCTTCCCCTCCCCACAGCACTTGTATATATTTGTACAGATTAATTACTCTATTTATTTTACTTGTACATATTTACTATTCTATTCATTTTGTTAATGTTGTGCATATAGCTATAATTCTATTTGTTCTGACGATTTTGACACCTGTCTACATGTTTTGTTTTGTCGTCTGTCTCCCCCTTCTAGACTGTGAGCCCATTGTTGGGTAGGGACCATCTCTATATGTTGCCAACTTGTACTTCCCAAATGCCTAGTACAGTTCTCTACACACAGTAAGTGCTCAATAAATATGACTGAATGAATGAATATAAAATAACAACAACAATAATAAATACCACTGATTAATTGAATAATGACCTTCTTCCAACTGGACCTTCAGAGATGAACTAGGAGCTGGATGGCGATAGGCACAGTGAGTAACCCCTATTTGTGCGAATCACTATCTATCTCCACAGGTGGGATAACAGACAGGGAGGATTTTAAAGGAACCCTGGAAACGTGCCAGCTCCTCTCCTGTGCTTCCCATTCCCTGCAATTTAAAAGGAGAGCAATCCCTTTAAAAACCAAACAAGCTGCTCAGGCTAGCTTGAATTCATTCAATTGTATTTACTGAACGCTGACTGTGTGCAGAGCGCTGGACTAAGCGCTTGGGAAGTACAAGTTGGCAACATATAGAGACGGTCCCTACCCAACAACGGGCTCACAGTCTAGAAGGGGGAGACAGAGAACAAAACAAAACATGTGGACAGGATCCTGATTATCTTGTATTTACCCCAGCTCTTAGTACAGAGCTTAGTACATCAATCAATCAATCGCATTTATTGAGCGCTTACTGTGTGCAGAGCACTGTACTAAGCGCTTGGGAAGTGCAAGTCGGCAATACATAGAGACAGTCCCCACCCAACAGCGGGCTCACAGTCTAGAAACATGGTACTCACTTAAGTATCATCATAATAATTATTATTATTAAGGCCAAGGGGGGTGTTATTTGCGGGAGGGGGCTAATTGAGTCTCAGGTTCAGGACAGGTCACTCCGCTCTTCAAAAAACTCCAGTGGTTGCCCATCCACCTCTATATCAAACAAAATGTCCTCACCATTAGCTTTAAAGCACTTCATCATGTCCCCTCCTATCTCACCTCACTTCTCTCCTCCTACAACCCAGCCCGCACACTTCACTCCTCTAGTGTTAACCTTCTCACTGTGCCTCCATCTCACCTGTCTCGCCACCTACCCCTGGCCCACATCCTTCCTCTGGACTGGAACGTCCTCCTTCCTCAAATCTGACAGACAATTACTCTACCCCCGTTCAAAGCCTTATTGAAGGCACATCTCCAAAGATAATAATAATAATTATGGTATTCGTTAAGTGCTTATTACGTGTCAGGCACTGTTCTAAGTGCTGGGGTGGATACAAGCAAATTGGGTTGGACACAGTCCCTGTCCCGCAGGGAGCTCACAGTCTCAATCCCCATTTTACAGATGGGGTAACTGAGGCCCAAAGCAGTGACATGACTTGTCAAAGGTCACACAGCAGACAAGTGGCAGAGCCAGGACTAGAAGCCATGATCTTCTGAACCCCAGGCCCTTGCTCTATCCACTACAAAATGCCGCTCCAAGAGGCCTTCTCATACTTAATCATCATCACAATGGCATTTGTTAAGCACTTACTATGTGTAAAGCACTGTTCTAAGCGCTGGGGGGTGATACAATGTGATCGGGTTGTCCCGCATGGGGCTCACAGTCATCATCCCCATTTTCCAGATGAGGTAACTGAGGCTCCGAGAAGTGAAGTTGGGTAAGGACTGTCTCTATATGTTGCCAACTTGTACTTCCCAAGCGCTTAGTACAGTGCTCTGCACACAGTAAGCGCTCAATAAATACAATTGATTGATTGATTGAAGTGACTTGCCCAAGGTCACACAGCAGACATGTGGCCGGAGTGGGGATTCGAACCCATGACCTCTGACTCCAAAGCCCGGGCTTTTCCCACTGAGCCACGCTGCTTCTCCCTACTTTTCCTCATCTCCCACTCCCGTCTGCATCACCCTGACTTGCTCCCTTTGTTCTTCCCCCCTCTCTGCCCCACAGCACTTTTATGTACATATCTGAAATTGTATTTATTTGTATCAATGTCTGTCTCCCCGGGACTAGACAGTGAGCTCGCTGTGGGCAGGGAATGTCATCGTTTATTGTTGTGTTATACTTTCCCAAGCGCTTAGTACAGTGCTCTGCACACAGTCAGCACCCAAATAGGATGGAATGAGACTGAGCCAGACTGAGCCCCTTCCTTCCTCTCCCCCTCGTCCCCCTCTCCATCCCCCCATCTTACCTCCTTCCCTTCCCCACAGCACCTGTATATATGCATATATGTTTGTACATATTTATTACTCTATTTATTTATTTATTTTACTTGTACGTATCTATTCTATTTATTTTATTTTGTTAGTATGTTTGGTTTTGTTCTCTGTCTCCCCCTTTTAGACTGTGAGCCCACTGCTGGGTAGGGACTGTATCTATATGTTGCCAACTTGTACTTCCCAAGAGCTTAGTACAGTGCTCTGTACACAGTAAGCGCTCAATAAATACGATTGATGATGATAAATGAATGAGGCTCCATAAACCCCCTGGACTTGAGCCCTTTGAGCTCCTGCATTAATGCATATCCACTTTAAAATTGGCCACAACGCTTCACGCCTGCTCATTCATTGCGCTCCTTTGCCTCAGTATGAGAAAGATGAGCAGGGATGAGAAAGAGACTTGGCACAGCACAAGTCACCGGTGCTATAATTAATCAATTTCTCTATGCAAGTTCCCGGCCCTGAAATCTCAAGTCCAAAGCATTTCCACTGTTCCTGACGGGAGAGTCCATCACGTCAGGTAAAACGTACAGAAGCGTGATGGGTGGCTGTGTTTAAAGTGCAGAGGAGGTACAAAAGTACTGAGAGAGTTGGGAGAACAAACCTAGTTACCACTTAATAAATTCTGTAAGAAACATAAATCGATCGTATTTATTGAACATTTACTGTGAGCAGAGCATTGTACACGGGCTTCGGAGTCAGGGGTCATGGGTTCAAATCTCAACTCCGCCAATTGTCAGCTGTGTGACTTTTAGAAGCAGCGTGGCTCAGTGGAAAGAGCATGGGCTTTGGAGTCAGAGGTCATGGATTCGAATTCCGGCTCCACCACATGTCTGCTGTGTGACCTTGGGCAAGTCGCTTAACTTCTCTGAGCCTCAGTTACCTCGTTTGTAAAATGGGGATTAAGACTGTGAGCCCCACGTGGGACAACCTGATCACTTTGTATCCCCCCAGCGCTTAGAACAGTGCTTTACACATAGTAAGCGCTTAACAAATGCCAACATTATTATTATTATTATTATTATTATTTAGGCAAGTCACTTAACTTCTCTGTACCTGTTACCTTATCTGTAAAATGGGGATTAAGACTGTGAGCCCCCCGTGGGACAACCTGATCACCTTGTAACCTCCCCAGCACTTAGAACAGTGCTTTGCATATAGTAGGTGCTTAATAAATGCCATCATTATTATTACTAAGTGCTTGGGAGAGTACAATATAACAGAGTTTGTGGAAAGGTCCCCTGCCCACAACAAGTTTACAATCTAGAAGGGGAGAAAAAAATTAATATAACCAGTCTTTTAGCTTAGAACAGTGCTTTGCATATAGTAGGTGCTTAATAAATGCCATCATTATTATTACTAAGCGCTTGGGAGAGTACAATATAACAGAGTTTATAGAAAGGTCCCCTGCCCACAACAAGTTTACAATCTAGAAGGGGAGAAAAAATTAATATAACCAGTCTTTTGTGTGTTCAGTGTAGTTTGGACCAGGGGTTTCCCCCCCACCCCTCTCCACACATACACACACATGACACACAAACACAATTGCAGGCAAATTTCATCAGTGGTGACTGCTTCAAATATGAAGGATGACTCTCTAGACGGTAAACTCATTAATAGTAACAATAATTGTGATAATAGTTAAGCACTTACTATGTGCCAGGCACTGTACTAAGTGTTGGGGTAGATACAAGGTAATTGGGTTGGACACAGTCTCTGGCCCACATTGGGCTCACAGCCTTAATCCCCATTTTACAGATGGGGTAATTGAAGGACAGAGAAGTGAAGTGACTTGTTCAAGGTCACACAGAGGACAAGCGGCAGAGCCGGGATTATAACCAGGTCCTTCTGAAACTCAGGCCTGTGCTCTATCCACTAGGACATTCTGGGAACACATCTAGCAACTCTGTTTTTTTGTATCTTCTCAAGCACTTAGTCCAGTGGTCTGCACACAGTAAGTGCTCAATAAATCGCATTCGTTAATTGACTATATTTAGCCCTCCAAATGGGACAGGGGCTGTTCAGCCTGATTATCTTGAATCTACCCTAGTGCTTGGCACAGAGTAACAAGCGGCACGGCGTAGTGGATAGAGAACGTCCCAGGAGTCAGAAGGTCGTGGTTTCTAATCCTGCTCTGCCGCTTGTCTGCTGTGTGACCTTAGGCAAGTCACTTCACTTCTCTGGGCCTCAGTTACCTCGTCATTAAAATGGGGACTGAGACAGCCCCTCGTTTGATAGGGACTGTGTCCAACCCAATTTGCTTGTTCCACCCCAGTGCTTAGTACAGTATTCATTCATTCAATTGTATTTATTGAGCTCTTACTGTGTGCAGAGCACTGTACTAAGCACTTGGGAAGTACAAGTTGGCAACATACAGAGATGGTCCCTACCCAACAACGGGCTCACAGTCTAGAAGGGGGAGACAGACAACAGAACAAAACATTTGAACAGGTGTCAAGTCATCAGAATAAATAGAAGTAAAGCTGGATGCACAGCATTAACAAAATAAAATAAACAGAATAGTCAATATGTACAATAGTAAATGTGTCCAGTGATTCCAGTATACGAGAAGCAGCATGGTTCAGTGGAAAGAGCCCAGGCTTGGGAGTCAGAGGTCATGGGTTCTAATCCCGGCTCCACCACTTGTCAGCTGCATGACTTTGGGCGAGTCACTTAATTTCTCTAGGCCTCAGTTACCTCATCTGTAAAATGGGGATTAAGACTGTGAGCCCAATGTGGGACACTTTGATTACCTTGTATCCCCCCTCCAGCACTTAGAACAGTGCTTGGCACATAGTCAGCGCTTAACAAATGCCATCATTATTACAATTATTACAGTGCCTGGCACATAGTAAGTGCTTAACAAATGCCATAATAATTACTATTACTATTCTTTATAAATGCCACAGTAAGAAATGATAGTTATAGAGAGAGGTTAGTGCATCTATATGCCACATGAAATGAAGCCTCCGAACTAATAGAAATTAGTTTGTGAATGAAAGAGGGAAGTAAACTTAAACCACAGTGCAAAACACCTCATTAGAGAAGCAGCGTGGCTCAGTGGAAAGAGCCCGGGCTTTGGAGTCAGAGGTCACGGGTTCAAATCCCAACACCACCAATTGTCAGCTGTGTGACTTTGGGCAAGTCACTTCACTTCTCTGTGCCTCAGTTCCCTCATCTGTAAAAATGGGGATGAAGCCTGTGAGCCCCCCGTGGGACAACCTGATCACCTTGTAACCTCCCCAGCGCTTAGAACACTGCTCTGCACATAGTAAGCGCTTAATAAATGCCATTATTATTATTATTATTATTATTACCATCCAGTGATTGGAAACGGTTCATTAGGTAGGGGTCAGAATGCGGAAACGGTAACACCTGGGGTTCCTTTAGCTCCTTGTTCTGTCACGTTCCAGCTCCCGACACGGTAAACAAGCCAATGTACCTCCTTATTCAAACAAGCTCTAATGACACCTGAAACAAAATGCAAATCAAAAGCCTACGGGCCAAGCTTTTCCTATCCCCTTGTGCCACTTTCTTTGCATGCTCCGGCCAGAACTTGGCTAGGATCGACACCTGAGTATATGGCCACCCCAAAAATGTTCATCCTCTGGGAAGGATTCCAGTTTCCATGCAAAGTTCTTGGCCTGAGGAGGAGTCACGGTTTGGGCTGCTGGGATATTAGCTTAAAGGTGCTGAAATCCTCAAGCATTTGGGGCAGTACCCGTGGAAAGGGGGAAAAAGGTGTTGGGGCAAATCTGTTCTCCTCATGACCGTTACAGGCTACTTTTCATCATCATCAATCGTGTTTATTGAGCGCTTACTATGTGCAGAGCACTGTACTAAGCGCTTGGGAAGTACAAATTGGCAACATATAGAGACAGTCCCTACCCAACAGTGGGCTCACAGTCTAAAAGGGGGAGACAGACAAGAAGACAAAACATATTAACAAAAACCAATGACCCCTCAGGGTCATGAGGTCAAAAACCAACTTTTGTGGGCAGTTTACTTAATGAGAGGTTGATTTTCTCCATCTGTAATTTATTTGACTGTCTGCTCCTCCCTCCAACCCCCTCAACCTTAGATTGTAAGCTTCTTGAGAACAGGGCTCACGTCTATCAATTCGATTACACTCTCCCAAGTGCATAGTACGGTGCTCTGCTCAAAGCAAGCACTCAAACACCACTGATGGAGTGACTAACCGTGCGTACCAAATGCTGCTCTCTCTACAAAGGTGAGGCCAGGACTTGGAAAACCAAGCTGCCGTGAGCCCCAGAGACAGGCTTAAAAAATAATAATAATGATGATGATGGTATTTGTTAAGCACTTATTATGTGCAAGGCACTGTTGTAAGTGCTGGGGAGGTTATAAGGTGATCAGTTTGTCCTGGGGGGGGCTCACAGTTTTAATTCCCATTTTACAGATGAGGTAACTGAGGCACAGAGAATTTAAGTGACTTGCCCAAAGTCACACAGCTGACAGTTGGCGGAGCCGGGATTTGAACCCATGACCTCTGACTCCAAAGCCCGGGCTCTTTCCACTGAGCCACGCTGCTTCATCAGGTGAGGAGAAGCAGGAGAAGGAGCAGGAGAAGCAGCTTCGTCAGGTGAGCCCCTTCCTTCCTCTCCCCCTCGTCCCCCCTCCATCCCCCCCATCTTACCTCCATCCCTTCCCCACAGCACCTGTATATATGTATATATGTTTGTACATATTTATTACTCTATTTATTTATTTATTTTACTTGTGCATATCTATTCTATTTATTTCATTTTGTTAGTATGTTTGGTTTTGTTCTCTGTCTCCCCCTTTTAGACTGTGAGCCCACTGTTGGGTAGGGACTGTCTCTATATGTTGCCAATTTGTACTTCCCAAGCGCTTAGTACAGTGCTCTGCACACAGTAAGCGCTCAATAAATACGATTGATGATGATGATGGTAGTAAGCGCTCAATAAATACGATTGATGATGAGAAGGGGAAATCACAAAGGTGGTTTTTTTAACACTTTGCGTGCTTGCTGCGGTTCCCCACAGGTGGAGAGCCAAAGGTGTGCCGAGGCTGAGCGGCAATGCTGGGTGACACCTGGAAGGGCAACGGATGGTCAGCGAATGCCTCCGCCAGGAGTCTGTGTCCTCTGCCGGAATATTACAAGCAAATATACCTTCCCCTGACCTACAGCTTGGTGTTCGTGCTGGGGCTGCTCCTCAACGGCGCCATTCTGTGGCTCTCCTTCCGCCACCCCAAGCGCTGGACCTGCACGACCATCTTCCTGGTCAACCTGACGGTGGCCGACCTGCTGTACGTCTGCAGCCTGCCTCTCCTCATCGTCACCTACTCCCTGGGTGACCGGTGGCCCTTCGGGGAAGCGCTCTGCAAGCTGGTCCGTTTCTTGTTCTACACCAACCTCTACGGCAGCATCTTGCTGCTGACCGGCATCAGCGTGCACCGTTTCCTGGGGGTGTGCTACCCCCTCCGCTCCAAGGCCTACAGGACCCGGCGGCTGGCCCTCGGGGGTACCGGCGTCACCTGGGCGCTGGTGGTCCTCCAGCTGCTGCCCACCCTGGTCTTCTCCCGCACGGGCTTCATCGACGGCCAGACCGTCTGCTACGACCTGACCAGCCCCGAAAACTTCGACCGGTTCTTCGCCTACGGCATGATGCTGACCGTGTCGGGCTTCGTCCTCCCCTTCCTGATCATATCGGTCTGCTACTCTCTGATGATCCGGAGCCTCGCCAAGCCGGGGGAGATCCACACGGGCGGGGGGGTCCGGGCTAAGTCCATCCGAACGATCCTGTTGGTGTGCGGACTCTTCGTCGTTTGCTTTGTGCCTTTCCACGTCACCCGTTCCATGTATCTCTTGGTCCGGGCCTATCACGTACAGCACTGCCAAATCCTGAAGAGCGTGAGCGTGGCTTACAAGATATGGAGGCCGTTGGTGAGTTTGAACAGCTGCTTGAATCCTCTCCTCTATTTTCTCTCTGGGGACAGCAACAGAATCCGGTTTATCCGGCAGCTGAGGCGCAATAGAGTGGCGTGCCACCCGGCTACAGAGCCGGAGCAGATACATTTCGACAGAGAGATCCGTCTGGGTCACGGTCGGAGGAAGGCCGAGGGGAGAGAACTCTGATGACTTTGTGTTTTAAAGTGTTTTAATCGGGACATTCTGGGGAGCAAAGAATGGAAAGAATAATAATGATAATGGCATTTATTAAGTGCTCACTATGTGCAAAGCGCTGGGGAGATTACAAGGTGATCAGGTTGTCCCACGGGGGGCTCACAATCTTAATCCCCATTTTACAGATGAGGTAACTGAGGCACAGGGAAGTTAAGTGACTTGCCCAAAGTCCCACAGCTGACAATTGGCAGAGCCGGGATTTGAACCCATGACCTCTGACTCCAAAGCCCACGCTCTTTCCGCTGAGCCACGCTGCTTCAATCAGAGGAGTGATGGGCTTCTAACAAAGATTAAGGAGCCAACAACTGTCCCATTTACTTGTTTCTCTTAAGAGCCTCGGAAAGGAGCACAATTCATTTAATTCTATAATCCTATTTATTTTTATGCTATTGATTCCTATCTACTTGTTTTGTTTTGTTGTCCGTCTTCCCCTCTAGACTGTTATCCCGCTGTTGGGTAGGGTTTGTCTCTATCTGTTGTCGAATTGTACTTTCCAAGTACTTAGTACAGGGCTCTGCACACAGTAAGCGCTCAATAAATACAACTGGATGAATGAATTCAGCTGCACCACACCAATTCCTGCTTAAATTACTTTTCAGAATGGATAAAAAGCTAACACAAAAGTCTATGCTAGTAAGTAAAGTGTAGATAGACGAAGCTACAAAGACTTTCTTCCCCACCCCAACACACCCTAATCCAAATGCCAATCCACGCACAAGCTCAAGGTTATTAAAGAAAGACTTGTCTACTTAACTAGGTTATCCATAGCCTACTAGGCTCAATTCTAGTCTCTGTGGCAAATGTTTAAATAATAATAATAATAGCATTTATTAAGCGCTTACTATGTGCAAGGCACTGTTCTAAGCGCTAGATAGGGTGGTCTCTCTGAAAAAACGTTTTCAAATAAAAACCAGTTGACTTCTAAAGAGATGTTTCAGAATTCACTTTATTTCCATTTTTCTATTTGAAGTTATCTTTCATGTCATCAGGATGGTCTGACAATAACATTGACCGAAGAGCTAGCGTTCTACTCAGTGTTCTCACCCCACGCCATTATGTGCATGACTAGACAGCAGAAGAAAGGGAATCATGTGACACGGAGAGGTGGGCAGACCCCGAAAATACATGGGGTCCCACGGAAGCTGGGAGAAGGCTCCATAGGCTCGGGGAGGATCAAGGCTCAGAAGAGTCAGCTTGAGTTTGCAGGGAGGAATGGGAAGGAGATGAGCAGGAAGGCAAAGAGAAGCAGCGTGGCTCAATGGAAAAGAGCAGTCAGAGGTCATGGGTTCAAATCCCCGGCTCCACCAACTGTCAGCTGTGTGACTTCGGGCAAGTCACTTCACTTCTCTGTAAAATGGGGATTAAGACTCAAAAATCCTCAAAAATCTCCAGGGGCTACCAATCAATCTGCGCATCAGGCAGAAACTCCTCACCCTGGGCTTCAAGGCTGTCCATCACCTCGCCCCCTCCTACCTCACCTCCCTTCTCTCCTTCTCCAGCCCAGCCCGCACCCTCCGCTCCTCTGCTGCTGATCTCCTCACTGTACCTCGTTCTCGCCTGTCCCGCCATCGACCCCCGGCCCACGTCATCCCCCGGGCCTGGAATGCCCTCTCTCTGCCCATCCGCCAAGCTAGCTCTCTTCTTCCCTTCAAGGCCCTACTGAGAGCTCACCTCCTCCAGGAGGCCTTCCCAGACTGAGCCCCTTCCTTCCTCTCCCTCTCGTCCCCCCTCCATCCCCCCCATCTTACCTCCTTCCCTTCCCCACAGCACCTGTATATATGTATATATGTTTGTACATATTTATTACTCTATTTATTTATTTATTTATTTTGCTTGTACATATCTATTCTATTTATTTTATTTTGTTAGTATGTTTGGTTTTGTCTCCCCCTTTTAGACTGTGAGCCCACTGTTGGGTAGGGACTGTCTCTATATGTTGCCAATTTGTACTTCCCAAGCGCTTAGTACAGTGCTCTGCACACAGTAAGCGCTCAATAAATACGATTGATGATGATGATGATGATGAAGACTGTGAGCCCCATGTGGGACAACCTGATCACCTTGTAACCTCCCCAGCACTTAGAACAGTGCTTTGCACATAGTAAGCGCTTAATAAATGCCATCATCATCATCATCAAAGAGCATGATGGGGCCATAAGGAGAGAGAGACTAGGGTAGAGAGTCATAGGTAAGTCAGGGTCCTAAAAAGGTGGTAGGGAAAAGCCCAGAACCAAAAAAGACATCCTGGAGAGGAAACGTGGGGGAGGGCTGAAGTAAGACTAGACAATCTGGGGAATTAAAAACACGGTTTCTACGCATTATCCAACCCAGGCTTCACCAACACTGTCCTCTCCGGATTCCCCTCCTATCTCTCTGGCCACTCACCTATAACACTTAAACGTCTCTGACCTCACCATGACCCCTCAGTCCCCACCCTCCAGGCAGTCCATCCCAATCCTTCCTTCCCAGAACCCTCCACAATTAATCCCTTCCCAAACCATGTGTGACCCCCACCCGCCTCCCCACGTGCAAAGAAACAAATGGGAAGCAGCTTGGCTCAGTGGAAAGAGCCCGGGCTTTGGATTCAGAGGTCATTGGTTCAAATCCCGCCTCCGCCACTTGTCAGCTGTGTGACTTAGGGCAAGTCACTTAACTTCTCTGGGCCTCAGTTACCTCATCTGTAAAATGGGGATTAAGACTGTGAGCCCCCCGTGGGACAACCTGATCACCTTGTAAACTCCCCGATGCTTAGAACAGTGCTTCCTTCTAGACTGTGAGCCCACCTTCTAGACTGTGAGCCCACTGTTGGGTAGGGACTGTCTCTATATGTTGCCAACTTGTACTTCCCGAGCGCTTAGTACAGTGCTCTGCACACAGTAAGCACTCAATAAATACGATTGATTGATTGTTATCCTGCCCCAGCACCTCCCCTCCCCCCACCCACACCAACCCCCATCAGCTCTCTCCCATCCAACCCCTCCCTGCCCCTCACAACATCCCCCCTCCCCCTATTCTTCTCCTCAGCTTCAGCCAACTACACACTGGGGAGCCCCCACTCCATCATGGGAAAGCTTCCCTTCTTCCTTGACCTGTTTGTGACCCAATCATTGCTCCTCCTCACCATCGCTGAGACCCGTCTCTCCCCAGATGACACGGTCTCCCCCTGCCACTCTTTCTAGAGGGGGCCTCATCTTCACCCACTCCCCTAGGCTCATTGGAAAAAGGGGAGGAGTCATCTTATTTCTTGCTCCCCAATGCCACTTTTGCAACATTTCACCTCCCCCATCCCTTTCTTTCCCATTCCTTTCTTTCTTTCAATCTCTGCCCTCCCTCTGCCCATCCGCCAAGCTAGCTCTCTTCCTCCCTTCAAGGCCCTACTGAGAGCTCACCTCCCCCAGGAGGCCTTCCCAGACTGAGCCCCCTCCTTCCTCTCCCCCTCGTCTCCCTCTTCATCCCCCCGTCTTACCTCCTTCCCTTCCCCACAGCACCTGTATATATGTATATATGTTTGTACACATTCATTACTCTATTTATTTTACTTGTACATATCTATTCTATTTATTTTATTTTGTTAATATGTTTGGTTTTGTTCTCTGTCTCCCCCTTCTAGACTGTGAGCCCACTGTTGGGTAGGGACTATCTCTATATGTTACCAACTTGTACTTCCCAAGCGCTTAGTACAGTGTTCTGCACACAGTAAGCGCTCAATAAATACAATTGATTGATTGATTGATTTCCCCTTCCTTTGAAGCGCATATCAACCGCTTCTACCACCCACCCTGGATACTACTGACAGGTCATCTACTGCCCCCCAAGCCCCACCTCCAAACTTTTTAACCATTTTCATCCCTTTATCACATTATTTCTCTCTTTCTCCATCCCTACATCGATCATTGGGGATGTCAATGTCCGTACTGATGTTCCCGATGACCCTTTCACCGCTTATTTTTATCACTCCTGAATTCCACTGACCTCCTGCTCCTTGGACACACATTTGATCTCATCATCTCTAGTCACTGTACAATCTCTACCCTCATCAACTTCGAAATTCCTCTAACTGACCACAACCTCCTCCCCACATATCTGTCCTGTCCCTCCTCCTTCGAGACCTCTGATTTTTTGTCCCCATCCAATTTCCACAAAGTCATCATGCCCCATTTAGTTTCCATATCCGAACTACCTTCCCTTAATGACCAAACTGATGCCTTCAACACCACCCTCTTGACTGAACTCAACTAATTCGCTCCCCTATCCCTTCATCAATCTCGCACAGCCCTGGATCACCTCCATGCTCCACTTCCTTAATAATGATGGTATTTGTTAAGTGCTTAGTATGTGCCAAGCACTGTTCTAAGTGCTGGGGTAGATACAAGGTAATCAGGTTGTCCCACGTGAGGCTCACAGTCTTAATCTCCATTTTACAGAGGGATAACTGAAGCACAGAGAAGTTAAGTGACCTGACCAAAGCTGATAAGTGGCAGAGTCAGGATTAGAACCCATGACCTCTGACTCCCAAGCCCGGGTTCTTTCCACTAAGCCACACTACTTCTCTTCCTTACCACCTGTGCATGCGCTGCAGAGTAATGCTGGAGGAAATCTAGATAGCGGGCCAACCTAGTCGAACTCAATTCATCCTTGGGTGTTTTACCTCTGCCCAGCAAAATTATTTTTCCATCGTTATTGACGCCCATGCCCATTGCCCTCACCAGTTGTTCCAGATAACTCATTTCATTTAATCTTATTTAGTAATGCTGGAGGAAATCTAGATAGAGGGCCAACCTAGTCGAACTCAATTCATCCTTGGGTGTTATACCTCTGCCCAGCAAAATTATTTTTCCATCGTTATTGACGCCCATGCCCACTGCCCTCACCAGTTGTTCCAGATAACTCATTTCATTTAATCTTATTTATTGAACGCTTAGTGTGTGCAAAGCAATGCACTAAGCACTTGGGAGAGTACAACAACGGACAAAATCCCTGCCTACAATGAGCTCACAGTCTAGAGTTCCCCCTCAAACCCACTCTCCACTCACCTCCCCTATCTCCTGCCCCTAATGATCTGGCCATACACTTTATTGAGAAAATTGAAAACATTGGGTGTGATCTCCCTAAAATCATCCCTGTTCCTCTCCAGTCCCTCCCATCTCCAGCCCCTTCTTTGACATTCCCAAAGTTCCCAGCAGAGATCTCCTGCCTTCTAGACTGTGAGCCCACTGTTGGGTAGGGACTGTCTCTATTTGTTGCCAACTTGTACTTCCCAAGCGCTTAGCACAGTGCTCTGCACACAGTAAGCGCTCAATAAATGTGATTGATTGATTCTCTCAAAATCCACCCCTTCCAACTGTGCATCTGACCCCACCCATTTACCCCCTCCCTTCCTTCCCTGACCACCATCTTCAACTCTTTACACAACAATGGTTTTTCCCCCACTGCTTTCAAACGTTATCAAGTCTCCCCTCTCCTAAAAGCAGCAGCAGTGTAGCTCAGCGGCAAAAACACGAGCTTGGGAGTCAGAGGTCGTGAGTTCTAATCCCAGCTCCACCACTTGTCAGCTGTGTGACTCTGGGCAAGCCACTTAACTTCTCTGGGCCTCAGTTAATTTCTCTGCAAAATGGAGATTAAGACTGTGGGACAACCTGATTAATTTGTATACGCCCCAGTGCTTGGCACATAGTAAGCACTTAAATATCATCATTATTATTATTATTATTCATAAAAAGTCCCTTGACCTTACACCTCTCTCCAGTTATTGCCCCCTCTCCCACCAATCCTCCCCAGTTCCTTGAGCAAGGTGTCTGCACTTGCTATTTCAAATTCCTCTCCTCCAATCTGGCTTCGGTCCCCTTTGCTCCACAGAAACCACCCTCTCAAAGGTCACCAATGATCTCTGCCTTGCCAAATCCAATGGCCTCTACTCCATCCTAATCGTCTTCAACCTTTCAGCTGCCTTCAACACTGTTCTTCCTCCCTTCAAGGCCCTGCTGAGAGCTCACCTCCTCCAGGAGGTCTTCCCAGACTGAGCCCCTTCCTTCCTCTCCCCCTCGTCCCCCTCTCCATCCCCCCCATCTTACCTCCTTCCCTTCCCCACAGCACCTGTATATATGTATATATGTTTGTACATATTTATTACTCTATTTATTTTATTTGTACATATCTATTCTATTTATTTTATTTTGTTAGTATGTTTGGTTTTGTTCTCTGTCTCCCCCTTTTAGACTGTGAGCCCACTGTTGGGTAGGGACTGTCTCTATATGTTGCCAATTTGTACTTCCCAAGCGCTTAGCACAGTGCTCTGCACATAGTAAGTGCTCAATAAATACGATTGATGATGATGTAGCCCACCTCGTTCTCCGGGAAACATTATCCAACCTTGGATTTACTGACCCTATCTTCTCCTGGTTCTCCTATCTCTCTGGCCACATATTCTCAGTCTCTTTTGCAGATTATTCCTCTGCCATCCACTCCCTAACTGTGGGAACTCCTAAAGGTTTAATTCTGGGTCCCCTTCTATGTTTCATTCATTCAATCGTACTCCCTTGGGGAACTTTCTCTCTCTCTCTCTCTCTCTCTCATATACACATATACAAACTCCCACAAATGTACGTGGAGAGGTTGACATCAGCTGCAATCTGCACAAACACACACAGAGCCGGAGGGGAGAGAGAGAAGATCACCCAGGGAAACAAACACGTGTAAAAGTACATGGAGTTTTATATATGTATAATAATAATAATATATTATTATGTATAATAATGCATGTATAATAATGTATAATAATAATGGAATTTATTAAGTGCTTACTACGTGCAAAGCACTGTTCTAAGTGCTGGGGCGGTTACAAGGTGAGCCTGTTGTCTCCATTTTACAGATGAGGCAACTGAGGCACAGAGAAGTGAAGTGACTTGCCCGAAGAGGTAACTGAGGCACAGAGAAGTGAAGTGACTTGCCCGAAGTCACACAGCTGACATCAGGATTTGAACCCATGACCTCTGACTCCAAAGCCCGTGCTCTTTCCACTGAACCACGATGCTTCTGAGCCGCTGCGTGGCTGCACAGCCATGCTGTGTGGATACACACAGACACAATTAATAATAATAATAATAATGGCATTTGTTAAGCGCTTACTATGTGCAGAGCACTGTTCAAAGTGCTGGGGGTGGATACAAGGTGATCAAGTTGTCCCACGTGGGGCTCACAGTCTTAATCCCCATTTTACAGATGTGGGAACTGAGGCTCAGAGAAGTTAAGTAGCTTGCCCAAGGTCACACAGCAGACATGTGGCGGAGCCGAGATTCGAACCCATGACCTCTGACTCCAAAGCCCGGGCTCTTTCCACTGAGCCACGTTACTAAAACAAACCCATTCTGACACAAAGAAATAGACACAGGGATACACATGGAGGCACAAGCAAGGAAACAAATACACAAGAACACAAATATGCCCCCCAAATGCCTACATATAATAATAATAATGATTATGGTATTTGTTAAGTGCTTACTATGTGCCAGACATTGCCTAAGCACTGGGGTGGATCTGAGCAAATCGGGTTGGGCATGAGCACACATACATAGGGAAATATATACAGATCCATTAAAAAAAGATAGAAAAACTGAGGAATTCTATGGACTCACACATTTAGGAAAAACAAACTACGCTCAGGTGGATTGACATGTATATATATATGTATATATATATATATGCCATAGAGGCACACAGATGATCATTGGTTGAGATATATTCACACACTAATACACAAGCAGCATGGCTCAGTGGAAAGAGCACAGGCTTTGTAGTCTGAGGTCACGGGTTCAAATCCCTGCTCTGCTAAGTGTCAGCTGTGTGACTTTGGGCAAGTCACTTCACTTCTCTGTGCCTCAGTTACCTCATCTATAAAATGGGGATTAAGACTGTGAGCCCCCACGGGGGCAACCTGATCACCTTGTAACCTCCCCAGTGCTTAGAACAGTGTTTTGTGCATAGTAAGCACTTAATAAATACCATCATCATTATTATTATTATTATTGAGCCCTGCAAGTTGGGAAGTAACCTAAACCATCTAAATGATCTATTTCCAAAAATGAAGGCTTACTTTCATTCTAGTAAGGATCAATCGGTGGTATTTACCGAGCGCTTACTATGTGCAGAACACTGTACTAAGTGCTTGGGAGAATACAACAAAATTAGCAGAGAGGTATCCTGTCCATAAAGAGCTTACATCCTGTAATAATGTTATTTCCCAATATTATGATGATGTAATTGGAACTCAGAAAGGATAACTAAATACAAGTAACCAACAGCTTGACAGTGCTCTGCCCACAGTAAGCGCTCAATAAATACGATTGATTAACTGACCAAGACTATCAGGTTCAAGAAAAAATTGCTGCTGAATGACTGGTTTAATTTTGTCCCTACATTTTTTGTACGGCATTTGTTAAACACTATGTACCAAGCGCTGGGGTAGATATGAGAAGCAGCGTGGCTTAGTGGAAAGAGCACGGGCTTGGGATTCAGAGGTCCTGGGTTCTAATCCCAGTTCCGCCATGTGTTTTAGCTTATCTGTAAAATGGGGATTAGGACTGTGAGCCCCACGTGGGACAACCTGATTACCTTATATCTACCCCAGCGTTTACAACAGCGCTTGGCCCATAGTAAGCACTTAACAAATACAATCATTATTATTATGATTATTATTACAAGTTAATCAAGTTGGACACAGTCTATGTCCCACATGGGGCTCACAGTATTAATCCCCATTTTACAGATGAGGTAACTGAGGCAGAGAGGAGTTAAGTGACTTGCCCAAGGTCTCACAGCAGACAGGTCGCAGAGCCAGGATTGGAACCAGGTCCCGCTGCCTCCCGAGCCCGTGTTCCATCGCCGAGGCCACACTGCTCCCAAGGACTCAGGCTTCAAGCCGCAATCATCATTCCTATCCCAAATCCCTCAGAATTCAACTCTCACCACCTTCAAAGCCTTCCTAAAATCCCACCTCCCTCAACAAGTCTCCCCCTAAGGGTAACGCTGTAGGCTAAAAGCTCCTTGTGGGCAGGAATCATGACTACCAACTCTATTCTATTGTATTTTCCCAAGTGCTTAGTTCAGTGCTTTGTGCACAGTAAGCATTCAGTAAACACTATTGGTTGAATGGGCTGATATCTTGAATTTTATCAATCATTCAGCCAATTCCTGCAACTCATGTATTTATGCCCATCCTCAGCACCTGTGTGTATATCAATCAATCAATCAATCAATCAATTGTATTTATTGAGCGCTTACTATGTGCAGAGCACTGTACTAAGCGCTTGGGAAGTACAAATTGGCAACACATAGAGACAGTCCCTACCCAACAGTGGGCTCACAGTCTAAAAGGGGGAGACAGAGAACAGAACCAAACATACCAACAAAATAAAATAAATAGGATAGAAATGTACAAGTAAAATAAATAAATAAATAAATAGAGCAATAAATATGTACAACCATATATACATATATACAGGTGCTGTGGGGAAGGGAAGGAGGTAAGATGGGGGGATGGAGAGGGGGACGAGGGGCAGAGGAAGTAAGGGGCTCAGTCTGGGAAGGCCTCCTGGAGGAGGTGAGCTCTCAGTAGGGCCTTGAAGGGAGGAAGAGAGCTAGCTTGGTGGAGGGGCAGAGAGAGGGCATTCCAGGCCCGGGGGATGATGTGGGCCGGGGGTCGATGGCGGGACAGGCGAGAGCGAGGTACGGTGAGGAGATTAGCGGTGGAGGAGCGGAGGTTGCGGGCTGGGCAGTAGAAGGAGAGAAGGGAGGTGAGGTAGGAGGGGGCGAGGGGATGGATGGAGAGCCTTGAAGCCCAGGGTGAGGAGTTTCTGCCTGATGCGCAGATTGATTGGTAGCCACTGGAGATTTTTGAGGAGGGGAGTAATATGCCCAGAGCGTTTCTGGACAAAGATAATCCGGGCAGCAGCATGAAGTATGGATTGAAGTGGAGAGAGACACGAGGATGGGAGATGAGAGAGAAGGCTGGTGCAGTAGTCCAGACGGGATAGGATGAGAGCTTGAATGAGCAGGGTAGCAGTTTGGATGGAGAGGAAAGGGCGGATCTTGGCAATGTTGCGGAGCTGAGACCGGCAGGTTTTGGTGACGGCTTGGATGTGAGGGGTGAATGAGAGAGCGGAGTCGAGGATGACACCAAGGTTGCGGGCTTGTGAGACGGGAAGGATGGTAGTGCCGTCAACAGAGATGGGAAAGTCAGGGAGAGGGCAAGGTTTGGGAGGGAAGACAAGGAGCTCAGTCTTCGACATGTTGAGCTTTAGGTGGCGGGCAGACATCCAGATGGAGATGTACTGAAGGCAGGAGGAGATGCGAGCCTGGAGGGAGGGGGAGAGAGCAGGGGCAGAGATGGAGATCTGGGTGTCATCAGCGTAGAGATGATAGTTGAAGCCGTGGGAGCGAATGAGGTCACCAAGGGAGTGAATGTAGATTGAGAACAGCAGGGGACCAAGCACTGAACCTTGGGGAACCCCCACAGTGAGAGGATGGGAGGGGGAGGAGGAGCCTGCAAAAGAGACTGAGAACCCATGACCTCTGACTCCAAAACCCGTGCTGTTTCCACTGAACCACAATGTTTCTGAGTCACTGCGTGGCTGCACAGCCATGCTGTGTGGATACACACAGACACAATTAATAATAATAATAATGGCATTTGTTAAGTGCTTACTATGTGCAGAGCACTGTTCTAAGCGCTGGGGGTGGATACAAGGTGATCAAGTTGTCCCACGTGGGGCTCACAGTCTTAATCCCCATTTTACAGATGAGGGAACTGAGGCTCAGAGAAGTTAAGTGGCTAGCCCAAGGTCACACAGCAGACATGTGGCGGAGTCAGGATTAGAACCCATGACCTCTGACTCCAAAGCCCGGGCTCTTTCCACTGAGCCACGTTACAAACACAAACCCATTCTGACACAAAAAAATAGACACAGGGATACACATGGAGGCACAAGCAAGGAAACAAATACACAAGAACACAAATATGCCCCCCAAATGCCTACATATAATAATAATAATGATTATGGTATTTGTTAAGTGCTTACTATGTGCCAGACATTGCCTAAGCACTGGGGTGGATCCGAGCAAATCGGGTTGGGCATGAGCACACATACATAGGGAAATAAATACAGATCCATTAAAAAAAGATAGAAAAACTGAGGAATTCTATGGACTCACACATTTAGGAAAAACAAACTATGCTCAGGTGGATTGACATGTATATATATATATATATATATATCTATATGTATATATATATATGCCATAGAGGCACACAGATAATCATTGGTTGAGATATATTCACACACTAATACACAAGCAGCGTGGCTCAGTGGAAAGAGCATGGGCTTTGTAGTCAGAGGTCACGGGTTCAAATCCCTGCTCTGCCAATTGTCAGCTGTGTGACTTTGGGCAAGTCACTTCACTTCTCTGTGCCTCAGTTACCTCATCTGGAAAATGGGGATTAAGACTGTGAGCCCCCCGTGGGGACAACCTGATCACCTGGTAACCTCCCCAGCACTTAGAACAGTGCTTTGTATGTAGTAAGCACTTAATAAATGCCATTATTATTATCATTATTATTATTAATAATAATAATAATATTGAGCCCAGCAAGTTGGGAAGTAACCTAAACCAACTAAATGATCTATTTCCAAAAATGAAGGCTTACTTTCAATCTAGTAAGGATCAGTCGGTGGTATTTACTGAGCGCATACTATGTGCAGAACACTGTACTAAGTGCTTGGGAGAATACAACAAAATTAGCAGAGAGTTACCCTGCCCATAAAGAGCTTACATCCTGTAATAATGTTATTTCCCAATATTATGATGATGTAATTGGAACTCAGAAAGGATGACTAAATACAAGTAACCAACAGCTTGACAGTGCTCTGCACACAGTAAGTGCTCAATAAATTCAATTGATTGATTGATTAACTGACCAAGACTATCAGGCTCAAGAAAAAATTGCTGCTGAATGACTGGTTTAATTTTGTCCCTACATTTTTTGTACGGCATTTGTTAAACACTATGTACCAAGCGCTGAGGTAGATATGAGAAGCAGTGTGGCTTAGTGGAAAGAGCACGGGCTTGGGATTCAGAGGTCGTGGGTTCTAATCCCAGTTCCGCCATGTGTTTTAGCTTATCTGTAAAATGGGGATTAGGACTGTGAGCCCCACATGGGACAACCTGATTACCTTATATCTACCCCAGCACTTACAACAGCGCTTGGCCCATAGTAAGCACTTAACAAATACAATCATTATTATTATGATTATTATTACAAGTTGATCAGGTTGGACACAGTCCATGTCCCACACGGGGCTCACAGTATTAATCCCCATTTTACAGATGAGGTAACTGAGGCAGAGAGGAGTTAAGTGACTTGCCCAAGGTCTCACAACAGACAAGTCCCAGGGCCAGGATTGGAACCAGGTCCTGCTGCCTCCCAAGCCTGTGTTCCTTCGCCGAGGCCACACTGCTCCCAAGGACTCAGGCTTCAAGCCGCAGTCATCAATCCTATCCCAAATCCCTCAGAATTCAACTCTCACCACCTTCAAAGCCTTCCTAAAATCCCACCTCCCTCAACAAGTCCCCCCCTAAGGGTAACGCTGTAGGCTAAAAGCTCCTTGTGGGCAGGAATCATGGCTACCAACTCTATTCTATTGTATTTTCCCAAGTGCTTAGTTCAGTGCTTTGTGCACAGTAAGCATTCAATAAACACTATTGGTTGAATGGGCTGATATCTTGAATTTTATCAATCATTCAGCCAACTCCTGCAACTCATGTATTTATGCCCACCCTCAGCACCTATATATATATATATATATATATATATATATATGTGTGTGTGTGTGTGTGTGTGTGTGTATGTAGATAGATAGATAGATGTATTAAATCACAGTCTTAATCCTCATTTTACAGATAAGGGAACAGGCACAATATATATATTTTGATATATGCATTTACTCATTAATTAATTCATTCAATCATACTTATTGAGCACTTACTGTGTGCAGAGCACTGGACTAAGCCCTTGGGAAGTACAAGTCGGCAACATATAGAGATGGTCCCTACCCAACAATGGGCTCACAGTCTAGAAAGGGGAGACAGACAACAAAATAAAACATGTAGACAAGGTGTCAAAACCAACAGAATAAACAGAATTATAGCTATACGCACATCACTAATAAAATAGAGTAGTAAATATGTACAAGTAAAATAAATAGAGTAATAAATATGTGCGAATATATACAAGTGCTGTAGGGCGGGGGGGCGATGGAGAGGGGAGGAGGAGAGGAAAAAGGGGGCTCAGTCTGGGAAGGCCTCCTGTAAGAGGTGAGCTCTCAGTAGGGCTTTGAAGGGAGGAAGAGAGCTAGTTTGGCGGATGTGTGGAGGGAGGGCATTCCAGGCCGGGGGAGGACGTGGGCCGGGGGTCGATGGCGGGACAGGCGAGAACGAGGTACAGAGAGGAGGTTAGCGGCAGAGGAGCGGAGGGTGCGGGCTGGGCTGGAGAAGGAGAAAAGGGAGGTGAGGTAGGAGGGGGCGAGGGGATGGACAGCCTTGAAGCCCAGAGTGAGGAGTTTTTGCTTGATGCGCAGATTGATTGGTAGCCACTGGAGATTTCTGAGGAGGGGAGTGACATGCCCAGAGCGTTTCTGGATAAAGATAATCTGGGCAGCAGCATGAAGTATGGATTGAAGTGGAGAGAGACATGAGGATGGGAGATCAGAGAGAAGGCTGATGCAGTAGTCCAGACGGGACAGGATGAGAGCTTGAATGAGCAGGGTAGCAGTTTGGATGGAGAGGAAAGGGCGGATCTTGGCAATGTTGTGGAGCTGAGACCAGCAGGTTTTGGTGACGGCTTGGATGTGAGGGGTGAATGAGAGAGCGGAGTCGAGGATGACACCAAGGTTGCGGGTTGCTTACTGTGTGCAGAGCACTGTACTAAGCACTTGGAAAGTACAATTTGGCAACAAATAGAGACAATCCCTACCCAACAATGGGCTCACAGTCTAGAAGGACTGTGGAAGTCTAGAAGGAGACAGTCTCCGGCCTGGAACACCTTTTCTCTTCAAATCCAACAGACAATCACTCTTCCCACCTTCAAATCCTTATTGAAGGCACATCTCCTCCAAGAGGTCTTCCCTGCTTAAGCCCTCCTTTCCTCTTCTCCCACTCCCTTCTGTGTCACCCGGACTTGCTCCTTTTATTCATCTCCCCTCCCAGCCCCACGGCACTTATGTATCAATTTGTAATTTATTTATATTAATGCCTGTCTCTGCTCTAGACTGTGAGCTTGCTGTGGGCCAGGAACTCTGTTAAATTGTCCTCTTCCGAGTGCTTATTACCATGCTCTGCACCTACCAAGAGCTCAATAAATATAAATAAATAAATCCTCGACTCCGCTCTCTCGTTCACCCCGCACAACCAACCCACCACCCAAACCTGCCGGTCTCACCTCCACAACATCGCCGAGTGCCAGGCTAGGAGTGTCCGTTTCCTCGCCTAGTGCTCCATCCACTAAACCACGCTGCTTCTCCTTGTGAGCTAGAGTCCTTCGGGGTCTAGATAAGGGTGGTGGATTTATAACAAGGCAGGGACAGAACAAGGTTTGCGTGAAACGGCGACAACGAAGAAGTGACCAGTAGAAGGGTCAGAGGCCAGCATGAGGAAACATCACCTACCAGATTGGCGGAGACGATCGAGCCCGAGGGCAGCACGACCCAAGCAGCCAACCACGACGGGACACAGATGGCGGGGAAAACCAAAAGACAACCAGTGGTACTTATTGGGCTCCACTCTCCAATAGTTACGGAGGGTGTATTCATTCGATCATATTTATGATTGAAGGCCCTACTGAGAGCTCACCTCCTCCAGGAGGCCTTCCCAGACTGAGCCCCTTCCTTCCTCTCCCCCTCACCCCTCTCTCCATTCCCCCATCTTACCTCCTTCCCTTCCCCACAGCACCTGTATATATGTATATGTTTGTACATATTTTTTACTCTATTTTACTTGTACATATCTATTCTATTTATTTTATTTTGTTAGTATGTTTGGTTTTGTTCTCTGTCTCCCCCTTTTAGACTGTGAGCCCACTGTTGGGTAGGGACTGTCTCTATATGTTGCCAACTGTGAGCCCACTGTTGGGTAGGGACTGTCTCTATATGTTGCCAGCTTGTCCTTCCCAAGCGCTTAGCACAGTGCTCTGCACACAGTAAGCGCTCAATAAATACGATTGATTGATTTATGAAGCACTTAGTGTGTGCAGAGCACTGTACTAAGCGCCAAGGAGGGTACAACGGTAAACAGACACATTCCCTGCCCACAACAAGCTTACTGTCTAGAGGCAGGGAGACAGACATTAATATAAATAAATGACAGATGTGTACGTAAATGTTGTGTCTCAAAAATGTTGTGTTCTCTGTCTCCCCCTTTTAGACTGTGAGCCCACTGTTGGGTAGGGACTGTCTCTATATGTTGCCAATTTGTACTTCCCAAGTGCTTAGTACAGTGCTCTGCACATAGTAAGTGCTCAATGAATACGATTGATGATGATGATGATGATGTGGGGCTGGGAGTGGGGAATAAAGGGAGCGAGTCAGGACGACGCAGTAGGGAGTGGGAGAAAAGGGAGAGGGGGCTTAGTCAGGGAGGGCCTCTTGGAGAAGGGCGGGGAGAGTAATTGTCTGTCAGATTTGAGGAGGGAGGATATTCCAGACCATCATGCGACCAATACGAAACCCCTCCTCACATTTGACAACAATAAAGCTATTTTTTGCTACTTCCGATTAGCCCAGCGTGGCATTCTTACCCACTCCCGGATGCCGCCACCCCATCCCAAAGTTGACCCACCACCTCCCCCCTGCACCTGGTCTTTTCATTTTCATCTTCCTCTCTGTAACTGGAAGCTCCTTGAGGGCGGGGATGGCTGACGCCACCTGCCCCTGGTGGGCTCTTCCAAGCTCTCGGCACTGAGCCCTGCCCACGGTAGCGTGGCTCAGTGGAAAGAGCCCGGGCTCTGGAGTCAGAGTTCACGGGTTCGAATCCTGGCTCCGCCAATGGTCAGCTGTGTGACTTTGGGCAAGTCACTTAACTTCTCTGGGCCTGTCACCTCATCTGTAAAATGGGGATGAAGATTGTGAGCCCCCCGTGGGACAACCTGATCACCTTGTAACCTCCCCAGCGCTTAGAACAGTGCTTTGCACATAGTAAGCGCTTAATAAATGCCATTATTATTATTATTATTATTATTATTATTATTATTGACCCACTGGGGCTGAAGTCCTGCTCTCAACTCTACCAACAGGTTGGCTTCGTTCTGGAATCAGTCCGGAATATATTCATCCACTCGATCGCATTTAGCACCGGGGTGGGTACAAGCAAATCGGGACGGACACAGTCCCTGTCCCCCACAGGACTCGCAGACTCAATCCCCACTTTCTGGATGAGGTGACCGAGGCTCGGAGGAGTGAAGCGGCTTGCCCAAGGTCGCACATCAGAATCCCAGACCTGTGCTCTATCCACCGCGTCATGCTGCTTCTCAAGGGCTGACACCTGGGCACATGCTCGGTCTTAATTAATCACTAATGTTTGAGCACCGGTGGGAAAGAGAACTGTACTAAGCACTTGGAAAAGTGTAATAGAATTAGCAGACGCGATCCGTGGCCTCCAATCTACAGTCTGGGCGAGGAGAAGCGGCGTGGCTCAGTGGAAACAGCACGGGCTTAAGCGCTTAGTACAGTGCTCTGCACATAGTAAGCGCTCAATAAATACGATTGATGATGATGATGATGATGGGTTCGAATCCCTGCTCCGCCACTTGTCAGCTGTGAGACCTTGGGCAAGCCACTTAACTTCCCTGTGCCTCAGTTACCTCATCGGTAAAATGGGCTTAAGACTGTGAGCCCCACGTGGGACAACCTGATCACTTTGTATCCCCCCAGCGCTTAGAACAGTGCTTTGCACATAGTAAGCGCTTAATAAATGCCATTAAAAAAAAAAAAAGTTACTCCGGTCTGATCTGGAGGAATCGGGGGGGAAAACTAGAATAGTCCCAGTGATAAAAATGGTATTTGTTAACTGTTTGCTATGTGCCAAGCACCGTTCTAAGCACTGGGGTAGATAGAAGATAATCAAGTTGGATCATCATCATCAATCGTATTTATTGAGCGCTTACTATGTGCAGAGCACTGTGCAGATCCAGTCCCTGTCCCACATGGGGCTCACAGTCTAAGAGGGGCAGTAATGTTATTTGTCAGCCAGAGTGCAATGCAGTCCACTAATTGCTTGGAAAATACAATCTGTCACATCCCACTGTTGGGTAGGGACTGTCTCTATATGTTGCCAACTTGTACTTCCCAAGCGCTTAGTACAGTGCTCTGCACACAGTAAGCGCTCAATAAATACGGATGATGATGATTTCATCTTAACGCGGCGTCAGTCAGCATCACCTCTTACCTCCCTTGCCTCTCGCCTGTACCTGCTGTCTCCTAGATCATCTTCTTAAAATATTACTCTGGGTGTATCATCCCACTTCTCAAATATCTCCAATCGTTGTCCATTCTTCTCAGCATCAAGCGGAAATGATTCTAATTTATTTTATTCTGTAAGTGCGTTTGGTTTTGTTCTCTGTCTCCCCCTTCTAGACTTGAGCCCGCTGTTGGGTAGGGACGGTCTCTATGTGTTGCCGACTTGTACTTCCCAAGCGCTTAGTACAGTGCTCTGCACACAGTAAGCACTCAATAAATACGATTGATTGATTGATTGATTGTTAATGATGTGCATAGAGCCATAATTCTATTTGTTCTGACGATTCTGACACCTGTCTACATGTTTTGTTCTGTTGCCTGTTGCCCCCTTCTAGACTGTGAGCCCGTTGTGGGGTAGGAACCGTCTTTATATGTTGCCGACGTGAACTTCCCAAGCGCTTAGTACAGTGCTCTGCACACAGTAAGTGCTCAATAAATACGATTGATTGATTGATTGTTAATGATGTGCATAGAGCTATAATTCTATTTGTTCTGACGATTCTGACACCTGTCTACATAATAATGGCATTTATTAAGCGCTTACTATGTGCAAAGCACTGTTCTAAGCACTGGGAAGGTTACAGGGTGATCAGGTTGTCCCACGGGAGGCTCACAGTCTTAACCCCCATTTTACAGATGAGGTAACTGAGGCCCAGAGAAGTTAAGCGACTTGCCCAAAGTCACACAGCTGACAATTGGCGGAGCCGGGATTTGAACCCATGACCTCTGACTCCAAAGCCCGGGGCTCTTTTCCACTGAGCCACACTGCTTCTCTAACTGCTTACATGTTTTGTTCTGTTGTCTGTCTCCCCCTTCTAGACTGTGAGCCCGTTGTGGGGTAGGAACCGTCTTTATACGTTGCCGACGTGTCCTTCCCAAGCGCTTAGTGCAGTGCTCTGCACACAGTAAGCGCTCAATAAATACGATTGATTGATTGATTGATTAAAATACTCAATCGGCTCGACTCCTATTTATCTACTCTCTTCTCCCACTACCCCAAGCTCACGATCTGCGTTACTCCCTGACTAACCGACTTCTTGTTCTTCGTCCTCATCTCTCCCACCTTTCTCCTTGCCAGGATCTCTACTCCTTCACGTCCAACAGACCGCTGCCTTCCCCGTCGTCAATGCTCTTTTAAAATTATATCTCCTCCAGTGGCCTAGTGGACAAAGCATTCATTCATTCATTCATTCATTCATTCATTCAATCGTATTTATTGAGCGCTCACTGTGTGCAGAGCACTGTACTGAGTGCTTGGGAAGTACAAGTCGGCACAGGCCTAGGAGTCAGAAGGACCTGGGTTCTAATCCCGACTCCACCGCTTTTGTGCTGCGTGACCTCGGGCAAGTCACTTCCCAAGCGCTTAGTACAGTGCTCTGCACATAGTAAGCGCTCAATAAATACGATTGATTGATTGATTGAAGTCACATAACTTCTCTGGGCCTCAGTCTGTATAATGGGGATTGAATGCGAGCTCCACGTGGGACAGGGATTGTGCCCAATAATAATAATGATAATGGTATTTGTTAAGCACTTACTATGTGCAAAGCACTGTTCTAAGCACTGGGGAGGGTCCCTTCCCCACAGCACCTGTATATATGTATATGTGTTTGTACATATTTATTACTCTATTTATATATGTATTTATTATTACTCTATATGTTGCCAGTTTGTACTTCCCAAGCGCTTAGTACAGTGCTCTGCCCATAGTAAGCACTCAATAAATATGATTGAAGAAGATGAAGATTTATTTATTTTACTTGTACATATCTATTCTATTTATTTCACTTTGTTAGTATGTTTGGTTTTGTTCTCTGTCTCCCCGTTTTAGACTGTGAGCCCACTGTTGGGTAGGGACTGTCTCTATATGTTGCCAACTTGGACTTCTCAAGCGCTTAGTACAGTGCTCTGCACACAGTAAGCGCTCAATAAATACGATTGATTGATTGATTACAAGGTGATCAGGTTGTCCCACCGGGGGCTCACAGTTTTAATCCCCATTTTCCAGATGAGGTAACTGAGGCCCAGAGAAGTGAAGTGTCTTGCCCAAAGTCACACAGCTGACAGTTGGCGGAGCTGGGATTTGAACCCACGACCTCTGACTCCAAGACCCGTGCTCTTTCCCCTGAGCCATGCTGCTTCTCTAATCAATCTAATTAGCTTAATTAATTCATTAGCAATCTAATTAGCTCATATCTACTCCTTGGTTTGTTTCTGACCTTATCACCTTAGTCTCATCAACCAATCAATCGCATTTATTGCGAATGTATATATATATACATATATATACAATGTATATATATAGTACATATATACTATATATACTGTATATATATATATATACACAATACATATATACAATATGTATATATGTACATATGTTTGTAAGTATTTATTACTCTATTTTATTTGTACATATTTATTCTATTTATTTTATTTTGTTAATATGTTTTGTTTTGTTTTCTGTCTCCCCCTTCTAGACTGTGAGCCCACTGTTGGGTAGGGAACCTCTCTATATGTTGCCAACTTGTATTTCCCAAGCTCTTAGTACAGTACTCTGCACACAGTAAGCGCTCAATAAATACGATTGGATGAATGAATGAATGAATTTATTGAGCGCTGTGTGCAGAGCACTGTACTAAGCACTTGGTAGATTACCACATAACCACCACTTCCAGCGCTTTCATGCTACTCATTCCCCCTACTCTGTAGCTCTTACATATCTCTGTAGTCTAATAATAATAATAATGGTATTTGTTAAGTGCTTACTATGTGCCAAGCACTGTTCTAAGCACTGGGGCATAAACAAGGTCTATTACGTCTATGTCTCCCACCGGATAGCAAATTCCTAATAAGATTGAGATCTCCCAATTGATATTGCTCTACACAGAGTAGGCATTCAATTTCTATTGATTAATTACAATAGCTCCGTAAGGCACATTCCCTTTCTACAAGCTTACTAACAGAGGCACAGGAATAAAACGTATTTACAAACGCTGGGATCAAAACAGATTATTTTAAATACTATTGGATATACACATACACCAATACTGAGTCCATTAGATGCAAAAATTCTTTTCAGGGATAAACCCAAGAGATTAAAGGGGTCAAGCTTTAAATAAAAAATACCTTTGTAAGGGTTTTAAAGGAAGACTGATATTCTTTTGGGGCATGATAAAAGTGTACTCATGCCACAGACGACATGAACTCTAATGAACCTCCTTCCCTTCCCCACAGCACCTGTATATATGTATATATGTTTGTACATAGTTATTACTCTATTTATTTATCTTACTTGTACATATCTATTCTATTTATTTTATTTTGTTAGTATGTTTGGTTTTGTTCTCTGTCTCCCCCTTCTAGACTGTAAGCCCGCTGTTGGGTAGGGACTGTCTCTATGTGTTGCCGACTTGTACTTCCCAAGCGCTTAGTACAGTGCTCTGCACACAGTAAGCGCTCAATAAATGATTGATTGATTGATTAATGCTTGTACATATTTATTACTCTATTTATTTATTTATTTTACTTGTACATATCTATTCTATTTATTTTATTTTGTTAATATGTTTGGTTTTGTCCTCTGTCTCCCCCTTCTAGACTGTGAGCCCACTTTTGGGTAGGGACCGTCTCTATATGTTGCCAACTTGTACTTCCCAAGCGCTTAGTACAGTGCTCTGCACACAGTAAGCGGTCAATAAACACGATTGATTGATTGATTGATAATGGTCACTTCAGCCAAAAGATACTAAAAATTCCAAATACGGCCACCCGAAGTAAATTCAGGGTCTGATTTTTAAAATCTCCACGGCATCACATGCAATGGTTCAGCTCATGATTCTTTAGCAAAACAACCTTTAACGTCAGACCACATTAACTTTAAAAGCTTCAACTAGTCAATCTTAGGCTATTATTTCAGAATCCTCTTACAAATTATCCCCTGCAAATCACCCCTCAAAGTCATAGACGTAAGAGATGGTTACCAAGGTTTCCCTAAAGTTCTGTGGGTTGGGAAAAGGACTGAGAGTATAGAAATAGAAGGGATCAATCAATCAATCAATCGTATTTATTGAGCGCTTACTGTGTGCAGAGCACTGTACTAAGCGCTTGGGAAGTACAAGTTGGCAACATGTAGAGACGGTCCCTACCCAACAGTGGGCTCACAGTCTAGAAGGGGGAGACAGAGAACAAAACCAAACATATTAACAGAATAAAATAAATAGAATAGATATGTACAAGTAAAATAGAGTAATAATAGAGTAATAATAAATAGAGTAATAAGATGAAGATATCTGCAAGAAAAGCTGCCTATCCTCATTACGTTGGGCACCTGGGACCCCTGTTTAGACTTCTGATTTCACAACTGACATTTCGCGGATCATCCGAGGGCAGTGGCACGCTTCCAGTTTTTATTTCATCACACAAAATACGCAGCTAGAATAACCATCTGGAAGCTGTAAAATAGACTTTAGCTTCCAACTTGATCAATACAATCAAGAGACTGTAAATTCCTCTAGAGCTGGATTTGTAACCCACACTTCATTGGCGGTTTCCCCAACCACCTATTACGGTTCTCCGTGTACAAAGGATGCTCAATAAATCCTGTTTATATTGATTAACGGGGAGGTTGTCAGTGTCAAATACAATTTATCGTTACACTGCATGTGTTTCAAAGCGCTGAGTACGATCAACATACTCGAGTTATCGCATGAAAGGCAGAAACCCATGCGGTGTGAGCAATTTACCACGACTCCAAGCCCAATCCTCTGGGGAAGGGTTCAATAAGGATTTGTAACGGGAGTTCGGAGGAAGGGAGAGAACTCGGAAAGGCAAGAGGGAAACACGGAGAAGCAGAGGGAAGAAACGGGCCAGGAAGAAACAGATTGAGGATGATGGGCAAAGGTGACTGTCAGAATTACCTCTCTGATGCTACTGTTCTCTGGGTTCTTCGTACCTCTCCTCACGGGTAGAGCAATCAATCAATCAATCGTATTTATTGAGCGCTTACTATGTGCAGAGCAGTGTACTAAGTGCTTGGGAAGTCCAAGTTGTCAACATATAGAGAGGGCCCCTACCCAACAGTGGGCTCACAGTCTAGAAGGGGGAGACAGACAACAAAACCAAACATGTTAACAAAATAAAATGAATAGAATAGACATGAACAAGTAAAATAGAGTAATAAATCCGTACAAACATATATACAGGTGCTGTGGGGAAGGGAAGGAGGTAAGGCGGAGGGGATGGAGATGGGGAGGAGGGGGCAGAGCACTGTACTAAGCGAAATTATTTTATTCTGAAATAAACAGAATAAGTATGTACAAATAAGACTGTGAGCCCACTGTTGGGTAGGGACTGTCTCTATATGTTGCCAATTTGTTCTTCCCAAGCGCTTAGTACAGTGCTGTGCACACAGTAAGCGCTCAATAAATACGATTGATTGATGATGATAAAATAAATACATAGAGTGATCAACCGATCAATCAGTCGTATTTATTGAGCGCTTACTGTGTGCTTGGAAAGTCCAAGTTGGCAACGTATAGAGACGGTCCCTACCCAACAGCGGGCTCACAGGCTAGAAGGGGGAGACAGACAACAAAACCAAACATATTAACAAAATAAATAGAATAGACATGTACAAGTAAAATGAATAAATAGAGTAATAAACCCGTACAAACATATATACAGGTGCTGTGGGGAAGGGAAGGAGGTAAGGCGGAGGGGAGGGAGGGGGGAGGAGGGGGCAGAGCACTGTACTAAGCGAAATTATTTTATTCTGAAATAAATGGAATAAGTATGTACAAATAAAATAAATACATAAATAGAGTGATCAACCAATCAATCGTATTTATTGAGCGCTTACTGTGTGCTTGGAAAGTCCAAGTTGGCAACGTATAGAGACGGTCCCTACCCAACAGTGGGCTCACAGGCTAGAAGGGGGAGACAGAGAACAAAACCAAACATATTAACAAAATAAAATGAATAGAATAGACATGTACAAGTAAAATAAATAAATAGAGTAATAAACCCATACAAACATATATACAGGTGCTGTGGGGAAGGGAAGGAGGTAAGGCGGAGGGGAGGGAGAGGGGGAGGAGGGGGCAGAGCACTGTACTAAGCGAAATTATTTTATTCTGAAATAAACAGAATAAGTATGTACAAATAAAATAAATACATAAATAGAGTGATCAACCAATCAATCAATCGTATTTATTGAGCGCTTACTGCGTGCTTGGGAAGTCCAAGTTGGCAACGTATAGAGACGGTCCCTACCTAACAGCGGGCTCACAGTCTAGAAGGGGGAGACAGACAACAAAACCAAACATATTAACAAAATAAAATGAATAGAATAGACATGTACAAGTAAAATAAATAGAGTAATAAATCCGTACAAACATATATACAGGTGCTGTGGGGAAGGGAAGGAGGTAAGGAGGGGGAGAGGAAGGAGGGGAGCAAGAGCCAGTGGCCTGATGTTGTTTTTTCCTTTTTCTTCTTGGGTAGCATTCTGCGGCAACTACCGCGGTGACTAGTTTTCTCGCGCCTGCCGCGGCCATGGGGAGAAAGCAGCAAGGTTGAGCCCGCGGCCGTCTCTATATGTTGCCAACTTGTACTTCCCAAGCGCTTAGTCCAGTGCTCTGCACACAGTAAGCGCTCAATAAATACGATTGATTGATTGATTGATTGAGAAGCAGCAAGGCACAGTGGTGACAGAAGGTCACGGGTTCTAATCCCGGCTCTGCCACATGCCTGCTGTGTGACCTCGGGCAAGTCACTTCACTTCTCCGGGCCTCCGTCACCTCATCTGTAAAACGGGGACCGCGACTGCGAGCCCGTTTCCAACCTCATTTGCTCGTATCCGCCCCGGCGCTTAGAACACAAAATAAGCGCTTAACATATCCCATTATTATTATGGCTCCTGCAGTTTCCCTAGCGCTTAGTACAGTGCTGTGCACACAGTAAGCGCTCAGTAAATACGACTGAATGAATGAATGAAAGGACTTTGCTACTATTCACCCCAGGATTTAGTGGTAAGGAGGGCTGGAAGGTGACTTGGTTCCACAATGGTTTACAAAGTAGATTCCCACGGCAGGCCACCTCCCGCGGCATCTGCTCCGGATGTGCAACAAAACAAGAACAACTTGACTCCATCTCAGAGCTTCATTTTAGACTGTGAGCCCACTGTTGGGTAGGGACTGTCTCTATATGATGCCAACTTGTACTTCCCAAGCGCTTAGTACAGTGCTCTGCACACAGTAAGCGCTCAATAAATACGATTGATGATGATGTGCAACAAAACAAGAACAAGTTGACTCCACCTCAGAGCTTCATTTTAGACTGTGAGCCCACTGTTGGGTAGGGACTGTCTCCATATGTTGCCAACTTGTACTTCCCAAGCGCTTAGTACAGTGCTCTGCACACAGTAAGCGCTCAATAAATACGATTGATGATGATGATGATGTGCAACAAAACAAGAGCAAGTTGACTCCATCTCAGAGCTTCATTTTAGACTGTGAGCCCACTGTTGGGTAGGGACTATCTCTATATGTTGCCAACTTGGACTTCCCAAGCGCTTAGTACAGTGCTCTGCACACAGTAAGCGCTCAATAAATACGATTGATGATGATGATGGGTAGAAAGTGCCAGAGTTAGCATTCATTCATTCAGTCGGACTCATTCATTCATTCAATCGCATTTATTGAGCGCTTACTGGGTGCACAGCACTGTACTGAGCGCTTGGGAAGTACAAATCGGCAACATATAGAGACGGTCCCCACCCAACAACGGGCTCACAGTCTAGAAGGGGGAGACAGACAACAAAACATATTAACAAAATAAAATAAATAGAATAGTAAATATGTACAAGAGTACGTACATATTGAGCACTTACTGCGTGCAGAGCACCGTACTAAGCGCTTGGGAGAGTATAACAATAAACAGACATATTCCCTGCCCACAGCCAGCTTCAGTCTAAAGGAATAATACTACTTATAGAAGCAGCGTGGCTCAGTGGCAAGAGGCCGGGCTTTGGAGTCGGAGGTCATGGGTTCAAATCCCAGCTCTGCCAATTGTCAGCTGTGAGACTTTCGGCAAGTCATTTGACTTCTCTGGGCCTCAGTTACCTCTTCTGTAAAATGGGGATGAAGACTGTGACCCCCCCACGTGGGATAATCTGATCACCTTGTAACCTCCCCAGCGCTTAGAACAGCGCTTTGCACATGGTAAGCGCTTAATAAATACCATTATTATTCATTCAATCGTATTTATTGAGCGCTCACTGTGCTATAGCGCAAACCAATTCATTAATTTGTTCGTTGATAAGTTCATTTCGACCCCCACCATAATCCTGTGAGGAACAGAGCCAAGGCAGGTATTATTATCCTTCATTTTACAGATGGGGAAACTGCAACCTCAGCAACTGCTTGCTACAGACATGGCCGCAGCATCATCATCATCAATCGTATTTATTGAGCGCTTACTATGTGCAGAGCACTGTACTAAGTGCTTGGGAAGTACAAATTGGCAACATATAGAGACAGTCCCTACCCAACAGTGGGCTCAGCACTGACCAAACCGCAGACCGTAGCAATCATTTTCTCCGCCCCAATCAATCAATCGTATTTATTGAGCGCTTACTGTGTGCAGAGCACTGTACTAAGCGCTTGGGAAGTACAAGTTGGCAACATATAGAGACAGGCTTGGCGTGGCTCCTCCTGCAGGGCTGAGGACCAGCATGATGCAGAGGATACATCACAGGCCTGGGAATGTCAGAAGGTCGTGGGTTCTAATCCCAGCTCCACCCCTTATCCGCTGTGTGACCCTGGGCGAGTCACTTCACATCTCTGTGCCTCAGTTATCTCATCTGCAAAACGGAGATCGAGACTGAGCCCCTCGTGAGACCCTATTTGCTTGCATCCACCCCAGCGCTTAGTACAGTAGAGAAGCAGCGTGGCTCAGTAGAAGGAGCCCGGGCTTTGGATTCAGAGGTCATGGGTTCAAATCCCAGCTCCGCCAACTGTCAGCTGTGTGACTTTGGGCGAGTCACTTAACTTCTCTGGGCCTCAGTTCCCTCATCTGTAAAATGGGGATTAAGACTGTGAGCCCCCTGTGGGACAACCTCATCACCTTGTAACCTCCCCAGCGCTTAGAACAGTGCTTTGCACATAGTAAGCGCTTAATAAATGCCATTATTATTATTATTATTATTATTATTATTTTCTCTGCCCCACAGTGATGTTTGGTGTGGATCCTCCTGCAGGGCTGAGGACCAGCATGTGGAGTGAGCAGCATGATACAAAGGATACATCACAGGCCTGGGAATGTCAGAAGGTCATGGGTTCAAATCCCGGCTCCGCCAATTGTCAGCTGTGTGACTTTGGGCGAGCCACTTAACTTCTCTGTGCCTCAGTTCCCTCATCTGTAAAATGGGGATTAAGATTGTGAGCCCCATGTGGGACAACCTGATCGCCTTGTATCCCCCCAGCACTTAGAACAGTGCTTTGCACATAGTAAGTGCTTAACAAATACCATTATTATTATTATATTATTATTATTATTATTATTACAGTGCCTGGCACACGGTAACCGCTTAACAAAAACCATCATTATTATTAATCATCATCAATCGTATTTATTGAGCGCTTACTATGTGCAGAGCACTGTACTAAGCACTTAATCAGAACTATGTGGCGATCCAGGCAGCTCATGTGCCCTGTTTTCATGTAGCTATCCACAGCATGGCTCGTATATTGTCTTAGCCCGTAGACACCAACAATGACAAAATAGGGATGATATTTAAATAATTACTGAGTGCCAAGAACAGGGCAAAGTGCTGGGGTAGATACAAAATAAGAGCAGTGTCAGCTCTTATGGGATAGGATCTTAGAGGTAGAGGGAAAAAGCATTTTAAACCCATCTTGCAGATGAGAAGACTTTGGCACATGGCAGTTAGGTGACTTGCCCAAGGTCCCACAGTGCAGGAAAATGGCCAAACAGGGATTAGACCCTTGGCCTCAACTCCCAGTCCCTTGCTCTTTCCACCTGACCAACTGCACAGGAATTTAGGAGTCATTCTACAAATTCCCCTCCAACATATATTAATCTCTTTCTGATGATGATAATAATAATAATAATGATGGCATTTGTTGAGCGCTTACTATGTGCAAAGCACTGTTCTAAGCGCTGGGGGATACAATGGGATCAAGTTGTCCCACGTGGGGCTCACAGTCTTAATCCTCATTTTACAGATGAGGTAACTGAGGTTCAGAGAAGCTAAGTGACTTGCCCAAGGTCACACAGCAGACGTGCGGCGAAGCCAGGATTCGAACCTATGATCTCTGACTCCAAAGCCCGTGCTCCTTCCACTGAGCCACGCTGCTTCGCTGATGACTTAAGTGCTAAGAGTGTGTTTTGTTTCTCCAGGACTCAAAAAAAAATATATATAGCATTACTTGAGGTCAGAGCCAAAGTAAAATATCTGTCCCTTATTATTAAGTGCTTACTTATAATCGTGTTATTTGTTAAGCACTTACTATATGCCAGGGCCCGTACTAAGCGCTGGGGTGGATACAAACAAATCGAATTGGACGCAGTCCCTATCCCATGTGGCGCTCACAGTCTTAATCCCCATTTTACAGATGAGGGAACTGAGGCACAGAGAACTGAAATGACCTGTCCAAGGTCACAAAGCAGTTGAGTGGCGGAGCCGAGATTAGAACCCATGACCTTCTGATTCTTGCGCTCTGTCCACTACACCATGCGGCTTCCTTAAACTAAATATTCCCCAGCCCAAAGGTTTAAATCGAGAACTGGAGTAAAGATGAGCGTAAATATTTATGCATATATTTGCTTAAATTGCAAATAACATACAAGGTTTTCCTTTTCACAAGTTTTTAATTAGATGAGTACAAGAAAGTGCAGGCATCATGATCAGTAGGTTATTATTTAGCTATGAGAACTTCAGTTCAAAATGTCTCACAAACAACACTGAAATCCCTGAACGTATAAAGAGTTGAGTTCAAGTCGGGTTACAGCAGGGGTTTGGGTTTGGAGGGGGAGAGAGACTGTTTAGTAGTTCCAAATTGTTACAAATGAAGTAAAGTAGCATTAGAAAACTTGATGTGGCTTTATGGAATACTAAGAGATTTCCCAGGTTACTCAAAAATTCCTTTCCCTATTTTAGTGGCCTCCCCCACAATACACACACACACAAAAATATAGTAAACATACTAGACTGCATTGAATTTCAGAGGTTCTTGTTGAAAAAACAGTAAGGCATTTAAAAAACTTTCATAACAAGAAAACACGACCAAGTTCCAGGTCTGGGAATGCCCTGATTCTTTTTTGTGCATAATAAATACCGATACAAAAATAAACTTGTCAAGTTCATTTAACTGAGCACGATCTCAACAGAAGAGCTGAATCTTTGTTGCCTTTTTCGAAGTCCAACTGGTTTGTAAACATCATAGACAAAAAGCATAATCTAAAATTGTTCCTGTCTTCGGCAAATCACTGAGGAAAATCTTGAAAGAAGGAAAATGAAAAATTGCTTCCGAAAGTGCACCGGGCTTACTGATGCATTACTTCCATTTGACGTTTTCAGCGCGATAGGGTTTTCCGATCAACTGCTTTCTCGCCGCCCCCGAACAGAAAGTATCAAGCTAGAAACGCTTTACTCCAAAACTCTTCCAAACTGACGTTGTTGCTGTTTGTACCGTTCGTTTCTGGATAATTGACATTAGGGTCTCATCTGCAAAAAACACATGGATACGAAGGCAATGAAAGGGGAAAAAGGAAAACTACAAGGAGCAGTGAAGCAGCGCTTACTATCAGCACAAACACTGTGGGTTTCAAATGGTGGAAATATTGCAAAGGATCTGCGTTAACGTCATCATCGGGACACGCGCTCCCGAAAAGTAACTCCTTTGCTTATTCATTCATTCATTCAATCGGATTTATTGAGCGCTTACTGTGTGCAGAGCACTGTACTAAGCGCTTGGGAAGTACAAATCGGCAACATGTAGAGATGGTCCCTACCCAACAACGTGCTCACAGTCTAGAATGGGGAGACAGACAACAAAACATGTGGTCAGGTGTCATCGGAATAAATAGAAGTAAAGCTAGATGCACATCATTCATGTGGGTCTTTGAAATTAAACTCCTTTGTCTGCATCAGCTCTGAATATTCAGGTATACTGGGATCGTGAATTTTTCCTCAGCCCCTTCTCCCAGTAGCTCCAATAGATCACTGCAAGTCATTTGGGTCATACAGAAGGTGTATGGCTAGTAATGATAATAATAATATTAAAAATAATAACGGCATGTTTAAGTGTTAAGCATTACACTAAAGTACTGGGATAGATAAAAGAAAAATCAGGATGGATAGAGCCCCGGACCCTCATTGGGTTCACAGTCTAAATAATAATAATAATAATGATGGTATTTATTAAGCGCTTACTATGTGCAAAGCACTGTTCTAAGCGCTGGGGAGGCTACAAGGTGATCAGGTTGTCCCACGGGGGGGCTCACAATCTTCATCCCCATTTTACAGAGGAGGGAACTGAGGCACAGAGAACTTAAGAGACTTGCCTAAAATCACACAGCTGACAAGTGGCAGACCTGGGATTTGAACCCATGACCTCTGACTCCAAAGCCCAGGTTCTTTTTCACCGAGCCACGCTGCTAAATCTAAATAATACTCAAATGCCTTAAAAAGTTCAGAGGCCAACAACCCTGAAGTGACCCAATACATAAATCTCCAATTATTCAGCCCAGTTATCTACCACCCACAAAGCCCCAGCTCCAGCTTTGTGAAGGCCTTTTCCTTCTTTCTCCGTACCTACAGTGATACTCAGGGACTTCAACATGGAGGTGAATGTGCCTGATGACTTTCCCGTTGCCTTTCTTCTTCTTCTTCATCATCATCAATCGTATTTATTGAGCGCTTACTATGTGCAGAGCACTGTACTAAGCACTTGGGAAGTACAAACTGGCAACATATAGAGACAGTCCCTGCCCAACAGTGGGCTCACAGTCTAAAAGGGGGAGACAGAGAACAAAACCACACATACTAACAAAATAAAATAAATAGAATAGATATTCTTCTCACTCCTCAACTCTACCGACCTCCAGCTCCACCCCACCTCACCGACCAACTCGGACCCGCACTCCACCTCACCATCTCATCACTTTACCACCTCTACCCTCAACAACTCTGAAATTCTCACCACGGCACGACCTGCACTCTGATCTTTTGTTCCCCTCCAATTTTCCAAATTATATTGTCCTAGGTTGGTCTACTTAATAATAATAATAATGATGGTATTTGTTAAAAGCTTACTATGTGCAAAGCACTGTTCTAAGCGCTGGGGAGGTTACAAGGTGATTAGGATGGATAGAGCCCCTGACCCTCATTGAGTTCAGTCTAAATAATAATAATAATAATGATGGCATTTATTAAGCGCTTACTATGTGCAAAGCACTGTTCTAAGCGCTGGGGAGGCTACAAGGTGATCAGGTTGTCCCACGGGGGGCTCACAATCTTCATCCCCATTTTATAGAGGAGGGAACTGAGGCACAAAGAAGTTAAGTGACTTGCCCAGAGTCACACAGCTGACAGTTGGTGGAGCCGGGATTTGAACCCAAAGCCCGAGCTCTTTCCACTGAGCTACGCTGCTTCTCCTACTTACCCAACCTACCTTTTCTTGACAAACGATACCACATCAACACTGCCCTCTTCAATGAACTCAATTCCTTCATTCCCCTGTCGATAAATCTCATACCACCAACCTGCAGCCTCGAATCACCACCGCAGAACGCGTCCTCTGTTTCTTCCAAATGAGCTATGGGGAATTCTTGACAGAAATCCAGAAACCAGCCCGACCTCATCTATTCAATTTCATCCTCATCTGCTTTAACTCTGACCGGCGACATTATTTCTCCATCCTCACTGCCTCTCATGCCCACTGCCTGGGACAGGTGCTTCAGGCTTAATTCTTTCTTTAAACCCCCACCTCTCCCCTCTATCCACTCCATCTCTTTCCCCTAATGACTCTGCAACAAAATATTGACAAAATGAAAGCCATTAGGTGTGGTTTCCCTAAAATCTCTCCTGCTCCTCCTGCCCCATTTTCAACTCTCATATTCTTTCCAGTTCAAGAGAACTGCTTCCTTTCAACTTCTATCCCCTCCATCCTAGCCTCTTTGAGCATCTTTTCAAAACACTCATCCCCTCCTTTACCATGATCTTCAACCACTCATTTTCCAATGGCTCCTTCCACACTGCTTTCAAACAAGCCCCTCTATCCTAAAAAACCCTCCCCTGTCCAACAGCACCCTCCAGGTATCACCCCGCTTCCATCCTACCATTCCTCTCCCAACTCCTAGAGTGAGTTGTCTATACTCACTGCGCCTACTCCCTGTCGTCCATCTCTCTCCTTAAACCTCTGGAATCTGACTTCCACCCTGTCAACTCCCCCAAAACAGCCCACTAAGATCACCCAGAGGTCCTTCCTTGCCAAATCCAATGGCTTCTACCCTAGGGACCAAACACAATCTCCTGAGAATATTATCTAACCTTCTCTTCACTGATACTTTTCTCTCCTGGTTTTCCTCCTATTTCTCTGGACACTCCATCTCGGCCTTTTTCCCCTAACTCCCACCCTCTAGCTGCAGAGGGCTCTTTCAGCCTTCAGCGCTGAGTCGCTTTCTATTCTCCACACAGGCCTACGCTCTTGGAGAATCTGGTCACTCCCACAGCTTCAACTATCACCCTGCTAATGATCATCAAAGTTACCACTCCGGCCCTGACCTTGCTCCTTCTCGCAGTCTTGCATTTCCTTTTGCCTTCAGGACAGCTCTCCCACTGACGCCTCAATCTTTACATGTACAAAATTCATCTTCCCACCTGCATCCTGTCCTCCCCTTGACTTTATCACCTAGGCAATATCCTTGACATCTCTCTACCTCAATACACACATTCAATCTGTCACAAAGCCTTCCTAGTACTACTAGTTTCACAACATCTGTAGAATCCACCCTTTTCTCTCCTTCCAAACTGTTCTCCTTCTGATCCAAGCCCTCATATCCCACCTTGTCTACTGCATCAGCCTCCTCACTGACCTCCCTGCCCCTTGTCTTGCCTCTCTCCGGCCCACTCTGCTGTCCAGGTCACTATTCTAAAAAAGTTCAGTGCATATCTCCCTGCTCCCCAAAAATCTCCAATGGTTGTCCATCCACTTCAAAAGAGAAACTCCTTACCGCCAGCTTCAAGGCACTCAATCAGCTGTCTCTCATTCGTTCAATCGTATTTATTGAGTGCTTACTGTGTGCAGAGCACTGTACTAAGCACTTGGGAAGTACAAGTTGGCAACATTTAGAGACAGTCCCTACCTAACAACGGGCTCACAGTCTAGAAGGGGGAGACAGACAAAACAAAACATGTGGACAGGTGTCAAGTCGTCAGAATAAATAGAATTAAAGCTAAATGCACATCATTAACAAAATAAATAGAATAGTAAATATATACAAGTAAAATAGAGTAATAAATCTGTACAAACATATATGCAGGTGCTGTGGGGAGGAGAAGGAGGTGGGTGGGGGGGTGATGGGGAGGAGAGGAAAAAGGAGGCTCAGTCTGGGAAGGCCTCTTGGAGGAGGTAAGCTTTCAGTAGGGCTTTGAAAGAAGAGAGCTCACTTGGCGGACGTGTGGAGGACGGGCATTCCAGGCGAGGGGGAGGACGTGGGCCGCGAGTCAACGGCGGGACAGGCGAGAACGAGGTACAGTGAGGAGGTTAGTGGCAAAGGAGTGGTGCAGGCTGGGCTAGAGACGGGAGATGAGGTAGGAGGGGGAGAGGTGATGGACAGCCTTGAAGCCCAGAGTGGGGAGTTTTTGCTTGATGTGTAGGTTGACAGGCAGCCACTGGAGATTTTTGAGGAGGGGAGCAACATGCCCAGAGCATTTTTGCATAGAGATGATCTGGGCAGCAGTGCGAAGTATAGACTGAAGTGGGGAGAGACAGTAGGATGGGAGATCAGAGAGGAGGCTGAAGCAGTAATCCAGTTGGGATAAGATGAGAGATTGAACCAGCAAGGTAGCGGTTTGGATGGAGAGGAAAGGGCGGATCTTGGCGATGTTGCGGAGGTGAGACTGGCAGGTTTTGGTGATGGATTGGATGTGAGGGGTGAACGAAAGAGCGTAGTCAAGGATGACACCAAGGTTGCGGGTTTGTGAGATGGGAAGGATGGTAATGATGTCTACAGTGACAGGAAAGCCAGGGAGAGGGCAGGGTTTGGGAGGGAAGATAAGGAGTTCGGTCTTGGATATACTGAGTTTTAGATGGCAGGCAGACATCCAGATGGAGATGTCCTGAAGGCAGGAGGAGACCCGAGCCTGGAGGGAGGGAGAGAGAGCAGGGGCAGAGATGTAGGTTTGGGTGTCATCAGCGTAGAGATGACAGTGAAAGCCTGGGAACGAATGAGTCCACCGAGGGAGCGAGTGTAGATCGAGAACAGAAGGGGACCAAGAACTGACCCTTGAGGAACCCCTACTGTAAGGGGATGGGAGGGGGAGGAGGAGCCCACAAAGGAGACTGAGAATGAACGGCCGGAGAAAGAAGAGGAGAACCAGGAGAGGACGGAGTCTGTGAGGCCAAGGCTGGATACCTTATCTCACCGATCTCCTAAAACCCCACATACTCTGTTCATCTAACATCAGCGTACTCTCTGTAACTAGATCATTTCTATCCCACTGCCGACCCCTTGCCCACATTCTCCCTAAGTCTTTGAACTCCCTTCTAGTTCCTCTGACAGTCCGCCACTCTCCCCACCTTCAAAACCGTCCCTAAAATCACATCTCCTCCAAGGCGCCTTTTCCTAAGTCCTCATTTCCTCTCCTCTGCCCTCCCTTCTGCATTGATTCTGCACTTGATTATGTAGCACATATTCATATCATGGTATTCAATTTCCCCTACTAATGATTTCTTTTAATGTCTATTTCCCCGAGTGGAAGGTACACTCTTTAATACTTATAACAATAATTATGGTATTTGTTAAGCGCTTCCGTTGTTGGGAAGGGACCGTCTGTACATGTTGCCAATTTGTACTTCCCAAGCGCTGAGTACAGTGCTCTGCACACAGTAAGCAATCAATAAATACAATTGAATGAATGAAGCACTGTTCTAAGTGCTGGGGTAGATACAGGGTAATCAGCTTGTCCCATGAGGGGCTCACACTTAATCCCCATTTTACAGATAAGGTAACTGAGGCACAGAGAAGTTAAGTGACTTGCCCAAGATCACACAGCAGACAAGTGGCAGAGGTGGGATTAGAACCCACATCCTCTGACTCCCAAACCCGTTCTTTCCACTAAGCCACCCTGCTCTTTGTAAGCAGGGATTGTGTCTACCACCTCTACTGTATTATACTTTCCTAAGTGCATAGTGCAGTGTTCTGCACACAAGCAAGCACTCGAATGTCACTGATTGATTGCCATTAAATTGAAATACTGAGCCTCAACCCCTAAAAAAACACATCCAAACATTATTTCAAGTACTTACTCAGTGTGAGACAGCTTGGCTATTTCTTCCCTTTGCCTTGCAGAATAATTTAAGTTGCCTCCTAAAATACATAAAAGGCACAGACACAACCTATTTAGTTTCTTCCACCAAATAGTACACCTAGCTTTTACGATAATCAATCAATCATATTTACTGAGCACTTACCGTGTGCAGAGCACTGTACTAAGCGCTTGGGAAGTACAAGTTGGCAACATATAGAGACAGTCCCTACCCAACAGTGGGCTCACGGTCTAAAAGGATAACGGACCATCCATGGTTTAACCAAGTATGCCCTAAATTTAATCCGACACTGAAAATTGTGTGTGAAGAGTGCATGCACGGTTAAAATACCTAAGTAGTCTTCAGAGCAAGGACAGGCATTTTGAAAACATGCCCGTTAATACTAGTGAAAGAACTTCAACTCACAATGCAGTCAAATACGCTGATTATTTCCTATCCTACGAGTAGCACGACTCCACACTTCAGGTAAGTTTGGGGAAAAAAGTAACTTATGCATAGAACTACAGGGATAAGATCTATACCTGTATGCGAGGGAGAAATCAGTTTTTCAAATGGATGTGACCCACAGGCAGACCCAAAAAAAGGAGCCTGGAAGGAAATGGAGGGGCATGTAGAGCAGGCTCAGCCGGTATCCCACTGGGATACATAAGTTCTGGGAGACTGCTCCGTGGCTACTCTGGTCTTTCAAAATGGTCACTATTGGTCTTGTGACTCCTACCAGCTTTGCCCACATTCCCTGTTCAGACCATGCAGGAGACGGGGCCAAGGTGGTGGGCAAAGACGGAAAACTGGTTTCCCCCCGCGGGGCCATTGTCTTTCTGACAGGAGAAGGGACCTCAATCAATCAATCAATCAATCGTATTTATTGAGCGCTTACTGTGTGCAGAGCACTGTACTAAGCGCTTGGGGAGTCCAAGTTGGCGACATATAGAGACAGTCCCTACCCAACAGTGGGCTCACAGTCTAAAAGGGGGAGACAGAGAACAAAACCAAACATACTAACAAAATAAAATCAATAGAATAGATATGTACAAGTAAAATAGAGTAATAAATATGTACATATATACATGTTTGTACGCATGTATAACATATGTATATGTTATATATACCTCAAGTGTTCAAGCCCCCCCTTAGTCAATGCCATCCTGAGAGCCATGCGCCGGCCAGACTGCTTAAAGCCAGCAACAGAGTTGGCAACAATCTATATGCCTATCTCTCTCTCTACATAAACCATATCTTTACCAGAAAGATAAAATATAGAGAAATTTATACTGGAAATAGCAAGGAGTGTACTGTCAGCACTGAACAATACCTAGTGGATTAGTAGTACAGGATAAACTCTTGGATTAAATTTGTTCTTCCAGGCTAGTCTCAGGATGGTATTCAAATATCAAGTCTTTTAAACTTCTTTTAGACTGTGAGCCCACTGTTGGGTAGGGACTGTCTCTATATGTTGCCAACTTGTACTTCCCAAGCGCTTAATACAGTGCTCTGCACGCAGTAAGTGCTCAATAAATACGATTGATTGATTGAAGTCACCAAATTAAAACAGGTGGCTGAAAGAAGTACCGGTACCACAACAGGTTTAACTGCTTCCTAAACCTATGATGTCAGCAGAATGAATTTAAATTCGGCCACTAGGAGATAGGTTGTCAGTAATAATAATGATAGTATTTGTTAATCGCTTACTATGTGCCAAGCACTATTCTAAGCGCTGGGGTAGATACAAGGTAATCAGGTTGTCCCATGTAGGGCTTACAGTCTCAATCCCCATTTTACAGATGAGGTAACTAAGGCACAGAGAAGTGACTTGCCCAAGGTCACACAGCAGACAAGTGGAGGAGTCGGGATTAGAACCCATGACCTCTGACTCCCAAGCCCATGCTCTTACCACTAGGCCATGCTGTACTAAGTGAATTTAAACAAAACCCTTAAATCCAACGCAGGACCCAAAAAAAAAATACCAGTTACCTCGGGCACGATTCACCAAATAGAGTAAAACCACAGCAAGAAGTGACACTAAGAAGAAAAGGAAAGGGGTATTAGAAAGTATTTAGGAAACAAATAGTTCATGCAATTATGTCTCTAGTCAACAGCAAGTCAAGATCCTGCTCAAATCAAACAGCTTTAAGTCTTTTCTTGCTCCTCCTGGCCTGCTTCTAGCTGTTACAGTCCAAAAGATATTTTGGCTTCCAAAAGAAAATCTACTTTTTATTCATGGCATTTTTTCCACTTTTACTTTTTAATCACTAAAGCATGGAAATTCAGGAAGGATACTATACTCAGATGTTGATCTCAGTATACACTGATTGGGCTTTTTCTCCTCTGACATGTTTCACCATCAAAAGTACTTTTAGACTGTGAGCCCACTGTTGGGTAGGGGCTGTCTCTATATGTTGCCAATTTGTACTTCCCAAGCGCTTAGTACAGTGCTCTGCACACAGTAAGCACTCAATAAATACGATTGATGATGATGAAGTACTTAGTGAATGGTCCTGACACTTTCTACAGTTGGAGACAAACCTATGATGAGAAGTTGCTTCTCTAATAATGAACTTCCATATTCCAGTTTTACCACAAATACAGAGCCAAATTCAAATGTTGGAGCTAAAACAACTGCTATAATCTTTGTAATACTGCATGACAAACCGAGACACCAAAGTCTAGACTGGGCTACAAAGATGTTGTTGCAATAGACAAGCATAAAAATGAAGGGAGATGAATGGGGGACTTCCATAACCATCCTGCCATTCCATGTTCCCATTTCCAATTCCTGGTCAGGAATTTTTAATACTGTACAAATCAACATCAGAACCCACGTGCACTGAACCCACCAGGATGCGTTACTTTTCTTTAGACCACAGAGGCTGGAAGGACTTGATTATCCCCTTTAAACATGAACTGTTAGAATTAGTAAATATTTCAGGGATCATTTGACTTGGTCTTACGGGAAATATTTTAAACATAGAAATGGAGATGATCCTTCACTCAGACACCAAATCTTTCCACAGTTGGTATACTTACAGGAAACACAGGCAATGAAGAAGACCTCCAAAAATAAATATCCATGGGTGTCCAAGATTGTGCCAGCAATTATGGAAATGATCGCCAGACCAAGATTCTGAATAGATTGCATACTGAGATGTAAGAAATAAAAGATACATTTCCATGAAAATCTCATACAACCACCTTTAACATATGCCCTCATTTCCTCTTCTCCCACTCCCTTTCTGCGTCACCCTTGAACTTGGATTTGCACTCTACTCATCCCTCCTTCAGCCCTGCCGCATTTATGTATATACTCATAATTTATTTATATTACCAGCCATCTCCCCATTTGGACTGTAAGCTCGTCGTGGGCAGGGAACATGTCTACCTACTCAATTACATTATACTCTCCCAAGTGGTTAGTACACTGCTCTGCACACGGTAAGCGCTCAATAAATGACTGAAGAATTTACAACCCCGTGTCAAAATCATGTTTGAGCTCTAATAGATTTCTCTTAGGAGATATGCACTTTAAAAATGTTCCCTCTTCTCTCACAAGAACTCCTACAAAACAATTTCCTCATTTTACGGGTGAAAAAAGTACGGGCCGGAATTTAAGTGATTTGGGCTCTAAGGATAATAGAGAGATTACTATGTCCACCCCACTTTCCCTTTTCAGCAAGTAAAAGGTGAATGCAGAAGTAGAAATCTGATGAGTGAAGATAGGTACATATCTTTAAATTATCCATTATAAATTACTTATTCATATTAATGCCTGTCTTCCCCTCTAGACCGTAAGCTCGTTACGGTCTGGGTACCTGTCTGCTATTTCTCTTGTACTGTACTCTCCCAAGCCCTCAGTACGGTGCTTTGCACATAGTAAGCACTCAATAAATACCATCAATTGACTGATGAATCTCCAGACTCATATTCAGTGCCCTAGACACTAGACGATGAGAGCTGGGAAGAGTTTCCATAAATTCTTCAGGACCTTCAAAACCTCAACAGAATTTTGAGCCCTCATTTTACCCCTCAGAAACTGGCTGAGGTAAATAAAATAGACACTGATTTATGACACACAAAGATATGTTTAATGAGTATAAAAAGGAGAAAAGTGACCGGCAATGGGTTCAGATGCTGATGGCATCCTAACTAGAGATTTTAAGGACCCTTCAGTTTTATGTATAGTTACAAATCACAATATGTCTTAATATTCTCGTTACCTGCTTTAAAAATAGCCTCATTTAATGCAATGTGTCTTCATAGCTTATTTTAAGCTAAACCTACACGTGCCAAAAATAAACTGCTTCGGCTCCACAAAGATCACTTCATAAGATCAGTTCAGAAATGCAGAAGACTGCACCAACATTATTGTGTGCAGAAACTCTGTGAAGGAATAAGTTTTCAAAGTGTTCAAGATTCTCCATTTATCAAAACACATACTCCGAAAGCTAATCTCAAAACCTACTGCCTACTTTTCCTTCCTAATCCTTCCCTTTACTCGTCAGACATTCCATCACATGGCTATTTAACATTAAGTTTCTAGATGGATTTCACGGTGCATGTATAAGCCAGACCAACCAATAATTTGAAATTTCTTGAAGGCATAGACCTTGTCTTCTATAATTTCATCAATTCCCTCAGAACAATAATAATTATAATAACTGTGGTATTTGCTAAGTGCTTACTATGTGCCAGGCAGTGTACCAAGCACTGGGATGGATACAAGCAAATGGGGCTGGACAGAGTCCCTTTCCCACACGGGGCCCAGAGTCTTAATGCCCATTTTACAGATGAGGTAGCTGAGGCCCAGAGAAGTTAAGTGACTTGTCCGAGGTCAAACAGCAGACAAGTGGCAGAGCTGGGGTTAGAACCCAGGACCTTACTCACAGGCCCATGCTCTATCTACTAGGCCGTGCTCTACAGTATAGTACAATGTACAGAGCTAAAAAAAAAAAATACTACCTCCTGTCATACATCATTTGAAAAGTGAATTGTTTTCAGTTTTGCTTTATGCGATCTATATTTTTAAGACATTATTTGGAAAAGGTGGAGACTGACAGAAAACGGGGGGAGGTAGAATACAGAAATACTTACAAGCCATACGCAGTTCCTAGCTGATGTTCAGGAACCACGAAAGCAACCATTGGCCACAATGCACAGGCAAGAAGTGAATAGGACACCCCCAGCATACACTGCAGAAAGCACCATTAGAAAAAATGTGAAATTCAGACCTCAGAAAAGAGTCCTGAATTATCCGCCCAAATGGAAAGACTTATGGGTAAAGCCTACTTGTGATCAACACTTTAAATGTTTCAAGAATTACGCTAAACCGCCAGGCAATATTGACAGAAAGCTATTTCTAGTGTGATCCAAAAATACTACCCAGAATTATGTTGGGGAAATAGGAAAATGAACCTCAAGATAGAGTGCTACCCCTAACTTCTGCCTCCTCCCTTTGCTACATGAAGTATCCACATTACATTCTGAAAACATAAAATGCCAGGGTTTCAAAATTGTCCTTTATTAGTTTCCAGATTTTTTTTTTTTTTTAACTTGGAAGAGTAGTGATTTCAAATTGGGTTAGTAGTCACCATTATTCTACTGGAGATTTACGGAACACTTTAGCATTGTATCATCATGATATATGCTACCTAGTTGGGAATACTACATTTCAGCTCAATCGTCCTCAGGATTTTACCGAAAGCGTCAAGCAAAACCGAGTTAAAAATGAGTCACCAGGACTCACTGTTCTCTGCACAGACAGAACAACAAAGTAAAAACCACAGGAGCTTGGACGTTAGCTCTAACACCCATCTTTCTGACAGTCGTCTTAAAAATGGGACGAGGGAGACACAACTAAACATTCAAAGACTGCCTTCCGAACTTCAAATATAAATCTGTTTTTGCATTTCAGATGGCAGCAGAGGCTGTCTTACGTTAAGGGGTTTAAAAAGATCTGCACAAATCAAAAACTCTTTTTCGTTAGATTGGTAACATGATGTATACGTCACCATTGCAATCCATGGATTCCAGAAGGTGAAAGCCAACATAACATGTGAAGCAAGTGTGGTCGCCACCGCACACAACACCCAGATAACATTCCTTCCTGCTTTATCCACCAAGAGTCCAAAGATGGGAGACATAGGAGCTGATATGATGTACACAACACTGCAAAAAAATATTTAATATTTGGAGAGACACTATTTAATGTGCTGTCAAGGGAAAACTAGTTTCCACTCTATTTATGCCACAAAACAAAACACACATCCACCCTTGTCAAACACTGGATTTAGTCCACGGAACAGCATTCGAGGAGGGAGGATAAATGTTAGAGGACGAGATCCCAGTGAGATACCCAGGCTGCTGGTGGATGTAAAGTGTGATTAGCGCTTTAAATACCACAAACTGGTAAAATACCTGTTAATTGCACTTGCAGCTTGGGAGGAAAATCCGAACTTTTGCATGAAGAACACCCTAAATTAAAACATAATAAAATAACTGACCTGAACATTTTTAAAAGGCCTATTTCACAACAAAAATAAAACCCCACAGTAACACTCATAAAATTGTCACGTGGTCTTGAAAAGTTTTCTGGTAATACATAAGTAGTTAGAAATCGGCTACTACAACAAATTCTACTGATACCAGTTCTGTTTCATCTTTTGTATCCAATATGTATTACAATATTCACACTTTATAGCTTAAACTAAATACTGTGGTTGTAAAATCTGAGATACCACAATAGTGTAGTCCAGTGGAAAGAGAACAGGCAAGACAATTAGAGGACCCAGTTCAGAAGCAGCGTGGCTCAGTGAAAAGAGCCCGGGCTTTGGAGTCAGTGGTCACGGGTTCAAATCCCGGCTCCGCCAACTGTCAGCTGTGTGACTTTGGGCACGTCACTTCACTGTGCCTCAGTTACCTCATCTGTAAAATGGGGATTGACTGTGAGCCCCCAGTGGGACAACCTCATCACCTTGTAACCTCCCCAGCGCTTAGAACAGTGCTTTGCACATACCAAGCGCTTAACAAATGCTTTTATTATTATTATTAATCCCACCTCTGTCACCCTGGGCGAGTCACAATCTCTCAGTGCCTCAGTTTCCTTACCTGCAAGATGGGGATCAAATACCAATTCCCCCACTGTCTCTGATCCATGCGGGATAGGGACTGTGCCTGACCTGATTGTAATAATAATAATAATGGTATTTGTTAAGCACTTAACTATGTGCCAGGCACTGTACTAAGCACTGGGGTGGATGCAAGCAGATCGGGTTAATAATAATAATTGTGGTATTTGTTAAGTGCTTACTATGTGACAGGCACTGTACTAAGCACTGTGGTGGCTATTCACAAATAGGGTTGGACACAGTCCCTGTCCCACGTGGGGCTTACAGTCTTAATGCCAATTTCTGTACTATGTACAGTGCTCTGCACATAGTAAGCGCTCAATAAATACCATTGATCGGGTTGGACACAGTTCCTGCCCCACGTGGGGCTCACAGTCGTCTCCCTCCCCATTTTACAGATGAGGTAACTCAGGCCCAGAGAAATGAAGCGACTTGCCCAAGGCCACACAGCAAGACAAGAGGCAGAGCCGGAATTAGAACCCATGACATTCTGATTTCCAGGCCCACTTTCCATCCACTATGCAAATGCTGCTTATTGTACCTTTCTCGGCTCTTGGCAATGCGAACGCTTAAATAATACCACCATTCTCAAACCTGTGATCTTGGAGGGCTAAGGGTGAGTCTTTTTCTCCAATTACCTGAACAGAATTTAGGCCCTGCTTCTTTCATTAGATCGTATGCTTTAAGGGCACTGTTACACTCAAAAATTACCACTGACTGAGAGATGTGCACCTTTGTAAAATGTAGGTTGCTGGGGAACTTTGGCTGGTAAATTTTTCTTGTTCACGTTAAAAGTCTGCCTTCTGAGGTCACTCTAGATGGTGAGCTTCTAATGAGCCAGAACCGCTTTACTGGGTTTTCTACATATGATCCCAAGGGCCTAATGCAGTATATCGCAAACCGTACTCCCTCTCAGGGTTTCTAATGATGATGAGAGGAGAAAGAGTGGGATGGGAGGAAGCGCCCAAACTATAAATGAAATACAAAATAATCAGGTTTGGCATTTCCGTCTCTAGGCTATTAAACTGTCAGACCTCTAGACTGAAAGGTCGTGGTGGGCAGGAACGTGGCTGCCAACTCTGCTATACTGTACTCTCCCATGCTATTAGTATAATGTTCGGCACTTAATAAGCACTCAATAAAGACCATTGATGAGGATGACAAAACTCCATCTCTACTCACACACTAAATCCTACTTCAGATACCAATCTGGGTGGACACTACGGACAAAAGCAGCCTAAGGAAGAAGGCTTCTCAGGGTGTGCAGTGAGACGAGGAGAAAAAAAAAAAACAAATTATATTACAGAAGAATTTTCTGAAAGGTCTCACCAACAGTACATATCTTACTAGACAATTAGGAGCAGCATGGACTCATTCAATCGTATTTACTGAGCGCTTACCGTATGCAGAGCACTGTACTAAGCGCTTGGGAAATACAAGTTGGCAACATACAGAGACAGTCCCTATCCAATAACGGGCTCACAGTCTAGAAGGGGGAGACAGACAACAAAACATATTAACAAAATAAAATAAATAGAATAGTAAATATGCACAAGTAAAATAGAGCGATGAATCTGTACAGACTGTGGGGAGGGGAAGGAGGTAGGGTGGGGGGGATGGGAAGGCGGAGGAGGGGGAGAGGAAGGAGTGGGCTCAGTCTGGGAAGGCCTCCTGGAGGAGGTGAGCTCTCGGTAGGGCTTTGAAGGGAGAAAGAGAGCTAGCATGGCGGATGTGCGGAGGGAGGGCATTCCAGGCCAGGGAGAGGACATGGGCCGGGGGTCGACTTCTGCACACAATAAGCACTCAATAAATACTGACTGCCTAATTCCGGCTCCACCACACATCTGCAGTGTGACCATGAACAAGTCACTTTAACTTCTCCATGTCTCAGTTACCTCCTCTGTAAAGTGGGGATTAAGACCGAGTCCCACATGGGCCATAGACTGTCTCCAACCTTATTAGCTTCTATCAATAAATCAATCACATTTATTGAGCGCTTACTGTGTGCAGAGCACTGTACTAACCGCTTGGGAAGTACAATTTGGCAACATATAGAGACGGTCCCCACCCAACAGTGGGCTCACAGTCTAGAAGGGGGAGACGGAGGACAAAACAAAACATATTAACAAAATAAAATAAATAGAATAGATACGTACAAATAAAATACTTATTTTATAAAATAAAATAAGTAAAATAAAGATGGCCTATGCCAGCCACTACTTGTCTGCTGGGTGACCTTGGGCAAGTCACTTTGCTTCTCCGTGCTTCAGTTACCTCATCTGTAAAACAGGGATTGAGACTTATGAGCCCCAGGTGGGACATCCTGATTACCTTGTATTTACCCCAGCGCTTAGAACAGTGCTTGCCATATAGTACACGCTTAACAAATACCACAATTATTACTATTATTAGTAGTAGTACTAATGGGTGTGGTATTTGTTAATCAATCAATCAATCGTATTTACTGAGCTCTTACTGTGTGCAGAGCACTGTACTAAGTGCTTGGGAAGTACAAGTTGGCAACATATAGAGACAGTCCCTACCCAACAGTGGGCTCACAGTCTAGAGCCCACTGTTAAGCACCTTTTAAGTGCCAGGCACTGTACTAAACGCTGGAGTAGATAATTGGGTTGGACACAGTCCCCGCCCCGCACAGGGCTCACAGTCTTAATCCCCGTTTTACAGCTGAGGTAACTGAAGCACAGAGAACTGAAGTGACTAGCCCAAGGTCACACAGCAGAGAAGCGGTGGAGCCGGGATTACAAACCATGTCCTTCTGACACCCAGGATTGTGCTCTAGTACAGTGCTCTGCACAATGTAAGCGCTCAATAAATTCAATTGAATTAAATGAATGAACATCCACTACGTCACGCTGCTTCTCAAGTTGCTCTGACTCTCAGCAGTACCAATGCTCATCCAGGGTTCCTAATTTTAATGCCTGTCTCTCTCTCTAGACTGTAAGCTCCCTCATCATCATCATCAACCGTATTTATTGAGCGTTTACTATGTGCAGAGCACTGTACTAAGCGCTTGGGAAGTACAAATTGGCAACACATAGAGACAGTCCCTACCCAACAGTGGGCTCACAGTCTAAAAGGGGGAGACAGAGAACAAAACCAAACATACCAACAAAATAAAATAAATAGGATAGATATGTACAAGTAAAATAAATAAATAGAGTAATAAATATGTACAACCATATATACATATATACAGGTGCTGTGGGGAAGGGAAGGAGGTAAGATGGGGGGATGGAGAGGGGGACGAGGGGGACGTCCCTGTAGGCAAGGATCACGTCTACCAACTCTACTGTATTCTATTCTCCCAAGTACTCGGTACAGTGCTCTGCATACAACAAGCACTCCATAAAACGCACTTCATCATTCTCAACCTCAATTAATACTGGAAAGGTAGAAAATACTTACTTCCCAAGACCAATAAAGGGAAAAATGGCTGCATAATAGCAAACACAGATCAGAAACATCAGCCACAAAGGCAAAGAGAAGTCTTTTACGTCGGTTAACTTAATAACTTCACCTGCAGGAAAAGAAGGCATATCATCACATCAGTAAGTTTGCTACTTCAATGTGCTTTTTCCTACATTTAAAATACTGGATTTAGAGTTTGGAGATCTATGTAAGAAACTAAATTCCACGCCGAGAGTTATACAGCATGCTACTAAACATCTCTTCTGAAGGGATTCTGGTGTTTTTTTTAAAAGGGGCTGCAGTGTATAACATAGGCCATCACCTGTAGAAAATGTTTGTTGCAAAAATCCAACACATAATCACGCAGTTTAAATATTCAGTTTTGTCCAAATTTAACTGGAGCAGCACAGCCCTGTGGAAAGAGCACGAGCCTGAGACTCAAAAAGACATGAGTTCTAATCTTAGTTCTGCCACGTGCCTGCTGTGTGAACTCACATAAATCGCCCAACTTCTCTGTGCCTCAGTTTTCTCATTGTAAAATGGGGATTAAATCATTCTCCCCCAACTTAAACTGTGAAGCCCATGTGGGACAGGGATTATGTCCAATCTCCTATCTGCCCCGGTGCTTAGTACAGTGCCTGGAACAAAATAAGAGCTTAACAAATACCATAGAGAAATGGAAAACAGATTGGTCTAAAGTGAATTTGAACTAGACTTTGAGGAAATGAAGACGGTCATGCGATGTTTATCAGATGCTCACTCTGACTTCAGGCCATATACAGAGGAAACAAACCCTGTACCAAGGTGAAAATAACACAGAGATGCAATCTGTGATTAAGTCCTAACAATACACAAATTGGCTTTACACATTTTGACATACAGGGTATTTTTCTGAGATGGCAACCCTCTGTGCAACCCCTAAGTGTCACTGGACTCCAGTGACAATTCTTGGGGGTGGTTTTTTGGGTTTGGGGTTTTTGGATGGTATTTGTTAAATGCTTATTATGTGTCAAACACTGTTTTAAGAACTGGGGTAGTAATAATAATAATAACAGCATTTATGAAGCGCTTACTATGTGCAAAGCACTGTTCTAAGTGGCTGGGGAGGTTACAATAATAATAACAATAATGGTGGCATTTATTAAGCACTTACTATGTGCAAAGCACTGTTCTATGCACTGGGAAGGTTACAAGGTGATCAGGTTGTCCCACGGAGGGCTCACAGTCTTCATCCCCATTTTACAGATGAGGGAACTGAGGCCCAGAGAAGTGAAGTGACTTGCCCAAAGTCACACAGCTGACAATGGGCAGAGCCGGGATTTGAACCCACGACCTCTGACTTCAAATTCTGGGCTCTTTCCACTGAGCCACGCTGCTTCCACCCCCCCCCATCTTACCTCCTTCCCTTCCCCACAGCACCTGTATATATGTACATATATTTGTACATATTTGTTACTCTATTTATTTATTTATTTTACTTGTACATACCTATTCTATTTATTTATTTTGTTAGTATGTTTGGTTTTGTTCTCTGTCTCCCCCCTTTTAGACTGTGAGCCCACTGTTGGGTAGGGACTGTCTCTATATGTTGCCAACTTGTACTTCCCAAGCGCTTAGTACAGTGCTCTGCACACAGTAAGCGCTCAATAAATACGATTGATGATTGATGATGATGATGCTTCTCTAGATACAAGTTAATAAGTTCGGACACAGTCCCAATCCCTCCAGGGGATCGGCTCTTAAGTAGTAGGGAGACTAGGTATTGAATCCCCATTTTACAGCTCAGGAAACGCAGGTCCAGGGAAGTTTAGTGACTTGTTCGAGGTCACACAGCAGGCAAGTGGCAGTACCGGGATTAGAACCCAGGTCCTCGGACTCTCGGGCCTTTCCTCTAGGCCATGCTGCTTCCTGATTAAGTATTAATCAGCCAACAAGCATTTTACTGGGCATTGATAGTACAGTGATCTACTGTGTGTTGGTATCCTTCACTTCCCTCGCCCAGGTGCCGGACAACCCGAGGCTCGAAGGACAGGAGGGTGGAAATGGAAAAGCTGCAAAGGCCATCTGTCTTTGAAACAGACCTACTAAGGCCACAGTGGCTTGAATAAAGGCTTAGTATTAATTCCCACAACATTAATTTTGTCTATGTGGCTGATTTTAAGCACCAAAGTTAACATTAGGATGGTGCTTGAAATTATGTCTGTCCTAGAAACACGTTTTATAAAAAAATTATTTTCACCACCACCCTGAGCAGACCCCCTTCCTACCGAAAAATGTTTAACTTACCAGTTTTCCCTTGTTCCTTATGAAGTATTCGTTCTGCTCTCCGATCCAAGTAAGCAAGAACCAGCGCACAGAACAGTGAGATAATGCACGTTATACCTCCTAGAATAAAATCCAAAACAGACTTGAAAATTATTGAACTGACTCCTCGGGGAAAACAATTTTTAAATAGCCTTCCAATTATACTCTATTAGCTCAGCTTTCTGAAAGGTGACATCAAGGTTTACTAACCTATCATAAGTGTGACTCCAAGTGTAATGTGACCGGAAGAGCCCAATAAATCTTGAATTTTAGAATATAGCCATCCCATGATATTCATGTTTACAGTGCTCCCCTAGATGGAGGTGGGGAGGAAGGGGGGGGGAGGTAAATTGAAGTATTCAGTCATATTATACTTTTAAAAAGAGGAAAGGATACAAGAGCAAGCAATCATTTTATTTCCAAGTCCGACCTGAAATAACACGCCTACATAAAACATAAGACTGAAAGACTCATTGACAATATTGTTTGATTCCTATGAAATATTTTGAATTCCCTAATTCCAACAAAAATAAGCACAACTTTTCATAGCAATTATTATACGTAAAGTATTCTCATTAGGGAGCTATAACTAAAAACAAGCACTCTTAAGAAGACAGAAGACACAATGGATTTTCAAGCACAGCACACTGTGGAAAAACGAATACTTATTCACCAACTCCCTCATAATAATAATAATAATGATGGCATTTATTAAGCGCTTACTATGTGCAGAGCACTGTTCTAAGCGCTGGGGAATTTACAAGGTGATCAGGTTGTCCCATGTGGGGCTCACAGTCTTAATCCCCATTTTACAGATGAGGTAACCGAGGCCCAGAGAAGTGAAGTGACTTGCCCAAAGTCACACAGCTGACAAGTGGCGGAGCCGGGATTTGAACCCATGACCTCGGACTCCAAAGCCCGGGCTCTTTCCACTGAGCCACGCTGCTTCTCATAGCATGCACAAACTTGCCCTACGAGCAGTCTACTTCCATCCCTAAGCCAAAGAGATGGAAAATAACCCAACGTAACAGTAGCTACTATTATGCAGTCAATTATTAAATTAACGAAATTAAATTCTCCCCCTTTTAGACTGTGAGCCCACTGTTGGGTAGGGACTGTCTCTACATGTTGCCAATTTGTATTTGTTGCTCTGCACATAGTAAGCGCTCAATAAACACGATTGATGATGATGATGATGATGATACATTATTAGTAGTTACTTATTAAACACTTGCGTTAAAAGCATTACAATAAACCCTTGGAAAGGAACAACTAAAGTCCAAGACATGTTCCCTGCCCACAGGATTTTACATTCTAAGGGACAGCTCTTGGCTATCTACATCAATATCGTCTCAGATTTAGGAAGTAAAACCATCTACATCATCTTCAATAAACAAACATGACCGAATCAAACAATCAACAGTATGTACTGAGTGCTTATTTTCACTCTCCCAAGCATTTAGTACAGTGCTCTGCTCATGGTAAGGGTTCAATAACTACCACTGATGATGATGATGATGCAGTGCATTGTACTGGCGCGTGGTAAAAGACAATGCAACGGAATTGATAGACATAATCCCTGCCCACAAGGGACTTACAGTCTATAGTACCAGTGGGTGCTAAATAAATATTAGACGAGTTTTTTACTGAGCTTCGAAAGTGCTCTGCGCAAAGGAAGCTCTTGATAAATACTATTTCAACCGTAGCATCCTAGAGAAGCAGCGTGGCTCAGTGGAAAGAGCCCGGTTTTTGGAGTCAGAGGTCATGGGTTCAAATCCCGACTCTGGCAGTTGCCAGCTGTGTGACTTTGGGCAAGTCACTTCACTTCTCTGTGCGCCTCAGTTACCTCATCTGTAAAACGGGGATTAAGACTGTGAGCCCCCCGTGGGACAACCTGATCACCTTGTAACCTCCCCAGTGCTTAGAACAGTGCTTTGCATATAGTCAGTGCTTAATAAATGCCATTATTATTATTATTATCCTGTACCTGAAATTAAAAGTTTAACAATAGAACACAATCCCCGCTTCCCAAGAGTTTACTGTCCAACGATGGAATGCAGACAAACATACAAACATGAAAGTATAACACGCTAAGTGAGAGTTTCTGTGGGAGGAAAGAATCGACTGCAGAATAAATGAGGTTGATCAGGGTACGCAGATGAAAGGGTCAATGAGGCCTCCAATTACTTGGGGAACTCACCCGTTTATCTTCAAATCATATCACGCCTCACTAATTTTACTCCTTAGTGGGATTCTTAGCAAGAAAATTTGGGCATGGGATCCACTGAAATGCCAAATTCTAGAGAAGCAGCGTGGCTCAGTGGAAAGAGCACGGGCTTTGGAGTCAGATGTCATGGGTTCGAATCCCGGCTCCACCACATGTCTGCTGTGTGACCTTGGGCAAGTCACTTAACTTCTCTGTGCCTCAGTTACCTCATCTGTAAAATGGGGATTAAGACTATGAGCCCCACGTGAGACAACCTGATCACCTTGTATCCCTCCCAGCGCTTAGAACAGTGCTTTGCACATAGTAAGCCCTTAAGAAATGCCATCATTATTATCATTATTAGAGAAAGTCCACTGCCTAAAATATATCAATCAGTGGCATTTATTGAGTGCTTACTATGTACGGAGCACTGTGCTTGGGAGAGTACAAGCGAGTTAGCGGGCGAGTTCCCTGTCCAAAATGAGCTTAGAGTTCAGAGAGGAAGACAGACATTAGTAGACATAAGCCATTTTCAACCTATTTTAAAGATATTTACCTAATATCTTTTTAAAGATAATTAAGGTAAAGATAATACCTAATTTAAAGATATAAAGATAAAGTGCTGTGGGGTTGAGGGTGAGGTGAATAGCAAACACCCACAGGTGTCAGATCCAAGTGCAAAGATGACACAGGAGGGAGAGCGAGCTGGGGTGGGGGAGAGGGCTTAATCAGGGAAGGCCTCTTGGAGGTGTGACCTTCAGAATGCTTTGAATGTGGGGAGAGTGGTGGTCTTGCAGAGATGGGGGGGAGGGAGTTCCATACTAGGGGGAGGACACGGAAAAAGGGATCGGCGGCAAGATAGACGAGATTGGGCACAGTGAGAGACCTGCTGCTAGAGGAGAAGGTTTGCGTGGCTGGGTTGTAGTACATCGATGAGGCGAGGTAGGATGGGGCGACCCGATTAAGTGCTTTAAAGCCAATGGTAAGGAGTTAAAAATATATGGTCGCTTGGCTTCCTGCCAGGCTAACAAAGTATGTTTCTATGCTCACCATGGTCACCTTCAGCAAGGTGAGCATCTAACCACTATAATCTGTTCGGTCTTTGGCGTGACTCAGTGGAAAGAGCCCGGGCTTGGGAGCCAGAGGTCATGGGTTCTAATCCTCTCTCTGCCACTTGTCAGCTGTGTGACTTTGGACAAGTCACTTCACTTCTCTGGGCCTCAGTTACCTCATCTGTCAAATGGGGATTAAAACTGTGAGCCCTGCGTGGGACAACCTGATCACCTTGTATCCGCCCCCAGTGCTTAGAACAGTGCTTTGCCCATAGTAAGCGCTTAACAAATGCCATCATTGTTATTACTATTATTATTATTATTATTATCCATCACTCCACTATCACTCCACTCATCTGCCAAACTCTCTTCCTCCCTTCAAAGCCCTGATGAGAGCTCGCCTCCTCCAGGAGGCCTTCCCAGACTGAGCCCCCTTTTTCCTCTCCTCCTCCCCATCACCCCCCCTCCTTCCCCTCCCCACAGCACTTATATATATTTGTACAGATTTATTATTCTATTTATTTTACCTATACATTTTTACTACTCTATTTTATTAATGATGTGCGTATAGCTGTAATTCTATTTATTCTGATGGTTTTGACAACGGTCTACGTGTTTTGTTCTGTTGTTCGTCTCCCCCTTCTAGACTGTGAGCCCATTGTTGGGTAGGGACCGTCTCTATATGTTGTCGATTTGTACTTCCCAAGCGCTCAGTACAGTGTTCTGCACACAGTAAGTGCTCAATAAATACGACAATGAACGAACGAATCATCTGGCAACTGTTTTTCACTAACCACTGAAGGATAACTCTCTCCCAGGGGTGTCCTTTCACTTTCATGCACTCATAGACCGTATCCTATCTCACCTTGATTACTGTATCAGCCTCCCTGTCTCCTATCTCTCCCCACTCCTCAAGAACCTCCAGTGTGGCTGCCCATCTACCTCTGCATCAAAAAGAAAAACTCCTTACCACAGAGGCTTTAAAGCACTCGATCACCTTGCCCCCTCCTACCATACCTCACTGCTTTCCTACTACTACTAATAATAATAATGATGGCATTTATTAAGCGCTTACTATGTGCAAAGCACTGTTCTAAGCGCTGGAGTGGTTACAAGGTGATTAGGTTGCCCCACGGGGGGCTCACAGTCTTAATCCAGATTGAGGGCACTGAGGAACAGAAAAATTAAGTGACTTAGTCACTTGGCAGAGCCGGGATTTGAACCCATGACCTCTTACTCCAAAGCCCGTGCTCCTTCCACCGAGCCACGCTGTTTCTCCTAATGAATAACTAATAACATATAATTTAAGATATATTCCTAAGTGCTGCTCTGCCCCTCTTAGACCATGAGCACCATTTTGGGACAGGGACTGAGTCCAGTTTAATTATTTTGCATCTTCCCCAGCACTTTACATGGAGAACTACTACGCCACAGTCCACACGCTGCGCTCCTCTAATAATAATAATGATGGCATTTAAGCGCTTACTACGTGCAAAGCACTGTTCTAAGCACCAGGGGAATACAAGGTGATCAGGTTGCCCCACGTGGGGCTCACAGCCTTCATCTCCATTTTCCAGATGAGGGAACTGAGGAACAGAGAAGTGGCTTACCCAAGGCCACACAGCAGACAAGTGGCCGAGCCGGGATTCGAACCCATGACCCCTGGCTCCCAAGCCCACGCTCTTTCCACTGAGCCACGCTGCTTCAACTTAGTCATTGTACCTCAAGTTCCCCTACCTCATCACTGATCCCTCACCCATGTCCTGCCACATTCAAAGCCTTATTGAAAGCCCATCTCCTCCAGGAGGCCTTCCCTGACTAAGCCCTCATTCCCCCTCTCTCACTCCCTTCGGCATCACTCCAGCACTTGTATTTGCACCCTTTATTCACCCCTCCCTCAGCCCCATAGCACTTATGGACAAATCCATTTATTCATTCATTCATTCAATCGTATTTATTGAGTGCTTACTGTGTGCAGGGCACTGTACTAAGCACTTGGGAAGCACAAGTTGGCAACATCTAGAGACGATCCCTACCCAACAGCGGGCTCACAGTCTAGAAGGGGGAGACAGACAACAAAACAAAACATATAATCCACATATTATTTACTTATATTAAACTCTGTCTCCCCTTAATTTAATTTAATAATGGTATTTGTTAAGCGCTTAGTATGTGCAAAGCACTGTTCTAAGCGCTGGGGGGATACAAGGTGATCAGGTTGTCCCACATGGGGCTCACAATCTTAATCCCCATATTACAGATGAGGGAACTGAGGCCCAGAGAAGTGAAGTGACTTGCCCAAAGTCACACAGCTGGCAAGTGGAGGAGCCGGGAATTGAACCCATGACCTCTGACTCCAAAGCCCGGGCTCTTCCCACTGAGCCACCCTGCTTCTCAACCTGAAAGCACAATGTAGGCTGGGAACACGTCTACCAATGCTGTTATATTATACTCTCCCAAGCAGTGCGGCTCAGTGGAAAGAGCACGGGCTTTGGAGTCAGAGGTCCTGCTCACTTCCTCCAGGAGGCCTTCCCAGACTGAGCCCCCTTTTTCCTCTCTTCCTCCCCATCCCCCCGGCCCTACCTCCTTCCCCTCCCCACAGCACCTGTGTATATGTTCGTACAGATTTATTACTGTTTATTTTACTTGTACATATTTACTATTCATTTTGTTAATGATGTGCCCAACATCAATGCCCATCATTTTGATGACCCAACAAAAGCTTTACCTCTGTTTATTCTTGACTTGACACCTGTCTACATGTTTTGTTTTGTTGTCTGTCTGTCTAGACTGTGAGTCCTTTGTTGGGTAGGGACTGTCTCTATATGTTGCCGACTTGTACTTCCCAAGCACTTAGTACAGTGCTCTGCACACAGTAAGCCCTCAATAAATATGATTGAATGAATGAATGAATGGGTTCAAATCCTCGCTCTGCCAACTGTCAGCTGTGTGACTTTGGGCAAGTCACTTCACTTCTCTGCGCCTCCGTTACCTCGTCTGTAAAATGGGGATTAAGATTGTGAGCCCCCCGTGGGACAACCTGATCACCTTGTAACCTCCCCAGCGCTTAGAACAGTGCTTTGCACATAGTAAGTGCTTAATAAATACCATAAAAAGTGCATAGCATAGTGCTCTGCACAGAGTAAAGCGCTCAATAAATATAACTGATAGATTGATCCGCTCCCCACTTTTCCTCCTATCCCCTTGTCCACCCAAACAGGCTCCCAACTTCCTACCACACCCTTTACCATACAGCCACTACACTCTCAATATCAACAGCACCTCCCTATTCTATTAATACTAATAATGGCATTTGTTAAGCACTTACTATGTGCAAAGCACTGTTCTAAGCGCTGGGGGAGGGGGGGATACAAGGTAATCAGGTTGTCCCATGTGGGGCTCACAGTCTTCACCCCCATTTTACAGATGAGGTAACTGAGGCTCAGAGAAGTTAAGCGACTTGCCCAAGGTCACACAGCAGACATGTGGCAGAGCTAGGATTAGCACCCATGACCTCTGACTCCCAAGCCTGCGCTCTTTCCACTGAGCCACGTTGCTTCTCTTTTCTCTCTGCCTTTTCCTCACTCTCCTCAACCTTACTTCCAATCCAATTTCTACCTCCTTTTTAGTCCTTTACCTCACTTCTGCCTCCCGTCTTATAATTGGTTCTTTTTTTCTTTCTATTTTGTCTTACACCTCTTTCATTTCCTCTTTTTTTTATTTGAGGACTTGCCTTCTCTTTATCCCATCTATCTGTAAGATAGAAAACCCTTTCCATTCAGCAGACAGAGCAGAGTGGTCCCCCTGGCCCGGAATGCCCTCCCTCTGCCCATCCGCCAAGCTCGCTCTCTTCTTCCCTTCAAAGCCCTACTGAGAGCTCACCTCCTCCAAGAGGCCTTCCCAGACCGAGCCCCCTTCTTCCTCTCCTTCCCCCCACCCCCACAGCACCCGTATATATGCTTGTACAGATTTATTACTCTATTTTACTTGTACATATCTACTATTCCATTTATTTTGTTAATGATGTGCATTTAGCTTTAGTTCTATTTGTTCTGACGACTTGACACCTGTCCACATGTTTTGTTTTGTCGTCCGTCTCCCCCTTCTAGACTGTGAGCCCGCCGCTGGGTAGGGACCGTCTCTGTATGTTGCCAACTTGTACTTCCCAAGCGCTTAGTACAGTGCTCTGCACACAGTAAGCGCTCAATAAATATGACAATGAATGAATGAACGCTGCAATTCCATCAAAGCTAAGCTTTCAGTCTCACAACAGATGACTCATACAGATGACCTGTATATATGTATGTTTGTACATATTTATTACTCTATTTATTTTACTTGTACATATCTATTCTATTTATTTTATTTTGTTAGTATGTTTGGTTTTGTTCTCTGTCTCCCCCTTTTAGACTGTGAGCCCACTGTTGGGTAGGGACTGTCTCTAGATGTTGCCAATTTGTACTTCCCAAGAGCTTAGTACAGTGCTCTGCACACAGTAAGCGCTCAATAAATACGATTGATGATGATGACGATGACTCTTAGGGCTGTATGTCCCTGCTATCCTTCAGAGCGCACAGACTGACAGGTTCTTCAGCCAAACGATATCTTCATGAGACAGGCCCTTTGGAGAAGAAAAACTTGACTTTTGGAAATATACCTTGGTCACATTTCTCTGTAAGGCAACTAGACCACGAATTGAGACTATAACGATAAAAGTTCAAGAGGTATGTCAACCATATCGATGTTACAAATGCACGCAGTACTAATTCTCCCTCTGCGACCACCCAGAAGCCCTAAGGTCAGCAAGTCCACCTAGCAGGCCAGCCTTTTCCACCCCTAGAACATGATCCCTCCATCGCACTGCAGGCCTAAGGGCCCCAGAACAAGTCCCAAACTCCTGACAGAGGATCAAGAGGCTAAAAGGTGTGGGCCACCAGGATCAATAAGCTGAGACGAGGTGAGGGCTACCGGCACCCCTGAGTAGTGGTTACTGGGTGACTGTGCAGGGAAAATCAGAAGCCACATAAAGAAGGCAGTCGCACAACAAAAACTCACCCCCAGCAGCTCATTTCCCTTTAGCTTAAAGCAGGGGTGAACGTTCGTACCTCGAAAACACGCAGGATCTATTCACGGTTTCAGTTTTCTTGAAAGATGATATAATCGAACGCATTTATTGAGAGCTGACTGGGTTCAGAGCACTGTACTGAGCGCTTGGGAGAGTATGACATAACAGGGTTAGCAGACGCATTCCCCGCCCACAACGAGTAATTTGCCTGGCGTAGACCCGCTCAAATGAAAGAACACACGAGAACTCAGCAAATGCATCGCATGACGTCGGAACAGTGCCTGGCATGATACTTACTATTCTAGACATGCTAAGCTGGAGTCCAAATACGAGGTTTAATTCCTTGCCCTTAAACCAACTGACAGCATAGGTATTCTGGGCAACAGCTAAGGACTCTCCGCCAATTCTAAAAAGGGAAAGACACATTAGAATTACCTACCGCTTCGAAATATAGTTCCAGCAAGGGGGAAAAAAAAAACCCCGGTCAAAGGGTGGTGAGCCAGCACAAATCGCCAAGTACTTCTGCCTTTGTTTAGGGCAACCCCGTCATTCTGGGATTCACGGAAATCCTGAGCCCAGACGCAGGGCTTTTCTAGGTCAATCCATCATACTTACTGAGCGCTTACTGTGTGCGGAGCACTATACTAAGCTCTTGAGAGTTTACATTATAACAGAGTTAGGTAGCCACATTCCCTGCCCACAGAGAGCTTAAGGTCTAGAGGGTCCTTGCCAGCAAACCTCTCCCATGTTTGCCCCATCTCTGTTCAGAAGACAGAGGTATTGTGGGGACAAGGACCATTCATTCATTCATTCATTCAATCGTATTTATTGAGCGCTTACTGTGTGCAGGGCACTGTACTAGGTGCTTGGGAAGTACAACCATGAAACACCAGCCCCGGAAAAGGGGGAGCAGTGCGGTGGGTGGCAGGAATGCTAGAAAGGCCAACCTGGATTTAGAGAAAATGGACTGGACACTGAGTGCTATCATTCTGGAACTGACAACTTGTACTTCCCAAGCGCTCAGTCCAGTGCTCTGCACACAGTAAGCGCTCAATAAATACGATTCATTGATTGATTGATTGACATAGTACGCACCCCTTTCTCAGTAACACCTTCTAAGACTTTCCCCCACTTCAGAGTCTTATTGAAGGCACACCTCCTCCAAGAGGCCTTCCTTAAACCCTCCTTTCCCCTTCTCCCACTCCCTTCTGCATCACCCTGCCTCGCCCTCTTTATGCATCTCCCCTCCCAGCCCCACCGCACTTATGTACCTGTAATTTATTAATTTATATTAATGTCTGTCACCCCCTCTAGACCGTAAGCTCGTTGTTGGCAGGGAATGTGTCTACTATATTGTACTCTCTCAAATGTTCAGTACAGTGCTCTGCACACAGTAAGCACTCAATAAACATGATCAACTGATATAACCTTTAAAGTCGCTAGCCAGAGATAATAATAATGATGGCATTAGTTAAGCGTTTACTATGTGCAAAGCGCTGTTCTGGTTAATAGTCCTTAAAAGAAGCTTAACTAGTAAATTCTCATTGGAAAACTACTTAATTTTATTGGGTAGAAAGGCAGGACAAATAGAGTCTTTATTAACCTTCAGACCCCTGTATAATTAAGCCCTATCTCTAAGCTCTGTTTAAACTACCAAAGCTATACTTTGAAATGTTCTAAATGTAGACACTGCCAGAATAGTCATGAACCCAAATGTGAACAAGATAAAAACTAAGTTTAGTTTTGTCTTTTACCAACTTTGAAGAAACTGGTTGAAACAACATCAGGCAGAGGCTGTACAGAAATAAAACATAGCGTAACTCACCCAAATACGAATCGGCCAAATTCCATCAGCCAAAAGGCATTAGCTATAGCCCCCATGGCAAAAATCACCTGTAATGCAAAAATACTTTAGCCGCAGTGAAAATACAGCAAACTCAAAGGGTTCAAATCAAATACTGAAAACAGAGAACACAGAGTTCAAAAATCCCAGCTTTCAAGGAAGGCCTACAGGGAATTTAGTACAGTGCTCTGCACACAGTAAGTGCTCAATAAATACGACTGAATGAAGAGAAGCAGCGTGGCTCAGTGGAAAGAGCCCGGGCTTTGGAGTCAGAGGTCATGGGTTCAAATCCCGGCTCTGCCACTTGTCAGCTGTGTGACTTTGGACAAGTCACACGCTTAGTACAGTGCTCTGCACACAGTAAGTGCTCAATAAATACAATTGATTGATTGATTGATTGACTGTCTCTATATGTTGCCAACTTGGACTTCCCAAGCGCTTAGAACAGTGCTCTGCACACAGTTAGCGCTCAATAAATACGATTGATTGATTGATTCCTCTAGACTGTGAGCCCACTGTTGGGTAGGGACCGTCTCTATATGTTGCCAACTTGGACTTCCCAAGCGCTTAGTACAGTGCTCTGCACACAGTAAGCGCTCAATACGATTGATTGATTGATCCCCCCGAACTTACCTCCTTCCCTTCCCCACAGCATCTGTATATATGTTTGTACAGATTTATTACTCTATTTATTTTACTTGTACATATCTATTCTATTTATTTTATTTTGTTAATATGTTTGGTTTTGTTCTCTGTCTCTCCCTTCTAGTCTGTGAGCCCACTGTTGGGTAGGGACTGTCTCTATATGTTGCCAACTTGTACTTCCCAAGCGCTTAGTACAGTGCTCTGCACACAGTAAGCGCTCGATAAATACGATTGATTGATTCTCTGTGCCTCAGTTACCTCATCTGTAAAATGGGGATTAAGACTGTGAGCCTCCTGTGGGACAACCTGATCGCCTTGTAACCTCCCCAGCACTTAGAACAGTGCTTTGCATATAGTAAGCGCTTAATAAATGCCATTATTATTATAAGCTAAATGCAGCTGAGGGGCTGTTTCTCTGTGCTTCAGGTTCCTCAACTGTAAAATGGGGACTAAGGCACTGAGCCCCATTTGGGGCCCGGACTGTGGCCAACCTGATTAGTTTTTACCTACCCCAGCTCTTTTTATAGTTCCTGGCACAAAATAAGCGCTGAATGAATACCATAAATTTTTCTCTAGGCTGTAAGCCCGTTGTGGGCAGGGAATGTATCTACCAAACCTGTTCTACTGTCACACTGACCTCTCCCAAGCAATTAATAAAGTGTTCTGTACACAGTAAGCACTCACTAAACATGACTGATTGCCTCAGGCTGAACACGTACGCAAGACGATTTCTTCTAACACCACATCGCACTGTATCGAAAACAGGTTTATGTCGTTGGAAGAAATGTGCCTTAATTTTTTAGCAGTGTTCTAGTCAAAATGCATAATGGCAGAACTTAATGTACCGGAAGGTTTCCTTCTTGACTCTCTCATCATATTCATGTTAGAGAAGCAGCGTGGCTCAGTGGAAAGAGCCCGGGCTTTAGGAGTAAGAGGTCATGGGTTCAAATCCCGGCTCTGCCCCATGTCTGCTCTGTGACCTTGGGCAAGTCACATAACTTCTCTGAGCCTCAGTTACCTCATCTGGAAAAAGGGAATTAAGACTGTGATCCCCATGTGGGACAACCTGATCAGCTTGTATCCCCCCCCGGCGCTTAGAACAGTGCTTTGCACATAGTAAGCGCTTAACAAATGCCAACATTATTATTATGTCATCCCTGTATCTCTGGGCTTTCCAATAATGGCAGAGCACTGCTACATCAGGGTTAGTTCCTGACTGAATAGAACCTCAATATCTTCTTTTCTCCTTAACTTGCCTGGCTGATCTTCACCAGTTTAGGTAGGAGCAGCAGTTTAAAAATGATGTAGAGAAATTAGACTAAATGCAGAGAATCAAAATGACTAATGGGATGGAAATTAAATTCTCTGCAGAAGGATGAAAATCAATCAATAAATGGTATTTATTGTGTGCAGAATACTGTACTGAGCACATAGGCGAGTACAACAGAGTTGGTAGCCACGAACCTTTCCCTAGAGGAACTTTCAATCTAATGGTTGATGCCACCACTAAAAATGAATTACAGATGGGGGAAGCAACAAAGTATAACAGTATGTACATAACTGGCATGATTTGAATCAGGTTGTATATCCTAGAAAAGAGGTGCCTAAAGGGAGACTTGATGACTAAGTTTATAACTGTTTTTTATGGGAAAGATAAAAGCCGGTTTTCTCATATATACGGAGGACTGGCTTTTGGTTGGACATAAAAGAACTTCTTGGCTATCAGAGTGATAAAAGTGAAGTGGGCTAACAAGGCATTGGGTGAAGTTTTCCATCCAGGCTGTTGAAGAAGAAACGGCTATTTCTCCTGGATGGTTTAGTCATCCAACTATTCGGAGGAACAAGGATGAACCAAATCAATCAATAACATTTATTTAAGCACCCAACTGGATAGATACACCACGAATGGCATAGTAAGCCAGCACCCTCGATATGCTTTATCATTGTTCACCTTCTATGTCCTTTCACTGGCTTGGTCCAGAAAAGAAAGGCTTTTGAGGAAACCTAATGTAAGCCACCCTAACATAACCATTTTACTCTTCCATATTAAGGAAGAAAAATCAATCTAATTTAAATAGTAAATTATTTGAAGGCAGAAAGGCCAGTGCATCTGGGGACCTTACTAACAAACCACACATTTAGATAAGAAATCCAGGGTCCCTATAATATAATAGCTTTACCTGTCCAACACAAACAAAGCAGCTAAATATAATGGTGCCCCACCTGCAAAAATAAAAAAAAATGTTTAGAGTTTAGAAAAGAGTGCAACAAGGTGTAAATATTTCAGTACTTCATATACACCCTAAATACTCTCTAGCACTCAAAAATAAGTCTATTTCTTTGCAGGATTGTTGGGCTCTGAAAATAAGCCATTTTTCCGATCAGCTGTTTTCACCCTGGGCTGCAAGAAATTGTGGTTTACTAAGGATTTAAGCCATAACTTTTTCCTACACTTTATATTTTTAAACAAAATTACTCAATTGAATTATCTTAAAAAGATGTACAAGTCACACTGATAAAATACTCCATGAAAAGCAATGGTATTTTAAAGGGAACTGATTTACTAAAATTCCAAAGAATCAGGAAGTTTCAAAATTGTCATCTAGTTCTCAACTACTGGCCATAAAACATATTTAAGTGTGACTGCAAACCATTTTCAATTTGGTCACAAGTTGCAGCAAACTTTAAAGCTTGCTCTTATGGGGGAGAACAGTCATACTGACAAATGAAAACAAAATGACAAATAAAATAAACAAAATAAAATAACAAAATAAAAATGTGTTCACAGAGATGGTTTCATTTTCCTGGTTCCTCAAAACTGTACCAAAACTATTAATAGTAACTATAGATTGTGATGAGCAATGCAATGTCCGAAGAAAAGGCAACAAGAGGGTCAAAACACTATCTAACATTATCAGTTGGTGTCTAGACTGACTGTGAATTTAAGGAGCTATTTAATTTTCTAATCTTTCATTCATTCATTCAATCATATTTATTGAGTGCTTACTGTGTACAGGGCACTGTACTAAATGCTTGGAAAGTACAATTCAGCAATAGAGAGAGACAATCCCTGCTCACAACGGGCTTACAGTCTAGAAGGGGGGAGACAGCCATCAAAACAATGAACAGGCATCAATAGCATCAATATAAAAATAATTAAAGATCTATACACATCAAAACAAGTAAACAGGCATTAATGGGAATAAATGGAATTACAGATATGTATATATACGTACACAAGGGCTGTGGGGTGGGAAGGGGGAAGTAGAGCAATGGGAGGGAGTGGGGGCAACGTGGAGGCGGGGGAGCTGAGGAAAAGGAGGGCTTAGTCTGGGAAGGCCTCTTGGAGGAGGTGAGTCTTCAGTAGGGCTTTGAAGGGGAGAAGTGTGATTGGCAGATTTGAGGAGGGAGGGCATTCCAGGCCAGAGGTAGCACGTGGGCCAGGGATCGACGGCGGGACAAGAGAGATCGAGGCACAGTGAGAAGGTTAGCACCAGAGGAGCGGAGTGTGCAGGCTGGAATGTAGAAAGAAAGAAGGGAGGTGAGGTAGGAGGGGGCAAGGTGATGGACAGCCTTGAAGCCAAGAGTGAGGAGGTTTTGCTTGACAATGAGGTTTATAGGCAACCACTGGAAATTTTTGAGGAGGGGGGTGACATGCTCAGAAGGTTTCTGTGGAAAGATAATCCGGGCAGTAGAGTGAAGTATAGATTGAAGTGGGGAGAGACAGGAGGTTGGGAGGTCAGAAAGGAGGCTGATGCAGGAATCCAGTCAAGACAGGACGAGTGATTGTACTGCCGTGGTAGCAGTTTGGATGGAGAGGAAAGGGCGGATCTTGGTGATGTTATGAAGTTAAGACCGGCAGGTTTTGGTGAAAGATTGGATATGTGGGGGTGAATGAGACAGCGGAGTCAAGGATGGCACCAAGGTTGCGGGCTTGTGAGACGGAAAGGATGGTAGTGCCGTCCGCAGTGAGAAGAAAGTCAGGGACAGGACTGGGTTTGGGAGGGACGGTAAGGAGCTCTGTCTTGGACAGTTTGAGTTTTAGATGGCAGGCAGACGTCCAGGTGGAGAGGTCCCGAAGGCAGGAGGAGATGCAAGCCTGGAGGGTGGGAGAACAGGGGAGGAGATAGAGATTTGGGTATCATCCACGTACAGATGATAGCTGAAGCCGTGGGAGTGAAGGAGTTCACCATCATCATCATCATCATCATCATCATCAATTGTATTTATTGAGCGCTTACTATGTGCAGAGCACTGTACTAAGCGCTTGGGAAGTACAAATTGGCAACATATAGAGACAGTCCCTACCCAACAGTGGGCTCACAGTCTAAAAGGGGGGAGTCACCACAGGAGTGAGCACAGATGGAGAATGGAAGGGGACCAAGAACTGACTCTACAGTCAGGGGATGGAAAAGGGAGGAGGAGCCCGCGAAGAAGACTGAGAATGAACGGCCAGAGAGGTAAGAGGAGAACCAGGAGAGGATGGAATCAGTGAAGCTAAGGTTGGATAATGGGTTGAGGGGAAGGGGATGGTCCACATGGTCAAAGACAGCTGACAGGTCGAGGCGGATTAGGATGGAGTAGGAGCTGTTGGATTTGGCAAAAAGGAGGCCACTGACGACCTTTGACAGGGTGGTTTCAGTGGAGTGAAGGAGTAATTTATAACTTGTATCACTCGAACTCTTGTGGATTATCATTTTATTCCTTGAGTCACAGATGAACTACTTTTATTTTTATAATTCATTTAATAAAAAAAAGGTGAATAAGATAGTACTACTTGTGGTATTCACTAGGTGCTCACTTTGTGCCAAGTGTTGTATTGAGCACTGATGCAAGGTAATCAGGTCAGACATAGCGCCTACCTCAAATGGGGCTCACAATCTAAGGCGGGGGGGAGTATTTAATTGACATTTTTACAAACAAGAAAACTCACACACAGAGAAGTTGTGACTTGCCTAAGGTCACACACAGCAGGCAGGTAGTGAAGCTGGGATTAGAACTCAGATCTCTTAAACTCCCAGGCTTGTGGTCTTTTCACTTGGCACACTGTTTCAAGATGGGCTGCCCACAGGGGTTTGGGGCTTTTGTTTGTTTCCTTTTTAATAAACTAAATTCTAATTATGTTTATGTGTTTTTCACCTACACACAGTTCTCCTACATGTAAGGGTTATATTCTTCATGAACCTCACGCTCAAGAAAACTTGCATTATAGCACAGATACCTTGACTACCAAGGTGCACACAGCTTCTAATATTACATCATGTTCTAGTCAAATAGACGGATGTTGTCAAAAGAATGTTCCCTAATCCCCAATCTCTATCCAAAACAGTGTGAAAATATATATTCAAATAAAAGCATGCAAACAAGTAGTGTTCAGTTATATATAGCCCACCATTAAAGGATTTTTTTATGGTATTTAAGTGCTTACCATATGGCAGGCACTGTATTATACACTGTGGTAGAAACAAACTATTCAGGTTGGACACAATCCATGCCGCTAATGGAGCTCAGTCCATTACAGATGAGATAACTGAGGCATAGAGAAATTAAGTGATTTGCCCAAGGTCACACAGCAGACAGGGGGCAGAGCCAGAATTAGAACCCAATCAATCAATCAATCATATTTATTGAGCACTTACTGTGTGCAGAGCACTGTACTAAGCGCTTGGGAAGTACAAGCTGGCAACATATAGAGACAGTCCCTACCCAACAGTGGGCTCACAGTCTAAAAGGGTGAGACAGAGAACAAAACCAAACATATTAACAAAACAAAATACATAGAATAGATATGTACAAGTAAAATAAATAGAGTAATAAATATGTACAAACATATATACATATATACAGGTGCTGTGGGGAAGGGAAGGAGGTAAGACGGGGGGATGGAGAGGGGGAGGAGGGGGAGAGGAAGGAGGGGGCTCAGTCTCCTTTTGACTCCCAGGCATTTCTTTTCATTCATTTTAGAAAAGAAAGCTTAACATCAATAGTTTATTACTGCCACTCCTAAACCTATAATATATTGATATTTTATTTTAATATATTGATACTTTTACTTACCATTTTTTCCCTTTGATTTGAACTATTTTATCATTTTTGTCACAATTTTAGAATAAACTTTTCTGTAGTCACTGCATGCCAAAACTAAATGTGTTGGATGTGGGAGACAAGTTTCCACAATCCTACTCCAGAAGGGGGAAAACCCAATAGGCAAATATATTATTCTCCACCTAATAACAAAGTCACATACGGTGGTTCTACCGGTAAGTATTTTAATTTTGTACTTCTCTATGGTACTTCTTCCTTTTGAGTTTCCAGACTTGTTTTACTGTGTGAAATTGTTCGCGGACTCACCGTATTCCAAATACTCGGTCTATCAAAAAGCCACCAAAGAAACACAGGACGACATTGGGCCACGAATACCAGGCATACAGCAGCATGAACTTGGCAGTGTTCACATGCATATCCTATGGGGGGAAAAAAAAGTTATACAAAGATTGATTTTAAATTCAGCGCCATTTAGTTATGAGTTAGCTACTAGTGATGTGCCTGGATATAACAACGGTAAGTTACTCCTAGACACATCAATGCAGTATTATTATTATAAATAAATAATTGTGGTATTTGTTAAACACTTACAATGTGCCAAGCACTGTAATAATAATAATAATGATGGCATTTATTAAGTGCTTACTATGTGCAAAGCACTGTTCTAAGCGCTGAGGTGGATACAAGGTGATCAGGTTGTCCCACGGGGGGCTCACAGTCTTAATCCCCATTTTACAGATGAGGTAACTGAGGCACAGAGAAGTTAAGTGACTTGCCCAAAGTCACACAGCTGACAATTGGCAGAGCCAGGATTTGAACTCATGACCTCCGACTCCAAAGCCCGTGCTCTTTCCACTGAGCCACACTGCTTACACTGTATTAACTGCTGGGGCAGATACAAGATAATCAAATTGACACATTGCATATCTTTGCAGTTAAATTGTAAGATCTGTGAGGGAAAGGATTGGGTCTAAGTTTGATTTTAAATTCAGCTCCATTTAGATATTAGCTGCTAGTGATGTGCCTGAATATAACAACAGCAAGTTACTCCCAGACACATCAATGCAGCATTATTATTATAAATATAATAACTGTGGTATTTGTTGAACACATACAATGTGCCAAGCTCTGTACTAACTGCTGGGGCAGATACAAGATAATCAAACTGACACATTCCATATCTTTGCAGTTAAATTGTGAGATCGGTGAGGGAAAGGATTGTATCTAAGATTGATTTTAAATTCCGCTCCATTTAGATATTAGTTAGCTACTAGTGATGTGCCTGAATATAACAATGGCAAATTACTCCCAGACACATTAATGCAGTATTATTATTATACGTAAATAACCTGGACTTTCCAAGCACTTGGTCCAGTGCTCTGCACACAGTAAGCGCTCAATAAATACGACTGATTGATTGACTGATATGTTTGTACGTATTTATTACTCTACTTATTTATTTTACTTGTACATATCTATTCTATTTATTTGATTTTGTTAATATGTTTGGTTTTGTTCTCTGTCTCCCCCCTCTAGACTGTGAGCCCACTGTTGGGTAGGGACCGTCTCTATATGTTGCCAACTTGTACTTCCCAAGCGCTTAGTACAGTGCTCTGCACACAGTAAGCGCTCAATAAATGTGATTGATTGATTGATTGAATTGTGGTATTTGTTAAACACATACAATGTGCCAAGCTCTGTACTAACTGCTGGGGCAGATACAAGATAATCAAACTGACACATTCCATATCTTTGCAGTTAAATTGTAAGATCCTTGAGGGAAAGGATTGTGTCTGATGGGTCTGTTCATTGTTTTATTATACTGTCCTAAGTGCTAAATACAGTGCTCCGCACACAGTAAGCGTTCGATACGACAATGAATGAAAGAATATTGTACTCTGCCATGCACTTAATAGCATCCTCTGCACAAAGAAAGCGCTCAAAAGATGCCATTGATTGACTGCCTCACACGGGGATCACAATCTAAGAAGGGAGAACAGATATTTAAGCCCCATTTTACAGGTGAGGTAACAGGCACTGAGAAGTTAAGTCATTTGTTTAAGGTCACAGAGCAGGCAAGTGGCAGAGCTGGGATTAGAATCTGACTTCCCGTACTTCCACTTAGTACAGTGCTCTGCACACAATAAGCGCTCAATAAATACGATTGATTGATTCCAGGCCCTTTCTACTAGGTCACACCACTTTTCAAATGGTTTCCTCCAAAAATGACCAATTTATCGTCTCGTCTTACGACGTCGAGTCGTCTCCGACCCCTGGCGACGCCACGGACCCATCTCTCTGAGAATGCCCCGCCTCCACCTGCAATTGCTCCTTACAGGACCTAATTTTAGGCATTGCGCGGGCCAAATGCCAACATTAATTAATAAGAGTCAAAGAGGGTGTAAGCTAAATATGTATGTGACTCTTTGTGGAAGAAAGTGGCTAAAAACAGTGTGGTTCAGTGGAAAAAGCCCGGGCTTTGGAGTTAAAGGTCACAGTAAGCGCTCAATAAATACGACTGAATGAATGAATGGGTTCCAAACCCGGCTCCGGCAATTGTCAGCTGTGTGACTTTGGGCAAGTCACTTCACCTCTCTGGGTCTCAGTTGCCTCATCTGTAAAGTGGGGATTAAGACCGTGAGTCTCCCGTGGGACAATCTGATCACCCTCAGCGCTTAGAACTGTGCTTTGCACATAGTAAGCGCTTAATAAATGCCATCATTATTATTATTATGGGAGACACTGGAAAGATCAGTCAATTTTTTTTAATGGTATTTGTTGTGTTTTTATACAACAAGCGCTGGGGTAGATACAAGCTAATCAGGTTGGACACAGTCCATGTTCCACGGTATCAAACCCCATTTTACCGATGAGGTAACTGAGGCAGAGAAATTAAGTGACTGGCCCAAGGTCACACAGCAGACACGTGGTGCAGCAGGGACGCAGATCCTCTGATTCCCAGGCCCGTGCTTTATCCCCTAGGCCACACTGCTCATTTATTGAGCACTTACTGTGTGCATAGCACTGTACTAGACACTTGGGGGAATAAAACAGAGCTAGAAAATACAAATCCTGTGCACAAGGAGTTTACAGTCTATAAGGAAAGACAGATATTAAAATGAATTAGGATAGGGGAAATAGTAGAGTATAATTATATTTATTCTGGGGTGAGACTCAAAGTGCCTAAAGAATACACAGCCAAGTTAATAGTCAGCACGTAGTGGACTATAGCTACAAGAAAGAAAATATTTAGCCTGGTAACGTGATTTTAGGAGGGTTTTGCAGGTGGGGAGAGTGGTTGGTTGGTGAAGAGGGAGTTCCAGAACTGAAGGAGAATGTGGGCAAGACATTGGTGGTGGAATAGGTAAGATGGAAGTACAGACAAGCACTTTGCTGTTTGAGGAATGGACTGTAGTAGGAAATCAGTGAGGTAAGGTAGGAGAGCATAAGTCTTATAGGGATGGTAAGGAGTTTGTTTGATGTATTCATTCATTCATTCAATTGTACTTACTGAGCACTTACTGTGTGCAGAGCACTGTACTAAAAGCTTGGAAAGTACAATTCAGCAATAGAGGGAAACAGTCTATAAGGGGGGAGACAGACATCAAAAGAAGTAAACAGACATCAATATAAATAAATATAATTATAGCTATGCACATATATACATAAGTGCTGTGGGGCCAGGGGAAGAACAAAGGGAACGAGTCCAGGTGACGCAGAAGGGAGGAGGAGCTGAGGAAAAGGGGGGCTTAGTTTGGGAAGGCCTGTTGGAGGAGGTGACCCTTTAGTAGGGCTTTGAAGGTGGGGAAAGACTGATTGGCAGATTTGGGAAGGGAGGGCGTTCCAGGCCAAAGGTAGGACGTGGCCCAGGGGTTGATGGCGGGACAGGAGAGATAGAGGCACGGTGATATTAGCACCAGTGGACAGGAGTGTGCAGGCTGAAATGTAGAAAGAGAGAAGGGAGGTGAAGTAGGAAGGGGCAAGCCAGGAGTGAGGAGTTAGTGGATGGGCAACCACTGGAGGTTTTTGAGAAATGGGGAAACATGGACTGAATGTTGGTTTGGGTTTTTTTTTTTTTTTAGAAAAATGAGCCAGGCAGCAGAGTGAAGCACTGACTGGAGTAGAGAGAGGCCGGGCGCTCAACAATGACGCTGACGCAACAGTCAGGGCGGGGAAGGATAACTGCTTGGATCAGCAGTTAGGATGGAGAGGAAAGGGTGGATTCTAGAGATGGTGTGAAGACTGAACTGACAGGATTTGGTGACAGATTAACGGTATGGGTTAAATGAGAGAGATGAGTCAGAGATAATGCCAAGGTTACCAGTTTGTGACATAGGGAGGATGATGGTCTTTCTACGGTGTTGGGAAAGTTAGACGGAGGACACGGTTTAGGTGGGAAGACAAGTTCTGCTTTGGACGCGTAAAGTTTGAGGTATCGGCAGGACTTGAAGTAGAGATGTCCTGAAAGTAGGAGGAAATATGAGACTGCAGAGAAGGACAGCAGCGATTTGGGAATCATCTGTGTAGAAATGGCAGTGAAGACTTCGGAGTTCTCCAAGGGACTGAGTGTAGATGGAGCGTAGAAAGGGACCCAAGAAGTGAAAAATCTGTAAAGAAACCCAGTGATCTATCTGTAAATGCTGATTGTGAAATGTTCCTGGACAGGCAACCCTAGAACAAACTGAGAAGCAGCGTGGCTCAGTGAAAAGAGCACGGGCTTTGGAGTCAGAGTTCATGAGTTCAAATCCCGGCTCCGCCAATTGTCAGCTGTGTGACTTTGGGCAAGTCACTTCACTTCTCTGTGCCTCAGTTACCTCATCTGTAAAATGGGGATTAAGACTGTGAGCCCCCCCGTGGGACAAACTGATCACCTTGTAACCTCCCCAGCGCTTAGAACTGTGCTTTGCACATAGTAAGCGCTTAATAAATGCCATCATTATTATTATTCCCTGATATTTAAAAAATGATTTATGTGCCCAAAGAGGGAGTTCTGACAACTGAATGGTCTTGGTAACACTCCCTTATATCTGGAGAATGGCACACCCGTCGAAGAGCTGGCAATATTCATCCATTCAAACGTTTTTAATCGAGCACTTACCTGTGTGCAGAGTACTGTACCAAGCTCTTGGGAGACTGCCACACGACAATAAACAGACACACTCCCTGCCCACAACATCTAAAAGGCCAACAGAGGCTGGACCGATCGGTTCCAGAGAAAGATAATACCTGGTGCTTAAGCATCCTATGTGCACACAAACAAGGGATGGTATATGAAAGGTGCAAGAGGATGGAGGTCTATGGAACCACTCCATCGTCTGAAGTTCTGTGGATGGGGCTTTCCCACTTCAGATCAGCACCGTGCCCTTGGCCTGGCAGGTTAAGAGTACGTGCGTGTGAGGGTGTGAAGACCTTTGAGTATGTGAGGGAAGCATATGCCTCTCTGCTAAGAAGCATCATGGCAACTAAGAAGCAGCATGGCCTAGTGGATAGAGCAAGGACCTGGGAGTGATTAGGACCTGGGTTCTAATTCTGGCTCCGCTACGCGTCTGCTGTGTGACCTTGGACAAATCACTTTAATTCTCTGTCCCTCAGTTCACTCATCTTTAAAATGGGGACTAAGACTGTGAGCCTAATGCGGGACAGGTACTGTGTCCAACCCAATTACCCAACTACGGAGAAGCAGCGTGGCTCAGTGGAAAAGAGCAGGGGCTTTGGAGTCAGAGGTCATAGGTTCAAATCCCGGCTCCACCAACTGTCACCTTTGTGACTTTGGGCAAGTCACTTAACTTCTCTGTGCCTCAGTTACCTCATCTGGAAAATGAGGATTAAAGCTGTGAGCCCCCCGTGGGACAACCTGATCACCTTGTAACCTCCCCAGCGCTTAGAACAGTGCTTTGCACATAGTAAGTGCTTAACAAATACCATCATTATGTAATAATAATAGTTGTGGTATTTGCCAAGCGCTTACTATGTGCCAGGCACTGTACTGAGCACTGGGGTGGATACAAGCAAATTGGGCTGGACACAGTCCCTGTTCCACCTGGGGCTCACAATGTTAATCCCCATTTTACAGATAAGGTAACAGGCACAGAGAAGTGACGTGACTTCCCCAAGGCCACACAGCTGACAAGTGGCAGAGCCGGGATTAGAGCCCATGACCTTCTGACTCCCAAGTCCGTGCTCTATCCACTATAGCAGGCTGCTACCCCAGCACTTAGCAGAGTGGCTGGCACATGGTAAGTGCTTAAGAAATATCATATTATATTATTAATATTATTATTATTATTACCAGAAAAAGAATGAAACAATAAAATTGTGATTTGCTTGCAAAAGTACTGGTATGTTCCTTGACTATTGGGCTAGCATAAATGATTATAGGTAAATCTGAGTGCTATAATTAAATCGTACGTATTGTGCACAGAGCATTAATAATAATGATGGTATCTGTTAAGCTCTTACTATGTGCCAAGCACTGTTCTAAGCGCTGAATTGTACTAAGCACTTGGGAAAATACCATATAACAGAGTTGGTCCAAATCCCAGTACCGGGAAATCGTGATGGGGAATCTGACTCAAGGAATCTGACAGAGGTGTGCAAAAGAGCTTCAACGCCTAAGAATCGGCGATGGACTCGCCTCTTCCCCAAATATACATCAGATGCTTCTCGGCAACTCTGCGCTGAGTACATTTGAAACTTGGAGCAGGTGGCTAACATCTGAGATACTGAAATCTGTGCTTGAAAAACCGTAAAATTAGCAGCAAAGTTAGAAGAGTTATGTAAATACCTCGGTAAAGAATACAATATTTAGAAAAGGTATGTAAAAATCTATGTAAAGACTGCAGTATTTCAATACGCAAAAAGAGGATTTTGCATATAGATTTACCTTTTACAAAACTATCAAGTTTACCTTCCTAACCAGACTTCCCATTCACAGATTGTTTTATTTGCGGTGGTGTTTTGTACTGTAATCAAAGAACCACGATGAATACTCAGGTGGATCTCAGCTGCCTATACCACGGCAAACTGTGAGCCCGTTGTTGGGTAGGGTCCGTCTCTATACGTTGCCGATTTGTACTTCCCAAGCGCTTAGTGCAGTGCTCTGCACACAGTAAGCGCTCCATAAATATGATTGAATGAATGAATGAATGAAACAAACGACAACGGACGAGAGGCACAAGCTCAGACAAGCCTGGCCCTCACAATGCTCGACCTTCTGATAACTGTCATCGGTAAAACCTACCCAGTGATCTCCAATTCCCATGAAACGTACCACGCTAGAGGTGTCAAGAGATGCAACCTGCCATCTCATCTCTAGACCTTAGGAAATACAAAGGAAAGGGAAGCTGCAGACGGCAAGAGAAACAGAGAAACTCGCAACTTACCCCTTGAACCTGAGTCTGGAGGGCAGCAGGACTGTCATAGCAAAAATAGCTGCCTAAAAAAAGAAAGAAAGAGCTAGTATATTTACTTTTATCTCTAATGTGGCAATACCTAAATAACTACATGCAATGCATACAGCCTTGATATTAAAAAGTTATTAAATGAGCACTTACTCTGTGCAAAACAATGTACTAAATGCTTGAAGAGTATGACACGAGAGGGCCAACAGACACAATTCCTGCCCTCAAGGAGCTTAACTATACCCAAATGTGTCTCTGCACCAAGATCCTAGCTCTACACATCCACAGACCCCAAGGCAAACTCTTTTTTTCATTTGTTCATTCAATCGTATTTATTGAGTACTCATTAATAATAATAATAATAATGGTAGTTGTTTAGCACTTACTATGTGCCAAGCACTATTCTAAGCTCTGGGGGAGATACAAGGTAATTAAGGTGTCCCACTTGGGGCTCACAGTCTTAATCCCCATTTTACAAATGAGGTCACTGAGGCACAGAGAAGTGAAGTGACTTGCCCAAAGTCATACAACTGACAATAATAATGATAATAATAATAATAATAATGATAATAATGGCATTTATTAAGCACTTACTATGTGCCAAGCACTGTTCTAAGCGCTGGGGAAGTTACAAGGTGATCAGGTTGTCCCACGGAGGGCTCACTGTCTTAATCCCCATGAGGTAACTGAGGCCCAGAGAGGTTAAGTGACTTGCCCAAAGTCACACAGCTGACAAGTGGCAGCACTCGGATTATAACCCATGACCTCTGACTCCCAAGCCTGTGCTCTTTCCACTAAGCTATGCTGCTGCAAAGCACCGTGCTAAGAACTTGGGAGAGTACAATGTAAAATAAACAGACACGTTCCCTGCCCACAGTGGGTTTTACAGTCTAGTGGGGGAGACAAATAAATTATAGGTATGTAATCTGACCCCTCCCAGTTTCTCCCATTCAATCCACAGGCCCCAAGCCTCGCTCCGTCCCAGCTAAACGTGGGGCTGGACAACTGAAATTTCCTGGGTGCAACCGGGACTGAGGAGGGAAGCGAGTAAATGGTGAGAAGAGCATTCACGGCCTCCTAAAACTCATAATTTCAGCACTGTCGTGTTAGCCACAGTCCACAACCCAGGCACAGCAGCCAATCTCAGGTCTTTCCCAACTCCAACACTCAAGTTAATATTTAAAGGTACGTCATTTATTAAGCACTTACCATACTTCAAGCACTGTGCTAATCAATGACTCGGATTAAGGTTAAATTCAGATGGGACTTGCCTTTTTAGTCAGTTATAGATCACTACTGTTTCCACAGTTTCTCAAGGATATTCCTTTGGTAAGTACCTGAAATCATTAACTTCAAGAATGAGAATTATCGGAAGATTTAGCCTGAGTACTAAAGTCTGTCACGCACCTATAGCTACATTGATAAATGGGGACATAAATGGGCTTCTGTTTTAAATTAGCTAGGTTTGATTAGTTCATTTCCAACACCTTTTAAAGATAGCTGAATGTCATCTTTTTAAAAAGGGGCTACTAAAAAATCTAAATTAAAAAACTGCCTAATGTCCACTCATTCAGTATAATCAATCAATCGCATTTATTGAGCGCTTACTGTGTGCAGAGCACTGTACTAAGCACTTGGGAAGTACAAGTTGGCAACATATAGAGACAGTCCCTACCCAACAGTGGGCTCACAGTCTAAAAGACTAAAAGTCTAAAGTCTAAAAGTATAACACCTGGTCAGCACTGATACACAGGGTAAATAACAGGGTACAAGGTTTGAGAAAAAGGTAAACTGCTCCCTTGTGAGAGACATGCTTTTTCAGGCAACTATGACCACTGTGGTTGCTCATTAAAATGACTCAACCAATTAGTATACTTGTCCGTTTAAAATTGGCTACTATCCGAAAATCCCAGATCTCTCTAAGTACTGGCATCATTCTAAGGTGCCACGCGGTATTTCCCATCAAAATCAAGGCTTTCTGACCAAATATAACCATTTATAACAGTGAATGATACATAGGAACCCAGTACCTACTGGAGGCATCTCACGAGACTTAAAAAAAAATTGTTTCCCTTTCAGAATAAATACAATTGAGGAAACAGGAAGGCAAACTTGCAACATAAACGGGCTGGTGTTTCGGGAAAAGCAGGAAGTTCACTTTCTGCACTTGCATCCTCAGATACATTTTGCACTTTAAAAGAGAGCTCTAACCGACGGGCCAGAAATGTTAATTTCCCTTAAACTGTTATCCAAAGGAAAGGGAAGGGGATTCCATCCCTCCTCCACAACGGAACCAGGCTGGTGTTTTTGGAAAAGCAGGAATTTGGTTTACTTTCTGCACTGGCATCCTCAGATACGTTTTCCATTTGAAAAAAGCTCTACCCCTATGGACCCAGAAATGTGCATTTCCCTTAAGTTGTGGGAAAGCAGCATGGCGTAGCGGATACAGCACAGACCCCGGAGTCGGAGGGTCACGGGTTCTAATCCCAGCTCCACCACTCATCTGCTGCATGACCCTGGGCAAGTCATTTCGCTTCTGTGGGCCTCAGTTCCCTAGTCTGTAAAATGGGAATTGAAACTGTGAGCCCCAAAGGGGACGGGGGACTTTGTCCAACCCGATTTGCTTGTATCCACCCCAGCGCTTAGTACAGTGCCTGGCATGCAGTAAGCACTTAGATGCCATCGTCATCATTATCCAGTAGTACAGACCTCTGCACACAGTAAGCGCTCAATAAATACGACCGAATGAGTGAGTTATCCCAAGGTGGGGGGAAGGGATGCAGGCTCATTTCTCCTCCAAAACTACGAGAGAAGCAGCGTGGCTCAGTGGAAAGAGCCCGGGCTTTGGAGTCAGAGGTCACGGGTTCAAATCCCGGCTCTGCCACTTGTCAGCTGTGTGACTTTGGGCAAGTCACTTCACTTCTCTGGGCCTCAGTTCCCTCATCTGTAAAATGGGGATTAAGATTGTGAGCCCCACGTGGGACAACCTGTTCACCTTGTCACCTCCCCAGCGCTTAGAACAGTGCTTTGCACATAGTAAGCGCTTAATAAATGCCATCAAAAAAACAACAAAAAAACCCTCCTGCCACTCTCCGGCAAAGAAAGGGAGAAGAGCCTTAAGGTCACGGTCAACTCCATATGTAATAATAATTACTATGGTATTTGTTAAGCTTTTCAAGCTTCGTTAAGAGGAAAAGAGCACGGGCTAGTGAGTCAGAGGTCATGGGTTCTAATCCTGGCTCCTCCACTTGTCTGCTGTGTGACCTTGGTCAAGTCACGTAACCCTTCCATGCCTCAGTTCCCTCATCTGTAAAATGGGGATGAAGACTGTGAGCCCATGGGGGACAACCTGATACCCTTGTATCTCCCCCAGCGCTTAGAACAGTGCTTGGCACAAATACCAACATTATTATTAGAAGGGGGAGAGTTGACCAAGGTCACACACCAGACAGCCAGGTGTGGAGCTGAGATTAGAACCCAGGTCCTCTGACTCCCAGCCTCACGCTCTAATAATAATAATGATGGTATTTGTTAAGCGCTTACTATGTGCCAGGCACTGTTCTAAGCGCTGGGGTAGAAACAAGGTCATTAGGTGGTCCCACGTGGAGCTTACAGTCTTGGCTCAGTGGAAAGAGCCCGGGCTTCGGAATCAGAGGTCATGGGTTCAAATCCCGGCTCCGCCACTTGTCAGCTGTGTGACAGTGGTTAAGTCACTTAACTTCTCTGGGCCTCAGTTCCCTCAGCTGTAAAATGGGGATGAAGACTGTGCACCCCACGTGGGACAACCTTATCACCTTGTAACCCCCTAGCGCTTAGAACAGTGCTTTGCACATAGTAAGTGCTTAATAAATTCATTCACTCAATCGTATTTATTAAGCGCTTACTGTGTGCAGAGCACTGTACTAAGCACTTGGGAAGTACAAGTTGGCAACACAGAGAGACGGTCCCTACCCAACAGTGGGCTCACAGTCTATCGTATTTATTGAGCGCTTACTGTGTGAAGAGCACTGGACTAAGCCCAAGTTGGCAACATAGAGAGACAGTCCCTACCCAACAGTGGGCTCACAGTCTATCGTATTTATTGAGCGCTTACTGTGTGAAGAGCACTGGACTAAGCACAAGTTGACAACATATAGAGACAGTCCCTACCCAACAGTGGGCTCACAGTCTATCGTATTTATTGAGCGCTTACTGTGTGAAGAGCACTGGACTAAGCCCAAGTTGGCAACATAGAGAGACAGTCCCTACCCAACAGTGGGCTCACAGTCTATTGTATTTATTGAGCGCTTACTGTGTGCAGAGCACTGGACTAAGTCCAAGTTGGCAACAGATAGAGACAGTCCCTACCCAACAGTGGGCTCACAGTCTATTGTATTTATTGAGCGCTTACTGTGTGCGAGCCCACTGTTGGGTAGGGACCGTCTCTATATGTTGCCAACTTGTACCTCCTAAGCACTTAGTACAGTGCTCCGCACACAGTAAGCGCTCAATAAATGCAACTGAATGAATGAATGGGGGAGATACAAGGTGATCGGGTGGTCCAAGTTGGCAACATAGAGAGACAGTCCCTACCCAACAGTGGGCTCACAGTCTATCGTATTTATTGAGCCCTTACTGTGTGCAGAGCACTGTACTAAGCCCAAGTTGGCAACACAGAGAGACAATCCCTACCCAACAGTGGGCTCACAGTCTATCGTATTTATTGAGTGCTTACTGTGTGCAGAGCACTGTACTAAGCCCAAGTTGGCAACATATAGAGACAGTCCCTACCCAACAGTGGGCTCACAGTCTATCGTATTTATTGAGCCCTTACTGTGTGCAGAGCACAGTACTAAGCACAAGTTGACAACATATAGAGACAGTCCCTACCCAACAGTGGGCTCACAGTCTATCGTATTTATTGAGCGCTTACTGTGTGAAGAGCACTGGACTAAGCCCAAGTTGCCAACATAGAGAGACAGTCCCTACCCAACAGTGGGCTCACAGTCTATCGTATTTATTGAGCGCTTACTGTGTGAAGAGCACTGGACTAAGCCCAAGTTGGCAACATATAGAGACAGTCCCTACCCAACAGTGGGGCTCACAGTCTATCGTATTTATTGAGCCCTTACTGTGTGCAGAGCACTGTACTAAGCACAAGTTGGCAACATATAGAAACAGCCCCTACCCAACAGTGGGCTCACAGTCTATCGTATTTATTGAGCCCTTACTGTGTGCAGAGCACTGTACTAAGCACAAGTTGGCGACATATAGAGACAGCCCCTACCCGACAGTGGGCTCACAGTCTATCGTACTTATTGAGCGCTTACTGTGTGCAGAGCACAGTACTAAGCACAAGTTGGCAACATATAGAGACAGCCCCTACCCAACAGTGGGCTTACAGTCTATCGTATTTATTGAGCGCTTACTGTGTGCAGAGCACTGTACTAAACCCAAGTTGGCAACATAGAGAGACAGTCCCTACCCAACAGTGGGCTCACAGTCTATCGTATTTATTGAGCCCTTACTGTGTGCAGAGCACTGTACTAAGCCCAAGTTGGCAACATATAGAAACAGCCCCTACCCAACAGTGGGCTCACAGTCTATCGTATTTATTGAGCGCTTACTGTGTGAAGAGCACTGGACTAAGCCCAAGTTGGCAACATAGAGAGACAGTCCCTACCCAACAGTGGGCTGCCAGTCTAAAATGAGGGCTCGAGGGGAGGCGAATGTGAGGGGGAGGGAGGCCGGTGGTGCCCAGTGGTGCCGCTCACCGAAGCCCAGGAAGCACATGAAGGCCAGGACGAGGAGGCGGTGCGCCAGCCGAGCGGGGTCGCAGAGGGCGGGCAGAGGCCGTGGCCCCCCGGGGCCGCCACCGCCATCATCGTCCCCCGCCGCCTCGCCCTCCAACAGGGGCCTCTCCTCAGCCGCCGCCATGGCCCCGGGAGCCGCAGCGCGTCACGTGACCCCGGGCCGCCCAGTCACGTGAGGGGGAGCCGGCCCCAGGGGGACCGCCGTTACCCGGCGTGCTCCTGGCCTCTGCCAGGCCGGCCTGCCTGAGGGAAGGCCCGCCATTACTAAGACTACTACTCCTTAATAGCTGTCTGTGTGCCAACCACTGTTCTAAGCGCTGGGGTCATTTGTTAAGCGCTTACGCCGCCGCCGCCATCATCCCCCGCCGCCTCGCCCTCCACCACAGGGCTCTCCTCAGCCGCCGCCATGGTCGCCATGGCGCCGGAGCGCGTCACGTGACCCCTGGCCGATCAATCACGTGATGGGGAGCCGGCCCTAGGGGGAGCGCCGTTACCCGGCATGCTCCTGGCCTCTGCCAGGCCGGCCTGCCTGAGGGAAAGCCCGCCATTACTAATGCTATTCCTTAATAGCGGTCTGTGTGCCAACCACTGTTCGAAGCGCTGGGGTGATTTGTTAAGCGCTTACGCCGCCGCCGCCATCATCCCCCGCCGCCTCGTCCTCCAACAGGGGCCTCTCCTCAGCCGCCGCCATGGTCGCCATGGCGCCGGGAGCCGCAGCGCGTCACGTGACCTCGGGCCGGCCAGTCACGTGAGGGGGAGCCGGCCCCAGCGGGAGCGCCGCTACCCGGCATGCTCCTGGCCTCTGCCAGGCCGGCCTGCCTGAGGGAAGGCCCGCCATTACTAAGACTACTACTCCTGAATAGCTGTCTGCGTGCCAACCACTGTTCTAAGCGCTGGGGTCATTTGTTAAGCGCTTACGCCGCCGCCGCCATCATCCCCCGCCGCCTCGCCCTCCAACAGGGGCCTCTCCTCAGCCGCCGCCATGGTCGCCATGGCGCCGGGAGCCGAAGCGCGTAACGTGACCCCGGGCTGGCCAATCACGTGAGGAGGAGCCTGCCTCAGCGGGAGCGCCGTTACCCGGCATGCTCCTGGCCTCTGTCAGCCAGGGCTGCCTGAAGGAAGGCTGCCCGCCATTACTAAGAGCGCTATTCCTTAAGCTGTCTGTGTGCTAACCACTGTTTTAAGCAATGGGGTGATTTGTTAAGCAATTACGCCGCCGCCATCATCATCCCCCGCCGCCTCGCCCTCCAACACAGGGCTCTCCTCAGCCGCCGCCATGGTCGCCATGGCGCCGGAGCGCGTCACGTGATCCCGGGCCGGCCAATCACGTGCGGGGTAGCCGGCCCCAGGGGGAGCGCCGTTACCCGGCATGCTCCTGGCCTCTGGCAGCCTGGCCTGCCTGAGGGAAGGCCGCCCGTCATTACTAAGAGTGCTATTCCTTAATAGCTGTCTGCGTGCCAACCACTGTTCTAAGCGCTGGGGTGATTTGTTAAGCGCTTACGCCGCCGCCATCATCATCCCCCGCCGCCTCGCCCTCCAACACAGGGCTCTCCTCAGCCGCCGCCATGGCGCCGGAGCGCGTCACGTGACCCCGGGCCAACCAATCACGTGCGGGGGAGCCGGCCTCAGGGGGAGCGCCGTTACCCAGCATGCTCCTGGCCTCTGTCAGCCAGGCCTGCCTGAAGGAAGGCCGCCCGCCATTACTAAGAGCGCTATTCCTTAAGCTGTCTGTGTGCCAACCACTGTTATAAGCGCTGGGGTGATTTGTTAAGCGCTTACGCCGCCGCCATCATCCCCCGCCGCCTCCAACAGGGGCCTCTCCTCAGCCGCCGCCATGGTCGCCATGGCGCCGGGAGCCGCAGCGCGTCACGTGACCCCGGGCCGGCCAATCACGTGCGGGGGAGCCGGCCCCAGGGGGAGCGCCGTTACCCGGCATGCTCCTGGCCCCTGTCAGCCCGGCCTGCCTGAGGGAAGGCCGCCCGCCATTACTAAGAGTGCTACTCCTTAAGCGCTGTGTGTGTGCTAACCACTGTTCTAAGCGCTGGGGTGATTTGTTAAGCGCTTACTGTGTGTCAAGCACTGTTCCAACCGCTGGGGTCGATACACTTGCCAGCTGTGTGACTTTGGGCTAGTCACTTCACTTCTCTGGTCCTCAGTTACCTCAACTGTAAAATGGGGATGAAGACTGTGAGCCCCCTGTGGGACAACCTGATCACCTTGTAACCTCCCCAGCGCTTAGAACAGTGCCGTGCACATAGTAAGCGCTTAATAAATGTCATTATTATTATTATTACACTTGTCCCACGTGGGGCTCACAGTGAGCATGGCTCAATCAATCAATCGTATGCTGGGGTCGATACAATTGCCAGCTGTGTGACTTTGGGCCAGTCACCTCACTTCTCTGGGCCTCAGTTACCTCAACTGTAAAATGGGGATGAAGACTGTGAGCCCCCTGTGGGACAACCTGATCGGCTTGTAACCTCCCCAGCGCTTAGAACAGTGCCTTGCACATAGTAAGCGCTTAATAAATGCCATCATTATTATTATTATTATTATTGTTACATTTGTCCCACATGGGGCTCACAGTGAGCATGGCTCGATCAGTCGTATTTATTGAGCACTTACTGTGTGCACAGCACTGTTCCAACCGCTGGGGTCGATACACTTGCCAGCTGTGTGACTTTAGGCCAGTCACTTCACTTCTCTGGGCCTCAGTTACCTCAACTGTAAAATGGGGATGAAGACTGTGAGCCCGCTGTGGGACAACCTGATCACCTTGTAACCTCCCCAGCGTTTAGAACTGTGCCTTGCACATAGTAAGCTCTTTATAAATGTCATTATTATTATTATTATTACATTTGTCCCACGTGGGGCTCACAGTGAGCATGGCTCAATCAATCAATCAATCGTATTTATTGAGTGCTTACTGTGTGCAGAGCACTGTTCCAACCGCTGGGGTCGATACACTTGCCAGCTGTGTGACTTGGGCCAGTCAGTTCACTTCTCTGGTCCTCAGTTACCTCAACTGTAAAATGGGGATGAAGACTGTGAGCCCCCTGTGGGACAACCTGATCACCTTGTAACCTCCCCAGCGCTTAGAACAGTGCCTTGCACATAGTAAGCGCTTAATAAATGCCATCATTGTTATTATTATTACATTTGTCCCACGTGGGGCTCACAGTGAGCTTGGCTCTATCAATCGTATTTATTGAGCGCTTACTGTGTGCACAGCACTGTTCCAACCGCTGGGGTCGATACAATTGCCAGCTGTGTGACTTTGGGCCAGTCACTTCACTTCTCTGGGCCTCAGTTACCTCAACTGTAAAATGGGGATGAAGACTGTGAGCCCGCTGTGGGACAACCTGATCACCTTGTAACCTCCCCAGCGTTTAGAACTGTGCCTTGCACATAGTAAGCTCTTAATAAATGTCATTATTATTATTATTATTACGTTTGTCCCACGTGGGGCTCACAGTGAGCATGGCTCAATCAATCAATCAGTCGTATTTATTGAGCGCTTACTGTGTGCAGAGCACTGTTCCAACCGCTGGGGTCGATACAATTGCCAGCTGTGTGACTTTGGGCCAGTCACTTCACTTCTCTGGGCCTCAGTTCCCTCAACTGTAAAATGGGGACGAAGACTGTGAGCCCCCTGTGGGACAGCCAGATCACCTTGTAACCTCCCCAGCGCTTAGAACAGTGCCTTGCACATAGTAAGCGCTTAATAAATGCCATCATCATTATTATTATTATTATTACATTTGTCCCACGTGGGGCTCACAGTGAGCATGGCTCAATCAATCAATCGTATTTATTGAGCACTTACTGTGTGCAGAGCACTGTACTAAGCACTTGGGAAGTACAAGTTGGCAGCATATAGAGACGGTCCCTACCCAACAACGGGCTCACAGTCTAAAAGGGGGAGACAGACAACAAAACCAAACATACTAACAAAATAAAATAAATAGAATAGATAGGTACAAGTAAAATAAATAAATAAATAGAGTAATAAATATGTACAAACATATATACATATCAATCAATCGTATTTATTGAGCACTTACTGTGTGCAGAGCACTGTACGAAGCACTTGGGAAGTACAAGCTGGCAACAGATAGAGACAGTCCCTACCCAACAGTGGGCTCACAGTCTAAAAGGGGGAGACAGAGAACAAAACCAAACATATTAACGAAATGAAATAAATAGAATAGATATGTACAATTAAAATAAATAAATAAATAGAGTAATAAATATGTACAAACATATATACATATATACAGGTATATATACAGTGGAAAGAGCCCGGGCTTTGGAGTCAGAGGTCATGGATTCACATTGTCAGCTGTGTGACTTTGGGCAAGTCACAAGGGTGGCTCAGTAGAAAGAACATGGGCTTTGGAGTCAGAGGTCATGAGTTCGAATCCCAACCCTGCCAATTGTCAGCTGTGTGACTTTGGGCAAGTCACAAGTGTGGCTCAGTAGAAAGAGCATGGGCTTTGGAGTCAGAGGTCATGGGTTCGAATCCCTACTCCATCACATGTCTGCTGTGTGACCTTGGGCAAGTCACTTGACTTCTGGAGCCTCAGTTACCTCATCTGGAAATCAATAAATCAATCAATCAATCATATTGAGTGCTTACTGTGTGCAGAGCACTGTACTAAGCGCTTGGCAAGTACAAGCTGGCAACACATAGAGACAGTCCCTACCCAACAGTGGGCTCACAGTCTAAAAGGGGGAGACAGAGAACAAAACCAAACATACTAACAAAATAAAATAAATAGATAGGTACAAGTAAAATAAATAGAGTAATAAATATGTACAAACATATATACATATATACAGGTATATATACAGTGGAAAGAGCCCGGGCTTTGGAGTCACAGGTCATGGATTCAAATTGTCAGCTGTGTGACTTTGGGCAAGTCACAAGCGTGGCTCAGTAGAAAGAGCTTGGGCTTTGGAGTCAGAGGTCATGGGTTCAAATCCTGACCCTGCCAATCAATCAATCAATCAATCAATCAATCGTATTTATTGAGCGCTTACTGTGTGCAGAGCACTGTACTAAGCGCTTGGGAAGTACAAGTTGGCAACATATAGAGACGGTCCCTACCCAACATTGGGCTCACAGTCTAGAAGGGGGAGACAGAGAACAAAACCAAACATACTAACAAAATAAAATGAATAGAATAGATAGGTACAAGTAAAATAAATAAATAAATAGAGTAATAAATATGTACAAACATATACATATATACAGGTGCTGTGGGGAAGGGAAGGAGGTAAGACGGGGGGATGGAGAGGGGGATGAGGGGGAGAGGAAGGAAGGGGCTCAGTCTGGGAAGGCCTCCTGGAGGAGGTGAGCTCTCAGTAGGGCCTTCTAAGCGCTGGAGTGATTTGTTAAGCACTTACTGTGTATCAAGCACTGTGCTAATTGCTGGGGTCGATACATTTGTCCCACGTGGGGCTCACAGTGAGCATGGCTCAGTGGAAAGAGCCCGGGCTTTGGAGTCAGAGGTCATGGGTTCGAATTCCGACTCCATCACGTCTGCTGTGTGACCTTGGGCAAGTCACTTGACTTCCGGAGCCTCAGTTACCTCGTCTGGAAAATGGGGATGAAGACTATGGGCCCCACGTGGGACAACCTGATCACCTTGTATCCCCCCCCCCAGCGCTTAGAACAGTGCTTTGCACATAGTAAGCGCTTAACAAATGCCATTATTATTATTATTATTATTATTACTATTATTATTATCTGTGCCTCAATTCCCTCACCTGTAAAATGGGGATTGACTGTGAGCCCTATGTGGGACAACCTGATCACCTTGTATCCCCCCCAGCGCTTAGAACAATGCTTTGTACATAGTAAGCACTTAACAAATACCATCATTATTATTATTATTAAAGAGCACGGACTTCGGAGTCAGAGGTAATAGGTTTGAATCCCTGCTCTGCCAATTGTCAGCTGTGTGACTTTGGGCAAGTCACTTAACTTCTCTGGACCTCAGTTACCTCATCTGTAAAATGGGGATTAAGATTGTGAATCCCCCGTGGGACAACCTGATCACCATGTAATCACCCCAGCATTTAGAACGGTGTTTTGCACATAGTAAGTGCTTAATAAATTCCATCATTATTATTATTATTATTATTCTAAGCATTGGGGTCAATACAAGGATATCAGGTTGTCCCACGTGGGACTTACAGTCTTCATCCCCGTTTTACGGATGACGTAACTGAGGCACAGAGAAATGAAGTGACTTGCCCAAAGTCACACAGCTGACAAATGGTGGGGTCGGAATTTGAACCCATGACCTCTAACTCCAAAGCCCGCTGAGCCATGCTGCATCTCAATAATAATAATAACAACTTATTATTGTTAAGTGCTTACTATGTAATAATACAACTAATAATGATGGTATTTGTTGAGTGTTTTCTATGTGCCAAGCACTGTTCTAAGTGCTGGAGTAATAATAATAATGATGGTATTTGTTAAGCGCTTACTTAACTTACCTAGGAGAAGCAGCGTGGCTCAGTGGAAAGAGCCCGGGCTTTGGAGTCAGAGGTCATGGGTTCAAATCCCAGCTCTGCCAAGAGTCAGCTGTGTGACTTTGGCCAAGTCACTTAACTTCTCTGTGCCTCAGTTACCTCATCTGTAAAATAGGGATTAAGAGCCCCCCGTGGGACAACCTCATCACCTTGTAACCTCCCCAGCGCTCAGAACAGTGCTTTGCACATAGTAAGCACTTAACAAATACCATCGTTATTATTATTATTATTATTCTAAGCGCAGGGGTCGATACAAGGATGTCAGGTTGTCCCACTTGGGGCTCACAGTCTTTATCCCCGTTTTACGGATGACGTAACTGAGGCACAGAGAAGTTAAGTGACTTGCCCAAAGTCACACAGCTGACAAATGGCGGGGTCGGAATTTGAACACATGACCTCTGACTCCAAAGTCCAATAAGCCACGCTGCATCTCAATAATAATAATAACAACTTATTATTGTTAAGTGCTTACTATGTAATAATACAACTAATAATGATGGTATTTGTTGAGTGTTTTCTATGTGCCAAGCACTGTTCTAAGTGCTGGGGTAATAATAATAATGATGGTATTTGTTAAGCGCTTACTTAACTTACCTAGGAGAAGCAGCGTGGCTCAGTGGAAAGAGCCCGGGCTTTGGAGTCAGAGGTCATGGGTTCAAATCCCAGCTCTGCCAAGAGTCAGCTGTGTGACTTTGGCCAAGTCACTTAACTTCTCTGTGCCTCAGTTACCTCATCTGTAAAATAGGGATTAAGATTGTGAGCCCCCCGTGGGACAACCTCATCACCTTGTAACCTCCCCAGTGCTCAGAACAGTGCTTTGCACATAGTAAGCGCTTAACAAATACCATCGTTATTATTATTATTATTATTATTATTCTAAGCACAGGGGTCGATACAAGGATGTCAGGTTGTCCCACGTGGGGCTCACAGTCTTTATCCCCGTTTTACGGATGACGTAACTGAGGCACAGAGAAGTGAAACGACTTGCCCAAAGTCACACAGCTGACAATTGGCAGAGTTGGAATTTGAACACATGACCTCTGACTCCAAAGTCCAATGAGCCACGCTGCATCTCAATAATAATAATAACTTATTACTGTTAAGTGCTTACTATGTAATGCTACAACTAATAATGATGGTATTTGTTAACGCTTTCTATGTGCCAAGCACAGTTCCAAGAGCTGGGGTAATAATAATAATGATGATATTTGTCAAGTGCTTACTTAGGAGAAGCGGCTTAGCTCAGTGAAAAGAGCCCGGACTTTGGAGTCAGAGGTCATGGGTTCAAATCCCAACTCCGCCCCTTTCATTCATTGAATCGTATTTATTGAGCGCTGTGTGCAGAGCGCTGTACTAAGCGCTTAAGCTAAGCTGAGACCTAGCTGTGTGACTTTGGACGAGTCACTTCACTTCTCTGGGCCTAAATTCTGTAAAATGGGGATGAAGCCTGTGAGCCCCCCGTGGGGACAACCTGATCACCTTGTAACCTCCCCAGCACTTAGAACAGTGCTTGGCACATAGTAAGCGCTTAATAAATGCCATCATCATTATTATTACTATGTACTGTTGTCCACCGTAGATGCATACTCCAGCAGAAGAGGCACTGGTCGCATTTTCCTTAAGGGCTTAGCACAACCGACTCCATTGTGTGCAGGGCATAACAGCAGGATGTGTGAGGAATAGGCACCTGTCTGGATCCTGGATCCAGAGGATCCAGAGGATCCCAAAGGATCCCAAAGGATCCTGTCTGTCGTCGAGGGGGACTAACACTGAGCAAAGCGGCCACGTCCTGTATGAGACGACCCCGTCCTGTGTGCGCCATGGCTCCTGAGAGCATCCCCTTTTAGACTGTGAGCCCACTGTTGGGTAGGGACCGTCTCTATATGTTGCCAATTTGTACTTCCCAAGCGCTTAGTACAGTGCTCTGCACACAGTAAGCGCTCAATAAATACGATTGATGATGATCCCCTGATAACAACAGGGCGCCAAAGTTTCGCACTCGCGGGAATCCTCCGTGTAGCCCCTTTGGGGAACCAAATAAAAGGGAAGAAGCGGCTGGCATTGGGGCTGTTCGGCACTCAATCAATCAATCAATCAATCGTATTTATTGAGCGCTTACTGTGTGCAGAGCACTGTACTAAGCGCTTGGGAAGTACAAGTTGGCAACATATAGAGACAGTCCCAGAGAGGTGAACGGGCCAGCTGTCAGCTTTCTAACCTCTACCGCTAGATCTGAACTCACGTCTTCGAGTCATTTTTCCTATCTGTGTCACCACCTTGGGTTCTCGAGCCCTGCGGCCGGTTTGTACTTCCCAAGCGCTTAGTACAGTGCTCCGCACACAGTAAGCGCTCAATAAATACGATTGATTGATTGATTGATTGATTGACACCGGTTAACTTTTTTTGCCCCCTACTTGTCCATAACAGTGCCAAGCGCTGTTCTAAGCACTGGGGTCGATGCAAGGACTTAAGGTTGCCCCACGTGGGGCTCAGTCTTCATCCCCATTTTACAGATGATGGAACTGGGGCACAGAGAAGTGAAGCGACTTGCCCAAAGTCACACAGCTGACGGTTGGCGGAGCCGGGATTTGAACCCATGACCTCTGACCCAAAGCCCGGGCTCTTTCCAGCATGGAAAGAAGCAGCAGAAGAAGAAGCAGCAGAAGCAGCATGGCTCAGTGGAAAGAGCACGGGCTTTGGAGTCAGAGGTCATGGGTTCAAATGCCGGCTCCGCCAATTGTCAGCTGTGTGACTTTGGAGAAGTCACTTAACTTCTCTGTGCCTCAGTTCCCTCATCTGTAAAATGGGGATTAAGACTGTGAGCCCCCGTGGGACAACCTCATCACCTTGTAACCTCCCTGGCGCTTAGAACAGTGCTTTGGACATAGTAAGCGCTTGATAAATGCCATTATTATTATTATTATTATTTCCACTGAGCCACGCTGCTTCTCTATAAGAACAATAACATTGTTAAGTGCTTATATGCAATAATACAACTAATAATAATAATGGTATTTGTTAAGTGCTTTCTATGTGCCAAGCACTGTTCCAAGCACTGGGGTGGTAGTAATAATAATAATGATGGTATTAGGTGCTTATTATGCACCAAGCACTGTTCTAAGTGCTGGGGTAATAATAATAGGGTAGGGACTGTCTCTATATGTTGCCAACTTGTACTTCCCAAGCGCTTAGTACAGTGCTCTGCACACAGTAAGCGCTCAATAAATAGGATTGATTGAATAATAATGGCATTTGTTAAGCACTTATTATGTGCAAAGCACTGTTCTAAGCGCTGAGGGGGATACAAGGATATCAGGTTGTCCCACGTGGGGCTCACAGCCTTCATCCCTGTTTTACAGACGAAGTAACTGAGGCGCCGAGAAGTTAAGCGACTTGCCCAAAGTCACACAGCTGACAAGTGGTGGAGTCGGGATTAGAAACCATCATCATCATCATCATCAATCGTATTTATTGAGCACTTACTGTGTGCAGAGCACTGTACTAAGCGCTTGGGAAGTACAAGTTGGCAACATATAGGGACAGTCCCTACCCAACAGTGGGCTCACAGTCTAAAACGGGGAGACAGAGAACAAAACCAAACATACTAACAAAATAAAATTAATAGAATAGATATGTACAAGTAAAATAAATAAATAAATAAATAGAGTAACAAATAGGTACAAACATATATACATATACATATATACCATGACCTCTGACTCCCAAGCTCGGGCTCTCCACTAAGGCCCGCTGCTTCCCATAATAATAATATTAATAATAATGGTGCCAAGCACTGTTCTAAGCACTGGGGGAGATCGAAGGTAATCAGGTTGTCCCACACCAGGCTCACAGTCATCATCATCATCATCAATCGTATTTATTGAGCGCTTACTATGTGCAGAGCACTGTACTAAGCGCTTGGGAAGTACAAATTGGCAACATATAGAGACAGTCCCTACCCAACAGTGGGCTCACAGTCTAAAAGGGGGAGACAGAGAACAAAACCAAACATACTAACAAAATAAAATTAATAGAATAGATATGTACAAGTAAAATAAATAAATAAATAAATAAATAGAGTAACAAATAGGTACAAACATATATACATATACATATATACCATGACCTCTGACTCCCAAGCTCGGGCTCTCCAATAAGGCCCGCTGCTTCCCATAATAATAATATTAATAATAATGGTGCCAAGAACTGTTCTAAGCACTGGGGGAGATCAAAGGTAATCAGGTTGTCCCACACCGGGCTCACAGTCATCATCATCAATCGTATTTATTGAGCGCTTACTATGTGCAGAGCACTGTACTAAGCGCTTGGGAAGTACAAATTGGCAACATATAGAGACAGTCCCTACCCAACAGTGGGCTCACAGTCTAAAAGGGGGAGACAGAGAACAAAACCAAACATAGTAACAAAATAAAATAAAGAAGCAGTGTAATTTAGGGGAAAGAGCCCAGGTTTGGGAATCAGAGGTCGTGGGTTCTAATCTCAACTCCGCCCCTTGTCAGCTGTGTGACTTTGGGCAAATCACTCCACTTCTCTGGGCCTCAGTTACCTCTTCTGTAAAATGGGGATTAAGTCTTTGAGCCCCATGTGATACAACCTCATCACCTTGTATCTACCCCTGCACTTAGAACAGCGCTTGGTACATAGTAAGCACTTAACAAATACCATCATCATCATTAATCTCCACTTTACAAATGAGGGAACTGAGGCACAGGGAAGGGAAATGGCTTGCCCAAAGTCACACAGCAAAGTGGCGGAGCCGGGATTAGAGCCCATTCCCTCTGACTCCCAAACCCGTGCTCTTTCCACAAAGCCTGATGGTGTCTGTGAAGCACTTAAAAGGTACCAGACACTGTACTAAGCGTGAACAGAAGTCATCAGGCTGGACACGATCCCTGTCCCACGTGGGGCTCAAGGTCTCAAGCCCTATTTTGCAGAGGAGGGAACTGAGGCCCAGAGAAGTGCAGCGACTTGGCCAGGGTCACACAGCAGACAAGTGACAGAGTGGGACGAGAACCTAAATCCTTATATCTTATATCTACTTATATCTACCCCAGTGCTTGACACACAGGAAGTGCTTACAAATACTGTAGTAAAAATAAAAAATAAAATCAAAGCCATGAACTGAAGGGCTCAGAGCTTGAACCAACTGCTCTTTTAAATCATTAGGCCAGTGTGGTGGGGCCTAAGAAGGTGAACTGAATGCTGAGCATTATCACAAAGGAAATAGACAAAAAAAAATGTCTAAATTCTGCTGCTATATAAAACCATGGTTCACCTGCATCTATTAATAATAATTATGCTATTTGTTAAGCCCTTACTATGTGCCCAGCACTGATAATCTGAGCAGGTACAGTCCAAATTGGAGGGAGACGGGCATTTTCTCTTCATTTTACAGTTGAGGTAACTCAGGCCCACAGAGAAGTGAAGTGATTTGCCCAAGGTCACACAGCAGACAAGTGGGAGAGCTGGAGTTACACTCAGGTCCTCTGGCTCCCAGATCTCTGTTCTTTCCATTAGGCCACACTGCCACCCTGAAACGTTTCTTCTTAGGAAGTGTTTGGTAAAGCTGGACGACCATTGAACTGACCCATTAATAACATTTCTCAATCAATCAATCGATCAATCGTATTTACTGAGCGCTTACTGTGTGCAGAGCCCTGTACTAAGCGCTTGGGAAGTACAAGTTGGCAACATATAGAGACGGTCCCTACCCAACAGTGGGCTCGCAGTCTAGAAGGGGGAGACAGACAAGAAGACAAAACATATTAACAAAATAAAATAAATAGAATAGATATGTACAAGTAAAATAAATAAATAAATAGAGTAATAAATATGTACAAACATATATACATATATTCTCCTCCTCTAGACTGTAAGTAGACTCCCATCCTATGCTCTTTTCACTAAGCCGCACTGCTTCCGCTAACAGCAGTGGGCTCTAATCCCACTCTGCCGCTTGTCAGCTCTATGACTTTGGGCAGGTCACTTGATCTCAACTGTAAAATGGGGATGAAGACTGTGAGCCCCACGTGGGACAACCTGTTCACCTTGTATCTACCCCAGCGCTTAGAACAGTGCTTGGCGCGGAGTAAGCGCTTGACAAATACCATGCTTATTATTATTATTCACATGAATCAAGGCCCTACTGAGAGCTCACCTCCTCCAGGAGGCCTTCCCATCATCATCATCACCATCATCAATCGTATTTATTGAGCGCTTACTGTGTGCAGAGCACTGGACTAAGCGCTTGGGAAGTACAAGTTGGCAACATATAGAGACGGTCCCTACCCAACAGTGGGCTCACAGCCTAAAAGGGGGAGACAAGACTGACTAGACTGAGCCCCTTCCTTCCTCTCCCCCTCGTCCCCCTCTCCATCCCCCCACCTTACCTCCTTCCCTTCCCCACAGCACCTGTATATATGTATATATGTTTGTGCATATTTATTACTCTATTTATTTATTTATTTTACTTGTACATATCTATTCATTTTATTTTGTTAGTATATTTGGTTTCGTTCTCTGTCTCCCCCTTTTAGACTGTGAGCCAGCCGTTGGGTAGGGACTGTCTCTATATGTTGCCAACTTGTAATAATAATAATAATAATAATAATAATGGCATTTATTAAGCGCTTACTATGTGCAGAGCACTGTTCTACCGTTGTACTTTCCAAGTGCTTAGTACAGTGCTCTGTACAGTACAGTGCTTAGTACAGTGTTCTGCACACAGTAAGCGCTCAATAAATACGATCGACTGATTGATCGATGAATTGATCGATGAATTGATCGATGATTGATTGATGAATCGAAAAGGAAAGGAAGCAGCTCCGTTCAGAGAAGGGGACACACCTCATCAGTGTCCACTCACCCAGAATGCCCAATCCAAGAGCAAAGCCAATTGGACGAGGGGGAGCCGCTGCTCTCCTAGGAATAATGAAGTAGCCGCTGTCTCTACAAGTCACTAGCCCTCCCACAAGAGAGCTCTCTTCCAAGCTCGCTCTCTTCCTCCCTTCAAGGCCCTGCTGAGAGCTCACCTCCTCCAGGAGGGCTTCCCAGACTGAGCCCCTTCCTTCCTCTCCCCCTCGTCCCCCTCTCCATCCCCCCATCTTACCTCCTTCCCTTCCCCACAGCACCTGTATATACGTATATATGGTTGTACTTAGTTATTACTCTATTTATTTATTTATTTTACTTGTACATTTCTATCCTATTTATTTTATTTTGTTGGTATGTTTGGTTCTGTCCTCTGTCTCCCCCTTTTAGACTGTGAGCCCACTGTTGGGTAGGGACTGTCTCTATGTGTTGCCAATTTGTACTTCCCAAGCGCTTAGTCCAGTGCTCTGCACATAGTAAGCGCTCAATAAATACGATTGATTGATTGATTAATTGATTGATTGAGAGTCGACTGAGGCTAATAGCCACAGCGTTGACAGGGGACAGTTTCGCCAGATCTACTGAGGTGCACTCAGTGGGCAGCCCCAAGCCTAGATCCCTTCCCTTTCACCTCCACTGTCGCTCTCCCCAGGCTCTGGATGTTGGAATCCCACCTTCATCCAAGTCACGCTTTCCACAAAATAAATGTGAAGTGCACTGGCCCATCATTACCAAGTCACTTTGAACACCTCTCAGTGGAGCTGTCTAAGGCGAAAGAGGATATCTTCTGATCTAGTTGTCCTTCACCACCTACGTATTACTTTCCAGTACTCATTCAATCGTATTAAGCGCTCCCTGTGTGCAGAGTACTGTACTAAGCGCTTGGGAAAGTACCACAATAAACAGTGACATTCCCCGCCCACAACGAGCTCGCAGACTAGAAGTGGGGAGACAGACGTCAATCCGAATAAAGAAAATTACCGATATATGCATAAGTGCTGGGGGGTGGGGAGAGCAAAGGGAGCAAGTCAGAGTGACACAGAAGGGAGCGGGAGATGAGGGAAAGTGGGGCTTAGTTTGTACTTATTTATTACTCTATTTATTTATTTTACCTGTACATATCTATTCTATTTATTTTATTTTGTTAGTACGTTTGGCTTTGCTCTTTGTCTCCCCCTTTTATCACCATCATCAATCGTATTTATTGAGCGCTTACTGTGTGCAGGGCACCGTACTAAGCGCTTGGGAAGTACAAGTTGGCAACATAGACTGTGAGCCCACTGTTGGGTAGGGACTGTCTCTATATGTTGCCAACTTGTACTTCCCAAGCGCTTAGTACGGTGCTCTGCACACAGTAAGCGCTCAATAAATACGATTGATTGATTGATTGATGTGCCTTCAATAATCTAGTACAGTGCTCTGCATACGCTAAGCACTTAATAAATACTACTATATATTACCACTTGGAATACTTATAGCTACCTTCATATTAAAAGAAGACACACTCTGTACCGACACACACTATATATTTATACATATGCATTTTATATGCACAAACTAAGCATTTCCTTCACATGCATGGAGTTACCTAATTTACCTAAATGGGAACAAGCTCTGCACCCCCATAGTAATTGTGAAGGAGCTCTGAGGGGAAACTGCAGAACTGATGAGAGTTTGAATTGCCCCCAGATTGGGAAGCTAATGGGTCTTCAGTGTAATTCCTACCAGTACTAGGATAATTTGCAGATATAGGCCCTCCAGCCTCCTTCCCTTTGCGCATTAGTAGAATCGACAATTAAATTTAGGACTTAGAAGCTGAACACTTAGAAATGCATGCCCATTGGCAGAAGGGCAATGAGATTTCTGTAAAAGGAAGATGGGCTTTACCAGAATGCTGGATTTAGTTACAGGGGTGGATAAACATGTGGATAGAAAAGAACTATTTTGACAATATATTTTCAAAAGGTGATGATGATGATGGCATTTGTTAAGCGTTTACTATGTGCAAAGCACTGTTCTAAGCGCTGGGGAGGATACAAGGTGATTAAGTGGTCCCACGTGGGGCTCACAGTCAATCCCCATTTTACAGATGAGGTAACTGAGGCTCAGAGAAGTTAAGTGACTTGCCCAAGGTCACACGGCAGACATGTGGCGGAGCCGGGATTCGAACCCCTGACCTCTGACTCCAAAGCCCATGCTGTTTCCACTGAGCCAAGCTGCTTCTCAATTGTGTTTATCGGAAGCAGCATTGAAAAGGTTGAAAAGGTGGTTGAAAAGCAGGTTGAAAAGGTGTTCAACCTGTTTGCGCACCAGATATTTTAAACTTCTAATGGTATTTCGGAATTGTTAAATAGCTTATCAGTGATCCAGAAATACGTGTGCTGGAATCCCCAAATATCAACGTGACTAAACTCTTCCAGGAGATGATTGTTGCAAAAATAAAAATAAACCGCAGGCTGATTTCACAAAGCTGAATTAGCTGGTTCAAAAGTGGCAGAATGGCTTCAGAGCGAGCAAGTGTGAAGAAACGCACCAAGAAAAAATTAATCTTAATTAAAACCATGAGTGGCAGCATAGTCTAGTGGCAAAACCATGGGTTTTGGGTTCTGATCAGGCTCTGCTATTTGCCTGTTGTGTGTGATCTTGAACACGTCAGCTGTAAAAATGGGGATTCAATACCGTTCTTCTTCTTACTTAGACTGTGAGCCCCATGTGGGACAGGGACTGTGGCCACTTGCTTAACTTATATCTACCCCAGTGCTTGACACACAGGAAGTGCTTACAAATACTGTAGTCAAAATAAAAAATAAAATAAAAGCCATGAACTGAGGGGCTCGGAGCTTGAACCAACTGCTCTTTTAAATCATTAGGCCAGTGTGGTGGGACCTAAGAAGGTGAACTGAATGCTGGGCATTAGCACAAAGGGAATAGTCAGTCAAAAAAAAATGTCTGAATTCTGCTGCTATATAAAACCACGGTTCACCTGCGTCTATTAATAATAATTATGCTATTTGTTAAGCCCTTACTATGTGCCCAGCACTGATAATCTGTGCAGGTACAGTCCAAATTGGAGGGAGACGGGCATTTTCTCTTCATTTTACAGTTGAGGTAACTCAGGCCCACAGAGAAGTGAAGTGATTTGCCCAAGGTCACACAGCAGGCAAGTGGGAGAGCTGGATTTACACTCAGGTCCTCTGGCTCCTAGATCTCTGTTCTTTCCATTAGGCCACGCTGCCACCCTGAAATGTTTCTTCTTAGGAAGGGTTTGGTAAAGCTGGACGACCATTGGACTGACCCATTGATAGCATTTCTCCTCCTCTAGACTGTAAGCTTGTTGTGGGCAAGGAATGAGTCTGTTTCCTGTTGTATTCTCCCAAGACCTTAGTACGGTGCTCCGCACACAGTAAAAAAAAGTAAAATAAAATAATAAAATGATGGCATTTGTCAAGCACTTACTACGTGTGAAGCACTGTTCTAAGCACTGGGGGGAATACGAGGTGATCAGGTTGTCCCCCGTGGGGCTCACAGTCTTAATCCCCATTTTACAGACGAGGGAACTGAGGCCCAGAGAAGTGAAGTGACTTGTCCAAAGTCACACAGCTGACAAGTGGTGGAGCGGGGATTAGAACCCATGACCTCTGACTCCCAAGCCCTGGCTCTTTCCACTGAGCCATGCTGCTTCTCAATTCTTTCTCAAATCCCACTTCTCTTCATATCATCATCAATCGTATTTATTGAGCGCTTCCTGTGTGCAGAGCCAATTGCTATGCTATGCTATCGAGCTACGCTGCTTCCGATAAATACAATTGAGAAGCAGCGTGGCTCAGTGGAAAGAGCCCGGGCTTTGGAGTCAGAGGTCTGGGGTTCGAATCCCGGCTCCGCCACGTGTCTGCTGTGTGACCTTGGGCAAGTCACTTAACTTCTCTGAGCCTCAGTTACCTCATCGGTAAAATGGGGATTGACTGTGAGCCCCACGTGGGACAACCTGATCACGTTGTATCCCCCCCAGCGCTTAGAACAGTGCTTTGCACATAGTAAGCACTTAACAAATGCCATTATTATTATTATTATTATTATTATTATTATTATTATTATTATTATTATTAATTGACTGATTGACTGATTTCCGAACCAGATTGCCTAGGTTAAGCCGAAATGATCTTGGTAGCTCCGCTCAAAACTGGCCAGTCGAGTCAGAGCAGCCGCGGCCGCTAAATGGAAACAACAACCTCCTCTACCTCCGCCTGCTCCTTACCCTGCGTCCCCAATTCCCAATATATCATTTTAGTCTACACTTTAAGCCATACTCTAAAACCCACAACCTTATTGCCTCTTCCAATGTAGCTGAATAGGACAGACCCACTACCCAACTCTTCCGCTTAGTACAGTACTCTGCACACAGTAAGCGCTCAATAAATACGATTGATCGACTGATTGAAAGAAAACGGCTCTGACCCAACCAGCCATGCCCTCAGGAAATACTCTCAGAACCTTAAAGAAGAGGATTTTCCAGATTTCCCAAGTAGTTTCCATCACCAGATCTATTAAATTCATTGTCATATTTATTGAGCGCTTACTGTGTGCAGAACACTGTACTAAGCACTTGGGAAGAACAAGTTGGCAACATATAGAGACGGTCCCTACCCAACAGCGGGCTCACAGTCTAGAAGGGGGAGACAGACAACGAAACCAAACATATTAACAAAGTAAAATAAATAGAATAAATATGTACAAGTAAAATAAGTAGAGTAATAAATATGTACAGACATATATACATATATGTGCATATATATATACAGAAAATGGCTCTGACCCAGCCAGCCATGCCTTCAGGAAATACTCTCAGAACCTTAATGAAGAGGATTTTCCAGATTTGCCAAGTAGTTTCCATCACCAGATCTATTAAATTCATTCAGTCATATTTATTGAGTGCTTACTGTGTGCAGAACACTGTACTAAGCGCTTTGGAAGAACAAGTTGGCAACGTATAGAGACGGTCCCTACCCAACAGCGGGCTCACAGTCTAGAAGGGGGAGACAAGACAACAAAACAAAACATATTAACAAAATAAAATAAATAGAATAAATATGTACAAGTAAAATAAGTAGAGTAATAAATATGTACAGACATATATACATATATGTGTATGTATATATATATATATATATATATATATATATATATATATACAGAAAATGGCTCTGACCCAACCAGCCATGCCTTCAGGAAATACTCTCAGAACCTTAATGAAGAGGATTTTCCAGATTTCCCAAGTAATTTCCATCACCAGATCTATTAAATTCATTCAGTCATATTTATTGAGTGCTTACTGTGTGCAGGACACTGTACTAAGCGCTTGGGAAGAACAAGTTGGCAACGTATAGAGACAGTCCCTACCCAACAGCTGGTTCACAGTCTAGAAGGGGGAGACAGACAACAAAACCAAACATATTAACAAAATAAAATAAATAGAATAAATATGTACAAGTAAAATAAGTAAATAGAGTAATAAATATGTACAGACATATATACATATATGTGTGTATATATATATATACAGGAAATGGCTCTGACCCAACCAGCCATGCCTTCAGGAAATACTCTCAGAACCTTAATGAAGAGGATTTTCCAGCTTTGCCAAGTAGTTCCCATCACCAGATCTATTAAATGTGATTCAATTATTTCCTGAGGTCTACGGACAGAGTTCTTGGTGCTATTCCCTGCATTTTCATATAGCTATAATTCTATTTATTCCGATGGTTCTGACACCCGTGCACATGTTTTGTTTTGTCGTCTGTCACCCCCTTCTAGACTGTGAGCCCGTTGTTGGGTGGGGACCGTCTCTATATGTTGCCGACCTGTACTTCCCAAGCGCTTAGTACAGTGCTCTGCACACAGTAAGCACCCAATAAATACAATTGAATGAATGAATGAATGAATGAATGAATGAATGAATTTGTTCCTATCCACAGCACCACACTGGGGTCTGAATCTAGCCATAACCTTGAGGTTATCCTTGACTCATCTCTCTGTCATTCATCCCACACATTCAATTCGTCACCGAATCCTGTGGTTTCAACCTTCGAAAAATCACTCAAATCCTCCCTTTCCTCTCCATCCAAACTGCTACCAAGTTAATCCAAGTACTCATCCAACCTCACCTTAATTACTGCCTCGGCCTCCGGTCTCTGCCCACTTCAGTCCATACTTCACTCTGCTGCCCGCATCACTTTTCTACAAAACCATTCGGGCCATGTTTCCCCGCTACTCAAGAACCCCCAGTCATTGCCCATAATAATCAATCAATCGTATTTATTGAGCGCTTACTGTGTGCAGAGCACTGTACTAAGCGCTTGGGAAGTACGAGCTGGCAACATATAGAGACGGTCCCTACCCAACGGTGGGCTCAGCGCTTGCTAGGTACGAAGTTCTAAGCACTGGGGGGGCGATACAAGGTGATCAAGTTGTCCCACGTGGGGCTCACACTCTTAATCCCCATTTTATAGATGAGGTAACTGAGGCCCAGAGAAGTTAAGTGACTTGCCCAGTGTCACACAGCATACACGTGGTGGAGCCAGTATCCGCCAAGCTAGCTCTCTTCCTCCCTTCAAGGCCCTACTGAGAGCTCACCTCCCCCAGGAGGCCTTCCCAGACTGAGCCCCTTCCCTCCTCTCCCCCTCGTCCCCCTCTCCATCCCCCCCATCTTACCTCCTTCCCTTCCCCACAGCACCTGTATATATGTATATATGTTTGTACATATTTATTACTCTATTTTACTTGTACATATCTATTCTATTTATTTTATTTTGTTGGTATGTTCGGTTTTGTTCTCTGTCTCCCCCTTTTAGACTGTGAGCCCACTGTTGGGCAGGGACTGTCTCTATATGTTGCCAATTTGTACTTCCCAAGCGCTTAGTACAGTGCTCTGCACACAGTAAGCGCTTAATAAATACGATTGATGATGATGATGATGATGATGATTAGAACCCATGACCTCTGACTGCCAAGCCCGGGCTCTTTCCACTGAGCCACGCTGCTTCTCTGCCACCTCTGCATGGGACAGAAACTCCGGTTTCTGTTTTAATCCACTCAATCCCCTCCTTCCCTTCCTCTCTTATTCCCACTCCAACCCAGCCAGCACGTTTATTTCCTCTCACGCCAACATACTCCCTGAACCTGGATCTCATCAATCTCACCGCCGACCCCTTGCTCACATCCTGCCTCTGGCTTGTAACTCCCTCTCCCTTCAATCAATCAATCAATCAATCAATCGTATTTATTGAGCACTTACTGTTTGCAGAGCACTGTACTAAGCGCTTGGGAAGTACAAGTTGGCAACATATAGAGACAGTCCCTACCCAACAGTGGGCTCACAGTCTAAAAGCTAGGTATTAGCCTCTCTGCTAATTCTGTTGTATTCTACTTTCCCAAGTGCTTAGTAAAGTGCTCTGTACATTTCCAAACTGTGAGCCCATTGTTGGGTAGGGACCGTCTCTATATGTTGCCGACTTGTACTTCCCAAGCGCTTAGTACAGTGCTCTGCACACAGTGAGCGCTCAATAAATATGATTGAATGAATGAATAAAAGCTAGGTAGCTAGTCTCTCTTCATAGCCGACAGATGTTCACTTTCCCCACCTTCACAGGCTTCTTGAAAACACTTCACCTCCAAGAAGCCTCCTCTGACTTGGCCCACATTGTCTCTTCTCCCACTTGTACGTCCAGGGAATACTGCGATATCCAGAATCCCTCGCTTCGTTGTGATATCCCAGATCCCTCGCTTTGTTATAATACCTGGAATTCCTTGCTCTGCTTTCTGCTCATGGGCCGAATATTTCTAACTGCGCCACACTTATGTAGGCCTCCGATAAGCCTTGGGCAAGTGGCCACATTTGTCCTGTTGCGGTGCGGATGCTCCATGGATGTCCCATGGAAGGGGGCTTTCCTCGCACCAGGACCTCGACCATCTGCCGCGGGATTAAAGGTGACACGAACCCCATTGCGAAGGCTCCTCTCTCTTTCTTCGGTCTCGCCGAATCCAGCATGAATCTGCTTGGAGCTAAGCTCCCGCGTTACCCGCTCCTTTCTTCATTGCCCTTACTCTGGGATTTATATGATGGCATTTATTGAGCGCTTACTATGCGCAAAGCACTGTTCTAAGCGCTGGGGGGGATACAAGGTGATCAGGTTGTCCCCACGAGGGGCTTGCAGTCTTCATCCCCATTTGACAGATGAGGGAATGAGGCACAGGGAAGTGAAGTGACTTGCCCAAAGTCACACAGCTGACAAGCGGCGGAGCCCTTTGTTCCCCCCTTCCTCAGTCCCACTGCACTTCGTGTCAAAAGCCCAGGCTTGGGAGTCAGAGGTCGGGGGTTCTAATCTCGGCTCCGCCGCTTGTCAGCTGTGTGACTTTGGGCAAGTCATTTAACTTCTCCGTGCCTCGGTTCCCTCATCTGTAAAATGGGGATTAAGACGGTGAGCCCCACGTGGGACAACCTGATAACCTTACAGCTACCCCAGTGCTTAGAACAATGCTTGGCACATGGCAAGCTCTACCATCCCTATTCAGCGCTTAGAACAGTGCTAGGCACATAGTAAGCACCTAACAAATATCATAATTATTATTATTGTACGCATCCATGATTTAATTGATTTATTTCTATTAATTTCTGCCTCCCCCTCTAGACTGTAAGCTCACTGTGGGCAGGGAACCTGTCCACCAACTCTGTTATATTTGGATCCTACAAGTTCTCAGTGCATTGCTTCTGAAGACAGTATGAACTCCATAAATATAACTGATTGATTGATTTTAAGCTCACTGTGGGCACGGAATGTGTCTGTTTAGTGTTGTGTCGTACTCTCCCAAGCACTTAGTGCAGTGCTTGGCGCACGGTAAGTGCTCAATAAATGCAATTAACCAACTGACTGATGTAGCATTCATTCAACAATATCCTTTAAGAGCAGAGCTAGAGGTACTCCTGCTAGGATCTTGCCGGCAAAAGAGAGTAATGGGATAGATACCTCAATAACTGCCACAATCATCATTATCAATAATGCTATTTATTGAGCGCTCTCTGCCTGCATCCTTGAAGACGGTAATGCTGGTGGCATCTTTGAGATCCTCTGACATTTCCTCAGTGGAGCATATGTTGAGGAAGAGTTTGTGTAAGGGCTTAATTAGTGTCCTCCCACTTCCATCCTTGGAAAGTATCAGGTTCAGGTACTTTTCCATTTATCTTCCTCTACTAAAGGCACTTCCCTAATAGCCAGAAGAAGTGCCATGTCTTGGATGGTTGGCAGGTTTTGTATACTATGCACAGCCTTGTCTTTAATAGTAGAGAAACAGCGAGGTTAGAGAAGCAACATGGTTTTGTGGAAAGAGCCCGGGCTTGGTTTTATTCTCCATCTCCCCTTTTTAGACTGTGAGCCCACTGTTGGGTAGGGACTGTCTCTATATGTTGCCAACTTGGACTTCCCAAGCGCTTAGTACAGTGCTCTGCACACAGTAAGCGCTCAATAAATGCGATTGATGATGAGTCAGAGTTCATGGGTTCTAATCCCGGTTCCGCTACTTATCTGCTGTGTGACCTTGGGCAAGCCACTAAACGTCTCTGGGCCTCAGTTACCTCATCTGTAAACTGGGGATTAAGACTATGAGCCTCACGCGGGACAACCTGCTTACCTTGTATCCGCCTCAGCGCTTAGAACAGGGCTTGGCACGTAGTAAGCGCTTAACAAATACCATAATTAATTATTATTCTTAGAAAACAGGTTGGGGAGAACATTCAAATGCTCTTGACTTTTTTTACGGTGTTCATGAAGCACTTACTATGTGCTAGGCGCTGTTCTAAGCACTGGGGTAGATACGAGCTGATCAGGTTGGACACGGTCCCTTCCCTACATGGGGCTCACAGCCTTAATCCCCATTTTACAGTTGAGGTAACTGAAGCCCAGAGAAGAGGAGTCACACAGCAGACAGGAGGCAAAGTCAGGACTCGAACCCAGTGCTCTATCCACTAGGCCATGCTGCTTCCCTTTCGCTGGGATAAGACCGGAACCATCTTCACTCTTTAGAGGCCCCAGTTTGACATAAGCAAGGGCCACACATCTTTAGCAGTATGTCTTTAATAATAATACTAATAATAATGGCATTTATTAAGCACTTACTATGTGCAAATCAATCAATCAATCAATCAATCAATCAATCGTATTTATTGAGCGCTTACTATGTGCAGAGCACTGTACTAAGCGCTTGGGAAGTACAAATTGGCAACACATAGAGACAGTCCCTACCCAACAGTGGGCTCACAGTCTAAAAGGGGGAGACAGAGAACAAAACCAAACATACCAACAAAATAAAATAAATAGGATAGAAATGTACAAGCAAAATAAATAAATAAATAAATAAATAGAGTAATAAATATGTACAACCATATATACATCTATACAGGTGCTGTGGGGAAGGGAAGGAGGTAAGATGGGGGGATGGAGAGGGGGACGAGGAGGAGAGGAAGGAAGGGGCTCAGTCTGCAAAGCATTGGGGAGGTTACAAGGTGATCAGGTTGTCCCACGGGGGGCTCCCAGTCTTCATCCCCATTTTCCAGATGAGGTAACTGAGGGCCGGAGAAGTGAAGCGACTTGCCCAAAGTCACCCAGCTGACAAGTGGCGGAGTCGGGATTTGAACCCATGACCTCTGAGTCCAAAGCCCGGGCTCTTTTCCACTGAGCCACGCTGCTTCTCTTTGGTTTGGGGACAGACAACCTCCCACTGGATCATTTCCATTTTGGCATCCCACCAGCTCTTTAACTGTGTATCTTAATTGGACTCTCCTGACAGCACAGGTTTCCAACATCCTTACGCTGTGTGAGTTCTTGGGTAATGGGAGGCGCTGCTGGTGGAATCATATTTAGCGGCAAGTAGCCCTTTACAAGAAGCGGAGAGGGTTAGCGGAGAGAGCACAGGCCAGGAAGTTAGAAATCCCAGCTCCGCCACTTGTCTGCTGTGTGACCTTCAGTAAGTCGGAATTCGAACCCATGACCTCAGACTCCAAAGCCCGGGCTCTTTCCACTGAGCCACGTTGGTGCTGCTTCTCTGACTGCGAGTCCCCCGTGGGACAACCTGATCACCTTGTGACCTCCCCAGCGCTTGGAACAGTGCTTTGCGTGTAGTAAGCGCTTAATAAATGCCATCATTATTATTATTATTATTATTAATTACTCTATTTATTTTATTTGTACATATCTATTCTATTTATTTTATTTTGTTAGTATGTTTGGTTTTGTTCTCCGTCTCCCCCTTTTAGACTGTGAGCCCACTGTTGGGTAGGGACTGTCTCTATATGTTGCCAATTTGTACTTCCCAAGCGCTTAGTACAGTGCTCTGCACATAGTAAGCGCTCAATGAATACGATTGATGATGATGATGATGATTTATTTTATTTTGTTAATTTATTTTGTTGTCTGTCTCCCCCTTCTAGACTGTGAGCCCGCTGTTGGGTAGGGACCGTCTCTGTATCATCATCATCGTCATCATCAATCGTATTTATTGAGCGCTTACTGTGTGCAGAGCACTGTACTAAGCGCTTGGGAAGTACAAGTTGGTAACATATAGAGACGGTCCCTACCCAGCAGTGGGCTCACAGTCTAAAAGGGGGAGACAGAGAACAAAACCGAACATACTCACAAAATAAAATAAATAGAATAGATAGGTACAAGTAAAATAAATAAATAAATATGTTGCCATATGTTGCCAACTTGTACTTCCCAAGCACTTAGTACAGTGCTCTGCACACAGGAAGCGCTCAATAAATACGATTGAATGAATGAATGAATGAATGAATGAATGAATGAACTCCTCTGTGCCTATTACCTCATCTGCCTAATGGGGATTAAGAGTGTGAGTCCCCTGTGGCACAGGGACTGTGAACAACCTGATTAGCTTGTATCTGCCCCAGCACTTGGAACAGTGCTTGACACATAGTAAGCGCTTAACAAATATTCCCAAGCGCTTAGTACAGTGCTCTGCACATAGTAAGCGCTCAATAAATACGATTGATGATGATGATGATTATCTCCCCCTCGTCCCCCTCTCCACCCCCCCATCTTACCTCCTTCCCTTCCCCACAGCACCTGTATATATGTATCTATGTTTGTACATATTTATTACTCTCTTTATTTATTTATTTATTTATTTTACTTGTACCTATCTATTCTATTAATTTTATTTTGTTTGTACGTTTGGTTTTGTTCTCTGTCTCCCCCTTTTAGACTGTGAGCCCGCTGTTGGGTAGGGACTGTCTATGTTGCCAATTTGTACTTCCCAAGCACTTAGTACAGTGCTCTGCACATAGTAAGCGCTCAATAAATACGATTGATGATGATGATCAATCAATCAATCAATCGTTGGCGTCCAACCAATCTTAGTGACTCCTCTTGCCCGCTACCACTGACTTGGCAGTTTCCTGGGGTACAGTTTCACGGGATAATACCCACGCGTTGGGTATGAGCAGTCAAAGAACAGAACATCCGGAACATCGAGCCTGGAAGCCAGAACCATGCGATAATCTGACCAGATCCATCAAACCCATAATCAGCATTAAAAAAAGGAACAAAAACCTAGTTCACGTAGCCGGGTTAGGCTTACAGATCACAGGTTTTTCCTTTAGATAAAGTTACAATCGTGGAGAGACTGTTATCAAAAGCCACTTTCGGTTCTGTACAGACAGTACTAAAATCTCACGCCCATAATTTCTGTTCAGTAGGCAGAGACATCAATCGGTGTCAAGGAAAAATAATTATTGTAAGTGAATTTAAGAGGAGGGAGTTTGGGGTCCCATGTTTTAAATCAATCAATCAATCAATCGTATTTATTATTAATAATAATAATAATGGCATTTATTAAGCGCTTACTAAGTGCAAAGCACTGTTCGAAGCGCTGGGGAGGTTACAAAGTGATCAGGTTGTCCCTCGGAGGGCTCACAGTCATCATCATCATCAATCGTATTTATTGAGCACTTACTGTGTGCAGAGCACTGTACTAAGCGCTTGGGGAGTACAAATTGCAAACATATAGAGACAGTCCCTACCCAACAGTGGGCTCACAGTCTAAAAGGGGGAGACAGAGAACAAAACCAAACATACTAACAAAATAAAATAAATAGAATAGATAAGTACAAGCAAAATAAATAAATAAATAAATAGTGTAAAAAATATGTACAAACATATATACACATACATATATATATATATATATATATATATATATATATATATATATACACAGTCTTAATCCCCATTTTACAGATGAGGTAACTGAGGCCCAGAGAAGTGAAATGACTTGCCCACGTCACACAGCTGACAACTGGCGGAGTCGGCACTCGAACCCAGGACCTCTGACTCCAATGCCTGTGCTCTTTCCACTGAGCCATGGATTTATTGAGCGCTTACTGTGTGCAGAGCACTGTACTAAGCGCTTGGGAAGTACAAGCTGGCAACATATAGAGACAGTCCCTACCCAACAGCGGGCTCACAGTCGAGAAGAAAAAATTTAAAGAAAAGATGTGTCGTTCACATTAAGCTCGAGGGTTCTTTGCCTTTTAAAATATGGTATTTTAGTGAGAGAAGAGGCTGTACTTTCAGTGTTCCATATTTTTAATCCGGAGGTCTGAGGTTTCTAATCACTTCAAATAACCTCTACCACTTGTTTATCTCCGTTGATTTTCTTCTGTTGCTTGTGATTACATACCTGGATTTCTTCACCTGTTGCTTGCGATTTTTGCCCGCTTCCATACTAGGTATGCTCTGAGCTCACTGTTTGGTAGGGATTGTCTCTATATGTTGCCATCTTGTATTTCCCAAGTGCTTAGTACAGTGCTCTGCACACAGTAAGCGCTCAATAAATACAATTGATTGATTGATTGATTGATTAACTGGGTGGAGTTCATCAGTGTTTTGTGGGCCCGTCTCGCTGTGTAGTCAGACACACTGGCCCACTGATTCACTCTTCGTAGTCATCCCCCCTCCACCCCAGGCCCACAGCACTTACATACTTATCTGGAATTTATTTATTTTAATGTCCGTCTCCCCCTCTAGACTTTAAGCTCATTGTGGGCAGGGAACGCGTCTGTTTATGGTTATATTGTAGCCTCCCAAGCGTTTAGTACAGTACTCTGCACACAGTAAACACTCAGTAAATATGAATAAATGAATTTTATGGGGAAGCCAGCCCAAGCCGGGAGGTGTCTGCCCTTCTCATGAAAGTGGGTAATTTTTTGGCTCAAGTGTGGTACCTGAACACTGGAGAACAACAACGGTGCGTGCAAACCCAAAAGTCACTAACTTTCACCACTTCTGATTATCCGTGTTTATCACTTTTCCCGATTCGTCTGTGCCGATTCTTAGGCTGGATAATGAGAGTGCGCAGTATAAGCGTTTAAGTGGTCTGCACCCAGTAAGCACTCAATAAATACCATTGATTAACTGGTGATTGCCACATGCCAGCTGTGTGACTTTGGGCAAGTCACTTAACTTCTCTGGGCCCCAGTTTCCTCATCTGTAAAATGGGGATGAAGACTGTGAGCCCCCCGTGGGACAACCTGATCACCTTGTACCCTCCCCTGTGCTTAGAACAGTGCTTTGCACATAGTAAGCGCTTAATAAATGCCATTATTATTATTATTATTATGAAATTGAGAAGCAGCATGGCTTAGTGGAAAGAGCACGGGCTTGGGAGTCAGAGGTCGTGGGTTCTAATCTCGGCTCCGCCACTTGTCTGCTTTGTGACATTGGGCAAGACGTGTAACTTCTCTGTGCCTCAGTTACCTCATCTGCAAAATGGGGATGAAGACTGTGAGCCCTACGTGCGACAACCTGATTACCTCGTATCCCCCCTTAGAACAATGCTCGGGACATAGTAAGGCACAATTGTTGATGCTGCTGGAAACACCAAAAGAAGATTAAACCACACTAAATTATTTTCCTGATTTGTAAGTTCAATAAATACGATTGATGATGATGATGATGAATGAACGAGCGCTTACTGTGCAGAGTGTATATATGTTTGCACGTATTTATTACTCTATTTATTTTCCTTGTACATATCTATTCTATTTGTTTTATTTTGTTAATATGTTTTGTTCTGTTTTCTGTCTCCCACTTCTAGACTGTGAGCCCACTGTTGGGTAGGGACCGTCTCTATATGCTGCCGACTTGTACTTCCCAAGCGCTTAGTGCAGTGCTCTGCACACAGTAAGCACTCAATAAATACAACTGATCGATTAACAAATACCAACATTATTATTATTATTAAGTAGGTATTTTATTTGTACATATCTATTCCATTTATTTTATTTTGTTAGTATGTTTGGTTTTGTTCTCTGTCTCCCCCTTTTAGACTGTGAACCCACTGTTGGGTAGGGACTGTCTGTATATGTTGCCAATTTGTACTTCCCAAGCGCTTAGTACAGTGCTCTGCACATAGTAAGCACTCAATAAATACGATTGATGATGATGATGATGATGTATATAGTTGTGTCAATCAACAATGCTGCATGAATGGATTTGGGATTCAATTACTAGTCTATTAGGTAAGGATCTTCAAAAGAGATGTGAACAGAGGCACAATTGATGCTGCTGGAAACACCAAAAGAAGATTAAACCACACTAAATTATTTTCCTGATTTGTAAGTTCAACTTTGGTAATTAGCATTTATAACAATCGTGTGCCCACCCAAATCTGGGAACTTTCCACTCCCACCGTCAAAACTTTTAAACTAAATAAAAGTTCCATCAGTGTTGTTTTCACCAAAGGAGGTCACTCTTGTATTGCTTAATAAATGACACAAGTGCAGGAACGGTAGAAACCATCTGCCCTTTCCTTAAGATTTCCTTTTCTTTTTTATATCTCTGGAAGACAACCTCCTTAAAAGATCACCTCGTGAGGACAGATAAAGTGTGCAGGAATGTTGAGCGCTATGACCTTTTTTTTACAAACTACAAAATTGATATGGTTGACCGGGCAGTGCAATTTGGAAAGATGAAGAAAATCAATAGGTCCAGACTGTGGGATCAAAGTCTGTTTTTGGTTTTAAGCTGGTTAAAAGATTAATTAAATTAAGATAAAGGTTTCTGAGCAACCTGAACTAAAGTATAGCCTCGTGCTCTTGGATTTGTGTAAATATCTTTTAGTTTTAGTGGAGTCTCCTTTAATGAAATTTTGTTCGGCTGTCAGTGATATTACAAGCGGGATTCATTCTGACCTTAACTGAACACTCTTTGGGGAGATCAATTATGTCTTGTTTTGTTTTGGTTTTTTTATTTAAGGTGACTACACAATTGGAAAAGTTATAAAACTACCCGAGTAACCTTATTCTGCAAAAGTTTTCAATGTGTGGTCTTTGTATTAATTTCTAAAACCTTTAAATGATGTTGGAATTTCTATAAATGATTTTTTAAAAGTCAAATAACAGCAGTAATAATAACTGTACTTCTTTGTTAAATGTTTACTATATGTCAAGCACTGTACTAAATGCTGGGGTACATACAAGATAAGCATGTCTCACATGGGGCTCACAGATTAAGTAGTAAGGAGAATAGGTATTGAACCCTCATTTTGTCAGGGGAACTGTGTGGCTTAGTGGAAATGACACGGGCTTTGGAGTCAGAGGTCATGGGTTCAAATCCCAGCTCCGCCACCTGTCAGCTGTGTGACTTTGGGCAAGTCACTCAACTTCTCTGGGCCTCAGTTCCCTCATCTGTAAAATGGGGATTAAGACTGTGAGCCCCACGTGGGACAACCTGATTACCTTGTATCTACCCTAGCTCTTAGAACAGTGCTTGGCACATAGTAAATGCTTAACAAATACCATCATTATTCTTAGGTAGCTGATGGAACCGAGGCACAGAGAAGTAGTGACTTGTCCAAGGTCACACAAGAGGTATGTGGGAGAGTCAGGATTAGGATCAGGTCCTCTGACTCCTAAGCCTATGCTCTTCCCATCATCATCATCATCATCATCATCATCAATCGCATTTATTGAGCGCTTACTGTGTGCAGAGCACTGTACTAAGCGCTTGGGAAGTACAAACTGGCAACATATAGAGACAGTAGGCCCTGCTGCTTCTCAGGACCAAAATTAGTTTGGGTATTTATTATTAAGTGCTTACTCTAACGCCAAGCACTATTCTAAGCACTGAAGTGGTGCAAAATAATCAGATCAAACACAGTCCCCGTCCTACACAGAGCTCTGAACTAACACATAGAAACCATCAGTCAGTGGTGTTTATTGAGCACTTACTGTGTGCAGCCCCTCTCAGGGTCACACCTACAGAGTTTCCAGTACTCTACCAAGTCTCGACTATGTGAGGGAGAGTCAAGCGGGGGTCTATCCATTCCATTCCTAGCTTGGGCAGTGGCTAGTAGTGGAAGGCAACCTGCTACTAGTCAAAACTCACCTGTTCTACCGCATTAACACATTAGTACAATCACTCATCACAGCCCTGCTGGATTACTGCATCAGCATCCTTTCTGATCTCTCAACCTCCTGCCTCTTCCCACTTCACTCTGCTGCCCGGATTATCTTCCCACAGAAATGTCCTGGGCACGTCACCCCCTCCTCAAAAATCTCCAGTGGTTGCCTATCTCCTCCGTATCATTCAGAAATTCCTAACTATTGGCTTCAAAGCTCTCCATCACCTCGCCCCCTCCTACCTCACCTCCCTTCTCGCCTTCTACAGCTCAGCCCGCACACTCCACTCTTCTGGTGCTAACCTTCTCACTCTCATTCTCGCCTGTCCCGCCATCGACCCCTGGGCCACGTCCTATCTCTGGCCTCCCTCCTCAAATCTGCCAAACTAGCACATTTCCCCCCTTCAAAGTTCTACTGAAAGCACACCTCCTCCAGGAGGCCTTCCCGGACTAAACCCCCCTTATCGTCTGCTCCCCATCACCCCCACTCTCTCCCTCTTCTCTACCCCCCTCTTCGCCCCACAGCACTTGTGTGTGTATATGTACATATTTATCATTCTATTTATTTTATGAATGATGTGTATTATCTATAATTCCATTTATTTACATGGATGCTATTGATGCCTGGTTTACTTGTTTTGATGTCTGTTTCCCTCCTTATGGACTGTGAGTCCATTGCGGATAGGGATTGTCTCTGTTGCTGAAGTGTACTTTCCAAGCGCTTAGTTTGGTGCTTTACACACAGTAAGCGCTCAATAAATACGATTGAATGAATGTCCTGGGCAGCAGCAGCATGGGAGAGAGTCAAGGGCGGAGGCTCAAGTTGACTGCACGGAAGGAGGCAATGGTAAACCAATTCTGTATTTTTACCAAGAAAATTCAATGGATATACTACCAGAACGATTGCAGATGGAGGTGGGGCGTTCTGGGAGAGATGTTTCCACGGCGTCGCTATGGGTCAGAGATGATTCGACAGCTGAAGACAAGGCTGTTTGCCGAGCACTCTACTAAGCACTTGGGAAAGTACTATACAACAGAGTTGGTTGATACGATCCCTGCCCACGAGAAGTCGATGATCTACAGGGCAAATAGTTGACATATAAATCTATCCATGGTCAGGGATGGCATCTTTCAATTTTGAATGTGATCTTAGGATGGTATGCAAGGAGGTGGAGGCCCAGGAGGGCAAGGCTTGAAAGGTTCCGGCTCTTCAATACCTCTACCTGATGTCCTGCTGATACCCCATGCTCAATAAGTCCAAAACTGAACTTTTCCTCTACCTTCCCAAATCCTCTCTTCCTCCTAAATCTCCAATTATCATTGGAAGAAACAAATAATAATTATTAGGGTATGTGTTAAGTGCTTACTATGTGCCAAGCACTGTTCTAAGCGCTGGAGTAGTTACAAGATAATCAGGTTGTCCCAATTGGGTCTCAAAGATGTAGCCCAGTGCTTGGAACACCGCTTTGCATAGAGTAAGGGCTTGACAAATACCATAGTTGTTATTATTATTACAAAAGGGACGAAGGGGCAGAGCCCAGAGGGTCCGGGCTTGGGCAGAGAGGAGTGGGGACAGGCCTGGAAAGAGTGTGAGGGGAGAGAGGCATCGGCCACATGATGGGCTGACTGGCCAGACCAACGTAAGGCCAAATGTTGACTCTAGGGCCACACCAGGAGCGTGAGGCCGGACTGAAGCCATCTTGCCTCCTTCCCTTCCCCGCAGCACCTGTATATCATCATCATCATCATCAATCGTATTTATTGAGCGCTTACTATGTGCACAGCACTGTACTAAGCGCTTGGGAAGTACAAATTGGCAACATATTGAGACAGTCCCTACCCAACAATGGGCTCACAGTCTAAAAGGGGGAGACAGAGAACAAAACCAAACATACTAACAAAATAAAATAAATAGAATAGATATGTACAAATAAAATAAATAAATAAATAGAGTAAAAAAATATGTACAAACATATATACATATATACAGGATTAATGAATAGAGTTCAGGCCTGAGAGTCAGAATAATAATAATGATGGCATTTATTAAGTGCTTACTATGTGCAAAGCACTGTTCTAAGTGCTGGGGGGGAGTCAGAAGGACCTGGGTTCTAATCCCAGCTCCGCCACTTATCCACTGTGGGACCTTGGGCAAATCACTTCACTTTTCTGGGCCTTAGTTCCCTCATCTGGAAAACGGAGATTAAGAAGGTGAGCCCCATGTGGGATGTGGACTGCAACCAGATTAGCATGTATTTACCCGAGCACTTAGCAACTACCATTTTAAAAAAACAGAGTAAGTGCTTAACGAATACCACTAAAAAAAGAGGTCTTCATAGAAATCAGAACTAGGGGAAAAAAGCCTATATTTGATATAAAAATCGAAAGTCATATGTGTATATATGGTTGTACATATTTATTACTCTATTTATTTACTTATTTATTTATTTATTTTACTTGTACATTTCTATCCTATTTATTTTATTTTGTTGGTATGTTTGGTTCTGTTCTCTGTCTCCCCCTTATAGACTGTGAGCCCACTGTTGGGGAGAGACTGTCTCTATGTGTTGCCAATTTGTACTTCCCAAGCGCTTAGTACAGTGCTCTGCACATAGTAAGCGCTCAATAAATACGATTGATTGATTGATTGATTGATCCCGGTGGCTCCCATCCGGGCAAATTCCAGGAGGCCAGCTCTGCTCTAACGCCATCCCAGGGGTCAAAATCCTCTTCAGGATTGAAGAGGAAGTACAAGTTGGCAACATATAGAGACAGTCATCATCATCATCATCATCAATTGTATTTATTGAGCGCTTACTATGTGCAGAGCACTGTACTAAGCGCTTGGGAAGTACAAATTGGCAACATATAGAGACAGTCCCTACGCAACAGTGGGCTCACAGTCTAAAAGGGGGAGACAGAGAACAAAACCAAACATACTAACAAAATGAAATAAATAGAATAGATATGTACAAGTAAAATGAATAAATAAATAAATAGAGTAATAAATATGTACAAACCTGAGGAGCAGGCTATCTCCGGGGCTTTGAGACTAGAGCCCACCTGGGACCCGAACTCCCTCGGCCTCCCGGGGCCACAGCGGGCCCTGGGTCTACATCCGGACCTACGTTCTTGGGGCTGCTGGAGCCCGCGGTGGCTGAGGAAGCTAGATTTCATGCAAATGGCAATGGAGGGGACACGGCCCAGCCGTTACCCGACTCAGGGCCAGAAATAGATGGCCAAATCACGTTTGGTTGCTATTTCCATCCTTGGGGGCGTTCAAAAATAGGTCGAGTTCTGCCCAAGCCTATTAGATTCAGGTCAAGCCCGGGGCTTCCCCAGAGGGAAGAGGATTCTGGGTCTGAGTGAAGGTTCCCCATGGGTCCGGCCTAGCCCAGGACTTCCCAAAGTCGCGGACTCCATCATCATCATCATCATCAATCGTATTTATTGAGCGCTTACTGCGTGCAGAGCACTGTACTAAGCGCTTGGGAAGTACAAGTTGGCAACATATAGAGACAGTCCCTACCCAACAGTGGGCTCACAGTCTAGAAGGGGGAGACAGAGAACAAAACCAAGCATACTAACAAAATAAAATAAATAGAATAGATATGTACAAGTAAAATAAATAAATAAATAAATAAATAAATAGAGTAATAAATATGTACAAACATATCTACATATATACAGGTGCTGTGGGGAAGGGAAGGAGGTAAGATGGGAGGGATGGAGAGGGGGACGAGGGGGAGAGGAAGGAAGAGGCTCAGTCTGGGAAGGCCTCCTGGAGGAGGTGAGCTCTCAGTAGGGCCTTGAAGGGAGGAAGAGAGCTAGCTTGGCAGATGGGCAGAGGGAGGGCATTCCAGGCCCGGGGGATGACGTGGGCCGGGGGTCGATGGCGGGACAGGCGAGAGCGAGGTACAGTGAGGAGGTTAGTGGTGGAGGAGCGGTGGGTGCGGGCTGGGCAGTAGAAGGAGAGAAGGGAGGTGAGGTAGGAGGGGGCGAGGTGATGGACAGCCTTGAAGCCCAGGGTGAGGAGTTTCTGCCTGATGCGCAGATTGATCGGTAGCCATTGGAGGTTTTTGAGGAGGGGAGTAATATGTCCAGAGCGTTTCTGGACAAAGATAATCCGGGCAGCAGCATGAAGTATGGATTGAAGTGGAGAGAGACACGAGGATGGGAGATCAGAGAGAAGGCTAGTGCAGTAGTCCAGACGGGATAGGATGAGAGCTTGAATTAGCAGGGTAGCGGTTTGGATGGAGAGGAAAGGGCGGATCTTGGCAATGTTGCGGAGCTGAGACCGGCAGGTTTTGGTGACGGCTTGGATGTGAGGGGTGAATGAGAGAGCAGAGTCGAGGATGACACCAAGGTTGCGGGCTTGTGAGACGGGAAGGATGGTAGTGCCGTCAACAGAGATGGGAAAGTCAGGGAATCAAAATCAAAAGAATAACGTTTTGGACAATCTAAAGAAATGTTAAATCCAAGTGGGGTTCTGGCTTTCTTGTAAGAGTGTTTGGCAAAGAATCCAGAGCATTCCTTCATTTAATAACTCGCAGATACAGCATCACTTTAATTTTTCCTCAAGAAGCCCAAATTCCCCATCTGCAGAGCAGATTAGGAAATTTAACATCCTTCCTCTTTGAAGTTTTGGGCTTGTGAGATGGGAAGGATGGTAGTGCCGTCAACAGAGATGGGAAAGTCAGGGAGAGGGCAAGGTTTGGGAGGGAAGACAAGGAGTTCAGTCTTCGACATGTTGAGCTTTAGGTGGCGGGCAGACATCCAAATGGAGATGTCCTGAAGGCAGGAGGAGATGCGAGCCTGGAGAGAGGGGGAGAGAGCAGGGGCAGAGATGTAGATCTGGGTGTCATCAGCGTAGAGATGATAGTTGAAGCCGTGGGAGCGAATGAGGTCACCAAGGGAGTGCGTGTAGATCGAGAACAGAAGGGGACCAAGCACTGAACCTTGGGGAACCCCCAAAGTAAGAGGATGGGAGGGGGAGGAGGAGCCTGCAAAAGAGACTGAGAAAGAGCAACCGGAGAGGTAAGAGGAGAACCAGGAGAGGACGGAGTCTGTGAAGCCAAGGTCAGATAGCGTGTTGAGGAGAAGGGGGTGGTCCACAGTGTCAAAGGCAACTGAGAGGTCGAGGAGGATTAGGACAGAGTATGAGCAGTTGGATTTGGCAAGCAGGAGGTCATCGGTGACCTTTGAGAGGGCAGTTTCCGTGGAATGTAGGGGACGGAAGCCAGACTGGAGGGGGTCGAGGAGAGAGTTGTTGTTGAGGAATTCTAGGCAGCGAGTGTAGATAACTCATTCAAGGAGTTTGGAAAGGAATGGTAGGAGGGATATGGGGCGATAACTAGAAGGTGAGGTGGGGTCAAGAGAGGGTTTTTTTAGGATGGGAGAGACATGGGCATGTTTGAAGGCAGAGGGGAAGGAACCAGTGGAGAGTGAGCGGTTGAAGATGGAAGTTAAGGAGGGGAGAAGGGATGGAGCGAGAGATTTCATGAGATGAGAGGGAATGGGGTCAGAAGCACAGGTGGCCGGAGTAGCACTTGAGAGGAGGGAGGAGAGCTCCTCTGAGGACACTGCTGGGAAGGATGGGAGAGTAGCAGAGAGTGTTGAGAGCCAGGGGGATGGAGAAAGGGAGGAAGAGACTTTGGGGAGGTCGGACCTGATGGATTTAATTTTGTTAATGAAGTAGGAAGCCAGATCGTTGGGGGTGAGGGAAGGAGGAGGGGGAGGAACCGGGGGCCTGAGAAGGGAGTTGAGTGTACAGAAGAGCTGGCGGGGGTGATGGGCATGGGTGTCAATAAGGGAGGAGAAATAGTTTTGTCTGGCAGAAGAGAGGGCTGAGTTAAGGCAGGAAAGGATAAACTTGTAGTGAACGAGGTTGGCATTTTGTTTAGACTTTCGCCAACAGCGTTCGGCAGCTCGAGCATAAGAGCGAAGGAGGCGGACAGTGGCAGTGATCCAGGGCTGTGGGTTAGTGGTGCGAGAGCGGCGAAGGGAAAGGGGAGCGAGTGAGTCTAGCTGAGTAGAAAGGGTAGAGTTGAGAGCAGTAATCTGATCATCAAGACTGGGTAGAGAGGAGAGGGCGGCGAGGTGGGGTGTGAGGCGCTCCGAAAGATGGGTGGGGTCCAGAGAGCGGAGATCTCTGTGAGGGAGTAATACGGATTTACAGGGGAAAGGAGTGTGAGTGAGGAGGCAGGTGAGAAGATTATGATCAGAGAGAGGGATTTCAGAGTTGGTGAGGGTGGACACAGTGCAGCGGTAGGAGATGATGAGGTCGAGGGTATGACCAAGTTGGTGAGTGGGTGAGGTGGGGTGGAGGAAGAGGTTGGCAGCGTCAAGGAGAGATAGAAGGCGGGTGGCAGAGGAGTCGCTAGGGATATCCATGTGGATATTGAAGTCTCCGAGGATCAGAGTGGGCATGGAGAAGGAGAGAAGGAAGGTGAGGAAGGGGTCAAAGTCGTTAAAGAAGTTGGAAGTGGGGCCGGGGGGCGGTAGATGACCGCTACAAGAATCTGGAGGGGGTGGTAGAGGCGAATAATAATAATAATAAATATGTACAAACATATATACATATATACAGGTGCTGTGGGGAAGGGAAGGAGGTAAGATGGGGGGATGGAGAGGGGGACGAGGGGGAGAGGCCAGGCCAGGCCACTCTTTCAGCATGGCCTAGTGGCAACAGACCAGGCTCGGGAGTCGGAGGTTGTGCGTTCTAATCCCGGCTCTGCCACTTGTCTGCTGTGTGACCTTGGGAAAGCCGCTTAATTTCTCTGTGCCTCAGTTACCTCATCTGGAAAGTGGGGATTGAGACTGTGAGCCCCACGTGGGACAACCTGAATATCTCATATTTCTCCGAGCGCTTAAAACAGCGCTTGCACATATTGTTATTCTCTGTGCCTCAGTACCTCATCTATCAAATGGGGATTAAGAGTGTGAGCCTCATATAGGACATGCACTGTGTACATCCTGATTACCTTGTAACTACACCAGCGCTTAGAACAGTGCTTGCCACATAGTAAGCACTTAACAAATTTCATAATTATTATTATCATCATCATCATTATTATTATTATTATTATTATTAAGCCCCTCAAAAAACTAAAACTACCCTCCTCCCCATCACTCTAGCCCATGATCTTGGCATTATCTTTAACTCTTGCAATCCCCATGTTCTATCACAAAAAATCCTCCATAATGTTTCCAGAATGCACCTCTAGCCGATCTTCCTGCCTCCAGTCTCTCACTGCTCCATTTCAAACTTCATTCTGCTACTCAGATCATCTTTCTAAAACACTTTTTGCACAAATTTTCCCACTCCTCAAACCCTTCCAATTGCCCATTCCACTATGCACCAAGTAGAAGCACGGGCCTGGAGTCAGAAGATATGGGTTCTAATCCTGATTCTGCCACTTGTCTGCTGTGACCTTGGGCAAGTCATTTAATTTGTCTGTGCTTAAATTACCTCATCGGTAAAGTGGGGATTAAGAATGGGAGCCATGTGGGACATGGATTGTGCCCAATCTGATTATCTTCTCTCTACCCCAGTGTATAGAGCAATGTCTGTCCACCTCTCTATACTTTAAGCTCACTGTGAGCAGGGAATGTCTCTGTTCATTGTTGTTTTGTAATAATGGTGGCTTTTTATTGAGTGCTTACTATGTGCAAAGCACTATTCTGAGCGCTGGGGAGGTTACAAGGTGATGAAGTTGTCCCACGGGGGGCTCACAGTCAATCCCCATTTTACAGATGAGGTAACTGAGGCCCAGAGAAGTGAAGTGACTTGCCCAAAGTCACACAGCTGACAATTGGCGGAGCCGGGATTTGAACCCATAACCTCTGACTCCAAAGCCTGGGCTCTTTCCACTGAACCACGCTGCTTCTCTCCCAAGTGCTTAATACAGTGCTTTGCACACAGTAAGCGCTCAGTAAATATGATTGAATCAATCAATTAATCAATCAATCGTATTTATTGAGTGCTTACTGTATGCAGAGCACTGTACTAGGCATTTGGGAAATACAAGTTGGCAACATATAGAGACAGTCTCTACCCAACAGTGGGCTCACAGTCTAGAAGGGGGAGAGAGAGAACAAAACCAAACATATTAACAAAATAAAATAAATAGAATAGATATGTACAAGTAAAATAAATAAATAAATAGAGTAATAAATATGTACAAACATATATACATATATACAGGTGATGTGGGGAAGGGAAGGAGGTAAGATGGGGGGGGATGGAGAGAGGCAGGAGGGGGAGAGGAAGGAGGGGGCTCAGTCTGGGAAGGCCTCCTGGAGGAGGTGAGCTCTCAGTGGGGCCGTGAAGGGAGGAAGAGAGCTAGCTTGGCGAATGGGCAGAGGGAGGGCATTCCAGGCCCGGGGGAGGACGTGGGCCGGGGGTTGATGGTGGGACAGGTGAGAATGAGGCACAGGGAGGAGATTAGTGGCAGAGGAGCGGAGGGTGCGGGCTGGGCTGGAGAAGGAGAGAAGGGAGGTGAGGTAGGAGGGGGCGAGGGGATGGACAGCCTTGAAGCCCAGGGTGAGGAGTTTCTGCCTGATGCGCAGATTGATTGGTAGCCACTGGAGATTTTTGAGGAGGGGAGTATGAATGAATAGTAAATGTTTAACAAATACCATTAAAAACAAGGAATTCCTGACCATTGATTTTAAAGCAATTAGCGCTTTTCCTCTTACTTATCCTCATCCCACTACACCCCAGTTCACACACTCCAGTCCTCTCAAGCCAAGCTATTCACAATGGCTTGTTTTCATCTCTTTCACTGCCAACCTCTGGCTCATAGCCTTCCTTTTGCCTGGAACTTCCTCATCCTTAACATCCAACAAACCACCGCTCTCTTCATCTTCAAGGCCCTTCTGAAACCGCATCTCCTTCAGGAGACCTGCCCTGATTTATCTCCCCACCTCAGCACTTCTGAATACCTTATTAGCTTGGGATTCATCCCTCCCCAATCCTGTAGCACTTTTTCATATTGTTCCCCTACCTTTCCCCTACCTGCAATAAGCTCCTTACGGGTAGGGAATCAATCTATCAATCAATCGTATTTATTGAGCGCTTACTGTGTGCAGAGCACTGTACTAAGCACTTGGGAAGTACAAGTTGGCAACATATACAGTCCCTACCCAACAGTGGGCTCACAGTCTAAAAGGATGTGTTTACTAACTCGGTATATTGTACTCTCCCAAGTGTTTAGTACAGTGCTCTGCACGCAGTAAGCACTCAGTAAATATGATTGACTGCCTGTCTCCCCCACTAGACTGTGAACTCCTTGAGATCTACTAACTCTGTTGTTCTCTTCCAAGAGCCATAGGCCCAGTACTCCATCCACAGTAATAATAATAATAATAGTAATAATGGTATTTGTTAAAAGCGCTTACTATGTGCCAAGCACTGGGGTAGATACAAGGTACTCAGGTTGTCCCATGGGGGGCCCACAGTCTTAATCCCCATTTTACAGATGAGGTAACAGAGGCACAGTGAAGTGACTAGCCCAAAGTCACACAGCTGACACGTGGCAGAGCCAGGATTAGTACCCACATCCTCTGACTCCCAAGCCCAGGATCTTTCCACTAAGCCACACTGCTTCTTAAATACTACTGATTGATTGAAGGAAAAGGGGGGTGACCAGGACCTGAAGGGAAAAAGGAGACGGGAAAGGAGGGTCATCATTCTCTCTGTCACCACCGAGGTGGTTTCAGCCTTCACCAAGCTCTGGCCCAGTTAAGGCAAGCCATCCTCCATACATTCTCAGGCCCAGAGTCATTTTAAGACTTCAGTGGGTCCAGTACAGTGCAGATAACATTCTCCTCTCACAGTGGCCTGAGAGCCTCCATGATCCCTACTTCATCTTGCCTGATGTCCTTCCTGGATAAAACAATGCAGAGGCAGGAAGAATCGGGTGGGAATGACAGGTTTGGTTTTGTTCTCTGTCTCCCCCCCTTTTAGACTGTGAGCCCACTGTTGGGTAGGGACTGTCTCTGTGTGTTGCCAATTTGTACTTCCCAAGCACTTAGTACAGTGCTCTGCACACAGTACGCGCTCAATAAATACAATTGATGATGATGATGATGATGATGACAGCAGGGGGCTGTGGCCAGCAGGATTCACTGAAGGTAGTCGATGAGTCAATTGGATTTATTGAGCACTTACTCTTCATTCATTTAATCATATTCAGTCTGTCAGCCAATTGGATTTATTGAACACATACTGTTCATTCATTCAATCATATTTATTGAGCACTCACTGTGTGCAGAGCACTGTACTAAGCGCTTGGGAAGTACAAGGTTGGCAACATATAGAGACGGTCCCTACCCAACAACGGGCTCAGCACTGTAGTCTTGGGAGCTCTTGGGAGAGTACAGTATAACAATAAACGGACACATTCCCTGGCCACAATGAGCATACCATCTAGAGGGGGAGACAGGCATTAATATAAATAAAGTACAGATATAGCCGTAAGTGCTATATGTATATATATATGTATATATGTTTGTACATATTTATTATTCTATTTATTTATTTATTTTACTTGTACATATCTATTCTATTTATTTTATTTTGTTAGTATGTTTGGTTTTGTTCTCTGTCTCCCCCTTTTAGACTATGAGCCCACTGTTGGGTAGGGACTGTCTCTATATGTTGCCAACTTGTACTTCCCAAGCGCTTAGTACAGTGTTCTGCACACAGTAAGCACTCAATAAATACGACTGATTGATTGATTGATTGATTGATTGATTGATTGCTGTGGGGCTGGGAGGCGTGGGAATGAATAAAGGGAGCAAGTCAGGGTGTGAAAGAAGAGGAGAAGAGGGCTCAGTCAGGGAAGGCCTCTTGGAGGAGATGTGCCTTCAGTAAGGCTTTGAAGGTGTGGAGACATTACCACTTTTTAATCATTGTTAAAGCAGTCTGCTTTTATTCTTTTTTATATATGAATTGTAATCAAAGTTAGAAAAGGTCGCATAAACAAATATTTTGGACCCAATTGTGACTGTTGATGATAAATGGAATTCATTCTGTACTGTTCTGAGGGAGATAAATAATCTAAATGGACATTGTTACTGAAATAGGTATTTTAGAAAGTTGTTAGTTGAGATCATCATCATTATCAATCGTATTTATTGAGCGCTTACTGTGTGCAGAGCACTGTACTAAGCTCTTGGGAAGTACAAGTTGGAGATCATAGCCCAAGTTGGGTGTCTTAAAACCTTACAAACAAGCCTGGCTCAAATACTGGCAAGAGAATTTCAGAGAAGGAAAGGATCAGAAGAACTCAAAATCCAAGGTCAAAAATAACGGGTTTTGCCTAGACCTCCCAGAAACGATTGGAGCGTTCTGGGAAATGTTTGGCTAATCTACCAATAGTGGAAGAATTTTCTCCCTCCTCCCCGTTCCCACGCCACCACTCTGGTCAGGGTGAAGTTTTCATCCAGGGAACTGTAGCCAAACTCTGAGTGCTGATGTGCTGCTTTGACTCCAGTCCTGCTACCCTATTTTTCCTTTCGGGAAGCCAGCTAGAAGTCACCCTGCATGTGGTGAGCGTTGAGCGCTTAGCACATAGAGAGGACCGTCCCATTCCTCCCCGTTTAACCAGTTCCAGTGGTGAAAGGGCCCAGAAGGATCTCAACTGAGATAAACCTCTCCCACCCCCTTCCCCAAGCAAAAGCCTCAGTCCCGGGGCATCCATGTAATCTGGTAAGTGATGAGTAGCTTTTGCTAATGAGGCAATCCGTGTTTGCATTTGCAGCTTTTAGCCTTGCGGTTTTAAATATTTTGTAAACCTCAGTCTTTGGAAAGGACACCAACAAAAACATACAATTTGCGGTAATGATTAAATCTTGACTTTGGCCCGTGTTCTGTTTGGGATTCTGTTTGCCCATGATTACTGGGGCCATTGCAGAGTTAGCAAATGGATCCATATGCCGTCTTTTTCCTCTGGATTGCTCTGAACACTGAATGGACCTTACTTTTTGTTCTACTTAATCCAAGATCAGTGTTATCCAGCTAAGAAGCTTCTCTCTCATGAAGCGTTCACTTCTGAAACAAGCAAAAATGTCCTTCTTTATTATATTTAATGTGTACATTACATTATTTTCATTTGGGTGCTTATAGCCATCCCTCCTTAAGTGAAGATGAAACACTTGAAATACTTGATTCTAATCATGGAATTAGAGCAGTTTACTTTCAAGAGCCAAAGAATCTTTCAGTTTAGCAGTTCAGGGAGTCTTAGAATGAAAAGCTCGATCTAGGATAGGGGAGCTCATTTTTTCTACCCCGCTTTCAAGTTGAGTATAACCTACTCTTGTGTGCAGAGAAGCAGAGTGGCTTAGTGGAAAGAGGACAGGCTTAGGAGTCAAAGGATATGGGTTCTAATCCCGGCTGAGCCACTTGTCTGTTATGTGACCTTGGGCAAACCACTTACCTTCTCTGTGCCTCGGTTATCTCACCTGTAAAATGGGGATTAAGACTGTGAGCACCATGTGGGACAACCTGATTATCTTGTATCTACCCCAACGCTTAGAATGGTGCACAGTGGCACATAGTAAGAGCTTAAGAAATACCATAATTATTACTAATATCTCCAGATTCTGAGGAAAATATGAAAATAAGAAAAAACTATAAGTATTCCCTACTCATCGGTCAAACATTCAATCAATCATCATATTTATTGAGTGGCTACTATGTGCAGAGCACTGCCCTAAGCAATTGGGAGAGTACAATATAACAGAGTTGGTAGACATGTTCCTTGCCCACAGTGACCTTACAGTCTAGATGGGGAGACATTAATATAAATAATGTCCATATATGAGAACCACTTAAGCACTTAACTTAAAGATAAGAAATTCTCATATAGCATTATAAATACCAAGTCACTAATTTTTTAAAAAATGAAAAAAGAGATCATTAATATTTAAGTTCTTGAGAAAAGCATTGTTATGCTATTTCGTACTGTCCATGAACTCCAGAAATTAAAAAACAAATATGGGTTGTGGGTCTTACAGCAATAGAAAATAGCCAACAAGAAGTTCACATTTTTTTCGGTAAACTGCTGGGCTTGTCTTAATCACTTTCAATTTAAGATTCTTGTAATTCCCGGTCTTGGGAAATCCTATCTTTCTCTTTTCCAGCTGGGCATAGTAATACCAAATGGCCTATGAAATGGGATAATGATAATTATGGTGTTTTTAAGTGCTGACTATGTGCCAGGCTCTGTACTAAGCTCTGGGGTGGACACAAGCATATCGGGTTGGACGCAGTTTGTCATCCCATGTGGGGTTCACAGTCTCAGTCCCCATTTTACAGATGAGGAACTGAGGCCCAGAGAAGTTAAGTGACTTTCCCAAGGTCATACAGTAGACGAGTAGAGGAGCTGGGATTAGAACCCATGACCTTCTTACTCCCAAGCCTGTTCTCTATCTGCTAGGCAATGATGATTCCCATCCAATCTTGGGTCTGTGGATTATTCAACTGTCTTACAAACCTCTTCTAGCTGCTTGCAGCCTCAATTCGCTACATGAAAACTCATTTTTAAATGATACAAGTAGGGTTTATAAATATATATATGTATAAATGTATATATATATGACTTGCTCCCTCTAATCTACCCGCCTCCCCACACCACAGCACTTGTGTAATATGCACATATTTATAATTCTATTCAATTTATTAATAATGTGTATATATCTATCATTCTGTTTATATTGATGCTGTTGATGCCTGTTTACTTGTTTTGATGTCTGTCTCCCTAGAGTCTTCTAGACTGTGAACCTGTTGTTGGGTAGGGATTGTCTCTGTTGCTGAAGTGTACATTAATAATAATAATAATAATGACGGTATTTGTTAAGCGCTTACTATGTTCCAAGCACTGGGGAGGTTACAAGGTGATCAGGTTGTCCCGGGGGTGCTTACAGTTTTAATCCCCATTTTACAGATGAGGTAACTGAGGCACAGAGAAGTTAAGTGACTTGCCCAAAGTCACACAGCTGACAGTTGGCGGAGCTGGGGTTTGAACCCATGACCTCTGACTCCAAAGCCCGTGCTTTTTCCACTGAGCCACGCTGCTTCATTCCAAGTGCTTCGTACAATGCTCGGCACACAGGAAGCGCTCAATAAATACAATTGAACGAATCTATATATCCTTATCACCCAGTCCAGAGGAGATGAAAAGGATGTGAAAATGGATCTGCGTGTCAGAAGGTAGGGGGTGAACTCTGTGACAAAAATCAGTCAAGGAACCACCTGTTCCCAGAAGAAGAGATGACAACTGTGAATCAAGAGATGGGGTAGAATAAAGAATGAAAAATAAAGGTCAGCCCCTGCCTGCCTTGGCTAACAGTCATGGAGTGACCTCCAGACCATGAGACTGGACCCCACCATTAAATAATAATAATAATTCCTAATAATTGTGATATTTGTTAAGCACTTCCTATGTGTCAAGCACTATTCTAAGCGCTGGGGAAGATACAAGATACTACACAGACCTCGTCCCACGCAAGCCTCACAGTAAGTAGGAGGGAGAACAAGTATCGAATCCCCATTTTACAGATGAGGTAAGTGAGGCACAGAGAAGTGACTTGCTCAAGGTCACGCGACAGTCACAAGGCAGATCTGAGTTTAGAATCCAGGTCCTCTGACTCCAAAGGCCCGTGTTCTTTCCATTAGGCCACGCTACTCCTCTGCACTACACAAACATACTGGCGATTAATTAGCTAGAGGCTATAAAGTGTAGAATGTAGATATTAATGGCACGGGCTGGGAGTCAGGAGATCTGGATTATAATATGGGATTCTCCATTTGCCACCTGTGAGACCTTGGGCAGGTCACTTGCCTTCTCTGAGTTTCTGTTTCCTCGACTGTAAACCAGGACTAAATCTCCCCCCTCTTTTAGACTGTGAGCCCACTGCTGGGTAGGGACTGTCCCTATATGTTGCCAACTTGTACTTCCCAAGCGCTTAGTACAGTGCTCTGCACACAGTAAACGCTCAATAAATACGATTGATTGATGATGATGATGATGATGACTAAATCTCCCATTTCCCTCCTTAGACAGAACCTCACGTGGTATAGAGAAGCAGTGTGGCTCAGTGGAAAGAGCACGAGCTTTGGAGTCAGAGGTCACGGGTTCAAATCCCGACTCTGCCAGTTGTCAGCTGTGGGACTTTGGGCAAGTCACTTCACTTCTCTGAGCCTCAGTTACCTCATCTGTAAAATGGGGATTAAGACTGTGAGCCCCACGTGGGTCAACCTGATCACCTTGTATCCCCCCAGTGCTTAGAACAGTGCTTTACACATAGTAAGCGCTTAACAATTACCAGCATTATTATTATTATTATTATTATTATAGGAAATGTGCCTTTTGCCAGGTTCTCTTCTGCCTCTCACCCTCTATGGGGGTCCCTCAAGGCTCAATCTACTCTCCATTTCCAATCACTCCCTTGAACTCATTTGCTCCCACAACTACCATCTGTACATAGATGATTCTCAAATCTACCTCTCCGGCCCTGATCTCTCTCCTTTTTCAATAGTATCACGACGTCGTTAAATCCACCCTTTCCTCTCCATCCAACCTGCTACCACGTTAATAAAATACTCATCCTATCCCACCTGGATTACTGCATCAAGCCTCCTTGCCGTCCCCCAAGCCTCCTGTCTCTTCCCACTCCAGTCCATACTTCACTCTGCTGTGCAGATCATTTTTCCACAAAAACACTCAGGGCATGTCATCCCACTCCTCAAAAAACTCCAGTGGTTGCCCACCCACCTCTGTATCAAACAAAAACTCCTCACCATTGGCTTTAAAGCGGTCCATCACCTTGCCTCCTCCTACCTCACCTTGCTTCTCTCCTATAACCCAGCCCTCACACTTGTCTCCTCTAGTGCTGACCTTCTCACTGTGCCTCCATCGCACCTGTCTCACCGACAACCCCTAGGCAACATCCTTCCTCTGGCCTGAAATGCCCTCCCTCCTCAAATCCGAAAGACAATGACTCTCCCCCATCTTCAAAGCCTTATTGAAGGCACATCTCTTTTAGGCATTTTTAGACTGTGAGCCCACCTTTTAGACTGTGAGCCCACTGTTGGGTAGGGACTGTCTCTATATGTTGCCAACTTGTACTTCCCAAGTGCTTAGTACAGTGCTCTGCACACAGTAAGCGCTCAATAAATATGATTGATTAATCTCCTCCAAGAGGCCTTCCCAGACTAAGACCCACTTTTCTTCATTTCCCCCTCCCTTCTGCATCACCCTGACTTGCTCCCTTTGCTCTTCCCACCTCCCAGCCACGCAGCACGTATGTATATATCTGTAACTTTTAGACTTTCAGACTGTGAGCCCACTGTTGGGTAGGGACTGTCTCTATGTGTTGCCAATTTGTACTTCCCAAGCGCTTAGTACAGTGCTCTGCATATAGTAAGCGCTCAATAAATACGATTGATTGATTGATTAACTTTAATTGTATTGATGTCGGTCTCATACCCTCTAGACTGTAAGCTCATTGGCAGTGCATGTCACTGTTTATTATTGTACTTTCCCAAGCACTTCGTAATGTGCTCTGCACACGATAAACGCTCAGTAAATCAATCAATCAATCAATCGTATTTATTGAGCGCTTACTATGTGCAGAGCACTGTACTAAGCGCTTTTGATTGAATGAATCAATGAATAATAATAATAATAATAATGATGGCATTTATTAAGCGCTTACTATGTGCAAAGCACTGTTCTAAATGCTGGGGAGGTTACAAGGTGATCAGGTTGCCCCATGTGGGGCTCACAGTCTTAATCCCCATTTTACAGATGAGGGAACTGAGGCACAGAGAAGTTAAGTGACTTGCCCAAAGTCACACAGCTGACAATTGGCAGAGTGGGGATTTGAACCCATGAACTCTGACTCCAAAGCCTGGGCTCTTTTCCACTGAGCCCCACTGCTTCTCCAATGAATGAATACTATGTGTCAAACACTGTTCTAAACAATGGAGTAGAAACAAGGTCATCTACTCTACTATTCTATTTATTTTATTTTGTTAATACGTTTCGTTTTGTTGTCTGTCTCCCCCTTCTAGACTGTGAACCCGCTGTTGGGTAGGGGCCATCTCTATATGTTGCCAACTTGTACTACCCAAGCGCTTAGTACAGTGCTCTGCACACAGTAAGTGCTCAATAAATGCGATTGAATGAATGAATGAATGTCTGTATTTCTGCCTGCCTTCAGAACATATCTATTTGGATGTCCTGTCAACACCTCAAATCCCTATCAACACCTCAAGCTTAACATGTCTGATATAGAACTGTTCATCGTCCCACCCAAACCCTGTTCTCCCCAAGACTTTCTCACGGGCTTGGGAGTCAGAGGTCATGGGTTCTAATCCCACCCCTGCCACTTGTCAGCTGTGTGACCTTGGGCAATTCATTTCACTTCTCTGGGCCTCAGTTACCACATCTGTAAAATGTGGATGAAGATTGTGAGCCCCACTTGAGACAACCTGATTACCTTGTATCTACCCCAGAGCTTAGAACAGTGCTCGGCACATAGTAAGTGTTTAACAAATACCAACATTATTATTATTATTATAAAAGTAGCCAACACCACTATCTTCCCTGCCTCACAAGCTCATAACCTTGGCAATATCTTCCCCTCAACCTGTTCAATCTGCGTATTCAGTCTACCACCAAATCCTGCAGGTACTACCTTCACAACATCTGGAAAACCCACCCTTTCCTCGCCATCCAACCGACTCAGGTACTTATACCCCATCAGCCTTCTCGCTTATCTCCCTGCCTCCTCTCTCTCCCCTCTCAGGTCCATACTTCACTCTGATGTCTGGAGCATTTTTCTGAAAAACCATTCAGTCCATATCCCCCCCCAACCCCTCAAAAGCCTCCATTATTGACCCATCCATCTCTACATCAAACAGAAACTCCTTATCACTGGCAACGAGGCACTCAATCAGCTCTCTCCCTCCTACCTTACCCCACTGATCTCCTACTCTGTTCCTCTAACACCAATCTACTCTCTGTACCTTAATTCTTGTCTATCCCAACACCAACCCCTTTTCCACATTCTCCCTAAGTCCTGGAACTCCCTCCCTCTTCATAGCTGACAGTCCACCACTCTCCCCACTTTCAAAACCCTCCCAAAATCACACTGCAAGCTCTATTATTGTTATCGCCATTATTATTCAAGCTATACTAGGCCCCCGGGGAAGATGATGATGATGATGGGATTTATTAAGCGCTTACTATGTGTAAAGCACTGTTCTAAGCGCTGGGGGGTTACAAGGTGATCAGGTTGTAACACGGGGGGCTCACAGTCAACCCCCATTTTACAGATGAGGGAACTGAGGCCCAGAGAAGTTAAGTGACTTGCCCAAGGTCACACAGCTGACAATTGGTGGTAAGATGCTTTGACTGAGTACCCATCCCAGGCCCATGTGGGGCTCGCAGTCTATGCACGAGAGAGTAGGATTTAATCCCCATTTTAAAATGAGACTGAGGCCCAGAAAGGTTGGATTCATTCATTCATTCATTCAATCGTATTTATTGAGCGCTTGCTGTGTGCAGAGCACTGTACTAAGCACTTGGGAAGTACAAGTTGGCAACATATAGAGACAGTCCCTACCCAACAACGGGCTCACAGTCTAGAAGGGTCACAGTCCAGAAGGGTGACTTGCCCAAGGTCACACAGAAGATGGGCGGTGGAGCCAGGATCTGATCCCAGATCCTCTGGTTCCCAGATCTGTACTCTTTCCATTGGACCAAGCTGCTTCTCCTTGTGGGTAGGGATCACGTTAACCAACTCTCTTGTATTTTACCTTTCCTGCACTATGGACATTGCTCTGCCCATAATAATCGCTCAATAAATACTATTGATTGATTGTATCGCGTCTATCCTAGCACTTAGCACCATGTTTGGCCTAGGCTGAGTTAGTATCATATCCTGTTGTTGTAGTATGTTTGGTTTTGTCTCCCACTTTTAGACTGTGAGCCCACTGTTGGGTAGGGAATGTCTCTATATGTTGCCAATTTGTACTTCCCAAGTGCTTAGTACAGTGCTCTGCACACAATAAGCGCTCAATAAATACGACTGATGATGATGATGATCCTATTTACCCAATTCAGGGACATGTAGTTTATGTTTCTATCGTGGGTGGAGGAAAGAGGTAGCACTCTACCAGAAGCTCTCTGAATCTAAAGTCACGGGTAAGTAGAAGGCAAGAGTTCTTCCATAGGAAGCAGCATGGCATAATGGCTAGACCCCTGGCCTGCGAGTCAGAAGGTCGTGGGTTCTAATTCCAACTCCTCTACTTGTCAGTTGTGTGACTTTGGGCAAGTCACTTAACTTCTCTGATGATCACAGGGAAGCAGCGTGGCTCAGTGGAAAAGAACCTGGACTTTGGGGTCCGAGATCGTGGGTTCAAATTCCAACTCTGCCAATTGTCAGCTGTGTGACTTTGGGCAAGTCACTTAACTTTTCTGTGTCTCAGTTACCTCATCTGTTAAATGGGGATTAATAATAATAATAATGGTGGTATTTCTTAAGCGCTTACTATGTGCAAAGCATTGTTCTAAGCACTGGGGGGGATACAAGGAGATCAGGTTGTCCCACGTGGGGCTCACAGTCTTAATCCCCATTTTACAGATGAGGTAACTGAGACCCAAAGAAGTTAAGTGACTTGCCCAAGGTCACACAGCTGACAAGTGGCTGAGCCAGAATTCAAACCCATGACCCGTGAGCCCTCCTTGGGACAACCTGATCATCTTTTCATTCATTCATTCAATCATATTTATTGAGTGCTTACTGTGTGCAGAGCACTGTCCTAAGAACTTGGGAAGTACAAGTTGGCAACATATAGAGACGGTCCCTACACAACAACGGGCTCACAGTCTAGAATGGGGAGACCGACAACAAAACAAAACATGTGGACAGGTGTCAAGTCATCAGAATAAATAGAAGCAAAGCTAGATGCACATCATTAACAAAATAAATAAAATAGTAAATATGTACAAGTAAAATAGAGTAATAAATCTGTACAAACATATATACAGGTTCTGTGGGGAGGGGAAGGAGGTAGGGTGGGGGGGATGGAGAGGAGGAGAGGAAAAAGGGGGCTGAGTCTGGGAAGGCCTCCTGGAGGAGGTGAGCTCTCAGTAGGGCTTTGAAGGGAGGAAGAGAGCTAGCTTGGCGGATGTGTGGAGGGAGGGCATTCCAGGCCAGGGGGAGGACGTCGGTCGGGGGTCGACAGTGGGACAGGCGAGAACAAGGCACGGTGAGGAGGTGAGCGGCAGAGGAGCAGAGGATGCGGGCTGGGCTGGAGAAGGAGAGAAGGGAGGTGAGGTAGGAGGGGGCGAGGTGATGGACAGCCTTGAAGCTGAGAGTGAGGAGTTTTTGCTTGATGCATATGTTGACTGGTAGCCAATGGAGATTTTTGAGGAGGGGAGTAACATGCCCAGAACGTTTCTGCACAAAGATAATCTGGGCAGCAGTGTGAAGTATAGCTTGAAGTGGGAAGAGACAGGAGGATGGGAGATTAGAGAGGTGGTTGATGCAGTAATCCGGTTGGGATAGGATGAGAGATTGAACCAGCAAGGTAGCGGTTTGGATGGAGAGGAAAGGGCGCATCTTGGCGATGTTGCGGAGGTGAGACCGGCAGGTTTTGGTGATGGATTGGATGTGTGGGATGAACGAGAGAGCGGAGTCGAGGATGACACCAAGTTTGCGGGCTTGTGAGACGGGAAGTATGGTAGTGCCATCAACAGAGATGGGAAAGTCAGGGAGAGGGCAGGGTTTGGGAGGGAAGACAAGTAGTTCAGTCTTGGACATGTTGAGTTTTAGGTGGGGGGCGGACATCCAGATGGAGATGTCCTGAAGGCAGGAGGAGATGCGAGCCTGGAGAGAGGGGGAGAGAGCAGGGGCAGAGATGTAGATTTGGGTGTCATCAGCATAGAGACGATAGTTGAAGCAGTGGGAGTGAATGTGTTCACCAAGGGAGTGAGTGTAGACAGAGAACAGAAGGGGACCAAGAACTGACCCTTGAGGAACTCCTACTGTAAGGGGATGGGAGGGGCAGGAGGAGCCCGCTAAGGAGACTGAGAATGAATGGCCGGAGAGATAAGAGGAGAACCTTGTCACCTCCCCAGTGCTTAGAACACGACTTTACACATAGTAAGCGCTTAATAAATGCCATCACTATTATAAGCTTGTGTCTATCCCAGTGCTTAGAACAGTGCTTGGCGCATAGTAATCGCTTAACAAATACCATCATTATTATTATAGGAAAAATCATCAAAGTCTTTTCATTCATTCATTCATTCAATCATATTTATTGAGCTCTTACTGTGTGCAGAGCACTGTACTAAGCTCTTGGAAAGTATAATTCGGCAACAGATAGAGACAGTCCCTACCCAACAACGGGCTCACACTGTAGCAATCCCTAACCCAAAGTGGAAAATTGGATTTTAAGAGCAACTGGGTTTTTTTCATGGGAATATTTCTCTGTTTTTGCCTTCAATCATTGCACAAAGATGCAGTCCAATATGTAAATGTTGGGTTGTAGAGAGGACCTTGACATTTCATATTGCAAAGAAATTTTGAGTTAGGCTGATGTTGTGCTAGTCTTCTTCTAGAAAAAAGAAACAGACATTTCATCACATTCTTGATATGGCCACATCTGATTCAGCATCGCTGGTCTAGTATCCTCTGCTCGCGAAGCACTGGGGTGCTAGGAGCTAAATGATGTGTTACCAAGACCACTGTCAGAAAATCCAGGCTTAGGCCTGAGCATTTGTTTCCTCAAATTCCAAAGACCTGCATCATAACACACCCACTTAGGCAAGCCCCATGCTACAAACAGAACCAAGACCATTCCAGAGAATTCCACCAACATTTTGTGAGAAAATATTTAATCAGGACCGATAAGATGGGAACTGAAACAAGTCTGTATTACAAACAAAACAACAATAATCTTATTAAGTACTTTCTAGGGGCCAAAGCACCTTGTTAAGCACTGGGTAGAGCTAATCATATTTAAGACAGTTTCTACCCTAACACGAGGTCTACAATCTAAGAGGTTGTAACAGCTATGGAATTTGATGATCCATTCACTACAATGAACAGTTCAAAGTGCTCAACTCTAGTTAAGAGGTACAGTGAGATCAAGTGACCTATCCAATATCACACAGACCCAACTGGGACTAGAACCCATGTCACCCGTGTTCTTTCCATTATGCCATGCTGCCTGTTGAAAAATAAGAGAAACCCCCAAAACTGTTCCATTATACAAAGAACATCAGACCCATGGGTTAGACCAACACTTGAGGGTCTGCTTTCTGGTGACCTAAACAAAAGACTAATAGAAAATCTCTTTTGCTGGAACTGTGATAAAGTCAGCCTTACCATAGCATGATTTTTTAACTCGAACAATGAAGGAAGAAATATTAGAAATATAAATTTAAAATGTAGGCATGAACTGAATCGCAGGACCCGCTAGAATTTGTAAAGAAGAAAATTAAGTAATGTTTGTTTTTTGTGCCTTGATTTAGCAACCCATCAAGTCTCTATCTAAAATGCTCATGCTTGATTTGGTAACGATGTGCCTTTGGTAATGAGCTTTAATTCTATTTGTTCTGACGATTTTGACACCTGGCTACATGTTTTGTTTTGTTGTCTGTTTCCCCCTTCTAATCAATCAATCAATCAATCGTATTTATTGAGCGCTTACTATGTGCAGAGCACTGTACTAAGCGCTTGGGAAGTACAAATTGGCATCACATAGAGACAGTCCCTACCCGATAGTGGGCTCACAGTCTAAAAGGGGGAGACAGAGAACAGAACCAAACATACCAACAGAATAAGATAAGTAGGATAGAAATGTACAAGTAAAATAAATAAATAAATAAACAGAGTAATAAATATGTACAACCATATATACATATATACAGGTGCTGTGGGGAAGGGAAGGAGGTAAGACGGGGATGGAGAGGGGGACGAGGGGGAGAGGAAAGAAGGGGCTCAGTCTGGGAAGGCCTCCTGGAGGAGGTGAGCTCTCAGCAGGGCCTTGAAGGGAGGAAGAGAGCTAGCTTGGCGGATGGGCAGAGGGAGGGCATTCCAGGCCCGGGGGATGACGTGGGCCGGGGGTCGATGGCGGGACAGGCGAGAGCGAGGTACAGTGAGGAGATTAGTGGTGGAGGAGCGGAGGGTGTGGGCTGGGCAGTAGAAGGAGAGAAGGGAGGTGAGGTAGGAGGGGGCGAGGTGATGGAGAGCCTTGAAGCCCAGGGTGAGGAGTTTCTGCCTGATGCGCAGATTGATCGGTAGCCATTGGAGGTTTTTGAGGAGGGGAGTGATATGTCCAGAGCGTTTCTGGACAAAGATAATCCGGGCAGCAGCATGAAGTATGGATTGAAGTGGAGAGAGACACGAGGATGGGAGATCAGAGAGAAGGCTAGTGCAGTAGTCCAGACGGGATAGGATGAGAGCTTGAATTAGCAGGGTAGCGGTTTGGATGGAGAGGAAAGGGCGGATCTTGGCAATGTTGCGGAGCTGAGACCGGCAGGTTTTGGTGACGGCTTGGATGTGAGGGGTGAATGAGAGAGCGGAGTCGAGGATGACACCAAGGTTGCGGGCTTGTGAGACGGGAAGGATGGTAGTGCCGTCAACAGAGATGGGAAAGTCAGGGAGAGGACAAGGTTTGGGAGGGAAGACAAGGAGCTCAGTCTTCGACATGTTGAGCTTTAGGTGGCGGGCGGACATCCAGATGGAGATGTCCTGAAGGCAGGAGGAGATGCGAGCCTGGAGGGAGGGGGAGAGAGCAGGGAGGGGGAGGAGGAACCTGCAAAAGAGACTGAGAAAGAACGACCGGAGAGGTAAGAGGAGAACCAGGAGAGGACGGAGTCTGTGAAGCCAAGGTCTTCTAGACTGTGAGCCTGTTGTTGGGTAGGGACCATCTCTACATGTTGCCGACTTGTACTTCCCAAGCACTTAGCACAGTGCTCTGCACACAGTAAGCGCTCAGTAAATACGACTGAATGAATGAATGAATTTAAGCACAGAGTGTTCTCATCATCCATATATGATTCTAGTTTGGCTTTGAAGATGTTAGTTCCACCTGTACTCTTCAAGATGTCAAGAACACTACAATGAACTCTAGAATGGGCCTTTGAGGAAGGGACCCTGCGAAGCCTAACTGAATAATAGAAGAGGGCATTGGGTGTGACTTTGGGTTGCAGAGGTGGGAAGCCAAAAATAGCCCCAGGAGCAGTGGGGTTGAATGACTTTTCTAGTGAATTAGTAAGAGCTAAGACCCAAGCCCCCTCTCAAGATCGCACCTGGAGAGTTTCCAGTACTCTACCAGTCTCAGCTATGGAAGGGGCGGTCAAACAGAAGCATACCCATTCCATTCAGAGCTTGGGCAGTGACTAGCAAGTGGAAGGCAATCTGCTACAAGTCAAAACTCACCTGTGCTGAGCAGCAGCAGCACGGGAGAGAGTCGAGGGTGGAGACTCAAGTTTGCTGCGCGGAAGAAAGCAATGGTAAGCCAAGAAAACACTATGGATACACTACCAGAATGATTGCATTTGGAGGCGGGGCGTTCTGGGAGAGATGTGTCCATGGAGTCGACAGGGGCCGGAAAAGTCTCGACAGCATAAGATTAGACACGACCCAAGTATCCATCACTAACAGGAAGCTATTTCAAACAGGCTGATTGGGAACCTGAGTGAAACTAGCCCCTAAAAAAAATATTTCTGGAATGCCTCATGGTCTTTCATAAAGAGGCAAGAGGTTGGACCACATAACTCCTCATGATCCTCTTTCCCAAGTGAAAGCAAGATTTTTACTTTGTTAAATCTTCCGCATGTGCAGAAAAAAGGTGTCCTGGCTATGTTATTTTGGTAAATATTGAAGCTGTTCAAAGGTTAAAAGGTTAATTGAATTGTGGCCATCAGAGTTTTTTAGACTGTGAGCCCAGTGTTGGGTAGGGACTGTCTCTATACGTTGCCAATTTGTACTTCCCAAGCGCTTAGTACAGTGCTCTGCACACAGTAAGCGCTCAATAAATATGATTGATGATGATCAGAGTTAGACTCTCATTAGAAAAACTAACACAAGACAATAGGAACTGATGTTTGAACACATTCCTGATACTTTAACTGAAAAAATGCTATAATTCCAAGCTTTAAAGTCACAGTACTAGCCATTAAGCTTTGACCTTTATCCTCCCCCACTTAAGGTACAGCATTCACCTCGGTGATAACCCTGGGTCTGAAGTGTAATACTCATCATACAAGAGTTTAAGATGATTCTCACATGAAATGTCGGAAACTGTTGATGTCAGAAATACATACAGTAGATTATTCTGAAAACCCACACTTGGGAAGTTTTACTGCACGTGCAGTTGCTGTCTTCTCATAAATCAAAGCACTCAAAATGCCATATGATACCTAACACTTAGTTTAACAGGATAAAATTGAGCAAAGAGTGTGTAGAGTAGTTTATAGACCCTATAAAATCATGAGGTTTGTGGCCTCACTTTTCTGCATTACCCTGATCAATCAAGTCCACTGAGCATTCTGGATGATACATACCCACCTGAAAAAAAATTCATTTTCCAAGACTGATTTTCTTAAATTATTACAATTTTCAGTTTTAGTAACATGGTAATTACAAAACACAGGGAAACAAGTATGGAGATTATTATGCTTAATATTGCCTGATATACATCAATTCTTCTGAGATTATTTTACTCTATAAGGCCCTTTGATTTTGATTCCTAACTGCAAAATTCAATTGGTTTATTTGATTTGATTTCAGAAGTTCCTCTTCAGCAAAAAAGAGTGCTACTTTCTATGCAGTTGTCGTAGGAAGTGACATCACCTGTGAAAAAATAAGTTCCAATTTTATCACTACCAAATTACCGAAAAGGCATCAAATCACCTTCGGCAGTCAGTGAATTAAAAACCACACCGAAAAATACTTTTTTCTTCAATTTCCACTAGGGAAAAACCTTAAAACACAATGATATAAAAATTTTGTTTGTGCATAAATCATGAAATGTGATGACTTCTCTCATTCCACATACTACATTTAAAGAAATATCATATGATTTGTTTGTAAGTCAAAAAACCACAGGTGGCCACCAGGATAATGAGACAGACCTTCCTGCTCTTCCTTCTGGGTTGTTTTGGGGTTTTTTTTGAATGATTTGAGAAGGAATTACCTCGTTGTCTGTAAGGGTTTTGCTAGAAGCTGGGGAAGAGAGAGGGATTTTTGAATTCCATCCTGAGAGATCCAAGGCCTGTGGCAATCCATTAATCAATCACATTTATTGGGTGCTTACTTTGTGCATAATACTAATAATAATAATAATGGGATTTATTAAGTGCTTACTATGTGCAAAGCACTGTTCTAAGCCCTGGGGAGGTTACAAGGTGATCAGGTTGTCCCACAGGGGGCTCACAGTCTTAATCCTCATTTTACAGATGAGGTAATTGAGGCCCAGAGAAGTTAAGTGACTTGCCCAAAGTCACACAGCTGACAATTGGCAGAGCCGGGATTTGAACGCACGACCTCTGACTCCAAAGCCCGGGCTCTTTCCACTGAGCCACGCTGCACTAAGTGCTTGGGAGAGTACAATACAGCAGAATTGGTAGACATGCAACTGATTGTATTTATCAATTATAACCAATCTTATATTTTATATAAGACATTTCATGTAAAACATTTCTCTCTCAGCAAGCAACTTTGGGGGATGAAAAAGAGGGTTAGCGTGGTTGGTTATAGCTGTCATTTGGTGCATACTTCAGTGCAGTACTTCAGCTCTCTTCCTCCCTTCAAGGCCCTGCTGAGAGCTCACCTCCTCCAGGAGGCCTTCCCAGACTGAGCCCCTTCCTTCCTCTCCCCCTCGTCCCCCTCTCCATCCCCCATCTTACCTCCTTCCCTTCCCCACACCACCTGTACATATGTATATATGTTTGTACATATTTTTTTTACTCTATTTATTTATTTATTTTATTTGTACATATCTATTCTATTTATTTTATTTTGTTAGTATGTTTGGTTTTGTTCTCTGTCTCCTCCTTTTAGACTGTGAGCCCACTGTTGGGTAGGGACTGTCTCTATATGTTGCCAATTTGTACTTCCCAAGCGCTTAGTACAGTGCTCTGCACATAGTAAGCGCTCAATAAATACGATTGATGATGATGATGATGTAAACTCTGGTTTTCAGTGATGTATCAGTCAGCTGAGTCTACCTGTCAAGTTGATTACCAAGGGTACCAAGGAGTAAGATCTCTTAATCAGACCTATAACCACTCTGGAACTGTAGCTAGTTTAATTGTGAGCAGCATTCTGTCTCAGTATTCTGTATTTATTTCTCTTTTATTTATATTCAGAATTCAATCCTGTTCGTTTCCTCCTTTGCCTTGGAGTCCATCCTCTTGTGGCAGACAAAATTTCCCGAAGACCCCTGGGAAGAGGAGGGGCTGTTTGTCTTCTTCCTTAATTCTGAGCTCTCTTCCTTCAGTCCAATTTATCCATTTGATTCCAGCCTGGTTATTGTAATCCGGGCACAGCTCTAACAGCAGCCATCCAACACAAAGGTGTCTCACCCCCCGGGCACACATCCTCCCAAACCCCAGCTGGCTTTTTGAGCTCAAGTGTGAGCCTGAATTTATGCTCCTGGCACTGGCAGATGGAAACTAGACTAGGTCTGGATCTGAAACCCTAATGGTGCCCAAATCTATTCAATTTACTGTAGCCAAACTGCATTCTCTCCTCCCTGGGCATTAGCCAAACGTAGATTGTCCCGCTGCCAGGCTGCTGCCTGGAAACCCTGCATAGTCATTTTAGGATATCTGCCTGTAAGGAGCCCAAAAGTCCAGGCAAACAATCACCCCTCTGGCCAGACAATGTTGCTGTAACAACAATAATATAGTAATATGCATATATGTAATAATCTAATATGGTATAATTATGGTATTTGTTAAGACTTTACTATGTGTCAGGCATCCTACTAAGCGCTTGGGGTGGATACGAGGAAATCCCTGACCCACATTGGGGCTCAGAGTCTTAATCCCCATTTTACAGATGAGGTAACTGGTGCACAGCGAAGTTGGGTGACTTGCCCAAGGTCTGCTGGTTCTGCTCCCCCACCCAGTGAACAGAAAACAAATATATTTAATCAACCCCAAGGGGTCTTCTCTTGGCCAAATGGGAGCCACTAGGAACCCAAAATGGTTTCCCAATCAATCAATCAACCCATTGTATTTATTGAACACTTACTGTGTGCAGAGCCCTTTACTCTGCACACAGAGAAGCAGTGTGGCTCAGTGGAAAAGATCACGGGCTTTGGAGTCAGAGGTCATGGGTTCAAATCCTGGCTCTGCCAAATGTCAGCTGTGTGACTTTGGGCAAGTCACTTAACTTCTCTGGGCCGGTTACCTCATCTGTAAAATGGGGATTAAGAATGTGAGCCCCCCGTGGGACAACCTGATCACCTTGTAACCTCCTCAGTGCTTAGAACAGTGCTTTGCACATAGTAAGCACCTAATAAATGCCATTATTATTATTATTATTATTATTATTATTATTATTACTCAGTGCTTTGGAGAGTACAATACAACGGAGCTGATAGAAACGTTCCCTGCCCATAAGTAGCTTAGAAGGGGTAACAGACATTAAAATATGTTCCTAAGTGCAGTGGAGTGAATATTAAGTGTTTACAGAGTACAGATCTGAGTGCATAGAGAGGCAGAGGTGGGAGGGAGAAGGGAAAATGAGGGCTTAGTTGGAGAGGGTCTTTTAGAAGAGACCTAATTTTAGTGAGGCTTTGAAAGTGGGGAGAGTAGTGGTGTGTTGTATCTGGAGGGGGAGGGAATTTCTGGCCAGAGAGAGGTTGGGGCAAGGGGCCGGCAGCAAAATAGATGAGCTCAATGTATGATCCACCTGGCAAGTTGATTACCAAGTGTTTCTAGGAATATGATCCCTTAATCAGACCTATATCTCTCCTCAAGGCTACATAAATAAATAAAAATAAATGATGGTATCTGTTGAGCGCTTACTATGTGCCAAGCACTGTTCTAAGTGCTGGTATAGATACAAGGCAATCGGGTTGTCCCAGGTGGGGCTCACAGTCTTAATCCTCTGTTTCCAGATGAGGTGACTGAGGCATAGAGATGTTAAGTGACTTGCCCAAAGTCACACAGCAGAGAAGTGGCAGAGCCGGGATTAGAACTCACAAACGCTGACTCCCAAGCCTGAGCTCCTTCCATTAAGCCATGCTACATCGATCATATTTATTGAGCACTTGCTGTGTGCAGAGCACTGTACTAAGCACATGGGAGAGTACGATATAAAACAGTTGGTAGGCACATTCCCTGCCTACAATGAGCGTACAGTCTAGAGAATAATAATAATAATAATGATGATATTTGTTAAGCGCTTACTATGTGCAAAGCACTGTTCTAAGTGCTGGGGGATACAACGTGATCAGGTTGTCCCACGTTGTCCCACATCTCTATATGTTGCCAATTTGTATTTCCCAAGCGCTTAGTACAGTGCTCAGCACATAGTAAGCGCTCAATAAATACGATTGATGATGATGATGATGGTGAGGCTCACAGTCTTAATCCCTATTTTACAGATGATGTAACTGAGGCACAGAGAAGTTAAGTGGCTTGCCCAAGGTCACACAGCTGACAAGTGGTGGAGCTGGGATTCGAATCCATGACCTCTGACTCTCAAGCCTGTGCTCTTTCCACTGAGCCACGCAGCTTCTCATCCCTCCTCCTTCACTGCACACCACTCTCCCTGATGAATGGGATGGAAAGTTGTCAATCTACATTAGAGAAGCAGCATGGAGTAGTGAATAAAGCACGGGCCTCGGTGTCATAAGGTTATGAGTTCTGGTCCTGGCTCTGCCACTTGTCTGCTGTGTGACCTTGGGCAAGTCACTTTCCTTCTCTATGCATCAATTACCTCATCTGTAAAATGGGGATTGAGACTGCGAGTCCCACGTGCGACAGAGACTGTGTCCAACCCAATTTGCTTGTATCTTCCCCTGGGCTTAATACAGTGCCTGGCACTAATAAGCGCTTAACAAATACCACAGTTATTATTATTACAACCCTCTCCAACCCATAGTGCACACACCCCAGCTAAACAGCCCAAGGATGAGGAAGCTTGTGACTTTGGGCAAGTCACTTCACTTCTCTGTGCCTCATTCATTCAATCGTATTTATTTATTGAGTGCTTACTGTGTGCAGAGCACTGTACTAAGCACTTGGGAAGTACAAGTTGGCAACATATAGAGAGGTCCCTACCCAACAGAGGGCTCACAGTCTAGAAGGGGGAGACGGACAACAAAACAGAACATATTAATAAAATTAATAGAATAAATATGTACAAGTAAAATAGAGTAATATGTACAAACATATATTCATTCATTCATTCAATCGTATTTATTGAGCGCTTACTGTGCGCCGAGCACTGCACTAAGCGCTTGGGAAGTCCAAGTTGGCAACACATAGAGACAGTCCCCACCCAACAGCGGGCCCGCAGTCTAGAAGGGGGAGACAGAGGACAAAACAAAACATATTAACAAAATAAAATAAATAGAATAAACAGTTACCTCATCTGTAAAATGGGGATGAAGACTGTGAGCCCCCCGTGGGACTACCTGGTCACCTTGTAACTTCCCCAGAGCTTAGAACAGTGCTTTGCACATAGTAAGCGCTTAATAAATGCCATCGTTATTATTGTTATCATTAGTAACTGTACCAGGGGTGACAGGGGAGGGGAGAGGAGGAACACCATTTGAGCATCTGCCTCCTCCCAGCCCACTTGATTTCATGTTCTCTTCCCACCTTCTCCTCTCCTTCAGTTTCACCCCTCTCTTCCTCTCCCTCTCTCCCTCATCCCCCAGTAGAACATCAAAGGATCAGTGGCAGCCAGGTAAAGCTCAATATTACCACCTTTTCCCCTTCCTCCTAATTGTAGTATTTGTTAAGCACTTACTACGTGCCAAACACTATACCAAGTACTGGCATAGATACAAGACAATCAAGTCCCACGGGGGCTCACAGTCCAAGTAGGAGGGGAACAGGCACTGAACCCCCATTTTGCAGATGAGGGAATCGAAGCCCAGAGAAGTTAAGCGACCTGCCCAAGGTCACACAGCCAACAAGTCGGGATTAATCAATCAATCAATCATATTTATTGAGCGCTTACTATGTGCAGAGCACTGTACTAAGCGCTTGGGAAGTACAAATTGGCAACATATAGAGACAGTCCCTACCCAACAGTGGGCTCACAGTCTAAAAGGGGGAGACAAGATTAGAAGCCAGGTCCTTCTGACTTTTAAGGCTCAGGGTCTTTCCAATAGGCCACGCTCCTTCTACCTTCAACCTCCTTTCACCTTCTGTGTGAGCACCACTGGCGAATACCTCAGGAGACACCTCTTGCTACAGATCCCCAGGGGAGGAAGAGTAATAATATGAAGTGAATGGAGAGTTAGCCCAGAGAAGTTCGTTCCCTGGCAGGATTCGCATTACTCATCGCAGGCCCCAATTCTTTCCTTTGGGTTGCAATGCTCCCCAAGGGGCTAGCCTGGCAAATCATTTAGCTCCCTGGCAAGTTATTTGACTCCCTTTATCCTACTGACAACTTACTTTCTCATAGCTTTCGCAGCAAATGTTCATGGAAGCATTAGGTCATATGCTTTTGGTTAAGCAGTCTGTTCTACCCTGAATCCCATAAGGAATAAAAGAGTGTGTTGTGTTTGTTCTATTCATCCTTGGAAGCTTCCCAACCCATGGGGGCCTATTTCATCCCGACACATTCCTTTCCAGAAGTCTTGTCTTTGATGTCTGTCTTACCCCATCTAGACTGTAAATCCTGTGTGGGCAGGGATTGTCTCTCTTTATTGCTGAATTGTACTTTCTAAGCGCTTAGTACAGTGCTCTGCACACAGTGAGCGCTCAATCAATACGACTGAATGAAAGGCCCAGCACCCAAGCAGGGAGATCTAGTGCTTTTGTTCTATCAACTTGGAGGCCACATTAGAACCAGAATTTTATTGTTATTGTCTAGTGTTATAGTGTACTCTCCCAAGTGCTTAATTAGGTGCTCTGCACACAAATCCAACTTGTACTTCCCAAGCGCTTAGTACAGTGCTCTGCACACAGTAAGCGCTCAATAAATACGATTGATTGATTGATTGAATAAAGCGTTCAGTAAATGCAAATGACTGACAGAAAACTTCTAGCACACCGGCTGGAAAACACTAAAAACCATAATAGCGGTACTGGCTAAGCATTTATTATGCGCCAAGCACTGTGTTAAGTGCAGAGTTGGATTGAGTCAGATCGGACACGGTCCCTGTCCCACAGACTAATTGTAATGGATAACAGGTGTTGAATCCCCATTTTATAAACTGAGGCACAGAGACACTAAGTGACTTGCCCAAGGTCACACAGCAGGCAAGTGGCAGAATTGGGATTAGAAGCCAGGCCCTCTGACTTCTGGGCCTGCGCTCTTTCCGTTAGGCTACACTTTCCCTATCATTTTGTCTCAAGGATTTGTTACTCTTTATTTATTTATTTTACTTGTACATATCTATTCTATTTATTTTATTTTGTTAATATGTTTGGTTTTGTTCTCTGTCTCCCCCTTTTAGACTGTGAGCCCACTGTTGGGTAGGGACTGTCTCTATATGTTGCCAACTTGTACTTCCCAAGCGCTTAGTCCAGTGCTCTGCACAAAGTAAGCGCTCAATAAATACGATTGATGATGATGATGATGTAAGAATCTAAACATTGCCAACATTCTCCCCCTCTAGACTGTAAGCTCGTTGTGCGCAGGCAACATATCTACTGACTCTATTATATTGTATTCTCCAAGCTCTTGGTACAGTGCTCTGCAGACAGTAAGCGTTCAGTAAATACAAGTGATTGATTGATCGACAGAAATCAGCGTGGCCTAATGGATAGAACACAGGCCTGGGAGTTAGAAGGTCATGGGTTCTAATCCCTGCTCCACCACTTGTCTGCTGTGTGACCTTGGGCAAGTCACTCCACTTTTCTGGGCCTCAGTTACCTCATCTGTACGATGGGGATTGAGACTGCGAGCGCCACGTGGGACAGAGACTGTGGCCAACCCGATTTGGACCTATCTATTCTATTTATTTTATTTTGTTAGTATGTTTGGTTTTGTTCTCTGTCTCCCCCTTTTAGACTGTGAGCCCAATGTTGGGTAGGGACTGTCTCTATATGTTGCCAATTTGTACTTCCCAAGTGCTTAGTACAGTGCTCTGCACACAGTAAGCGCTCAATAAACGCGATTGATGATGATGATTTGCTTTTCACTACCCCAGCGCTTAGTAGAGTGCCTGCAACATAGTAAGCGTTTAGCCATAATTATCATTATTATCATTATAAGCACCCTTGGGGCTTGAATGGGGAAGGATGGACTTTCCGTCCTTCAGAGGAAAGGTCTGAGAGGAAGGTGGGCAGAGCTTGAACGGACCCAGGAGGGATTGAAGAGGTCCACCCACATACGAGCTGTGAAATCTTACAAATAAATCGCTTGGTTTCTAGAACATACTGTGTGACTGCTTTGATTATCAGTAAAGGCATTCTATACTGTCTTTGGAGGGCAGAAGTCCATGCCCAACAGATCAATCAATCAATGGTATTGATTGAGAACTTACAGTGCACAGAGCACTGTACTAAGCACTCGGGAGAGTACACTATAACAGGACGCTTCAGAGTGCCATGGCCAACTTTCTTCACCTTCCCAGATAATAATAATAATAATGGTATTTATTAAGCGCTTACTATGTGCAAAGCACTGTTCTAAGCGCTGGGGAGGTTACAAGGTGATCAGGTTGTCCCACGTGGGGCTCACGGTCTTAATCCCCATTTTACAGATGAGATAACTGAGGCCCAGAGAAGTGAAGTGACTTGCCCAAAGTCACACAGCTGACAAGTGGCGGAGCCGGGGTTTGAACCCATGACCTCCGACTCCAAAGCCCGGGCTCTTTCCACTGAGCCACGCTGCTTCTCAGATCCCTAGTGGAAGTCTGTTTCCCCGTGGGTTTAGCCTCTGGAGAGACGAGGCGGGGCATCACCTCAAGAGGAGCAGCGTGGCTCAGTGGAAAGAGCCCGGGCTTTGGAGTCAGAGGTCATGGGTTCAAATCCCGGCTCCGCCAAGTGTCAGCTGTGTGACTTTGGGCAAGTCACTTCACTTCTCTGTGCCTCAGTTACCTCATCTGTAAAATGGGGATTAAGACTGTGAGCCCCCCCATGGGATAACCTGATCAACTTGTAACCACCCCAGCGCTTAGAACAGTGCTTTGCACATAGTAAGTGCTTAATAAATGCCATTATTCTTAGAGAAGCGGCGTGGCTCAGTGGAAAGAGCGCCGGCTTTGGAGTCAGAGGTCACGGGTTCAAATCCTGGCTCTGCCAAGTGTCAGCTGTGTGACTTTGGGCAAGTCACTTAATTTCCCTGTGCCTCAGTTACCTCATCTGTAAAATGGGGATTAAGACTGTGAGCCCCCCCCATGGGATAACCTGATCAACTTGTAACCACCCCAGCGCTTGGAACAGTGCTTTGCACATAGTAAGTGCTTAATAAATGCCATTATTCTTAGGACTGTGAGCCCCCACCATGGGATAACCTGATCAACTTGTAACCACCCCAGCGCTTAGAACAGTGCTTTGCACATAGTAAGTGCTTAATAAATGCCATTATTTTTAGAGAAGCAGCGTGGCTCAGTGGAAAGAGCGCGGGCTTTGGAGTCAGAGGTCATGGGTTCAAATCCTGGCTCTGCCAAGTGTCAGCTGTGTGACTTTGGGCAAGTCACTTAACTTCTCGGGGCCTCAGTTACCTCATCTGTAAAATGGGGATTAAGACTGTGAGCCCCCCGTGGGACAGCCTGATCACCTTGTAACCTCCCCAGCACTTAGAACAGTGTTTTGCACATAGTAAGCGCTTAATAAATGCCATTATTATTATTATTATTATTATCCAAGCATCCTCGGTCCGATGATCCCGGGGCCCAAGGATTCAGATCCACATTCTGGGGGCCTGGGATCTTCTGGAAGTTCACAGATGAAGCCATTCATTCATTCATTCATATTTATTGAGCACTTACTGTGTGCAGAGCACTGTATTAAGCACTTGGGAAGTACAAGTTGGCAACATATAGAGACGGTCCCCACCCAACAACAGACTCACAGTCTAGAAGAGGGGGCTTCGGGTCCAGGCCCCGGGGCCCCCCAGGAACTGGCCTGTACCCCCACAGTCAAAGGGGAGCAAGAGGATATTTTAAAGAAGGAGCCATGGGAAAGAAATAATGTTTGGTACCATTAAAATCCAGTTCATTTAAAAAAAGCCCGGGATTGGGAATTGGAAAACACAAATTATCGCCCCAGCTCTGCCATTGGGCTGCTGGGTAACCTTTGGTAAATCACTTAACCTCCCCAGACCTCAGTTTCCTACTCTGCAAAATGGAGACAGGGGAGATTGTGATAAATACCATTATTATTGCTAATATTTAGGCATCTAAATATCAATCACAGTTATTGGTTAAGTGTTTCTGGAGATGCTTAGTACTTAGAGACAAGTGGTACAGATGTCTTGCAGGCCAAGAAAACAAATAGAACTTTGAGTCAAGATATTTTCTTGTTTCTGAGAAGGCACAGACTTCATTTCATGAAAAACGAAGGACATGAGGCCAAGGACATTGATGTAAGCCTAGGAAGCTTTGCAAGAAAATGTGACTAATAAAACGAAAACCCGAACTCTGATGAACTCTCTAAAGGCATCACAGCAGAAAGCAATCCCAGCTTTTAGCTTGTAGCTTCTTCTTGCCAAAGATAGGACTTAAGAACATTTTTTTAACAGGGTAATCATCATTCATTCATTCAATTGTATTTATTGGGCACTTACTGTGTGCAGAGCACTGTACTAAGCACTTGGAAAGTACAATTCAGCAACAGATAGAGACAATCCCAACCCAACAACCAGTTCAGTCCAGAATGGGGGAGACAGCCAACTAAACAAAGCAAGTAGATAGGCAGATTTGAAAAGTGAAGGCATCTTGTGCCAGAAAGCAATAAACCACCCAGTTTATTTTTTGCAAAATAATGGCCTTGCTTTTTCTGGCCTTTTACATCTGGAAAAGTGAACATAAAGTGCCATTCATGGTGAAATGATGATAGTTGTTTTGAAAATCGAAACCCAAACCTAGTATGACAGCGAATGAGCTTTTTTTGTTTGTTTTGGGGGGTCGGGGGTGGGGGGTTTCATGGTATTTGTTAAGTGCTTATTATGTACCAGGCTCTGTACTGAACACTGGGTTAGATACAAGGTAATTGGGTCGGATAGAATCCATGTCCCACCCGGGACTCACAGTCTTAATCCCCATTTTACAGATGAGGTAACTGAGGCACAGAGAAAGTGAAATGACTGGATCAAGGTCACACAGCAGACAAGTGGCAGAGCCAGGATTAGAACTCAGATCCTCTACCTCCCAAGCCTACACTTTTTCCATTAAGTCACGCTGCTTCTCAGGTTGAGAAGCAGCTTTGGCGAGTTGGGCTCGCAGTTGTGTTTCCCTTCGGCTGATTTCCTTACAATGTTAAACATGGGAATAAATCTCCCTCAATGAGGTATTAAATTCTAATGTGCCATTTAGGTAATCTTGCTCTGTTTGTTAAACAGTGAATTTTTTTGGTGAGCAATATCAAACACTGTCCTAAGTGCGGGGGCAGATACAAGTTAATTAGGTTAGACACGGTCCCTGCCCTGCATGAGGCTCTCATTCATTCATTCATTCATTCATTCAATCATATTTATTGAGCGCTTACTGTGTGCAGAGCACTGTACTAAGCACTTGGGAAGTACAAGTTGGCAACATATCCATTCATTCAATTGTATTAATTGAGCACTTACTGTGTGCAGAGCACTGTACTAAGCGCTTGGGAAGTACAAGTTGGCAACATATAGAGACGGTCCCTACCCAACAGTGGGCCCACAGTCTAGAAAGGGGAGACAGACAACAAAACAAAACATATTAACAAAATAAAATAAATAGAGTAAATATATACAAGTAAAATAGAGTAATAAATATGTACAAACATATATACATATATACAGGTGTTGTGGTGAGGGGAAGGAGGTAAGGCGGGGATGGGGAGGGGGAGGAGGGGGAGAGGAAGGAGGGGGCTCAGTCTGGGAAGGCCTCCTCGAGGAGGTGAGCTCTCAGTAGGAAAAAGGGGCTCACAGTTTTAATCCCCATTTTACAGAGGAGGTAACTGAGGCACAGAGAAGTGAAGTGACTTGCCCAAAGTCACACAGCTGACAAGTGGCGGAGCAGGATTAGAACCCATGACCTCTGACTCCCAAGCCCGGGCTCCTTCCACTGAGCCATGCTCCTTCTCTCAGGAAAGAGAACAGGAGAACTGAGGCACCAAGTTAAATCAATCAATCAATCAATCATATTTATTGAGCGCTTACTGTGTGCAGAGCACTGTACTAAGCGCTTGGGAAGTACAAGTTGGCAACATATAGAGACAGTCCGTACCCAACAGTGGGCTCACAGTCTAAAAGGGGGAGACAGAGAACAAAACCAAACATACTAACAAAATAAAATAAGTAGAATGGGTATGTACAGGTAAAATAAATAAATAAATAAATAGAGTAATAAATATGACTTGCCCAAGGTCACACAGCAAGGAAAAAGGAGAGTGGAGATTAGAACTTAGGTCCTTGTGAGTCCCAGGCCCGGACTGTACCCACTAGACAACACTGCTTCTCATTTTAGGCAGGTCCCGTGACTACCAACTCGGTAATACTGCAGTCTCCTAAGTGCTTAGTACAATGCTTTCTACACGGTAAGCACTCAGTGATTGATTATTTGTACATATTTCTCTATTTATTTATTTATTTATTTTACTTGTACATATCTATTCTATTTATTTTCTTTTGTTAGTATGTTTGGTTTTGTTCTCTGCCTCCCCCTTTCAGACTGTGAGCCCACTGTTGGGTAGGGACTGTCTCTATACGATGCCAATTTGTACTTCCCAAGCGCTTAGTCCAGTGCTCTGCACACAGTAAGCGCTCAATAAATACGATTGATGATGATGATGATGATTAAGGACCAACATAGTGGAGAGCTGCAGCGTTGAACTATATTCTTCCCCAGTTGAGGGGAAACCCATCAGGTAACTTTCACGCCCTCAAAGGCAGCCAGATCAGCTGAAAAAAGCACAGGGCAGGAGACCTGATTCTAGTCCCGAGTCTGTCTCGGACTTCCTGTGTGTCCTTTGGTAAGTCACTTAACCTCTCTGGGCCTCATTTCTAGAATGTAAATTCCTGGTGTGCAGTGAACACATCTCCTAACTGTTGTATTGTACTCTCCCAGCTCACTGTGGGCAGGGAACGTGCCTGTTGTATTGTTGCATTTTACTCTCCCAAGCGCTTAGTACAGTGTCCTGCACTCAATAAATATGACTGGCTGACTTAGTACAGTGCTCTGCGCAGAGTAAGCCTTGAATAAATACAATCTATTGATTGATTGATCTGTAAAATGCTTTCCCTCCCTCTTCTCGACTGTAAGCCCACTGTTACTGTATGTTGCCAACTTGTACTTCCCAAGCGCTTAGTACAGTGCTCTGCACACAGTAAGCGCTCAATAAATACGATTGATTGATTGATTGATTACAAACTCCATGTAAGGCCGGGACTCTGATCTCATTATCAGACAATATTCAGCACCTAGTAAGTGCTTAATCAATACCTTAATTTTCATGTGAGGACTGTCTCTATATGTTGCCAATTTGTACTTCCCAAGCGCTTAGTACAGTGCTCTGCACACAGTAAGCGCTCAATAAATACGATGGAATGAATGAATGAATGTCTGAAAGAATTAATTCTTGACTTTTATTTAACAGTTTTCAGAAAAATCAGGGGCAATGGTGGGTAAACAACATGTTCTACTCTGAGTACATATAATTCTTAGATTTCGCGTCCAGTATTACGGTAAGTACCGCAAAGGTTCCATTATACTAGAAAATATTTGAAAATCACGCAAGAGCCTCAGACTACAAAGAAATACAATTTGAAGAATAATACGAACACTGGGATCATTTGGGACAAATGACTCAGCCGCTGAATTTGATGATTCCATGAGTGAACCGAGAAATGAAAAGCAGAACCAATGTACTAGAAAAGTCAGTGTAACATTTCCGATTGACAGCTAATTAGGGGATTATTCAGTCTTGGCAGACAAGGAGACAAATACCATGTAATTTTCCTTTATTTTCCATGAGTGAATAACAGAAATATTTTCCTGTAAAATGAAAAAGCCAGGAGCTTTTAATAAAGGTTCTGAGTTCATGGCTGCTTTCAGTTCCTAGAGGATTATAATATTTTGCTCTGCAGAGCTTGGAATAGAAAAACAAAAATGTGCAGCCCTATTCCGCCCAGCAGGAACAAAAGTAGAAATACACCTACTTTAATGCTTAATCCAGGACATGTTAATAAGTATGGATTATAAATGGGAAGGAACAAGCTGTAACAAAGCAACTGATTATCTTTTCCTGGTATGTCAAAATTAGAAAATGTATTTGTGAAAGTATCAACGGTATGGTTGCCACTTGGGAATTTTACTGAGGTAAAAGGATGATCACATCGTATTTCTACTGCTTCAGTGAAATGAATTTATAACACCTACTTCTGGCTTTTTGACGTTTTGAGGATCCCAGGACTCAGGTTTAGTCTGCTGAGGGAAGAGTAGAACAGAAAGAGTTGAAGCAAAAAAATCAAAATTTAAAGTAATTCATCCTCGGGGCTTTGTGGACTCGGTATATATTTGGAAGCAGCATGGCCTAGTGGAAAGAGCATGGGACTGGGAATCCAAGGAGCTGGGTTCTAATCCCAGCTCCACCATTCATTCATTCATTCATTCATTCGTATTTATTCATTCATTCATTCATTCAATCGTATCTATTGAGCACTTACTGTGTGCAGAGCACTATATTAAGCGCTTGGGAAGTACAGGTCAGCAACATATAGAGACGGTCCCTACCCAACAATGGGCTCACAGTCTAGAAGGTCACAGTCACCACATGTCTGCTGTGTGTCCTTGGACAAGTCAGTTCATTTCTCTGTGCCTCAGTTTCCTCATCTGTAAAATGGGGATTAAGATTGTGACAAGGACTGTGTCCAACCCGATTATCTCGTATCTACCCCAGAGCTTAGTACAGTTCCTGGCACACAGTAAGCACTTAATAAATATAACAATTATTATCATTTCTATTATTGTCTCATCTTTCTACATCTAACTGCAACAGTTGCAGGATCATCATTAATAGAACTAAGTATTCGTTTGCCCAACATTGTAAACAGAAGTAAAACATGATATTACAATCTAATGGGGGAGACAAGTTGGCAAAGACTGGCAAATAATCAATTGCTAAGCCAATAGTACTTAATGAGCATTTACTCTGTCCAGGGCACCGTACTAAATGCTTGGGAGAGTACAATAGAATTAGTGGGCACCATCCCTTTCCTCAAGGAGTTTACAAACAATAAGCAAAGGAGTAAGAAAATGCATCAATCACAATTTTTGAGCAGAGCGTTTGGGAGAGCACGATATAACAGAGTTGGTAGACACATTCCCTTCCCGTAAAGAGCCTTCAGCCTAGAGGGAAAAAGAATTACGCCCAACATTTGTCACGAACCCACGACTCTGAAATTAAGTGTCTCACGCTCTACCAAGTGAGCTAGCCTAGAATAGAGACAAATGATTAAAATAGGCCAATAAAGCAATTAAATAAATAGCTGATAAATCAGTAGACATATACATGGAAGTGTTATGGTGATGGTTAGTGGATGTGACCAGGAAAGCGAGAGATTATGATGGTATTTATTAAGTGGCTTACTATGTGCCAAACCCTATACTAAGCACTGGTGCAGATACAATTTGGGATAGTCCCAGGCCCATATAGAGATCACACTCTAAGAAGAAGGGAGAATGGATATTTTGCCCCCATTTTACAGGTGAGGAAACTGAGGCATAGAGTGATTAATGGAACTAGAACCCGGCTCTTCTGGCTCCCAGTTCCGTGCTTTTCCCCCGGGCAATGATGTCTCTCTGCTGGGTCTTGGATAAGATGGCTTTCAGGAGGGGCTAGGGAGGAAAATTAATTGAGCAGAGGAGAAGGAGGAGGGGAAAGGTGTTCTATGCAGGGGGAAAGTGACCTTGATGGATTAGTGGTGGGAGAGTCGATGAGCAAAGGCCTGTTAAAATGCTTGCTTGAGAGGAGCAAAATGTTGAAATTTGGATGCAGTCGGAAGAGAGAGCAGGTGGTAGAGATAAGGGGGAGACAGCTGGTAGAAACCCTTTAAGCCAGTGGTTAGGAGTATTTTGTTTTGTGCAAGAAGAAAATGGTAGTCATGAAAGACACTGGAGGAGAGAAGTGTGTTGGACCCCCCCTCTAGACTGAAGCTCGTTGTAGGCAAGGTGCGTGTCTATTTATTGTTATATTGTACTCTCCCAAGCGCTCAGTACAGTGCTCTGCACACAGTCAGCGCTCAATAAATATGATTAAATGAATGTTCTGCCCGCAATAAGCGCTCAATAAATGTTATTGACTGACTGACTGAAGATGCTTGAGGTGGGGCTCCTTAGAATAGTCTACCTGAGAAAGGTAAGGAGGGATGGAACCAGGATTCAGTTATTCATGTAGATGACTCTAGCTGTAAATAAATATCTCCCCTGCTAGAGTGTAAGCTCCTTGTGGACAGAGAATGTGGTTCCCCTTTGGGCTGTACTTTCCCATGTGCCTAGTACAGCATGTTACACAAATGGGTGCTAACACCGCTGTTACTACTAAAGGCAGGGGCCAAGGTATTTAAAATATAGTAGACTGAATTGCCCCCCTCGGGGTCGCAACTGGAGAGTTTCAAGTTTACGGGCGCGGAAGGAGGAAGTGGTAAATCCCTTTCGTATTTTTACCAGGAAAACTCCATGGATCCACCACCAGAACGATTGCAGATGGAGACCAGGGCGATTTGGAAGAGATGTGTCCGTGATGTCGCTATGGGTCAGAAATGACTCAACAGCATAAGACAAAAAAGGACGGAATTGAGAGGAAAAGATAGTAAGGTAGGGACGGCCGCATGAATTTCTTAAAGTTTTTATTAAGGGCCTCTTCTGTGTCAAAGCATTGTATTAAGGGCTGGGCATGTGGTACTCTCCTCATCCTCAGCCTCACAGCACTTAATAGTAATAGTGAAGCAGCGTGGCTCAGTGGAAAGAGCCCAGGCTTTGGAGTCAGAGGTCACAGGTTCAAATCCCGGCTCCGCCGATTGTCAGCTGTGTGACTTTGGGCAAGTCACTTAACTTCTCTGTGCCTCCATTCCCTCACCCGGAAAATGGGGATTAATGACTGTGAGCCCCATATGGGACAAACTGATCACCCTGTATCCCCCCAGTGCTTAGAACAGTGCTTTGCACATAGCGCTTAACAAATACCATCATCATCATTATTATTAATGATGATATTTGTTAAGTGCTTGCTATGTGCCAGGCACTGCACTAAGCACTGGGGTGGATCCAAGCAAATTGAGTTGGACACGGTCCCTGTCCAATGTGGGGCTCACAATTTCAATCCCCATTTTACAGATGAGGTAACTGAGGCCCAGAGAAGTGAAGTGACTTGCCTAAGATCACACAGCAGACAAGGAGCAGAGCTGGGATTGGAACCCATGACATTCTGACTCCGGCCCGTGCTCTATCCACTAAGCCATGCTACTTCAAATTATTTATTTATTTCAATGTCTGTCTCCCCCTCCAAACTGTAAGCTCATTGTGGGCAGGGGATATGTCTACCGAATCTGTTGTATTGATTGATACAAGGTCATTCAATTGGACACTGTCCCTATCCCACCGAGGGTACACAGTATAGTTATAGTAATAATAACTATTAATAATAATAGTAATAATAACCTGCAAACTTGGTGTCATCCTCGACTCCACTCTCTCATTCACCCCTCACATCCAAGCCGTCACCAAAACCTGCCGGTCTCAGCTCCGCAACATTGCCAAGATCCGCCCTTTCCTCTCAATCCCAACCGCTCCCCTGCTCGTTCAAGCTCTCATCCTATCCTGTCTGGACTACTGCATCAGCCTCCTCTCTGATCTCCCATCCTCGTGTCTCTCCCCTCTTCAATCCATACTTCATGCTGCTGCCCGGATTGTCTTTGTCCAGAAACGCTCTGGGCATGTTACTCCTCTCCTCAAAAATTTCCAGTGGCTACCAATCAATCTGCGCATCAGGCAGAAACTCCTCACCCTGGGCTTCAAGGCTGTCCATCCCCTCGCCCCCTCCTACCTCACCTCCCTTCTCTCCTTCTCCAGCCCAGCCCGCACCCTCCGCTCCTCCACCGCTAATCTCCTCACCGTACCTCGTTCTCGCCTGTCCCGCCATCGACCCCCGGCCCACGTCCTCCCCCTGGCCCGGAATGCCCTCCCTCTGCCCATCCGCCAAGCTAGCTCTCTTCCTCCCTCCAAGGCCCTACTGAGAGCTCACCTCCTCCAGGAGGCCTTCCCAGACTGAGCCCCTTCCTTCCTCTCCCCCTCGTCCCCCTCTCCATCCCCCCATCTTACCTCCTTCCCTTCCCCACAGCACCTGTATATATGTATATATATTTGTACATATTTATTACTCTATTTATTTATTTATTTTACCTGTACATATCTATTCTATTTATTTTATTTTGTTGGTATGTTTGGTTTTGTTCTCTGTCTCCCCTTTTTAGACTGAGCCCACTGTTGGGTAGGGACTGTCTCTATATGTTGCCAACTTGTACTTCCCAAGCGCTTAGTACAGTGCTCTGCACACAGTAAGCACTCAATAAATATGACTGATTGATTGATTGATAATAATAACTATCATACTGGTTACACACATACTATGCGCAAAGCACTGTACAAAGTGCTGGGGAGGGGAGGGATACAAGCAAATCAGGTTAGACACAGTCCCTGTCCCACATGGGGCTCGCAGTCTCAATCCCCATTTTACAGATGAGAGAACTGAGGCACAGAGAAGTTAAGTGACTTCTGTGACGAAGGACACACAGCAGACAAGTGGTGGAGTCAGGATTAGAACCCATGATCTTCTGACTCAATCAATCAATCAATCATATTTATTGAGCACTTACTGTGTGCAGAGCACTGTACTAAGCGCTTGGGAAGTACAAATTGGCAACATATAGAGACAGTCCCTACCCAACAGTGGGCTCCCAGTCTAAAAGGGCTCACAGTCTAAAAGACTCCCAAGCCATGCTGCTCCCTGCATAGTAGCAAGGGAGAGCAGGTACGCTCACCCCCATTTTAGAGAGGAGAAACTGAGGCTGAAAGGTTAAATGAGTTCTCCAAGATCACTCAGCAGACCGGGGTGGAGTGGGGACTCACTATTGGCAGGGAACTTGTCTACCAACTCTGCTGCCGTGTGCTCGCCCAAGCGCTTAGTGCAGTACTCCGCACACAGTTAGTGCTCTAGAAATACCACTGATTGATAGAACGGTAGAACTGCACGTTTGGAAAGGGTTCACCACCCTGTCAAACTTTGGCTTCAAATTATACGGTCAACCGAGCCAAATTTGTATGGAGCAGAATCCGGATTGTTTAAGATCAATAAATCCATCAAGCAATCAATCAATCATATTTGCGGAGTGCTAACGATTGCAGATGGAAGTGGGACATTCTGGGAGAGACGGGCCGGACACGACTCGACAGCATGAGACAACAACAACTGTGTGCAGAACAAGTGCTTGCGAGAGTACGATATAGCGGAGTTGGCAGACACGTTCCCCGCCCACAAGAGCTTATATCAATTCATCATATTTATTGATCATCTACTATGTGCAGAGCACTGTATTAAGCACCTGGAAGCGTACGATATAACAAAGTTGGTTGACACATTGGCAGAAAAAAAGAAAAAAAGGAAAGTACCCACTAGCCTCTCACTTCAATCCTTGGAAACAGAAATTAAGCCCCAAATCTGTTCCCCCTCAGTCTTTATTTTATTCATTCAATTGTATTTACTGAGCGCTTACTGTGTGCAGAGCACTGTACTAAGTGCTTGGAAAGTACAATTGAGCCACAGATAGAGACAATCCCTGCCCTGAGGTACAGCTCTTTCACCTCATCCACTTTCCTCCCCACTCCCACCCCCACAGTAATAATAATGATGGCATTTGTTAAGCGCTTACTATGTGCCAAGCGCTGTTCTAAGCGCTGGGGGGGGGGATACAAGGTGATCAGGATGTCCCACATGGGACAGTCTTCATCCCCATTTTACAGATGAGGTAACTGAGGCCCCGAGAAGTTAAGTGACTTGCCCAAGGTCACACAGCAGACATGTGGGGGAGCCAGGATTCGAACCCATGACCTCTGACTCCAAAGCCCGGGCTCTTTCCACTGAGCCACGCTGTGTAGTTATGCACATATCTATATATTCAACTGCGCCAACTTGTACTTCCCAAGCGCTTAGTACAGTGCTCTGCACACAGTAAGCGCTCAATAAATACGATTGGTGATGATGATGATCTCCTATCTTTAACTTTTTTTAATGTTTGTCTCCCCTGTTAAACTGCAAGCCCCTTGAGAGCAGGGATCATATCTTCTTCTACTACTACTATTACTACTACTAGAGAAGCAGCGTGGCTCAGTGGAAAGAGCACAGGCTTGGGAGTCAGAGGTCATGGGTTCGAATCTTGCTCTGCCACCTGTCAGCTGTGCGACTTTGGGCAACTCACTTAACTCCTCTGTGCCTCAGTTGCCTGTTCTGTAAAATGGGGATTAAGGCTATTAGTCCCACGTGGGACAACCTGAATATCTTGTGTCTCCCGCAGTGCTTAGAACAGTGCTTGGCACATAGTAAGCACTTAACAAATACCATTATTATTATTGCTCCATCTGTAAAATGGGGATGAAGACTGAGCCCCACGTGGGACAAGCCCCAGCGCTTGGCACATAGTAAGCACTTAATAAATACCATCATCATTATTATTATTACTACTAATAATAATAATAACAATAATAGTATTTGTCCAGTGCTTATTATGTGTCACTCTCCCAAGCATTTAGTACAGTGTTCAGATCAAAGTAAGTGCTCAATAAACACAATTCACTGATGGATAGATTAAATTAAAACCTATCATTCAGGCCCGGGAATCACTATGGAAAGGACCTAATAACAATAATAGTATTTGTCCAGTGCTTATTATGTGTCACTCTCCCAAGCATTTAGTACAGTGTTCAGATCAAAGTAAGTGCTCAATAAATACAATTCACTGATGGATAGATTAATAAAACCTATCATTCAGGCCCGGGAATCACTATGGAAAGGACCTAATAACAATAATAGTATTTGTCAAGTGCTTATTATGTGTCACTCTCCCAAGCATTTAGTACAGTGTTCAGATCAAAGTAAGTGCTCAATAAATACAATTCACTGATGGATAGATTAAATTAAAACCTATCATTCAGGCCCGGGAATCACTATGGAAAGGACCTAATAACAATAATAGTATTTGTCAAGTGCTTATTATGTGTCACTCTCCCAAGCATTTAGTACAGTGTTCAGATCAAAGTAAGTGCTCAATAAATACAATTCACTGATGGATAGATTAAATTAAAACCTATCATTCAGGCCCGGGAATCACTATGGAAAGGACCTAATAACAATAATAGTATTTGTCAAGTGCTTATTATGTGTCACTCTCCCAAGCATTTAGTACAGTGTTCAGATCAAAGTAAGTGCTCAATAAATACAATTCACTGATGGATAGATTAAATTGAAACCTATCATTCAGGCCCGGGAATCACTGTGGAAAGGACCTAATAACAATAATAGTATTTGTCAAGTGCTTATTATGTGTCACTCTCCCAAGCATTTAGTACAGTGTTCAGATCAAAGTAAGTGCTCAATAAATACAATTCACTGATGGATAGATTAAATTAAAACCTATCATTCAGGCCCGGGAATCACTATGGAAAGGACCTAATAACAATAATAGTATTTGTCCAGTGCTTATTATGTGTCACTCTCCCAAGCATTTAGTACAGTGTTCAGATCAAAGTAAGTGCTCAATAAATACAATTCACTGATGGATATGTTAAATTAAAACCTATCATTCAGGCCCGGGAATCACTATGGAAAGGACCTCACCTACTGAATTTTCAAATTGAATAGTATAATGAAAACTATAAACTCCTCCCCGCATGGCATTTTCTCTCATAAATGCGTGGCTTCTCCCCTTTGCTGAGAAAAATAAGTCTCAGACAAGAACCCAGAGCAATTCTAACTGTGTAGGACATATTCCTGCATTCCTTGAAAATTATGTCGGAAGAGTTCCCCTTCAAAGGAGGTGCTCTGTTCCTCCTCAACCCTGTTTCTTGGAAGTCACTCTTCATTTCAGTTTCTCTTATCGCCGCTCTCTGTTTCGTAACCTCAGATCCCCCGCCAGGCTCCTCATTATTTAAGCTTATTCTGCCTTGAAATATCTTCTCTTTGAAAATATAATTGGATTTATGCTCATCCTGTGGCTTTGGCTGTTATCGTTTGCCACACTTCCCCCTCCCCACCACCCCCCGCCGCCTTCCCGTAATCTACCACCGAATCCCAGTTTCTTCATTTAATGTTAAACTTTCGAAACAGCATGGCTCAGCGGATAGAGAACAGGCTTGGGAGTCAGAAGGACCTGGGTTCAAATCCTGATTCCTCCGCTTGTCTACTGTGTGACCTTGGGCAAGTCACTTCTCTGGGCCTCGGTTACCTCATCTGTAAAATGGGGATTGAAACTATGACCCCACATGGGATCCAACTCGACTTGCTTGTATCGACCCTAGAGCTTAGTACAGTGCCTAGCACATAGTAAGCACTTAACAAATGCCATCATTTTTGTTTTTTATTGTAGGAACTTGGGTAAGTCACTTCACTTCCCTGTGCCTCAGAGAAGTAAAATGGAGATTTTGACGGTGAGCCCCACGTGGGATGTGGACTTTGTCCAACTTGATTAACTTATGTCAACCACAGCACTTAGTACAGTGCCTGGCACAGAGTAAGTACTTAACAAATACCATAAAAAAGATGTGGTTCAAAGTTCCAGCCTGTCTCATTGCCTCTGCAGCTTAATAATACTAGTACGAATAATAGTAATAATAATAATTATATCTTTAAGAGCTTTACTATGTGCCAAGCACTGAATGCAGTACTGGAGTAGTTACAAGATAATCAGGTCCTACAGTCTAAGTAATAATAATAATAATTATGGTATTTGTAAAGTGCTAATTATGTGCCAAGCACTGTACAAAGCGCTGGGGTGGATAGAAGCACATTAGGTTGGACACAGACCCTGTCCCACGTGAACTGTGTCTCACGTGGGGCTCACAGTCTCAATCCCTATTTTCCAGATGAGGTAACTGAGGCACAGAGTAATAATAATAATGACAATATTTGTTAAGCGCTTACTGTGTGCAAAGCACTGGTCTAAGCGCTGGGGGATACAAGGTGATCAGGTTGTCCCACGGGAGGCTCACAGTCTTAATCCCTATTTTATAGATGAGTTAACTGAGGCACAGAGAAGTTAAGTGGCTTGCCCAAGGTCACACAGCTGACAAGTGGCGGAGCTGGGATTCGAACCCAAGACATCTGACTCCCAAGCCTGTGCTCTTTCCACTGAGCCATGCTGCTTCTGTAGTGAAGTGACTTTCCCAAAGACACACAGCAGAATTAGAATCCAGGTCCTCTGATTCCCAAGCCCAGGCTATTTCCACGAGGCTGCTCTGCTTCTCACCCTCTTGATTCCCTTTTTCTTTCCTTCATCCTCTTCCACATTTCTCAAATGCCTAAAACGAACAATGCTTCACATTCACTCCTCTTATTCAAAGCTCTCTTCAAATTGGGTTTTCCACAATCACACCGATTCAGAAAACCAAGTCGATCCTCTGCCGGCACCCTAGCTTGCCTTATCCTAGTAGAATTAAAAAATAATAATAGTTGTGGTATTTGTTGTGGTAGATTGCAAGAGAGTTGGGGGAGGAAATGTAGGAAATGAAACAGGCAAAGCCACAGGAACAAAAGAAATCCAATTATATTTTTAAGGAGCGGATACTTCAGAACGGATTAATTTAACAAGTGGATGTGTCGTATACTGTAATAAGCCCTGGAGTAGATACTAGAGAATTAGGTTGGACACAGTCCCCATCCCACCTGGGGCTCACAATTTAAGCAGGAGGGAGAACAGGTATTTATTCCCCATTTACAGATGAGGGGACTGAGGCCCATAGAAGCTAAGTGACTCACCCAAGGTCACTCAGCACGAGTGTCTCTATATGTTGCCATTTTGTACTTCCCAAGCGCTTAGTACAGTGCTCTGCACACAGTAAGCGCTCAATAAATACGATTGATGATGATGATGATGCAGTGGCAGAGTTGGAATTAGAACACAGCGTCTCTGATTCCCAGGCCCATGCTCTTTCTACTAGGCTTTTCATGATGCAGCCATTGTCTATTAATAATAATGATTGTATTTGTTAAGTGCTTACTATGTGCCAAACCCTGTTCTAAGCCCTGGGATAGATACAAGGTAATCAGGTTGTCCCACGTGGGGCTCACAGTCTTAATCCCCATTTTATGGATGAGGTAACTGAGGTACAGAGAAGTTAAGTGACATGCCCCAAGTCACACAGCTGACAAGTTACGGAGCTGGGATTCGAACCCATGACCTCTGACTCCCAAGTCTGTGCTCCTTCCACTGTGCCACCCTGCTTCTCTAATAATGATGGTATTTTGTTAAGTGCTCACTATGTGCCAAGCACTAGCAGCGCGGCTCAGTGGAAAGAGCCCGGGCTTTGGAGTCAGAGGTCATGGGTTCAAATCCCAGCTCTGCCAATTGTCAGCTGTGTGACTTTGGGCAAGTCGCTTCACTTCTCTGTGCCTCAGTTACCTCCTCTGTAAAATGGGGATTAAGACTGCGTGCCCCCTGTGGGACAACCTGATCACCTTATAACCTCCCCAGCACTTCGAACAGTGCTTTGCACATAGTAAGCGCTTAATAAATGCCATCATTATTATCCAGCACTTAGAACAGTGCTTTGCATGTCGTAAGCACTTAATAAATGCCACTATTATTATTATTATACAAGGTAATCAGGTTGTCCCACACAGGGCTCACAGTCTTAATCCCCATTTTATAAATGCAGTAACAGAGGGCCAGAGAAGTTAAGAGACTTGCCCAAGGTCACACAGCAGACAAGTGGCAGAGCCAGGATTAGAACCCTTCTAGGAAGTCAGGCATTGTATATAAATGTGTGTGTGTGTGTGTGTGTGTACATATACATGCACACGCATGCACATACAGGTTTTTAACATCTGGTTGCTAGCCCCACTCTTCTGATTGGCTCAACAATGATTAATAATAATAATAATAATGATAGCATATATTAAGCGCTTACTATGTGCAAAGCACTGTCCTAAGCGCTGGGGAGGTTACTAGGTGATGAGGTTGTCCCATGGGGGGCTCACAGTCTTAATCCCCATTTTCCAGATGAGGGAACTGAGGCCCAGAGAAGTTAAGTGACTTGCCCAAAGTCACACAGCTGACAAGTGGCAGAGCCGGGATTTGAACCCATGACCTCTCACTCCAAAGCCCGGGGTTCTTTCCACTGAGCCACGCTGCTTCTCAATTAGGTAGCATTAGGCAGAATAATCAAATGAGAGATTAGGGCTGGGGAGTGTAACCTACCCAGTGTAATCAGTCAATCGTTCAATCGTATTTACTGAGCGCTTACTGTGTGCAGGGCACTGTATTGAGCGAGCTGGACTGTGGGGAAAAAATGGTCTTTTGGGGGACAATCGCTCTTTCCTGTCCACTTGGTTAGGAAAAGCAGCATGGCATAGTGGATAGAGCACAGGCCTGAGAGTCAGAAGGTTATTTGTTCTAATCTCTGCTCCACCACTTGTCTGCTGTGTGACCTTGGGCAAGTCACTTCACTTTTCTGTGCCTCAATTACCTCATCTATAAATGAGGATTGAGACTGGGAGCTCACGTGGGACAGGGACTGTGTTCAACCCGATTTGCTTGAATCCACCCCGTGCTTATTACAGTGCTTGGCACATAGTAAGCACTTAGCAAATACCATTATCATTATTATTATTATTATTATTATTACCTGTCATCTAGGATCCCCAAAGTCTCAGTCCCGACATCATCAGAAAAGGAGAAACTAAATCCCAGGCAAGAGTTAAGGGGAGGCAACTGACAGTTTCTCTTTCTCCCTTCTCTCCCCTCTGCCCCCTTAAGAAAGGCTTACCTAAAATAGAGTTTTCTCCTAGCTAGAATCCATCAATCAATCAATTATATTTACTGAGTACTTATTGTGTGCAGAGCACTGCACTAAACATTTGGGATAAAAAGGATACAATAGAATTGGTAGAGATGATTCCTGCCCGCAAGTATCTTTCAGTCTACAGGGAGAAGAAGCCATTAAAATAAATTACAAATAGGGGAAATAGTATAGTAATAATAATAATAATGGCATTTGTTAAGCGCTTACTATGTGCAAAGCACTGTTCTAAGTGCTGAGGAGGTTACCAGGAGATCAGGTTATCCCACGGGGGGCTCACAATCTTAATCCCCATTGTACAGATGTGGGAACTGAGGCACAGAGAAGTGAAGTGACTTGCCCATAGTCACACAGCTGACAAGTGGAAGAGCCGGAATTCGAACCCATGACCTCTGACTCCAAAGCCCGGGCTCTTTCCACTGAGCCACGCTAAATAGTAAGGTATAGATATAAGCATCCATAACCACATAGTCAATCCATCATTAAATCCTGTCAGTTTAGACCTTCACAACATGGCTAAAATCCTTCCTTTCTTCTCCACCCAAACTGCAACCATGTTAAGGTAAACTGGATAGAGCATAGGCCTGGGGAGTCAGAAGGTCATGGGTTTTAATGCTGGCTCTGCCACTTCTCTGCTGTGTAACCTTGGGCAAGTCACTTCACCTCTCTGACCCTCGGGTACCTCGACTGCAAAATGGGAATTGAGACTGTGGGACAGGGACTGTGTTCAACCCAATTTGTTTGAATCCACCCCAGCGCTTAGTACAGTGACTGGCACATAGCAAGCACTTAATAGATACCGCAATTAATATTACTCCATTCACTTATCCTATCCCGCCTTGATTACTCTATCACCCTCCTTGCTGACAACCCAACTTCTGGTCTCTCTCCACTCCAGTTCATACTCCACTCTACTGCCTGGATTATTTTCCTATAAAAGCATTCAGGCCATGTTTCCCCACTCCTCAAGAGGTTGCCTATCCAACTCGGCATCAAACAGAAATTTCTCACCATAGGATTTAAAACGCTTAATCACCTTGGCCCCTCTACCTCACCTCGCTGTTTTACTTCAACCCCACCCACACATTTGGCTCCTCTGGTCTCATCCTTCTCATCATCACCATCATCAATCGTATTTATTGAGCGCTTACTGTGTGCAGAGCACTGTACTAAGCGCTTGGGAAGTACAAATTGGCAACATATAGAGACGGTCCCTACCCAACAGTGGGCTCACACTGTACCTCATTTTCGTCTATCTCACCGCTGACCTCTCACCCACGTCCTGACTTTGGCCTGGAATGCCCTCCCTCCTCATAGCGGACAATTTCCTTTCCTCTCCTTCAAAGCTTTATTCATTCATTCATTCATTCATTCGTATTTATTGAGCGCTTACTGTGTGCAGAGCACTGTACTAAGCGCTTGGGAAGCACAAGTTGGCAACATATAGAGACGGTCATTCATTCATCAATCCATTTATCAATCAATCAATGAAATTTACTGAGCACTTACTGTGTGCAGAGCACTGTACTAAGCACTTGGGGAGAACAATACAATAGAGTTGGTAGAGATATTCCCTACCCTCAGGGAGCTTGCAGACTAGAGAGGGAGACAGACTATTCTTTTTGTTAACTTACCGATATTGTTCTGAAACATTTTCCCCTCCTACCGTGACGACGTTTTTTTTCTACTGTGCTTTTTATCTTCTCGTTTGGGGAGTGGAGGGCTGGGGAAATAAGAGGAAACAGAAGCGAAAACAGCAGTAATGTTTTTCTGTTGTGAACAAATTTATGATCTTTGTGGTCTTGCCACATATTAAAGTTCAGCCAAAGTTCCCCGCTGAGCATTGCTAAGAATGAAAACTCGGGAAACTAAACACTGAACTGTATTTGAACTTTTTTTTAACTCCCTTTTACTTTAAAAGAAAGGACTGTAGCAGTCAGATCTGACAGCACACAGAGAGTATGCCTTTGTTTGGGATATAGTTTCGGATGTGCAATTAAATATATTATAATAAATGAATGTGAAAGCTATGATGGTATCAATCATTTCGCATTTAGAACATGGGTTTAAGACCTGTTGAATAATTGTGCTTTGCTTCCACAGCAAGTTTTCCTTCTCATAGATCAAAGGGCTTAAATATTTTGAAATTTGTGCTGGCACAAGACTTTGATCCCTAGCCATGTGAGAAGCAACATAGCTCAGTGGATAGAGCCCAGGCCTGGGTGTCAGAAGGTCGTGAGTTCATTTATTCAATCGTATTTATTGAGCGCTTACTGTGTGCAGAGCACTGTACTAAGCTCTTGGGAAGTACAAGGTGGCAACATATAGAGATGGTCCCTACCCAATCACGGGCTCACAGTCTAGAAGGGGGAGACAGAGAACAAAACAAAACATGTAGACAGGTGTCAAGTGGTCAGAACAAATAGAATTAAAGCTAAATGCATATTAACAAAATAAATACAATAGTAAATATGTACAAGTAAAATAGAGTAATATATCTGTACAAACATGTATACAGGTGCTGTGGGGAGGGGAAAGAGGTAGGGCAGGGGGATGGGGAGGAGGAGAGGGAAAAGGGGGCTCAGTGTGGGAAGGCCTCCTGGAGGAGGTGAGCTCTCAGTAGGTCTTTGAAGGGAGGAAGAGAGCTAGATTGGCGGATGTGTGGAGGGAGGGCATTCCAGGCCAGGGGAAGGATGTGGGCCGGGGGTCGACGGTGGGACAGGCGAGACTGTGAGCCCACTGTTGGGTAGGGACTGTCTCTATATGTTGCCAACTTGTACTTCCCAAGCGCTTAGTACAGTGCTCTGCACACAGTAAGCGCTCAATAAATATGATTGATGAGGAGGAGGAGGAGGTACAGTGAGGAGGTTAATGGTGGCAGAGGAGTGGAGTGTGCGGGCTGGGCTGGAGAAGGAGAGAAGAGAGGTGAGGTAGGAGGGGGCGAGTTGATGGACAGCCTTGAAGCCGAGAGAGTGAGTTCTAAACCCTACTCTTCCACTTGTGTGCTGTGTGATCTTAGGGAAGTCACTTCACTGCTCTGTGTCTCAGTTCCCTCATCTGAAAAATGGGGACTGAGACTGTAAGCCCCACAGGGATTGTGCTCAACCCGATTTGCTTGTAACTACCCCAGGGCTTTAGCACAGTTGTCTTCTCCTATGTCGTCGAGTCATCTCCGACCCAAAACGACACCACGGACACAGCTCTTCCAGAACGCCTCACCTCCATCTGCAATCGTTCTGGTAGTGCAGACAGAGGGTTTTCCTGCTAAAAGTATGGAATTGGTTTGCCACTGTCTCCTTCCATGCAGTAAACTTAAGTTTCCATCCTTGACTCTCTCCCTTGATGCTGCTGCCCAGCACAGTTGAGTTTTGACTTGAAGCGGATTACCTTCCACTTGCCCAAGCTAGGAATGGAACAGGTATGCTTCTGCTTGACTCCCCCTCCTGTAGTCATGGCTTAGTGGAAAGAACATGGGCTTGGGAATCACAAGTTGTGGGTTCTAATCCCGGCTCTGCCACGTGTCTGCTGTGTGACTTCGGGTGAGTCACTTAACTTCTCTGTGCCTCAGTTACCCCATCTGTAAAATAGGGATTAAGACTGTGAGTCTCACATGGGACAACCTGATTACCTTGTCTCTACCCCAGAGCTTAGAACAGTGTTTGGCACTTAGTAATAATAATAATAATGGCGTTTATTAAGCGCTTACAATGTGCAAAGCACTGTTAGTAAGCACTTCACAAATACCATAATCATCATCATTATTATTATTATTATTAATCTGTTGTTTCCGCTACCTGTGGTGTTTTTACTGGGATTTTCAGCGCTAAATCCAGATGGGAAGAGCCTCTGGAGTCACTTCAGGAGGGCCCAGACCTTGTTCAGCCTCTGCTTGGTCCTAAAGCAGTGTGGTTTAGTGGCTAGAACACAGACCAGGGGGTCAGAGAGACTTGGGTTCTAATTCCAGCTCTGCCACTCATCTGCTGTGTGACCTTGGGCAAGTCACTTAACTTCTCTGGGCCTCAGTTACCTCATCTGTAAAATGAGAATTAAGACTGTGGCCCCATGTGGGACAGGGACTGTGTCCAACATGATTAAGTTGTATCTACCCCAGATACTTGGCAGATAGTAAGAGTTTAACAAGTACCATTATTTTATTTTTACTTTTAAAGCCCCCCAGTTTCCCTGTTACTCTAATGTGGGTCTAGAGGCATTCAACTCACCGCTTCCCAAGTCCTCTATGCTGCTACCACTCTATAATAATGATGTTGGTATTTCTTAAGCGCTTACTAGGTGCCAAGCACTGTTCTATGCGCTGCGGTAGATACAAGGTAATCAGGTTGTCCCAGGTAGGGCTCACAGTCTTCATCCCCATTTTCCAGATGACGTAACTGAGGCCCAGAGAAGTTAAGTGACTTGCCCAAGGTCACAAAGCTGACAAACGGCGGAACCAGGGTTAGAACCCATGACCTCTGACTCTCAAGCCCGGGCTCTTTCCACTGAGCCAAGCTGCTTCTCTGCTTCCATAGCTGAAGCCCAGGCATCTCCCCAAGGACAATTTATTTATTTATTTATTTTACCTGTACATATCTATTCTATTTATTTTATTTTGTTAGTATGTTTGGTTTTGTTCTCTGTCTCCCCCTTTTAGACTGTGAGCCCACTGTTGGGTAGGGACTGTCTCTATACGTTGCCAACTTGTACTTCCCAAGCGCTTAGTACAGTGCTCTGCACACAGTAAGTGCTCAATAAATACAATTGATTGATTGATTGATTGACATAGAGGTCATCAGGGATTAGCCTAACCACAGGGGTCGACTACAAAGAGCCCAGAGACAAGCTTCTGACACTGTGGCTCCTTAGGGCCACGTGTCTTCCCCTCCAGAACTTCTTCCCCACCCCCTACCATAGTTAGACCCTAAGGTCTGAGGTCTCAACAATATTTAATAAGTTCTTAACTAAGTAAAAAATGAAAACAACTCCAGTTCAGACCACCTTTCTCTGGATCTACTACTTTCCCCTCCGAGGACCTCTGTTCTTGGCTGTAGTTGACCTAAGACGTAAGGCAGGAGAAGGAGTTTTTCTCCTCTAGAATCCTAGCTGCTAGACTCCAAACTTCCCCAGATCTTGTGTCATTCATTCATTCATTCATTCATTCAATTGTATTTATTGAGCGCTTACTGTGTGCAGAGCACTGTACTAAGCACTTGGGAAGTACAGATTGGCAACATATAGAAACGGACCCTATCCAACAACGGGCTCACAGTCTAGAAGGGGGAGACAGATGACATAACAAAACAAGTAGACAGGTGTCAATACTATCAGAATAAATAGAATTATAGCTATATGCACATCATTAATAAAATAGAGTAATAAATATGTACAATCAATCAATCAGTCGTATTTATTGAGCGCTTACTGTGTGCAGAGCATTGCACTAAGTGCTTGGGAAGTACAAGTTGGCAACATATAGAGACAGTCCCTACCCAACAGTGGGCTCACAGTCTAAAAGGGGGAGACAGAGAACAAAACCAAACATACTAACAAAATAAAATAAATAGAATAGATATGTACAAGTAAAATAAATAATTAAATAGAGTCCTGTGTCCATCCAGGGTCCACAGCTTGTCCCGCTCTCCGAAGCACACAGCTCGCTTCCCCTCTCCTCAATATGGCCAACTTCTTCCCTCAACCCGACCCCTCTACTTCCTTCCCAATCCCCTCTCTCTGGTCTGGCTAAGACTGTAAGGACAAAGAGGCAAAAGGGAAAGCAGCACCAGTCCCAGCAAACATCAAACCTGACAATGCAACAAGGGGCAGCTTTTGAGTGTGTACAATATGAATGGAACTGCATTTTTTATTGGTATTTGTTAAGGGCTTACTCTGTGCCAGGCACTGTACTAAAGCACTGGGGTCGTGTCTTGTGCTGTCCAGTCGTCTCCAACCCATAGCAACACCATGGACACATCTCTCTCAGAATGCCCCATCTCCATCTGCAATCTTTCTGGTAGTGTATCCAGAGAATTTTCTTGGTAATAATAGAGAAGTGGTTTACCACTGTCTCCTTCCATGCAGTAAATTTAGGTCTCCACCCTCAACTCTCTCCCACGCTGCTGCCGCCCAGCACGGGGGAGTTTTGACTTGTAGCGGATTGCCTTCCACTTGCTAGCCACTGGCCAAGCTAGGAATGGAATGGAAATACCTCTGCTTGACTCTCCCTGTTGAGACTGGTAGAGTATTGGAAATTCTTTAGATGCGACCCTGAGAGGGGGAAAGCACTGGGGTCGATACAAGCTAATCTGTTTGGACACAGTCCACGTCTCATGTAAGACTCACAGTGACCCTCCTGGCTTCTTCCTTCCTCTCCTCAGCGTGGGGGCCAGTGAAGCTGTTCGTCACCCCTGAAATGGCATAATAATAATGGTGGTATTTGTTAAGCGCTTACCATGTGCCAAGCACCGCTCTAAGTGCTGGGATAGATACGAGGTTATCAGGTTGCCCCACGTGGGGCTCACAGTCTTAACCCCGTTTTTACAGATGAAGTAACTGAGGCACAGAGAAGTGAAGTGACTTGCCCAAAATCACACAGCTGACAAGTGGCGGAGCTGGGATTAGAACTCACGACCTCTGACTCATTCATTCATTCATTCAATCACTTTTATCGAGCGCTTACTGTGTGCAGAGCACTATACTAAGCACTTGGGAAGTACAAGTTGGCAACACATACCCAACAGCGGGCTCACAGTCTAGACTCCCAAGCCCATGCTCTTTCCACTAAGCCACACAGCTTGTATTTTAACGTCTGCCTCCCCTGCTAGATTGTAGGCTCCTCTAGGGCAGGGGTTGTGATTATTTACTCTACTGTACTCTCCCAAATGCTTTTTGCACAGTGGCCCAACATTTGGGGGTCTAGGAGAGTCTTGGGACCAGTGCAGGACTAATGGAACTCACCTTCTGTCTCCCACAAGGCACGCCCATACCCTCTTCAACCCAGACTAGAACATCCGTTCTCTTCCACCCCTTGTCTCCTTCTGCAGCCCAGCCCGCACCCTCCGCTCCTCCGCCGCTAATCTCCTCACCGTACCTCGTTCTCGCCTGTCCCGCCGTCGACCCCCGGCCCACGTCATCCCCGGGGCCTGGAATGCCCTCCCTCCCAACATCCACCAAGCTAGCTTTCTTCCTCCCTTCAAGGCCCTACTGAGAGCTCACCTCCTCCAGGAGGCCTTCCCAGACTGAGCCCCTTCCTTCCTCTCCCCCTCGTCCCCCTCTCCTTCCCCCCCATATTACCTCCTTCCCTTCCCCACAGCACCTGTATATATGTTTGTACATATTTATTACTCTATTTATTTAATTATTTATTTTACTTGTACATATCTATTCTATTTATTTTATTTTGTTAGTATGTTTGATTTTGTTCTCTGTCTCCCCCTTTTAGACTGTGAGCCCACTGTTGGGTAGGGACTGTCTCTATACGTTGCCAATTTGTACTTACCAAGTGCTTAGTACAGTGCTCTGCACATAGTAAGAGCTCAATAAATACGATTGATGATGATGATGATGATGATGATCCGTTCTGTCCCCAGCCCCGTGGAGGTACAGAAAGGGAGAGGGATGGGGGCAGTCTGGGCCAAAGGGGGGCTTCCCTCCACATGGTGGCCCCTAAGGAATTTCCTCCAGAGAGAAAGGGGCCTGCATCTTTTTCCCTCCTCCTCAGCTGCAAGAGAATTCCCTTATTATTAATAATAATAATAATGGCATTTGTTAAGCACTTACTATGTGCAAAGCACTCTTCTAAGCACTGGGGGGGATACAAGGTGATCAGGTTGTCCCACATGGAGCTCCCAGTCTTAATCCCCATTTTACAGATGAGGTAACTGAGGCTTAGAGAAGTTAAGTGACTTGCCCAAAGTCACACAGCTGACAATTGGTGGAGCCGGAATTTGAACCCATGACCTCTGACTCCAAAGCCCGGGCTCTTTCCACTGAGCCACGCTGCTTCCCCTTGCCATTCAGAACCCCTTACCACCCACCCTTGACCAGGCAGGGCAGGGAGTCTCACCCTCTCTCCTTCCCACCCAACCCCCTCTTCGCTAGCAATGCCCAAACAGAGACTACTGCGCTTGAGAAAGATGCCTCCAAATTGATCAATCTTGGGGAATTCGCCAAACAGGAAGATTTCTATCCACGAAACCATATTGACTAGGCTATTGACTATTAGTCTCCCCCTTCTAGACTGTGCACCCGTTGTTGGGTAGGGACCGTCTCTATATGTTGCCGACTTGTACTTCCCAAGTGCTTAGTACAGTGCTCTGCACACAGTAAGCGCTCAATAAATATGGTTGAATAAATGAATATTAGGCTACCAATTTCGGAAGGACTCCGACGATAGAGAGAGCATTGGTCTGCCAATGTGGAGGGGGAGAGGATTTCAGGCAGTGGGAAGGGTCAATCAATCAGCGAGGCCTAATGAATAAATAGGGCACGGGCCTAGAAATCAGAGGATGTGGGTCCTAATCCCGACTCTGCCACTTACTTGCTGTGTGATCTTGGGCAAGTCACTTCACTTCTCTGTGCCTCAGTTACCTCATCTATAAAATGAGGATTGAGACTGTGAGCCCCGTGTGAGACAGGGACTGTGTCCAACCTGATTAGCCTGTATTTACCCCAGCACTTTAGAACAGTGCTTGGCATATTGTAAGCACTCAACAAATATCATTATTATTATTACTATTATTATTATTAGTCAACTGTATTTATTGGGTGCTTCCTGGGCCCTGTACTTAGCACTTGGGAGAGTAGAATACAACCATACGACACATTCCCTGCCCACAACAAGCTGTGGACAAGAAGTCAGTGGGAGAGAATCAATACCATCGAGTGACTGAATGGGACACAGATGACGTCCAATCTGATTATCTAGTATCCACCGCAGCCCTCGATATAAAGCTTGGCTCTTCATTCATTCATCCAATCATATTTATTGAGTGCTTACTGTGTGCAAAGCACTGTACTAAGTGCTTGGGAGAGTACAATATAACGACAGACACATTCCTGCCCACAACGAGCTCACGGTCTAGAGGGCACTTAGTAGGCATTTAAAAAACATTGCAATTATTATTATTATTATTTATAAAACCAAATCAAAAAGGCCACAACGTCTTTTGGGATATAATCAAACTGCTTGTGGCACCTTGGTTTTAGGCACTAGAACAAACTATAGACCAAATAGCTGTAATAATATTAATGATATTTGTTAACAACATTCCAAGCGCTGTGCTGAGCAATGAGGTACATACAATGCAATCAGATCATTCAATCGTATTTATTGAGCGCTTACTGTGTGCAGAGCACTGTACTAGATCAGACAGCCTCTGTCCCAAATGAGGCTAACACTCTCAGGTGAAGGAAAAATTGATATTTAGTTATCATTTTACGGATAAGGAACTGAGGCAAAGAAGAGTTAAGTGACTTGCCCAAGGTCACCCAGGAGAAAAGTAGCAGAGCTGAGAAGAGCACGGGTTGGGAGTCAGAGGACATGGGTTCTACCCCTGGCTCCACCACTTGTCTCCTGGGTGACCTTGGGGAAGTCACTTAACTTCACTGTGCCTCAGTTACCTCATCTGTAAAATGGGGATTAAGACTGTGAGCCCCACATGGGACAAACTGATTACTTTATATCTATCCCAGCGCTTAGAACAGTGCTCAGCGCATAGTAGGCGAACAGTGCTCAGCACTTAGAACAGTGCTTGGCAAAGCGCTTAACAAATACCATTATTATTATTATTATCATTATTATTATTAAGTGCCGTTGAATCATTTCCAATTCATAGCAACTCCATGGATATACTTTCTCCAGAACATCCTGTCCTCTGCCATAATCTGCAATCTTTCTAATGGTTCTTCCATTATCGTTGTTATGGTCTCTATCCATCTAGCTGCTGGTCTGCCTCTTCCTCAGTTTCCCTGGGCCTGTCTTAGCATTGGTGTCTTCTCCAGAGAATTAGTCCTCCTGATTATATGTCCAAAATATGCTAATTTAAGTCAAGTCGTTTGGCCTTCCAAAGACCACTCTGGTTTAATTTGCTCTAAAATCTATTTGTTTATCTTTCGGACAGTCCATGGTATTCGCAAAAGCCTTCTCCAACACCACATTTCAAAAGAATCTATGTCCTTTCTATTTTGTTTTTTCACTGTCCAGCTTTCAGATCCAAACATTGTCACTGGAAATACCAAAGAGTTGACAATTTGTATTTTTGTGGTGATAGTTACATCATCACATTTCATGACTTTTTCCAGGCTCTTCATAGCTAGTCTTCCTAACATTAATCTTCGGCGTATTTCTCGGCTACTATTTCCTATATTACTGATTATATCATCATCATCAATCATATTTATTGAGCGCTTACTATGTGCAGAGCACTGTACTAAGCGCTTGGGAAGTACAAATTGGCAACATATAGAGACAGTCCCTACCCAACATTGGGCTCACAGTCTAAAATGGGGAGACAGAGAACAAAACCAAACATACTAACAAAATAAAATAAATAGAATAGATATGTACAAGTAAAATAAATAAATAAATAAATAGATCCCAAATCCTAAATTATAGATCCCAGGAGAGATAAATTGTCAACTATTTCAATCTTCTCTCCATCCACTACAAACATCCACTACAAATGAGTTAAAACTTCCAGTTGTCATGACTTTTGTTTTCTTGACGTTCAAATAGAGGCCCATCTGTTTGCTCTGCTCCTTAGCTCTTAATAATAAGCCCTTCAAGTCTTCTTCACTTGCTGCTAGTAGGGTTGTATCATCAGCAAAATGAAGGTTATTTATTATTTAACAAATACCACAAGTATTCTTAAGCCTCCTGACTCCCAACCCTGTGTTCTTTCCACTGTTTCACGCTGCTTCTGTACTATTGTCCAACCCACAGCCTTAAGACTCGGCCTCCCTACAGATGCCATGATATTTCCATCATAATACTTTGATAAGTATTATTCTATTTATTTATTTGTTTTACTTGTACGTATCTATTCTATTTATTTTATTTTGTTAGTATGTTTGGTTTTGTTCTCTGTCTCCCCCTTTTATACTGTGAGCCCACTGTTGGGTAGGGACTGTCTCTATATGTTGCCAACTTGTACTTCCCAAGTGCTTAGTCCAGTGCTCTGCACACAGTAAGCGCTCAATAAATGCGATTGATTGATTGATCATCATTTAGCATTGTATTAGAAAAGCAGCATGGCCTAGTGGATAGATCTCAGGCCTGAGAGTCGCGAGGACCATGGTTCTGGTCCCGGCTCCGCCACTTGTTTGCTGTATGATCTTGGGCCAGTCATTTCACTTTTCCAGGCTTCAGTTACCTCTTCTGTAAAATGGAGATTGACTGTGAGCTCCATGTGGGATATGGACTGTGTCCAACCTGATTAGCTTGTGTCTATCCTAGTGCTTAGTACAGTTCCTGGTACAGAGTAATACTTAATAAATACCACAATTCATTCATTCATTCAATCGTATTTATTAAGCATTTACTGTGTGCAGAGCACACAGTACAAGTTGGCACAAGTTGGCAACATATAGAGACGGTCCCTACCCAACAGCGGGCTCACAGTCTAGAATTATTATTATTATTATTATTATTATTATTATTATTATTATTATTACTAAGCACTTGAAAGAGTCCATCTCCAGGCAATGGAGTGAACTCACCTTCAAACAATTGCAATGGCGGGGGGCACATTGGGAGGAAACAGGCACAGCAGGAAACCCAAGAAACTTTTATATGCTGAGCTGAATTTGGGAAACTGAAGGCAAGGAAGGTGGAGGAAATAGTTTAAGTAGACAGTAAAACCATGTGTGGCTTAGTGGAAAGAGCCCAGGCTTGGGAGTCAGAGCACGTGGGTTCTAATCCTGACTCCTCCACTTATTAGCTGTGTGACTTTGGACGCGTCATTTAACTTCTCTGTGCCTCAGTTACCTCATCTGTAAAATGGGGATTAATAGTGTAAGCCCCACGGGGACAACCTGATTACCTTGCTTCTACCCCAGCGCTAATAATAGTGTATGACACATAGTAAGCACTTAACAAATACTGTAATCATTGTTATTTTTATTATTATTATTGTCACATCACATCTGAAAACTGGCCTTCAACTCCCAGAAATAGAACGTCCCAGCATACCGCAGTCAAGAAAGGATCAGCTCTTTGGGGGCAGAAACTCTGTTGAGATTGAGGGACAAGGAGGCAAAAACAAAAACAGCAACCAGGCCCTGCAAACATCAAACATGACAATGCAAAAAGGAATAGCTTTTGAGCTTTTCAATATGAACAAATGGAGAAGCAGCATGGCTCAGTAGGAAAGAGTCCGGGCTTTGGAGTCAGAGGTCATGGGTTCAAATCCCGGCTCCACCAATTGTCAGCTGTGTGACTTTGGGCGAGTCACTTAACTTCTCTGTGCCTCAGTTACCTCATCTGGAAAATGGGGATTAAATCTGTGAGCCCCACGAGGGACAACCTGATCACCTTGTAACCTCCCCAGTGCTTAGAACAGTGCTTTGCACATAGAATTTTCAAATGGCATTTGTTAAGCACTTAATATGTGCCAGACACTGTTCTACTACTAGTAATAATAATAATAATTATGGCATTTGTTAAGCACTTAATATGTGCCAGACACTGTTCTACTACTAGTAATAATAATAATAATTATGGCATTTGTTAAGCACTTACTATGTGCAAGGCACTGTACTAAGTGTTGGGGTGGATATAAGCATATCGGGTTGGACAAAGTCCCACACGGGGCTCACAATCGCAATCCCCATTTTACACATGGGGTAACAGAGGCCCAGAGAAGTGAAGTGACTTGCCCAAGGTCAAATAGCAGAACAAGTGGAGGAGCTGGGATTAGAACCCATGACCTTCTGACTCCCAAGCCCAGCTATCCATTACACCATGCTGCTTCTCAAATGCCGGAGTAGAAACAAGCTAATCAGGTTGGACACGGTCCAAGTCCCAAGTGGGGTTCACAGTCTAAATCGAAGGGAGGCGATTTTAATCCCCAGTTTACATGTGTGCCCAAGGTCACAAAGCAGACACAAGGCAGAGCCAGGATTAGAATCCAAGTCCTCTGAGTCCGAGGCCCATGCTCTTTCCTCTCGGCCACGCCGTATTCCCCCAAACTGTAAGCTCATTGCGGGAAGGAAATATGTCTACCAACTCTGTTGTATCTTACTCGCCCAAGCGCTTAGTGTAGTGCTGTGCACACAGTAAGCGCTTGATAAGCACTTGATAAGCACTTTTAGACTGTGAGCCCACTGTTGGGTAGGGACCGTCTCTATATGTTGCCAACTTGGACTTCCCAAGCGCTTAGTACAGTGCTTTGCACACAGTAAGCTCTCAATAAATACGATTGATTGATTGATAAATACCAGTGATTGACTGACTGATCCTATATTGGCCTCTTCAGTCACACATGCACCCTGGGTGAATTTCACCGAGTGGTGTCCCCTTTAAGAACAAAAGACAATGACATAAAGTATGCATACACATATACACAAATATATGTACACGTGTATGATGATGATGGCATTTATTGAGCGCTTACTATGTGCACAGCACTGTTCTAAGCGCTGCGAAGGTTACAAGGTGATCAGGTTGTCCCATGGGGGGCTCACAGTCTTAATCTCCATTTTACAGATGAGGTAGCTGAGGCTCAGAGAAGTTAACTGACTTGCCCAAGGTCACACAGCAGGCATGTGGCGGAGCCGGGATTCGAACCCATGCCTTCTGACTCCAAAGCCCCGGGCTCTTTCCACTGAGCCACGCTGCTTCCCCACGTGTATATGTATACATAAACAACTACACACACATATACATCAACAAATTCCTTTCTGAACAACATATGCTCTCACAAAGAGGCCTGTTTGGGTTTTGTTCCAACAGCCATTTATTTTTTCTTCTACACAAATATGTGAAAAGCTTCTAAGCCACTAGAAAAAAAAATCCAATTTTATTAGTCGTGTGGCCATCCGCTTTATTCCCTCTGAAGTCACCTTTCAAGTCTCATGAAAAAAGAAAACCTAGCTCTATAGAGATAGCACAGTTTGGGTTTTTTTTAGTGGGGTAGAAAAAGGAAATCATGAACAATGTTGTGTTTTTTTGAATCGGGTAGGCCAATAAGAAATCCTGACCATATAGGAAAAAATGACTCACACAGGGAGAAAGAAGACAATGAGAAGCAAGCAATAAATGATTTTAAAAAAGAGCGAGGCCCTGTGATCTTTACATCCACTTACTTGTCTACATTTTCTGGAAGTACATTTATTTTTATTTTGTTAGTATGTTTGGTTTTGTTCCCTGTCTCCCCCTTTTAGACTGTGAGCCCACTGTTGGGTAGGGACTGTCTCTATATGTTGCCAACTTGTACTTCCCAAGCGCTTAGTACAGTGCTCTGCACACAGTAAGCACTCAATAAATACGATTGATGATGATGATGATGATGATGAAGTACATGTCCAGATTCCAGCCGAACCACGTTAGACCTTAATCTGGCTTTGGAAAAATCCATTCACGGACCCAAAGTATCTCACACACACCCCCACACTCTGATAAACACTCTCATCCCCACTCAACCCTATAAATTGCTTAAGTGACCTTAAGCAAGTCACTGAACTTTGGGCCTCAGTTACCTCATCTGAAAAATGGGGATTAAGACTGTGCGCCTAAATCAGTACTATTTATTGAGTGATTTTACTGTATGCAGAGCACTGTACTAGGCGCTTGGGAGAGTACAATATTACAACGTAACAGACATATTCCCTGCAAATAACAAGTTCACAGTCTATAGGGAGAGATGGACATTGATATAAATAAATAAAATTACTGATATGGTCATAAGTGCTGTGGGGCTGGGAAAAGGGAATTTAAAATAAAGAGAGCAAATCGACATGGACGGGAGTGAGAGAAGAGGGAGGGAGGGCTTAGTCATGTGAGCCCGTTGTGGGGTAGGGACTGTCTCTATATGTTGCCGACTTGTACTTCCCAAGCGCTTAGTACAGTGCTCTGCACACAGTAAGCGCTCAATAAATATGGTTGAATGAATGAATGTGCCTTTAATAAGGCTTTGACGTGGGGGAGAGTAATAGCCTGTCGGATATGAAGAGAGATAGTGTTCCAGGCCAGAGGCAGGATGTAGGCAAGAGGTCATATTTATTGAGCGCTTACTGTGCACAGAGCACTGTACTAAGCTCTTGGGAGAGTAAAAAATAACTGTCAACAGACACATTCCCTGCCCACAATCACTACCCACAAGGAGCTTACAATTCTTGTGACAACTATGTAAATTAGCAAGGGTAGCTATTAAATTTCCTTACAGTTGGGGATAAACAGTCGAGTTTAGAGTCTCAATTGTAGAGCGTGGGCTTGGAAGTCTTAAGGTCTTGGGTTCTAATTCCGGCTCCGCCACTTGTCTGCCGTGTGACCTTGGGCAATTCACTTCACTTACCTGTGCCTCAGTTCCCTCATCTGGAAAATGGAGATTGAGATTGTGAGTCCCACGGGGGACAGGGACTGTGTTCAACCCGATTTGCTTGTATCCACCCCAGCATTTAGTACAGTGCCTGGCACATAGTAAGCGCTTAACAAATACCATTATTATTATTATTATTCTCCCCATTTGCAGGATGACAACGTTGAAATTTTTAACTTGGAAATTTAGTGATCAATCTTAAACTCCCCCACTGGAGTGTAAATTTCTAGTAGGCAGGGAATGTATCATTTTACTTGCTTCGTACTTTTTATGGTATTTGTTAAGCGCTTACTACATCCCCGGCACTAAGTGCTGAGGTGGATACAAGCTAATCGGGTTGGACATAGTCCCTGTCCCCCGTGGGACTCCCAATCTCAATCCCCATTTTACCGAGGAGGTAACTGAGGCCCAGAGAAGTGAAGTGACTTACCCAACATCACACAGCAGACAAGGGGTGGAGCCAGGATGAGATCCCACATCTTCTGTTGCCAACTTGTACTTCCCAAGCGCTTAGTACAGTGCTCTGCACACAGTAAGCGCTCAATAAATATGATTGATTCTGACTCCCGGACACTGCTCTATCCACTAGGCAACACTACTGGTCTCCGTGGGCCTCTGGTACTTCATTCATTCTTCATTCATTCATTCATTCTTTCTCACTCTCTCTATGGCTTCCTCTCCCTCTTTTCCCCCTTTTCCCTCCCTTTTCCCTCTTCCTCTCACTTCCAACCGCTCCTATTCCTGGCCCAGACCCTACCAAAGCACCCCCCTTCTTCCCACTTTGAACTCAGCGATGGGTCAACTTTGCAGGAAACCAAAAGCTTCTGCTCTTTTTTATAGCAGTTCCAGGAGAACAGGCCTCGACCCAACTCCGATTCATTCATTCATTCATTCGATCATATTTATTGAGCGCTTACTGTGTGCAGAGCACTGTACTAAGCACTTGGGAATTACAAGTTGGCAACATATAGAAATGGGGGGTCATCATTATTTTTATCAGTGTTATTATCATTGTTATTATTGCATTTGTTAAGCGTTGGCGGTATGTTAAGCCCTGCTCTAAACACTGGGGTAGATACACGTTAATTAGGTCAGACACAGTTCCTGTCCCACGTGGGGCTCACAGTCTAATCAATCAATCAATCAATCATTCGTATTTATTGAGCGCTTACTATGTGCAGAGCACTGTACTAAGCGCTTGGGAAGTATAAAAGTTGGCAACGTATAGAGACGATCCTTACCCAACAATGGGCTCACAGTCTAGAAGCAGCGTGGCTCAGTGGAAAGAGCACGGGCTGGGGAGCCAGAGGTCGTGGGTTCAAATCCTGGCTCTGCCACTTGTCAGCTGTGTGACCCTGGGCAAGTCACGTCACTTCTCTGCACCTCAGTTCCCTCATCTGTAAAATGGGGATGAAGACTGTGAGCCCCAGGTGGGACAACCTGATTATCTTCTATCTCTACCCCAGCACTTAGAACAGTGCTTGGCACATAGTAAGCGCTTAACAAATACCGACATCATTATAATTATTAGGAGGGGGAGACGGACAACAAAACAGAACATGTAGATAGGTGTCAAGTCATCACATCATGCACATCATTAACAAAATAAATGATCCATTCAACAATCGTATTTAATCAATCTCCTGAGGGTCCTCTGGACCAAAGATGATTCATAAGATTTTGGCGACCGCGTTGGAGAAACACCAGCTCAGGATCAAATGCACCTACTGGATCATCACTAGCCCATCAGTCGATCGTATTTACTGAGCGATTACTGGGCACGGCACACTATACTAAGCGCTTGGGATTGTACAATATAACACTAAAAAGACACATTCCCTGCCTGGACTGAGTTTAAGTGAGAGTATGCCCAAGGGATGATAGGAATAGGATGGGAGGTGGAGAGGCGGGTGTTGTTTAGCTATGGCAGACCTAGAAACCCTAATCTATCGCATCAAGGTAACCACCTCTCCAGTGACAGCTTCATGTTGCAGGAGGAGGAGGTACAGGTCCTCCCAGGGCTCTGCACACACCCAAGGAAGGGCTGACTCACCCAGAAAGATCAGGTTGCTTTCTGACCCAATTTTTGGTGCATATTTATCAATCAATCGTATTTATTGAGCGCTTACTGTGTGCAGAGCACTGTACTAAAGCGCTTGGGAAGTACAAGTTGGCAACATATAGAGGCAGTCCCTACACAACAGTGGGCTCACAGTCTAAAAGGGGGAGACACAGAACAAAACCACACATACTAACAAAATAAAATAAATAGAATAGAAATGTACAAGTAAAATAAATAAATAGAGTAATAAATATGTACACACATATATACAGGTGCTGTGGGGAAGGGAAGGAGGTAAGATGGGGGGATGGAGAGGGGGACGAGGGGGAGAGGAAGGAAGGGGCTCAGTCTGGGAAGGCCTCCTGGAGGAGGTGAGCTCTCAGTAGGGCCTTGAAGGGAGGAAGAGAGCTAGCTTGGCGGATGAGCAGAGGGAGGGCATTCCAGGCCCGGGGGATGACGTGGGCCGGGGGTCGATGGCGGGACAGGCGAGAACGAGGTACGGTGAGGAGATTAGCGGCGGAGGAGCGGAGGGTGCGGGGTGGGCTGGAGAAGGAGAGAAGGGAGGTGAGGTAGGAGGGGGCGAGGTGATGGACAGCCTTGAAGCCCAGGGTGAGGAGTTTCTGCCTGATATTTCAGACTACACTCTACACTGTAGATTTTTATTTCATGGCGGAATTCAGTAATCCTAATCGTAAGACCCAAAACATTCGGATCTGCCTTGTTCTTCCAAGCATTTGAAATGTTTTGCATACTTCCTTGGCCCAATTTGCAGTATAATGATGATGATGATGATGATGAGAAGCATTGAGAAGCAGCGTGGCTCAGTGAGAAAAGCCCGGGTTTGGTAGTCAGAGGTCATTGGTTCTAATCCCGGCTTTGTCGCTTGTCAGCTGTGTGACTTTGGGCAAGTCACTTCACTTCTCTGGGCCTCAGTTCCCATATCTGTAAAATGGTGATTAAAAGTGTGAGCCCCATGTGGGACAACCTGACCACCTTGTACCCCCCCTCAGTGTTTAGAACAGTGCTTGTTACATAGTAAGGGCTTGACAAATGCCATCATCATCATCATTATTATTATTATGGTATTTGTTAAGTGCTTACCATGTGCCAAGCATTGTTCTAAGAGCTGGTGTGGATACAAGGTAATCAGGTTGTCCCACGTGGGGTTCACCATCTTAATCCCATTTTATAATAATAATAATAATAATGGCATTTATTAAGCGCTTATTATGTGCAAGGCACTGGTCTAAGCGCTGGGGGTATACAAGGTGATCAGGTTGTCCCACAGGGGGCTCACAGTCTTCATCCCCATTTTACAGATGAGGTAACAGAGGCCCAGAGAAGTTAAGTGACTTGCCCAAAGTCAAACAGCTGACAAATGGCAGAGCCAGCATTCGAACTCATGACCTCTGACTCCAAAGTCCGTGCTCTTTCCAATGAGCCACGCTGCTTCTCTACAGATTACCTCATTTTACAGATGAGGCAACTGAGGCACAGAGAAGTGAAGTGACTTGCCCAAGGTCACACAGCTGACAAGTGGTGGAGCGGCTTTAGAACCCATGCCCTCTGACTCCCAAGCCCGGGCTCTTTCCACTAAGCCACGCTGCTTCGCCCATACGTTTTTCCAGCGTCGAACTCAATTGTATCCATTTTTTTTGAAGTGTTATTACAACTTTCAGTTTTCTTATTTACATCCCTCCTTCCTTTCTGTTAAAATTTCTCACATTTAATTCATTCAGTCATATTTATTGAGCACTTGCTGTGTGCAGAGCATTTTAATAATAATAATAATAATGGCATTTGTTAAGCGCTTACTACGTGCAAAGCACTGTTCTAAGCGCTGGGGAGGTTACAAGGTTACAATGGCATTAACAAATGCCATTATTATTATTATTATTATTAATAATAATAAGAGCTTGGGAGAGTAGACTATAACAATAAACGGACACATTCTCTGCCCACAACGAGCTTACAGTCTGGAGGGGGAGACAGACATTAATATAAATAAATAAATTACAGATATGTACATAAGTGCCGGGGGGGTGAATAAAGGGAGCAAGCTAGGGCGATATAGAAGGGAGTGGGAGAAAAGGAAAGTCCAGGAAGACTTTGAGGGAGGGAAGAGTAATTGTCTGATAGGTTTGAAGAGGGATGGCATTCCAGGACATAGGCGAGGGGTTGGCGGCGAGATAGATGAGATGGAGGTACATCATCAATCACCAATCGTATTTATTGAGCGCTTACTGTGTGCAGAGCACTGTACTAAGCGCTTGGGAAGTACAAGTTGGCAACATACAGAGACAGTCCCTACCCAACAGTGGGCTCCCAGTCTAAAAGGTACAGTGTGAAGGTTAGCGGTAGAGGAACAAAGTGTGCGACCTGGGTTGCAGTAGAAGAGTAACGAGATGAGGTAAGAGTGGGCAAGGTGATCAAGTAATTTCAAGCCAGCGGTGAGGAGTTTTTGTCTGATGCAGAGGTGGATGGGAAGCCACTGTAGTTTCTTGAGGAGTAGGGAGACACGTCCAGAATGTTTTTGAGGAAAAATTCATTCGATGTCATTTTCAACTATGCATCTTATTACTTATTGAGTAAATGAAAATGAACTCTTGAAATTGTTCTCTGAACAGAGGATTGTACTTTAAAAGATTCTTATGAGAAAGTTCTTAGGATTTTTGACTGAAATCCGAGTGTCTTGGATCAACTGTCTTCTGCCTGCCACATGCTACTGATCAAATGATGTGTCAGAATTATTTGTTTTTCCGTTTTTTCTACGTGTTTTTGTTGCCTCAGATTTTTCTTTGCCTCTAAGCAATGGATTTTGATGTTTTTATGAAGATGCTGCACAGTCCAATGCTGGAGAGTCAGAGGATCTAGGTTCTAATCCCGGCTCCGCCAGTTGTCAGCTGTGTGACTTTGGGCAAGTCACTTAACTTCTCTGGGCCCCAGTTCCCTTGTCTGTAAAAGGAGGATTAAGACTGTGAGCCCCCCATGGGACAACCTGATCACCTTGTAACCTCCCCAGTGCTTAGAACAGTGCTTTGTACATAGTAAGTGCTTAATAAATGCCATCATTATTATTAATAATAATAATATTTGTTAAGCACTTACTATGTGTCAAGCACTGTTCAAAGCACTGGGGATGATACAAGATAATCAGGTCGGTTACAGACCCTGTCCTACACAGGGCTCACAATCTAAGTAGGAAGGAGAACAGGTTTTGAATCCCCATTTTACAGATGAGGGAACTGAAGCACAGAGAAGTTAAGTGATTTACCCAAGATCACACAGCAGGCGTCGGGTGGAACGGGGTTTAGAACCCAGGTCCCCTGACTCCCAAGTCCGTGCTCTTTCCATTGGGCCAAACTGGGGTCTCAGGCCCAAACTGTCCAAAGTGCTCAGTCAAGGGGCAGCTAGAAAATGTTATCCTCTAAATACCGTGTGTGACATTCATTACACTATTGTGTGCATGTGTGGTGTAATCTAAAATGAGGGGATGCCTATGACTTTCATTTATTATAAAACTCCAACCAGCAAAGCAAAGTAGGCCCTGTTATGCTATAACATTTTTTTTCATTGCACTGTTGGATGTAGCATAATGGAAGCACATCTTGTTCCAGAGGCCTTCCCAGACTAAGCCCCACTTTTCCTCATTTTCCACTCCCTTCTGCATCTCCTGACTCGCTTCCTTTGCTCTCCCCTCCAGCCTCCAGCCCCACAGCACTTATGTGTGTATATATATCATCATCATCATCATCATCATCAATCGTATTTATTGAGCGCTTACTATGTGCAGAGCACTGTACTAAGCGCTTGGGAGGTACAAATTGGCAACATATAGAGACAGTCCCTACCCAACAGTGGGCTCACAGTCTAAAAGGGGGAGACAGAGAACAAAACCAAACATACTAACAAAATAAAATAAGAGGTGATCGGGTTTGCCTCTGTGCCTCAGTTACCTCATCTGTAATATATACATATATATATATATATATATATATATATTCTGTAATTTTATTTATTTGAATTAATGTTTGTCTCCCTGCTCCCCCCAACCCCAGACTGTGAACTTGTTGTGGGCAGGGAATGTCACTGTTTATTGTTGTATTATACTTTCCCAAGTGCTTAGTACAGCGCTCTGCACACAGTAAGCACTCAATAAATGAGCCCGCTGTTGGGTAGGGACCGTCTCTATATGTTGCCAACTTGTACTTTCCAAGCGCTTAGTACAGTGCTCTGCACACAGTAAGAGCTCAATAAATACGAATGAATGAATGAGTGAATGAATAAATACGATCGAATGAATGAATGAATCAATCAATCAATCGTATTTATTGAGCGCTTACTGTGTGCTCTGCACATAGTAAGCGCTCAATAAATACGATTGATGATGATGCAGAGCACTGAACTAAGTGCTTGGGAAGTACAAGTTGGCAACATATAGAGACAGTCCCTACCCAACAGTGGGCTCACAGTCTAAAAGGGGGAGACAGAGAACAAAACCAAACATACTAACAAAATAAAATAAATAGAATAGATATGTGCAAGTAAAATAAATAAATAGAGTAATAAATATGTACAAACATATATACAGGTGCTGTGGGGAAGGGAAGGAGATAAGATGGGGGGATGGAGAGGGGGACGAGGGGGAGGGGGAATGAATGAAGAATTAGGGAATGTTCTTTCCATGAGATTGTAACCTCCTTGAGGACAGGGATCATGTCTACCAGCAATATTGTTTTGTACTCTCCCAAGTGCTCTACATAGAGTACAGTGCTCTGAATATACCAAGCACTCAGTAAATACCATTGATCGACTGATTGATTCACCCTGTTCTGGAATAATACAATCCACAAGTTAGCACAAATAGATTTGGTGTAGCATGATGCTATTGCCCTCTCAGGGTCGCACCTGGAGAGTTTCCAGTCCTCTACCAGTCACGACTACAGGAGGGAGAGTCAAGCAGAGGCATACCCATTCCATTCCTACTTGGGCAGCGGCTAACGAGTGGAAGACAATCTGCTACAAGTCAAAACTCACCCGTGCTGGGCAGCGGTAGCATGGGAGAGAGTCAAAGGGGGAGACTAAAATTTACTGTGTGGAAGGAGGCAGTGGTAAACCACTTCCAGATTTTTACCAAGAAAACTCTATGGAAACACTACCAGAACGATTGCTGATGGAAGTGGGGCGTTCTGGGAGAAGTGTGTCAATGGCATCACTATGACTCGACAGCATAAGACGACAACGATGCTCCTGCACTGCCCAGCCTTTTTGCCTCAGTCTTACTGTGCTGTAAGGACCCTGAGTTTCTTGGTGGTTTTTCTTAAAATTATAGTATTCAGTACAATAAATTAAGTGGTAAAGATGTAAAGCATGCTACTAGTGGTGGTCCAAACAACATAAACAAAAAACGTCAGTCGTAGTGGTATCTTTGAACCATAAACCCCCTTAGTGCACCGATTCCCATTTTCCCAAATGATTACTCTAAGGCAGTTTTTCCATAACATGAAGTTCTCCAAAAACATCAAGAAGCAGCATGGCCTAGTGGGTACAGCATGGGGCTGGGAGTCAGAAGGACCTGGGTTCTAATCCCAGCTCCACTACTTGTCGGCCGTGTGACCTTGGGCAAGTCACTGCACTTCTCTGTGCCTCAGTTACCTCATCTGTAAAACGGGAATTAAGACTGTGAGCCGCATGGACTGCATCCAATCTGATTAGCTCGTATCTCCCCCAGCCCTCAGTACTCATAAGCTCTTAACAATTACCATTTGAAAGAAAAACACAGTCCCCATTAGCTCTAGGTAGATTTCATGCCCAAAGCAGCATCTGTGGGGAATATTTGTGAAGGGTTAAGGTGATACTCATTTGAATGAACATAGTAAGAATTTAACAAGTACCATTATTTTTTTATTATTATTATTATTATCTGTAGGGTAATGAGGTGCATAGTTCTTCTCTATAGTAGTTATCTAGACTGCAATCTCCTGGAGGACAAGGGGCATGTCTACCAACTCTGTTATATTGCATTCTCCCAAATGCTAGGTACAGGGCTCTGCCCACAGTAAGTGCTCAATAAATACCATCGATCCCCTATATAGTTGTGCTTTTGAGCTGCCTCCTAAACTCCAATCCGATTAGCTTGTATCTCCCCCAGCCCTCAGTACGCATAAACTCTTAACAATTACCATTTGAAAGAAAAACACAGTCCCCGTTAGCTCTAGGTCGATTTCATGCCCAAAGCAGCATCTGTGGGGAATATTTGTGAAGGGTTAAGGTGATACTCATTTGATTTCAAGTGCACTTGTAGCTTCTACGCAGAGAGCAAAGAAAACTAAGCGTAGGTCTCTTATCAGGAGCCTGTTTGTAGATAACAAAAAATCCATGTGCAAGATTTCTTGAAATTACAACACAGTCCATGAAGAGGAATTACCACCACAAAACAGGATGCCATCAGTAGGATACAGACTCCAGAGCCGGAAGGGAGAGCCAGGAACTGTCCAGGCTCCAAGCATTTCTGGGGACTCCATTACCAGAGAAGCAGCGTGGCTCAGTGGAAAGAGCAGGGGCTTGGGAGTCAGAGGTCGTGGGTTCTAATCAATCAATCAATCGATCATATTTATTGAGCGCTTACTGTGTGCAGAGCACTCCACTAAGCACTTGGGAAGTACAAGTTGGCAACATATAGAGACGGTCCCTACCCAATAGTGGGCTCACAGTCTAGTGGGATCACAGCAAGATAGTGGTACATAGCGAGCACTTTTAATAAATACCATAATTATTAGTAGTAGTAGTAGTAGCATTTGTTTCTTATGGAATTGTTCTGGTCTAAGGAATGCACTATTTTGAGTGCATTAAATTAGCTTAAGCAATCAGCCTTTATGCAGTTATTGATGGCACAACTCCTCCAAGAGGCCTTCACTGATTAGGCCCTCTTTTTCTTTTCTCCCACTCCCTTCTGTGTCAGCCCATTCTTGGATTTGAGCCCTTTATTCACCCCTACCTCAGCCCCGCAGCACTTAGGTACATAGCCGTCATTTATTTATATTACCACCTATCTCCCCCTCTAGACCGTAAGCTTGTGGTGGGTAGGATATATGTCTACCCTCTCCCTTATAGTGTACTCTCCCAAGTGCTTAGTACAGTGCTCTGCACACAGTAAGTGCTCAACAAATGCCATTTATTATTATATTACCCCATCTGTAAAATGGAGATTAAATCCTACTCCCTCTTATTTAGACTGTGAGCTGCATGAGAGACAGGGACTGTGTCCAACTTGATTAACTTGTATCTTGTATCTTAATTAACCTGTACTTCCCAAGCACTTAGTACAGTGCTCTGCACACAGTAAGCGCTCAATAAATATGATTGAATGAATGAATCAATATCTATCCCAGCATTTAGCACAGTTTCTTCCCAGAGCAAGCCCCACTTTTCCTCAACTCCCCCTCCGCTCTGCATTGCCCCAACTCACTCCCTATGCTACACCCCTCTCTGCCATCCCCCAACAGCACTTGGGTATATAAGTACAGAGTTATAATTCTATTTATTTATTTTCATGCCTGTTTACTTGTTTCGATGTGTATATTTCTATAATTCTATTTATATTACTGGTATTATTATTATTGCTGATGCCTGTTTACTTGTTCTGATGTCTGTCTTCCCCTTCCAGACTATAAGCCTGGTGTGGGCAGGGATGTCTCTGCTTATTACTGAACTGTACAGTGTTCTGCACATCGTAAGGGCTCAATAAATACAACTGAATGAATGAACATAGTAAGAATTTAACAAGTATCATTATTTTATCATTATTATTATTATCTGTAGGTTTATGAGGTGCATAGTTCTTCTCTATAGAAGACTCTATCTAGACTGCAAGCTCCTGGAGGACAAGGGGCATGTCTACCAACTCCGTTATATTGCATTCTCCCAAATGCTAGGTACAGTGCTGTGCACACAGTAAGTGCTCAATAAATACCATCGATCCCCTATATAGTTGTGCTTTTGAGCTGCCTCCTAAACTCCAACAAAAGAAATGACATCCTCTCTTTAATTTTTTACTTTTAAAATTTGCCTCCCAAGGCTGGATGATTCTCCAAGACAAAAAGGAGAATTTTCTCAGTGTACAATACAAAACGAACTATTTTTAGAATAGGCAGTTTATAACTTCTTAAAGATAGTTTAAATAGAATGCCTGTTGGAAATTTTACTTCCTCCAAATTCCTTCCTGGCTTCTTATCTACCGATCTAAACTGCGATGAAGTTCATTCGTGCAAAGTTCAGACATTCATTTCTGCCCCCAAATAATACCAAAAATACCCAAAAAATAACCTTTAGAAGTACACAAAAGATCAGACTAGGAAGTGTTCAGTCTGTAGATTAGACATCCTGAACCTCAAAATGAAAAGTCCCCAAAGCATTTGAGGACAGTTAAATCTGACTGCCATTCCACACAATGTACACTCGGTAAATTCAGCACAGAAAATACACAAATGTTTCCATCCCGTACATTAAAAAAAAAATCTATTCCACAATCCCCCATGAAGGTGCAGGAAAAGGAAAATGAGTGCAAACATATCTACCAACTCTGTTATAGAGTACTCTCCCAATTGCTTTGTATATTGATCTGCACATGGTAAGCACTCAGTAAATACGATTGATTGGATTAAAGAAGCAGCATGGCTCAGTGGAAAGAGCCTGGGCTTTGGAGTCAGAGGTCATGGGTTCAAATCCCGGCTCCACCAACTGTCAGCTGTGTGACTTTGGGCAAGTCACTTAACTTCTCTGGGCCTCATTTACCTCATCTGGAAAATGGGGATGAAGACTGTGAGCCCCACGTGGGACAACCTGCTCACCTTGTATCCCCCCAGTGCTTTGCACATAGTAAGCGCTTAACAAATGCCATTGTAATTATTATTATTATTGGAAACTGTATTATTTTCTATTTGTTCAGAATAAAGGGCTGTTGAAGGGTTTCAAACAAAGAGCTATTTCACGATCATGAGGGAAATAACAGACCCTTCTACCTGACTGATTTGGCACTGTGATAGGAAATCGTGATTATGTGGTAATTTCAGCAGCTGGCATTTTTTGAGTCCTGATCTTTCCAGGAATTCATGAGGCCATGGTGACATTGGGATAAGAAGGACTTCAGGCACGTTCACCACCACCGTGCTTCCTGTGGTGGGTATAATCCTCGCTTTTCCTGCTGAGCAGGGGCGGCCAAGGTGGAAGGAGGAAATGGGAATTGAGGAGAAGCAGGGTTGACCAGTACTCCCTACCACCATCCACATCTTCCACCTGTGTGATGGCAACAGGTTAGAGTCCATGAGAAAACTGTTCATTTATTCAATTGTATTTATTGAGCGCTTACTGTGTGCAGAGCACTGTACTATGTACTTGTACTAAGTACTTGCATGTTCCTCCCATGAGGGAAAAAAGAGGAGCCAGATGGTCTGTCCCCTCTTCAGAACTGCACTCATTCAGTCCTACTTATTCACTCGTATTTACTGAGCACTTACCATATGTAGAACACTGTATTGAGCGCTTGGTAGAGTACAATATAACGATAAACAGACACATTCCCTGCCCACAACGAGCCTACAATCTAGAGGGGGAAACCAGCCCAACAACTCCAGATCCTCATCTCAGTTGCTGGAGACATGGTATACTTGATCAAAATGCTATAAAGGTCACAGTGAGTGTCACCCATTTTGACCTAGGATCAAGGTTGAATTCCATATAAAAATCACTTGATACAGGGAATAGGAATACAAAACAAAATTGGATAGCATTCCCATTTCATTTGCTTCCTCTTACCCAATCGTTCATACTAAAAACTCAAAGGAAACACACTTCCCAATCTCTTAGTACAGTGCTCTGCACATGGTAAGCAACAGATAATAAGATAATAGATAATAAGATAACAGATAACAGATAATAAAATAATCTGTTGCTTCATAAGCAACAGATTAAGCCATAAATTGATTTAATGTCTGTCTTCCTCTCTAGACTATGAGTTCACTGTGGGCAGGGAATGTGTCCGTTTATTGTTATACTGTTCAATTGCACTCTCCCAAGCACTTAGTACAGTGCTCTGCACACAGTAAGTGTTCAAAAATATGATCAACTGACTGATTTTTGAACTTTAAACAAGTGCCTACTGGTATTTTTTAAATCCTGTGATTTAGAGCCTGACACGTACAGCCAGAGAGGTTCTAAGGAAATGAAGTCTAGCAGGATTTGTGAATTTGCTGGAGATCCATTACCTATAAAGAAATGTTTTTTAAAATCAGGTTGACCGCTTCATGTGAAAATAGTCGCCCCTCAGACTCAAAAGCACACATTGAAAATATGCTAGCTATCTATTAAGGAGTACAAAATTTTTCACCAGCTCATTAGCTGATAAGAGTTTTTAAACTGCACTTGTGTTAAAGTTTCTTTATTTTAAATTGGAACATCAAAGTCATTTCAGTAAGAAAACTAAGGCTTTTTCCCCCTGGTTTCAAAGTCAGCCTCTTTATTTAATAACCAGTATGCTGACACCTTTTCTACATAGTTTTCCTTCCATTGAACCTAGGTGAAAGAGATAAATCTTTAGTACGGCACAAAATTCACATCTTTTTCTGCACTACCTCTGGTTTTTCTGAAACCTGAGAAGCAATGTGGCCTGGTGGAACGAGCACAGACTCAGAAGGACCTGGGTTCCACTCCCAGCCCCTCCACATGTCTGCTGTGTGACCTTGGATGAGTCATTTAACTTCTGTGAGCTTCAGTTACCTCATCTGTAAAATGGGGATTAAGACGGTGAGCAGCACCTGGGGCATGGATGGTGGCCAACCTAATTAACTCGTCACCACCCCAGCGATCAGCACAGTGCCTGGCACAAAGTAAGCACTTAACAAACACCATTTTTTAAAAAAAGTCATTAGCACTAAATGTTAAGCAGCTGCCAGAGGTAGTGTCCATGGTTATCCTCAAGCCAGAAACTCCTGGAGTAAAAATTTCTTGTTCTAGATCTGCCTTATGTTAGTTGACTTTATCCTCCAGGGCCTGTGAGAAAGGCCTGAGATGCGTCCACAGTTGCCGGACCAGAGCGAGCCAAACTGACTCCATTTTAGAAAGGCCCACCGTCTCCTCTATTATCTGGGAATTGCTACATGCTCTTAGTTGTTTATGTATGGATAACGAAGGACTTGTAGTTAGAGGCCACAATTTGCAGATATGGCCCAAGGCTGCCTTTCCAGCCTGCCATTTCCACAAAATGTGTATATGTAGATTAGGGTCCGCAAGGAAAAAGCTCAATGTCACACACTAAGGGCAGGTAATCTTTTCCAAAATATGGCAGTGATGTGGTATGCTCGCCCAGTTGGTCAGTGGAATACAGACGCTCAGCTTCCACAACAACGACCCCCTCCCCATAAAAAACACATGCACGTGGGTAAGCGGCTGCTCCTTGCAACCCAGAGGGGAGGCTAGGACAGCCCAGACTGTTCTCCGCTTACCCAGAGATGCCTACTCCTACTACTACTAATAATAATGACAATTATTAAGCACTTACTATGTGCAAAGCACTGTTCTAAGCGCTGTGGGGGATACAAGGTGATCAGGCTGTCCCACGTCGGGCTCACACTCCTCATCCCCATTTTACAGATGAGGGAACAGAGGCTCAGAGAAGTTAAGTGACTTGCCCAAGGTCAAACAGCAGACATGTGGCAGAGCAGAGATTAGAACCCATGACCTCTGACTCCTAAGCCCATGCTCTTTCCACTGAGCCATGCTAAGGACCAGCTGAGTAAAAGGTGTTTGAGGACCTGTCCATCAGGGATAAAGGTTGTTGCATACACACGAATCGCTCCGTGGTGGAGCGAGACCCTGGGATCCTGAGGGATGTAACGCCTTTTGTTAAAGATCTGGGTATGTTTTGTGCATTAGATCCATAACTTTTCATACGTTTATGTATTTTAAAGCCATAACTTTTTCGTAGGTTTATGCAATTAAGCCGTAGTTTTTCTTAGGTTTAAGTATTAAAGCCATAGTTTTCAGGGGAAAACACGGTGAGTCTGTTGGTTTCATTCTTCCATGTCTAGATCTAAGTGTCCAATGATGAACCCTTTCCTTCGTGGTATGCCAAGGGCTACAGGGGTTTGTTTTTTTGTTGCTGTTTTTTTTTTTAATTGAGGAGGCACTATTGCCAAAGTCTTAGATCAAGACTTTGAGAAGCATTAATCAACAATTAAGCGAAGAGCCGGCCACACTTGGGAGACTCCTGGGGGACGGAGGAGGGGCCCTGTGGGCGAGCAGCCCGCTTCCTAGAGGGCAGGGGACAGCGGAAGACAGGGGAGGGAGTAAAAGGGGCAGTTAATAATAATAATTGTGATATTTGTTAAGGACCTTTCCATGTGCCAGGTGCTGTACTAAGCGCTGTGGTGGGAGGTACCAACTATTACATCAAGTCCTTCCTCTCCCCCTCCCCATTCCCCCCACCTTACCTCCTTCCCTTCCCCACAGCACCTGTATATATGTATATATGTTTGTACACATTTATTACTCTATTTATTTAGTTTACTTGTACATATCTATTCTACTTATTTTATTTTGTTAATATGTTTGGTTTTGTTCTCTGTCTCTCCCTTCTAGACTGTGAGCCCGCTGTTGGGTAGAGACCGTCTCTATATGTTGCCAACTTGTACTTCCCAAGCGCTCAGTCCAGTGCTCTGCACACAGTAAGCGCTCAATAAATGCGATTGATTGATTGATTGACTGATTGCAATGTTCTGAATTTCTCCTCTGGGAAGCAGAGAAGCATCTTCTCCAGCCAGTGTCACCTCCACATCTAGATTCACCCTGTTGGGTGTGGAGCAGATTGGTAACTGCTCCCCGATCATTAGTATTCAAATATCATTTAGGTGCCTTCTCTGCTGCCAACCAGGGTAGACCAGTTTTTGAAGTTGTAAAACCGTGACGGGTACATGAGACAAATCGACTTCACTTTTCATTCATTCAATCAATCAGTGGCATTGATTGAGTGCTTACTGTGGGCTGAGCACTGTACTAAGCACTTGGGAGAGTAAGGAGAAGCGGCGTGGCCTAGTGGAAAGAGCAAGGGCCTAGGTTCTAATCCCAGCTCTTCCACTTGCCTGCTGTGGGTCCTTGGGCCAGTCATTTCACTCCTCTGGGCCTCTCTTCTCTCATCCGTAAATTGGGGATGAAGACTGTCAACTTGTACTTCCCAAGCGCTTAGTACAGTGCTCTGCACACAGTAAGCACTCAATAAATACGATTGAATGAATGAATGAATGAATGAATGAGAGCCCTATGTGGCAGGGGAACCGTGTCCAACTCTTGTAATTATAATAGTAATAATGATAGTATTTGTTAAGTGCTTACTATGTGCCAGACACTGTTCTAAGCGTTAGGGTAGATACAAGGCAACCAGGTTGTCCCACATGGGGCTCACAGTCTTCATCCCTATTTTACAGATGACATAACTGAGGCACAGAGAAGTTAAGTGACTTGCCCAAGGTCACACAGCTGACAAGAGGTGGAACCCATCACCTCTGACTCCCAAGCTCGTTCTTTTTCCACTAAGCCACTCATATCTACTCCAGCGCTTAGAACAGCGCCTGGCACATAGTAAGCATCAGGCAAAAACTCCTCACCCTGGGCTTCAAGGCTGTCTATCCCCTCGCCCCCTCCTACCTCACCTCCCTTCTCTCCGTCTCCAGCCCAGCCCGCACCATCCGCTCCTCTGTCACCGCTAACCTCCTCACTGGGCCTCATTCTCGCCTGTCTCGCCGTCGACCCCCAGCCCACGTCCTCCCCTGGCCTGGAATGCCCTCCCTCCGCACACTCGCCAAGCTAGCTCTCTTCCTCCCTTCAAAGCCCTACTGAGAGCATACCTCATTCGGGAGGCCTTCCCAGACTAAGCCCCCCCATTCCTCTCCCCCTCCCCATCCCCCCCGCCCTACCTCCTTCCCCTCCCCACAGCACCTGTATATATGTTTGTACAGATTTATTACTCTATTTTACTTGTACATATTTACTATTCTATTTATTTTGTTAATGATGTGCATCTACATATCTATTCTATTTATTTTATTTTGTTAACATGTTTTGTTTTGTTCTCTGTCTCCCCTTCTAGACTGTGAGCCCACTGTTGGGTAGGGACCGCCTCTATATGCTGCCAACTTGTACTTCCCAAGCGCTTAGCACAGTGCTCTGCACACAGTAAGCGCTCAATACGATTGATTGATTGATCTAGCTTTATTTCTATTTATTCTGACGACTTGACACCTAACCACATGTTTTGTTGTCCGTCTCCCCCTTCTAGACTGTGAGCCCATTATTGGGTAGGGACCGTCTCTATATGTTGCCCACTTGTACTTCCCAAGCGCTTAGTGCAGTGCTCTGCGCACAGTAAGCGCTCAATAAATACGACTGATTGATTGATTGATCTAGCTTTATTTCTATTTATTCTGACGACTTGACACCTAACCACGTCTTGTTGTCCGTCTCCCCCTTCTAGACTGTGAGCCCGCTGTTGGGTAGGGACCGTTTCTATATGTTGCCCACTTGTACTTCCCAAGCGCTTAGTGCAGTGATCTGCCCACAGTAAGCGCTCAATAAATACGATTGATTGAATGAATGAATGAATGGATAAATGAATGAATGGAGAGCTTTGAAGCCGAGCAGCTGCTCAGGTAGTGGAGCCAGATGGCTCCGGGTAAGGATTATGGTGGTTGCACCCACTGCCCCAACAGGGCTGAGAGAGTGCAAGTGGCACCTTGCACAACATTAGCTCTACAATCAATTCCTCGCCCCACCGTCTCCAAGGCTTTAACAGAGGCTTGCCTGTCTTTTGTGACGAGAGACTCCACCCTTGGCTAGCAGTTCAGCTAAACAAGACCTCACCCTTCAAAGAGGTGTCACACTTCTGCAAGAGAGCTAGCAAAAGGGCAGGATGAGCTAGATCTTTGCTCTGGATTTCCCGCTGGGACAGGCCTGCCACCCATAGTGCTAACCGCCAGCGAATGCCAAAGATACCATCCTTGCTTTATAATAATTATTATTATTATTGTTATTTGTTAAGCACTTACTATGTGCCAGGCACCATACTAAGCGCTGGGGTGGATACAAACAAATCAGCTTGGGAGCAGTCCCTGTCCCACGCAGGCCTCACAGTCTCAATCCCCATTTTGCAAATGAGGTAACTAAGGCCCAGAGAAATGATGTGACTTGCCCAAGGTCACACAACAGACACGTGGTGGAGCTGGGATTAGAACCCATGACCTTCTGACTCCCAGGTTCATGCTCTATCCACTATGCCATGCTGCTTCTCTAGTAATAATAATTATGGTACTTGTTAATAATGATGGCATTTATTAAGCACTTACTATGTGCAAGGTGATCAGGTTGTCCCACGGGGGCCTCACAGTCAATCCCCATTTTACAGGTGGGGGAACTGAGGCCTAGAGAAGTGAAGTGACTCACCCAAAGTCACACAGCTGACAATTGGTAGAGCAGAGATTTGAACCCACGACCTCTGACTCCAAAGGCCATACTCTTTCCACTGAGCCACACTGCTTCTCATTTAACGCTACTTGTTAAATTCTTACTATTTACCAAGCACTGTTCTAAGCACTGGAATGGATACAAGTCAGTCAGGTTGGACACAGTCCCTGTCCCACATGGGACTCACACTCTTAATTCCCAGTTTACAGATGAGGTAACTGAGGCCCAAAGAAGTTAAGTGACTGGGTCCCACAACAGACATGTGGTGGAGCCAGGATTAGAACTCAGGTCCTACTGACTCCGAGGTCCATGCTCTATACACTAAGCCACGGTGCTTATGAATTCCTCAAAAATCTCAAGTGGCTGCCTATCAACCTATGCATCAAGCAAAAACTCCTCAGTCTCAGCTTCAAGGCTGTCCATCACCTCGCCCCCTCCTACCTCACCTCCCTTCTCTCCTTCTCCAGCCCAGCCTGCACCCTCCGCTCCTCTGCCGCTGCTAACCTCCCCACCGGGCCTCGTTCTCGCCTGTCCCGCCATCGACCCCCGGCCTACGTCCTCCCCCTGGCCTGGCATGCCCTCCCTCTGCCCATCCTCCAAGCTAGCTCTCTTCCTCCCTTCAAAGCCCTACTGAGAGCTCACCTCTTCCAGGAGGCCTTCCCAGACTGAGCCCCCTTTTTCCTCTCCCGCTCCCCATCCCCTCACCCTACTCCTTCCCCTCCCCACAGCACCAGTATATATGTTTGTACAGATTTATTACTCTATTTTACTTGTACATATTTACTATTCTATTTATTTTGTTAATGATATGCATTTCTAGACTGTGAGCCCATCTAGACTGCGAGCCCAGTGTTAGGTAGGGACCGTCTCTATATGTTGCCAACTTGTACTTCCCAAGCGCTTAATACAGTGCTCTGCACACAGTAAGCGCTCAATAAATACGATTGATTTAGCTTTAATTCTATTTGTTCTGATGACTTGATACCTGTCCACATGTTTTGTTTTGTTGTCTGTCTTCCCCTTCTAGACTGTGAGCCCGTTGTTGGATGGGGACCGTCTCTATATGTTGCCAACTTGTACTTCCCAAGTGCTTAGTACAGTGCTCTGCACACAGTAAGTGCTCAATAAATATGATTGAATGAATGAATGAATTCCTTCTTCCCACCCTTCTCTAATCTCTGGCACTTTCCCCCTTTCAGTTCTTCATCAGGTTCCCGCCCCACCCCTCAGCAGCCCTGTTACTGTTGAATGCTGATGGATCATACTGTGTTCAGCTTCTCCTTCCAACGTTACTCCCAAGTCACTATGGAGTATGGGAGGGATCAAACATTTACGAATCAGGTGGAGTCGGGGCGACTAATAATAATAGTAATAATAATGACGGTATTTGTTAAGTGCTAACTACGTGCCAAGCACTGTTCTAAGCACTGGGGTAGATAAAAAGTAATCAGGTTGTCCCACGTGGGGCTCACAGTCTTAATCCCCATTTTACAGACGAGGTAACTGAGGCACAGAGAAGTGAAGTGACTTCACAAGTCACACAGCTGATGGAAGCAGACCCCACAAAGCATACTCACCAAAGGAGGTGGCAGTCACATCCTTCGTTAATTCTTTACTGGGCCCTTTGTGGGCCCCTCAGCGTAAGTATAAAAGGAGCATTTATCAGGTGACACAGTATACATTTTCACTATGCATTCCCCTTAAAGCCCTCTATCTTCTTCTCACTTCTTTAATCACCTGGGCCACATATTTGAGGTGACTTAGCTTGTTAATGATTCACATTCTTCAGATGCTGTAGTGTCTAAGTAACAGCACAAATTACAGGTGCCCCTCAGGAGGACAGATCTCTGAACAGCAGCTTTACATAGAGCAGGTGGGGTCGATCTGAATGAATTGCAAATTGACTCTTTCCCCTACTCAGGATCATGTGAGCCCATTGTTGGCGAGGGATTGTCTCTATTTGTTGCCAAATCGTACTTTCCAAGCGCTTAGTACAGTGCTGTGCACACACTAAGCGCTTGATAAATACGATTGAATGAGTGAATGAATGTGGTGTGCACCTCTACCAGGGCAGTTTTGGAATCGGGTGAATTCAATATTAGTTCGCAGCACAAAAACTCAGGATAAACATAGCCCCGTTTAAGTTTACTGCAAATGTTATTACACAAGAACCAACTACTGCAGTAGGTATGAAGGGGACCATGGAGAATTCATTCATTCATTCAATCGTACTTATTGAGCGCTTACTGTGTGCAGAGTACTGGACTAAGCACTTGGGAAGTACAAGTTGGCAACATATAGAGACAGTCCCTACCCAGCAACGGGCTCACAGTCTAGAAGGGGGAGACAGACAACACAACCAAACATGTGGACAGGTGTCAAGTCATCAGAATAAATAAAAATAAAGCCAGATACACATTATTAACAAAACAAATAGAATAGTAAATATGTGCAAGTTAAATAAATAGAGTAATTAATCTGTACAGACATATATACAGGTGCTGTGGGGAGGGGAAGGAGGTAGGGTGGGGGGATGGGGAGGAGTTGAGAAAAAAGGGGGCTTAACTGTGGTTGTCCCTCAAGGCTCAGTTCGGGATGCCCTTCTATCATCCAACACCCCCTCCCTTGGAAAACTCCTTTGCTCCTATAGCTACAACTACCACCTCTATGCAGATGATTCCCATATCTACCTCCTCTGACTTGGCCTCTCTACTAGGCAGTCTCACATTTCCTTCTGCCATCGGGACATCTCTTCTTGGATGTCCAGCTGACACCCCAAACTTACCATGTCTAATGCAGAATTCCACATTTTCTCATCCAAATCCTGTCCTCCCCTTATCTTTCCCATTACTGTAGGCAGCATGACCATCATCCCTGTGTCACAAGCCCTTACATTTGGCATTATGCTCAAATAATCATATTGACGGAGGGCTTACTGTGGGCAGACCACTGTGCCAAGTTCTTGAGAAAGTACAATATAACAGAGTTGGTAGACACCTTCCCTGCCTACTCTTACTCTAGAAGGGGCAGGGGGTAAATAAAGGGAGCAAAGCAGGATGACACGGGAATGGGAGGAAAAAGAAATGAGGGCTGAGTCAGGGAAAGCCTCTTGGAGGAGCCTACATTCTTCCTCACCAAGTGAGTGCTCAAGAAATGCTATGAGTACCACTATTGAGAGTCTTACTTCCAGTTCTCTCAAAAATAAATCAGTCCTACATCTGAATTTGTATTTAAATTGAACTTTAATTTCCTTCAGAAGAGAAGATAATAGAGAGGAAGAGTACTTGGGAGAAGTCTATAAAAGAAGACACGTTCCTTGCCTGTGAGGCGCTTTCAATTAATCAATAGTATTTACTGAGAGTGTACTATGTGTAGGAGCATTGTACAAAGAACCTAGGTGGACACAGTAGAGTTGGACGGTGGGGAGATGGGGGGAGAAATGCATATTAAACTCACATCAGATTCCTTGAACATTTCCATCAACACCGCTTCAACGTCATACTTAAATCTAGTGAGAACTGTGTAATATGGAAAACAAAAAAGATGATGCTATTCCAAAAGCAAAGTGAATAGATCATATTGTGCTCAGAGTGCTTTAGTTCACAGGGAAAAAGGGAATCAAGTTCTTAATTATTTTTTTTCCTCAAGGATTTGGTGATTTTGGCACCACAAACCAAATTCTGAGTTCTTGCCTGTCCCGCTGTCGATCCCCGGCCCATGTCCTCCCCCGGGGCCTGGAATGCCCTCCCTCTGCACATCCACCAAGCTGGCTCTCTTCCTCCATTCAAAGCCCTACTGAGAGCTCACCTCCTCCAGAAGGCCTTCCCAGACTGAACCCCCTCCTTCCTCTCCCCCTCCTCCCCTTCCCTATCCCCCCCGCCCTACCTCCTTCCCCTCCCCACAGCACCTGTATATATGCTTGTACATATTTATTATTCTATTTATTTTACTTGTACATATTTACTATTCTATTTATTTTATTTTGTTAATATGTTTTGTTGTCTGTCTCCCCCTTCTAGACTGTGAGCCCGCTGTTGGGATGGGACCGTCTCTATATGTTGCCAACTTGTACTTCCCAAGAGCTTAGTACAGTGCTCTACACACAGTAAGCCCTCAATAAATATGATTGAATGAATGAATCTATCTCAAGAACAAAAACTAGAGTCACAGATGAATCAACATGAAGAAAGCTTTGGGTCTTCAACAAGAAGAGGCAGTCTAGCTTTATTATTATTGAAAAATCTTTTAAAGATGGAAAGAATTTGGTGAGGAAAATGCCTTTTCTAGCATTTGGTGCCTAGTTCCTCTCTGGGTTTTTTTTAGAGGGCAGGGCAAGCAGGAGCACGGTATTTCCCTGAAGAGCTAGTGACTTTTTGGAGATGGGCCTTTTTCTAGCTAATTTCGGGTGCATTCAGCACTACCAAAACTCTCCTTCAGGAAACGTTGCTGGGCCTGACTAGCCCTCCAGCTGTTTCAATAATAATAATAATGTTGGTATTTGTTAAGTACTTACTATGTGCCAAGCACTGTTCTAAGCACTGGAGTAGATACAAGCTATTCAGGTTGTCCCACATAGGGCTCACTGTCTTCATCCACATTTTACAGATGAGGTAACTGAGGCACAGAGAAGTTAAGTGATTTGCCCAAGTTCACACAGCTGACAAGCGGTAGAGCAGGGATTAGAACCCATGACCTCTGATTCCCAAGCCCGGGCTTTTTCCACTAAGCCACGCTCCTTAGTCAAAAAGCAACAAAATTAACAAAGTTTTTTTAACACCGATTCTTTTTTCCTATCCCCCACATGGTCTCAAAAAAAATAGGGAGGAAAAACTCTTTTCTGAGCTTTATTTAAACCAGTTTTTCTCAGAGACAAAAAATTCCAGCATGATTTATCGTAATGTTTGTTGCTAAGGGTTCATGACAGCGGTGTAGACTGCCTAAACTATATCTAATTGGATTATAGCCATTCCTGGTGTCCCTATGTGATCTTCCTTCACTCTGCTGAAAGGTTTAGTTTATGGCAAGGTCATAAGATGCTGCTCCTGCCATGAGCCATGTTCTATAACTGGTCCTTGCCTCCAGGATCTGAAACTTTATTAAAACTTTATTGGAGATGGAGCAAATGTTTCTGAAAAATCAAAACTAGTATCCCAGAGGGGTTTGAAGCTGACAACAGGATCCAAAACTTTGTTAAACTCACCCTCTAGACTGTAAGCTCATTATGGGTATGGAATATGTCTATTTTATTGTTCAGTCAGTCAATCGTATTTATAACATATTCTCTGCACACAGTGAGCTTAGAGTCTGGAGGCAGAGAGAGAAATTAATCAATCAATCAATCGTATTTATTGAGCGCTTACTGTGTGCAGAGCACTGTACTAAGCGCTTTATAAGCAAATAAGTACATAAGTGCTGGGGGGTTGGGGGGATGAATAAAGGGAGCAAGACAGGGCAATGCAGAAGGAAGTTGGAAAAGAGGAAAGGAGAGTTTAGTCAGGAAAGGCCTCTTGGAGGAGATGTGCCTTTAATAAAGCTTTGAAGGCGGGGAGAGGAATTGTCTTTCAGATATGAAGAGGGAGGGTGTTCCAGGAAAGAGGCAGAACATGGGCGAGAGGTCAGCGGCAAGATAGAAGAGATCAAGGTACAATGAGTAGGTTGGCAAAGTGTGTGGGCTGGGTTGTGGTAGAAGGGGGCAAGATGATTGAGTGCTGATATTGTTATGTTATACTCTCCCAAGTGTTTAGAACAGTGCTCTGCACACAGAAAGTGCTCAATAAATAAGACTGATTGACTATTAAAAGTTTATTAGCGACAGAGATAAATTGTGCCCTTCCCTATCCCCAACTCCCTTGTCCCTGCTACAGGAAGTGTTTGGAGCCAATGCCGCTGAGTTGCAGCAGGAGTTTCATTAAGCTAGCTCTCTTCCTCCCTTCAAGGCCCTATTGAGAGCTCACCTCCTCCAGGAGGCCTTCCCAGACTGAGCCCCTTCCTTCCTCTCCCCCTCGTCCCCCTCTCCATCCCCCCATCTTGCCTCCTTCCCTTCCCCACAGCACCTGTATATATGTTTGTACATATTTATTACTCTATTTATTTATTTATTTATTTTACTTGTACATATCTGATCTATCTATTTTATTTTGTTGGTATGTTTGATTTTGTTCTCCGTCTCCCCCTTTTAGACTGCGAGCCCACTGTCGGGTAGGGACCGTCTCTACATGTTGCCAACTTGTACTTCCCAAGTGCTTAGTACAGTGCTCTGCACACAGTAAGCGCTCAATAAATACGATTGATTGATTGATTGATTGACTGATTAAAACCATTTCTAGACCTCCAGACAGGGACTTCTGAGCTCTGATCTCCCACCTGAGTGTGAGGGAAAGCTCACCTGATGCCTGGAAGCTGCTTCTCATGGTGATGGGCCGAAGCAGGGTTGGGGGGGGATCTCACCCCTACCTCTGGGCCATGCAATGGGGACACTCAGTGCTCCCCCAATTTCCAGCTCACACCCATCATTGGGCCTCAGCAGGGAGGGGTAGGGGCAGGTAGCTGCTCTTGGCCTGATTCAGTGCTCAGTGGAGTAAGTCAGTCAGTCAGTCCATCGTATTTGTTGAGCGCTTACTGTGTGTACAGAACTGTACTAAGCGCTTGGGAGAGGACAATACAACAATAAACGGATACGTCACCTGCCCAAAACAATCTTACAGTCAGGATTATAGTCAAGATACAGTCAAGTCCAGGATGAGAACCATTTTGAATGCTACCTGTGGTCTCTGGAGGGCCAGAGTGCCCTCAGGGTGGACTGGGAGATCTGTTTCAAGCAGCAGATCTCCAAGGTGGGGAGAAGTGACTGGGTGGGGATCCAATCTCTACTTTGGAGGCCTCCGACTCCCTGCAGACCCCAAAAAGGGGAATGGGCCTGTTCATTCATTCAATCGTATTTATTGAGCACTTACTGTGTGCAGAGCACTGTACTAAGCGCTTGGGAAGTACAAGTAGAGACAGTCCCTACCCAACAATGGGCTCACAGTCTAGAATGGGGAGACAGGCAACAAAACATGTAGACGGGTGTCAAAATCGTCAGAACATATAGAATTAAGCTATATGCACACCATTAACAAAATAAATAGAATAGAAAATATGTACAAGTAAAGTAAATAGAGTGATAAATCTGTACAAACATATATACAGGTGTTGTGGGGAGGGGAAGGAGGTAGGGTGGGGGGTATGGGGAGGAGAAGAGGAAAAAGGGGGCTCAGTTTGGGAAGGCATCCTGGAGGAGGTGATCTCTCAGTAGGGCTTTGAAGGGAGGAAGAGAGCTAGCTTGGCGGATGTGCAGAGGGAGGGCATTCCAGGCCAGGGGGAGGATGTGGGCTGGGGGTCAATGGCAGGACAGGCGAAGATGAGGCACAGTGAGGAAGTTAGCGGCAGAGGAGTGGAGGGTGCGGGCTGGGCTGGAGAAGGAGAGAAGGGAGGTGAGGTAGGAGGGGGCGAGGTGATGGAGAACCTCAAAGCTGAGAGTGAGGAGTTTTTGATTGATTCATACGTTGACAGGCAGCCACTGGAGATTTTGGAGGAGGGGAGGGACATGCCCAGCGCATTTCTGCACAAAGATGATCCGGGCAGCAGAGTGAAGTATAGACTGAAGTGTTGAGAGACAAGGAGGATGGAGTAAGCACTCAATAAATACGATTGATTGATTGATGGGAGATTAGAGAGAAGGCCGATGTAGTAATCCAGTCAGGATAAGATGAGAGATTGAACCAGCAAGGTAGCGGTTTGGATGGAGAGGAAAGGGCGGATCTTGGCGTGTTTTGGAGGTGAGACCGGCAGGTTTTGGTGACGGATTGGATGTGTGGGGTGAACGAGAGAGCGGAGTCGAGGATGACACCAAGGTTGCAAGCTTGTGAGACAGGGAGGGTGGTAGTGCCGTCTACAGTGGCGGGAAAGTCAGGGAGAGGGCAGGGTTTGGGAGGGAAGATATGGAGTTCAGTCTAGGACATACTGAGTTTTAGATGGCGGGCAGACATCCAGATGGAGATGTCCTGAAGGCAGGAGGAGATACGAGTCTGGAGGGAGGGAGAGAGAGCAGGGGCAGAGATGTAGATTTGGGTGTTAGTATGTTTGGTTTTGTTCTCTGTCTCCCCCTTTTAGACTGTGAGCCCACTGTTGGGTACAGACTGTCTCTATGTGTTGCCAATTTGTACTTCCCAAGCGCTTAGTACAGTGCTCTGCACATAGTAAGTGCTCAATAAATACGATTGATGATGATGATATAGAGATGATAGCTGAAGCAGTGGGAGCGAATGAGTTCACCAAGGGAGTGAGTGTAGATAGAAAATAGAAGAGGACCAAGAACTGACCCTTGAGGAACCCTTGAGATGTGAAGTCTACAGACCTAAACAATCAGTCACAAGTAAGTTTAAGGTAAAACTCTGCCCTACTAATACTTAACCACCCCCCAAAATCTGTTAGCCCAAGAGGTGCTTGTACTCCCAGGACTGGAGGTTCAACCCAAACTAAACAAAATTCAGTTTGGCGTACAATGCTGGCAATCCATGCACCCTGTCCACTTCTGTGACAACTCAATCTCACCACTCTGCTTTTCAGAAACGAATAGAACAGACACACTGATCATCTTCCTGCCTGACTCTGGACACTAAACTCCCAGAAGTCACCGCTGCCAGGCTATTCATTCATTTATTCAGTCGTATTTATTGTGCTCTTACGGTGTGCAGAGCACTGTAGTAAGCACTTGGAAAGTACAGTTCGGCAACAATTTGGCCAAGACAGGTCTCTTTCCCAGGGCCTGAGGGTGTGCAGGTTGACCCTAGAGACAGGACTGTGCGTGCAGCTATAAAATTAAGGGCCCTGGGTCTTCTCAGTCCCACAGAAAAGTCAGACAGAACCAGTTCACTGAACAGAGCCCCAGGCCCTGTTTCCAGTGGCAGCCTTGTCTTAACTATACTTCCCCAAAAGCTTAACCCCTTCACACCCACTCCACACACACACACACACACACACACAAATCCTTCCTTTTGTGGTGGCAACGTGATCCGCAGTTCAATCTCTCACTGGTGGGGCAAGTCTGGGGATTGACTTGACTGTGCCCACACTCCAAGGGGATGGTCCTCAAGGCCAGTTCTGAAAGGAATCCCTCCCCACCCCAGATTGTTTGCAGGCCCCAAGAAGTCTCCCCAAACTTTGGGACCCCAAGGCACCCCATTCCTCAGGGAGTTTTCTGTGCTGCACAGCTGACAGTCATGAAACAAGATATGACCCAAGTCCTCTCTGCCACCATAGGGAGCTTGAATGTATACATGCAAGGAGAGATGGGAGTTCATTGTGTTTATCCACTGTTAGAAAGGAAAATTAAATGGATGACGATAGCTGGTGGAAAAAAGGAAAGGGCATTCGTGGTTTATTTGAAAATAGATAATGGATCTTTAAGACATTGTTCTTTCTAAATATCATTAGGGGCCAAAATCACTCTCCTTACCAAAACTAGAAAATTCAACATACGTGATACTGCCCAGATTCATTGGGTTCGGTTACAAAAACGTGCTCATCAATGTGCACAGTGAAAGACTTGTAAAATATTTCAATGAAAGCAATGGAAATCTAAAGCATTTATTCTTAAAAAAAAAAGTGTACGTAGAGCTACATGATGAAGAAAATTTTAGTTTTTTAATCAGACCTCTTAAAGCCACTTAAAAGTTTCACTTAAAGCTAAAAATGGTAAGCGCTATGTTAAATTCAAGGTAGAAGTATCTTTGATAACTCAATGTGCATAGGTACAAAGCATGAAAGAGCTGAACAGTTGGAAAAATAGGTTTTTGTCACACCTTCCTACAAATATTTTGTAGGCTTCTTCCCCTCTGCTTTCAAACATGACCACGTCTCGCCCATCCTAAAAACCCTTCCTTGACCCCACAGCCCCCTCCAGTTATCACCCCATCTCCCTCTTACCCTTCCTTTCCAAACTCCTGGGGTGAGTCATCTACAATCGCTGCCTCTAATTCCTCTCTTTCAACTCTCTCCTGGACCCCCTCCAATCTGGCTTCCGTCCCCTCCACTCCACTGAAACTGCCCTCTCAAAGGTCACCAATCAATCAATCAATCAATCGTATTTATTGAGCGCTTACTGTGTGCAGAGCACTGTACTAAGCGCTTGGGAAGTACAAATTGACAACATATAGAGACAGTCCCTACCCAACAGTGGGCTCACAGTCTAGAAGGGGGAGACAGACAACAGAACAAAACATATAATCCACATATTATTTACTTATATTAAACTCTGTCTCCCCTTCTATCCTTCCTCCCTTCAAAGCCCTACTGAGAGCTCACCTCCTCCAGGAGCCTTCCCAGACTGAGCTCCCTTTTCCTCTGCTCCTCCTGCCCTCCCCATCACCCCGCTACCTTCCCCACTGAACTTGTGTATATATGTACATATTTATTATTCTATTTATTAATGATGTGCATGTAGCTATAATTCTATTTATTTATACTGATGCTATTGATGCCTGTTTACTTGTTTTAATGTCTGTCTCCCCCCTTCTAGACTGTGAGGCCCTTGTTGGGTAAGGATTGTCTCTTGTTGAATTGTACTTTCCAAGGACTTAGTATAGTGCTCTGCACACAGTAAGCACTCAGGTAAGATTGAATGAGTGAAATATTTTTGTTAACACGATTATAAGGTTTTCTACTGAAAAATGAAAAACAGATCTAGGCTATTCCCCGGCTACATTAGAAAAGGCACCTAAAATAAATTAAAAAAAAAAACCTTGTATAATGCCAGTTTGCCAGGAGGAATCAGAAACAAAAACACATCGGATTGTTATCTACTGATGATTCAAAATCTCTAGTGCAAAAGATGTGTCCATCTGCTGCGGTCCATTTGGTAAAAGAAACAAAGGATTAGGGGAACGGTGGAAATCCAATTCTGCAAACATTGGTTTGGTGATTGAAAAAAAAATATTGGATAATAGGACAAAATTTGGGTCATACATGCCTAGCCCGGGTCATATTATATTCTGTTATCCAAACTTTCAATCATCTGAATTATTATCAGACCTAATCAGTTCAGAGAAAGTGTCTACCAACTCTGTTATATTGTACTCTCCCAAGCACTTAGTACAGTGCTCTCTATTCAGTAAGCACTCAATAAACGTGATTGATTGATTGATGGGCTGATTTTTCACCCTCTCACTCCTTATGGGACCCTAAATCTTTCTTTTGCTACTGGTATTATTTGTCAGCATTTCTCCACGTCAGGGAAGTCAGAAAAAGGGCTTACTTGGGCAACCTACTGTCTTAAAATGATATTTAGTCTCCTGCAACTTCCCGACATCTCCTTTCTTTCTCTCGTTGCACACTCTCCCCAGCGTTCTGACTTTATTCGCTTCCTGGCCAAGATACGCATAACTGCCCTCCTCCTCCGTGTCTTTTATTTCGGTGGATTGATGTCACATCCATTGTTCTTACCATCTGTTGTAGTTTCTACATTTTCCAGTTGGGTCCTAACCCTCCAAAGTAAATAGGGTAAAGTTATCAGCTAAGGGAAAGGGAAATTGTTTATTTTCTACTTTTATACCATTTTCCTATCGTTTCTCCTGAACAACAGTCATTTTGAAGGGAGCAAAAAAATTCACCTTAATCCTTTATTTTATTTTAGTGGTAGGAAATAACTCCCCTCTCAGGGTCACACTTGGAGAGTTTCCAGTACTCTACCAGTCTCAACTACGGGAGAGAGAGTCAAGCAGAGCCCTGCCTTGTTCCATTCCTAGCTTGGCCAGTGGCTAGTGAGTGGAAGGCTACAAACTCACCTGTGCTGGGCAGCAGCGTTATTGGGAGAGAGTCGAGGACGGAGACTCTAGTTTTTTGTGTGGAATTAGGCAGTGGTAAACCACTTCCGTATTTTGACCAAGAAAACTCTCTGGATCCACTACCAGAACGACTGCAGATGGAGGTGGGGCGTTCTGGGAGAGACATATCCACGGCGTCGCTATGGGTCAGAGACGACTCGACAGCATAAAACAAGAAAATAACTAAACCATTAATCTCCACTGTGTAGTTGCTATTTAATTTCAGTATGTTGCTATGCATTGGTTAGACTTGCTTCAGAGAAAACAATCCACAGAACTCTAAATTCAACCAAATGGAACATTACCTGTATATATGTTTGTACATATTTATTACTCTATTTATTTTACTTGTACATATCTATTCTATTTATTTTATTTTGTTAGTATGTTTGGTTTTGTTCTCTGCCTCCCCCTTTTAGACTGTGAGCCCACTGTTGGGTAGGGACTGTCTCTATATGTTGCCAATTTGTACTTCCCAAGCGCTTAGTACAGTGCTCTGCACATAGTAAGCGCTCAATAAATACGATTGATGATGATGATGATGATCTACAGTATCTACAACAATGAACTCAGAATGCGGTATTTTCTGTTAGCCGCCAATGACACGTTACTGAGTTGGCTCAAATGGGCCACTGATCCTTCCTCTGAGCTCAGACGAGCTATGTGTGTGTACAGGGCTTTGCACACAGTAAGCGCTCAATAAATATGATTAAATTGAACTGAATTTCTGGTAGACAAAAGCAGAGTAGGCCCCAGACTGACCTGTACTTACGTAATAATAATAATAATAGTGGTATTTGTTAAGCGCTTACTATGTGCCAAGCACTGTTCTAAGCACTGGGATAGATACAAGGTTGTGTCACAAGTTGTCCCACGTGGGACTCACAGTCTTAATCCCCATTTTACAGATGGGGGCAACTGAGGCAGAGAGAAGTTATGTGACTTGCCCAAAGTCACACAGCTGACAAGCGGTGGAGTCGGGATTAGAACCCACGACCTCTGACTTCCAATGCTGGGCTCTTTCCACTAAGCCACGCTGCTTCTCCTGGGATGCTTAGTCTATCCTGGGAGCTCTTCCCAGCAATTGGGGCACTTGGGGAGTGAAGGGAAGAGGGTTGAGGACTCTTTTCCAAGATTTTCCCCAGGTGATGGGTCATTACATGTGGAAAATCCTGAGAATTCACTTCGAATTTAGAAACAAAGCCCAGGACACCGGAGACTCCTCTGCCTGTCGCCCTCCTGAGATTTCACGATTGCCTGGGCTTCAGTTGTTCGGGGCTCTCTCCGGAGTTGAGGCCCATCACCCTAAAATAATAATAATGGGATTTGTTAAGTGCTTCCTATGTCCCAGGCACCGTGCTAAGCGCTGGGGATGATACAAGCAAATAGAGGTGGACACAGTCCTATGTGAGGCTCCCAGTCTCGATCCCATTTTACAGATGAGGGAACTGAGGCATAGAGAAATGACTTACCCAAGGTCACCCGGCTGACAACGGGCGGAGCCGGGATTAGAACCCATCGGGCTCTTTCCACTACCCGATGTTGCTTCTGAAATGGCAACGGCACCTTCCTGAAGTTCCCCATTCCCTCACTCCCCTCTCTCCCTCATTGACCTTGTATCTGTGAGCCCACTGTCAGGTAGGGACTGTCTCTATATGTTGCCAACTTGTACTTCCCAAGCGCTTAGTACAGTGCTCTGCACACAGTAAGCGCTCAATAAATACGATTGATGATGATGATGATCTGTGGTAGCGGCAACTCACACAAATAATCTCTAAAAACAGCCCCAACTTGCCCCGTTGTTTACCCGATTCTGAGGTGAATTGAAACAGAGGATTAACTCTGTGGGGTTTAATACATACTGTCCCAAATAGAAAACCAGAGATAATGATTATAATAATAATAATGGTATTTGTTAAGCGAGAGAAGCAGCGTGGCTCAGTGGAAAGAGCCCGGGCTTTGGAGTCGGAGGTCACGGGTTCAAACCCCGGCTCCGCCAACTGTCACCTGTGTGACTCTGGGCAAGTCACTTCACTTCTCTGCAGCGTGGCTCAGTGGAAAAGAGCCCGGGCTTTGGAGTCAGAGGTCATGGGTTCAAATCCCAGCTCTGCCAATTGTCAGCTGTGTGACTTTGGGCAAGTCACTTAACTTCTCTGGGCCTCAGTTACCTCATCTGTAAAATGGGGATGAAGACTGTGAGCCCCCCGTGGGACAACCTGATCACCTTGTAACCTCCCCAGCGCTTTGAACAGTGCGTTGCAATAGTAAGCGCTTAATAAATGCCATTATTATTATTATTATTATTCTCTGGGCCTCAGTTCCCTCATCTGTAAAATGGGGATGAAGACTGTGAGCCCCCCATGGGACAACCTGATCACCTTGTAACCTCCCCAGTGCTTAGAACAGTGCTTTGCAATAGTAAGCACTTCATAAATGCCATTATTATTATTATTATTATTATTCTCTGGGCCTCAGTTCCCTCAACTGTAAAATGGGGATTAAGACTGTGAGCTCCCCGTGAGACAACCTGATCACCTTGTAACCTCCCCAGTGCTTAGAACAGTGCTTGGCATATAGTAAGCACTTAATAAATGCCATTATAAAAAAAAAAGCTCTTAGTATGTGCCAAGCACAGTTCTAAGCACTAGAGTGGATACAATAATAAAATGATGGTATTTGTTAAGTGCTTACTCTGTGCAAAGCACTGTTCTAAGCACTGGACTGTTCTAAGGTTGTCCCACATGGGGCTCACAGTCTTCATCCCCATTTTACAGATGAGGTAACTGAGGCACAGAGAAGTTAAGTGGCTTGCCCAAGGTCACACAGCAGAAAAGAGGCAGAGCCGGGATTAGAACCCACATCCTTTGGCTCCCAAGCCCATGCTCTTTCTACTAAGCCATGCTGATAATAATGGCAGTACACATATAGAGAGGGAGGGAGGAAGAAAAGAGGCAGAGAATGAGGGGAAGCAGCATGGCATAATGGATAGACCACAGGCCTGGGAGGAAGAAGGTCATGGGTTCAAGTTCAATCCTATTTATTGAGTGCTTATTAATAATAATAATAATAATAATGGTATTTGTTAAGCGCTTACTAGGTGCAAAGCACTGTTCTAAGCGCTTATTGTGTGCAGAGCACTGTACTAAGTGCTTCTGGCTCCACCCCTTGTCTGCTGTGTGGCCTTGGGCAAGTCGTTTCACTTCTCAGTTCCCTCATCTCTAAAATGGGGATTGAGACAGGGACTGAGTCCAACCCGATTTGTTTGTATCCACCTCAGTGCATAGTAGAGTGTCTGGCACATAGTAAGCACTTAACAAATACCAAAATTCTTATTATTATTAATGAGAAATAGAAAGAGTCAGACAGAGAGAGAGGAGAGAGATACACAAAGGCAGACGTGACGGGGGTGAGGGGTGAATTCTACATAGCAATTTTAAATTGTAAGTGTATTTCACTTGACATTTTCCTATGGGATTCGAGCCACACTTGTTGCTAACTGCTCAACCAAGATCTTATCCAATAATTTCTAGATGCCACGTTATTTCCTATGTAGCAGATAATGGACAGGTATAGTGCACTTCTGATTTAGAATAGCATTACCGATTTTATTGCATAGTGCTGTGATTTTAGATTTTCTGGCATCACTGAAGTGTAAAACTGGGCTGTCATTTTTCCTCTCCTCATCAATGCAATGGCAATAATAGAGCACTGGCATTTTGTCAAGATCATTTTAGTGATAATGATTTAACGGTGGTGGTTTCTGCACCTGAAAGCTTTTCTCAATGAATACAGATCTTAGCATCTATATATAGCAATAATGTAGCTTCAGGGCTGTGGTTTATAACTCATGAATAAAAGTTACGTAACAGAGTGCCCCACGGAAACCCTATATACAACCAGAAATTCATACTGGGAAACCCAGAGCTTAAAGCTGTGATAGAATTCTGCTACCCAGGCAGACAAGGAAAGAGAATATAGAATCAAGAAGACCCACACATCCTAAACGCTGGGGTATATATATATATAGGTAGATAGATAGATAGATAGATAGATATAGATAGATAGATAGATATAGATATAGATGCTAAGATATAAAAATCCATCTCCCATCCCTAGAGTCAAGAAAATAGATGTATCTAAACACTGACAGTGCCTATTTAAAAGCACACTTAATTGTGGCCCTCATAATTATTTTATATGCCTATATGTAATCTTTTTTAATGGTATTTGTAAGTGCTCACTATATGTCAGAGAAGCAGCGTGGCTCAGTGGAAAAGAGCACGGGCTTTGGAGTCAGAGGTCATGGGTTCAAATCCTGGCTCTGCCACTTGTCAGCTGTGTGATTTTGGGCAAGTCACTTCACTTCTCAGGGCCTCAGTTACCTCATCTGTAAAATGGGGATTAAGATTGTGAGCCCCTGTGGGACAACCTGATCAACTTGGAACCTCCCCAGCGCTTAGAACAGTGCTTTGCACATAGTAAGTGCTTAATAAATGCCATTATTAGTATTATTATTATCCTTTGAGAGACTGCCTAAGAGAGTATGGTGGAAGCATAGTTTCAGGCTTCAGGCCAAAGTAAAAGTGTAAGAAAAATAATAATAATAATGGTTCTTGTTAGGCACTTACTATGTGCCAAGCACCGTTCTAAACGCTGGGGTATATATATATATATATATATTTATGTAGATATAGATATATAGATGATAAGATATAAAAATCCATCTCCCATCCCTAGAGTCAAGAAAATAGATGTATCTAAACACTGAGAGTGCCTATTTAAAAGCACATTTAATTGTGGCCCTCATAATTACTTTATATGCCTATATGTAATCTTTTTTAATGGTATTGGTAAGTGCTCACTATATGTCAGGCACTGTTCTCGGACCCAGCTCCCGCCCCATGTGGGGTTCACGGTTTAAATCAAAGGGAGGAGGATTTAATCATTCATTCATTCAATCGTATTTATTGAGCACTTACTGTGTGCAGAGCACTGTACTAAGCGCTTGGGAAGTACAAGTTGGCAACATATAGAGACGGTCCCTACCCAACAGCGGGCTCACAGTCTAGAAGGGGGAGACAGACAACAAAACAAAACATATTAACAAAATAATATAGAATATTTACAAATAAAATAAATAATCCCTATTGTACCGATGAGGTAACAGGTACAGAGAAGTTCAGCGACTTGCCCAAGGTCACCGAGCAGACAAATGCTGAAGCCAGGATTAGAGTATTTGAGAAAACTGTAGTATAAATTCCACAAGGGCAAGAATGTGTCTTTTGTGGTCACCAAAGTTCCTTGCTCACCAAAAAGCACTTTCAAACAGGACACCTGACACTTTTCTTGGTGGCATCCAAATCTGAAAAGTATTTTGTGCTGGCCTTTACTTTAGATGTCCTCAACTGTGGAGGGATGGTATGAAAAAAAATAAACAAAAGTTAATCTGTTGCTTACTTTTTTAAGTGACTTGAGACATTATACACGTGTAGATATTGTTCTTTGTGTGGCCCCTTTTCTAGCTAAGCTCCTTGTGGGCAGGGAATGCTCTTTGTGTCCACCAACTCGGCATATGGTACTCTCCCAAGAGCTTAGTACAGTGCTCCGCACACAGTAAATGCTCAATCAATCAATCGTATTTATTGAGCGCTTACTGTGTGCAGAGCACTTTATTAAGCGCTTGGGAAGTACAAGTTGGCAACATATAGAGACAGTCCTTACCCAACAATTGATAGACTGCAGCGTGGCTTACTGGAAAGAGATCGGGCTTGGGAGTCAGAGGTCGTGGGTTCTAAACCCGGCTCCGCCACTTGTCAGCTGTGTGACTTTGGGCAAGTCACTTCACTTCTGTGCCTCAGTTATCTCATCTGTAAAATGGGGATTAAGACTGTGAACCCCACCTGGGACAACCTGATAACCTTGCATCACCCCCAGTGCTTAGAAAAGTGCTCGGCACATAATAGGCGTATAACAGATACCATTATTATTATTATTATCTGTGGCAATAGTTTATTTTTCAAATTTCCTTTTTCTTAACAACGAGTTTCTTGCGGTTCAGAAATGGCAACTGGTTCCTCTGGACTGTAAGCTCGTTGTTGGCAGGGCATATGTCTGTTTATTGTGCTAGTGTACTCTCCCAAGTGCTCAGTGCAGTGTTCTGCACACAGTAAGCGCTCAAGACATACGATTGATTGATTGATTGATTGAATGAATGAAAGATTCAGCGTGATCGGTTTTCATCTCCATCCCTGTTTGGGGGGTTTGAGCCCCGGGCTGAGTCCCGGGGGGCAGGGGGAGAGGAGCGGGAAGCCCGGAGTTGTCCTACCGTGGAGTCAGGGGTAAAATTCATTCATTCATTCACTCACTCAGTAGTATTTATTGAGTGCTTACTGTGTGCAGAGCACTGTACTAAGCGCCTGGAAAGTCCAATTCGGCAACAGCTAGAGATGGTCCCTCCCCAACAACGGGCTCCCAAGTGAGGCCGGGTTCCCCAAGGGGGCAGGAAGGACTTGCTCCCTTACCATGCCCCCGTCTTGTTCATTCACTTGCATTTATTGAGCGCTTAGTGTGTGCGGAGCACTGTAGTAAGCGCTTGGGAGAGTAGAGTACGATGATGGCCGGGCCGCCCTGCCCATCGGCAGAGAGAGGGGAGAGAGAGGGGAGAGGGGAGAGGGGGGAGAGGGGAGAGGGGAGAGAGGGGAGAGAGGGGAGAGAGGGGAGAGAGGGGAGAGAGAGGTGAGAGAGGGGAGAGGAGGGGAGGGAGAGGAGAGGGGAGAGGAGGGGAGAGAGAGGAGGGGGGAGGGGAGGGGACAGAGAGGGGAGGGGAGAAGGGGGATAGGGAAGGGGAGGGGAGAGAGGAGAGGGGAGAGAGGAGAGGGGAGAGGAGGGGAAAGGGAAGGGGAGAGAGAAGAGAGGGGAGGGGGGAGAGGAGAGAGGGGAAAGGGGAGGGGAGAGAGGGGAAAGGGAAGGGGAGAGAGAAGAGGGGGAGGGGGAGGGGAGAGAGGGGAAAGGGAAGGGGAGAGAGAAGAGAGGGGAGGGGAGAGAGGGGAGAGGAGAGAGGGGAGAGAGAGAGGCGAGGGCAGAGGGGGGGAGGGGGAGGCAAGAGAGAGGGGAGAGGAGAGAGGAGGGGAGAGACAGGAGGGGAGAGAGGAGAGAGAGAGGCGAGGGCAGAGGGGGGAGAGAGAGAGGAGAGGGGAGAGAGAGAGGGGGAGAGGGGAGAAGGGAGAGAAGAGAGGAGAGGAGAGAGGGGAGAAGAGAGGAGAGGAGAGGGGGGAGAGCCAGAGAGAGCCAGAGAGAGGAGCTGGACGGGCGCACCTGTTTGGCAGGTTAAGCGCTTACTATGTGCCCAGCACTGTTCTAAGCGCTGGGGGGGATACAAGGTAAAGAGGCTGTCCCACGTGGGGCTCACAGTTTCCATCCCCATTTTACAGATGAGGTCACTGAGGCCCGGAGAAGTGAAGTGACTTATTGTAGGGGTTCCTCAACGGTCAGTTCTCGGTCCCCTTCTGTTCTCGATCTACACTCCCTCCCTTGGTGACCTCATTCGCTCCCACGGCCTCAACTGTCATCTCTCCGCTGATGACACCCAGATCTCCATCTCTGCCCCTGCTCTCTCTCCCCTCCCTCCGGGCTCGCATCTCCTCCTGCCTTCAGGGCATCTCCATCTGGATGTCTGCCCGCCATCTCAAACTCAATATGTCCAAGACTGAACTCCTTATCTTCCCTCAAACCCTGCCCTCTCCCTGACTCTCCCGTCACTGTAGACGGCACTACCGTCCTTCCTGTCTCACAAGGCCACAACCTTGGTGTCATCCTCGACTCCGCTCTCTCGTTCACCCCTCACATCCAATCCGTCACCGAAACCTGCCGGTCTCACCACCGCGACATCGCCAAGATCCACCCTTTCCTCTCCATCCAAACCGCTACCTTGCTGGTTCAATCTCTCATCCTGTCTCGACTGGATTGCTGCATCAGCCTCCTCTCTGATCTCCCATCCTCCGTCTGGGAGGCCTTCCCAGACTGAGCCCCCTCCTTCCTCTCCCCCTCCTCCCCATCCTCCCCGTCCTACCTCCTTCCCCTCCCCACAGCACCTGTATATATGTTCGTACAGATTTATTACTCTATTTTACTTGTACATATTTACTATTCTATTAATTTTGTTAATGATGTTCACCTAGCTTTATTTCTATTTATCCTGATGACTCGACACCTGTCCACATGTTCTGTTTTGTTGTCTGTCTCCCCCTTCTAGACTGTGAGCCCGTTGTTGGGTAGGGACCGTCTCTATATGTTGCCAACTTGTAATAGCAATAACAATAATAATAATAATAATGATGATGATGATGGCATTTGTTAAGCACTTACTAAGTGCAAGGCACTGTTCTAAGCGCTAGGGAGGATACAAGGTGATCAGGTTGTCCCACGAGGGGCTCACACTCCTCATCCCCATTTTACAGATGAGGGAACTGAGGCTCAGAGAAGTTGTGACTTGCCCAAGGTCACACAGCAGACGTGTGGTGGCGCGGGAATTCGAACCCGTGACTTCTGACTCCAAAGCCCGGGCTCGTACTTCCCAAGCGCTTAGTCCAGTGCTCTGCACACAGTAAGCGCTCAATAAATACGATTGAGTGAATGAATGAATGAAAGTGACTTGCCCAAAGTCACCCAGCTGACAAGTGGCAGAGTCGGGATTAGAATCCATGACCTCTGACTTCTAAACCCGGGTCTTGCCACTGAGCCACACATCCCAGGGAGATGCTGTCACACTCTCTCTCTCTCTCTCTCTCTCTCTCACACACACACACACACACACACACACACACACGCATACACACTCTCTCACACACACACACACATTCTCCCTCTCTCACGTATTAATAACAATAATGTCTCCCCCTTCTAGACTGTGAGCCCACTGTTGGGTAGGGACTGTCTCTATATGTTGCCAACTTGTACTTCCCAAGCGCTTAGTACAGTGCTCTGCACACAGTAAGCGCTCAATAAATACGATTGAATGAATGAATATGTTTGTACGTATTTATCTTATTTGTACATATTTATTCTATTTATTCTATTTTGTTAATATGTTTTGTTTTGTTGTCTGTCTCCCCCTTCTAGACTGTGAGCCCGCTGTTGGGTAGGGACCGTCTCTCTATGTTGCCAACTTGGACTTCCCAAGCGCTTAGTACGGTGCTCTGCACACAGTCAGCGCTCAATAAATACGATTGAATGAATGAATGGCATCTGTTAAGCGCTTACTATGTGCAAAGCACTGTTTTAAGCGCTGGGGAGGTAACAAGGTGATCAGGTTGTCCCCACGGGGGGCTCACAGCCTTCATCCTCATTTTACAGATAGGGAACTGAGGCCCAGAGAAGTGAAGTGACTTGCCCAAAGTCACTCAGCTGATAAGTGGAGGAGCGGGATTTGAACCCAGGACCTCTGACGCCAAAGCCCGGGCTTTTTCCACTGGGCCACGCTGCTTCTAAGGGCAACGCTCTCTCTCTCTCCCTTTAGCACACACAATATTCCTCCCCGTGATTCCTTCCCTGGGATTTTCCCGCCCCTTCCCCCCACCGTGATTCCTTTCCTGGGATTTCCCCCCCTTTTCCCCTCGTGATTCCTCCCGTCATCCCTTCCTGGGATTCTGCCCGGTGATCGATCGATCGATATCTCACACACACACACACACACACACACACACACACACACGTGTGATGCCGTCTACTTATTCTGATGATTTGACACCTGTCCACATGTTTTGTTCTGTTTTGTTGTTCGTCTCCCCCTTCTAGACTGTGAGCCCGCTGTTGGGTAGGGACCGTCTCTCTATGTTGCCAACTTGGACTTCCCAAGCGCTTAGTACAGTGCTCTGCACACCGTCAGCGCTCAATAAATACGACTGAATGAATGACTGATTGACTGAATGAATGAATTGTACTTTCCAAGCGCTTAGTCCAGTGCTCTGCACGCATTTGGCGCTCAATAAATACGATTGAATTAATAACTGACTGAACTGTACTTCCCAAGCGCTTAGTACAGTGCTCTGCAGTCAGCGCTCAATAAATACGATTGAATGACTGACTGAATGAATGAATTGTACTTCCCAAGCGCTTAGTCCAGTGCTCGGCACACAGTCAGCGCTCAATAAAGACGATTGAATGAATGAATGAATGAATTGTACTTCCCAAGCGCTTAGTCCAGCTCTGCACACAGTAGGCGTTCAATAAATACGATTGAATGACTGACTGAATGAATAAATTGTACTTCCCAAGCACTTAGTCCAGTGCTCTGCACGCAGTAGCGCTCAATAAATACTATTGAATGAAAGACTGTGAGCCCATCTTCTAGCCTGTGAGCCTGTTATTGGGTAGGGACCGTCTCTATATGTTGCCAACTTGTACTTCCCAAGCGCTTATTACAGTGCTCTGCATGCAGTAAGCGCTCAATAAAAATGAATGAATGACTGAATGAATTGTACTTCCCAAGCGCTTAGTCCAGTGCTCTGCACACAGTCAGCGCTCAATACGACTGAATGACTGACTGACTTGTACTTCCCAATTGCTTAGTCCAGTGTTCCGCACACAGTGCTCAGTAAATATGAATGAATGAACGAATAATAATAGAAATAATAATGGCATTTGTTAAGTGCTTACTATGTGCAAAGCACTGTTCTAAGCACTGGGGAGGATACAAGGTGATCCGGTTGTCCCACGTGGGGCTCACAGTCTTCATCCCCATTTTACAGATGAAGGAACTGAGTACGTATTTATTACTCTATTTTACTTGTACATATTTATTCTATTTATTTTATTTTGTTAATATGTTTTGTTTTGTTGTCTGTCTCCCCCTTCTAGACTGTGAGCCCGCTGTTGGGTAGGGACTGTCTCTATATGTTGTCAACTTGTACTTCCCAAGCGCTTAGTGATAATAATAATAATAATAATAATAATGGCATTTGTTAAGCGCTTACTATGTGCAAAGCACTGTTCTAAGCGCTGGGGGGATACAATGTGATCAAGTTGTTCCACGTGGGGCTCACAGTCTTAATCCCCATTTTTACAGATGAGGGAACTGAGGCTCAGAGAAGTTAACTGACTTGTCCAAAGTCACCCAGCTGACAAGTGGTGGAGCCCGGATTTGAACCCATGACCTCTGACTCCCAAGCCCGGGCTCTTTCCATTGAGCCACGCTGCTTCTCAATGAATAATAATAATAACGATAGCATTTATTAAGCGCTTATTACTTGCAAAGCACTGTTCTAACAAGGTGATCAGGTTGTCCCACGGGGGGCTCACAGTCTTCATCCCCATTTTACAGATGAGGTAACTGAGGCACAGAGAAATTAAATGACTTACCCAAAGTCACCCAGCTGATAGGTGGTGGAGCCGGGATTTGAACCCATGACCTCTGACTCCGAAGCCCGGGCTCTTTCCACTGAGCCACGCTGCTTCCCTATTGTTCATCCCAAGCGCTTAGTCCAGTGCTCTGCGGTCAGCGCTCAAAAAATAGGATTGAATGACCGACTGAACTGTACCCCCCAAGCGCTTAGTCCAGTGCTCTGCAGTCAGCGCTCAATAAAGACGACTGAATGAATGACTGAACTGCACTTCCCAAGCGCTTAGTCCAGTGCTCTGCAGTCAGCGCTCAATAAAGACGATTGAATGAATGACTGACAATGACTTGCCCATCCCAAGCGCTTAGTCCAGTGCTCTGCGGTCAGCGCTCAATACGATTGACTGACTGACTGAATTGCACTTCCCAAGCGCTTAGTCCAGTGCTCTGCACAGTCAGCACTCAATAAAGACAATTGAATGACTGAATCGTACTTCCCAAGCGCTTCGTCCAGTGCTCTGCAGTCAGCGCTCAATAAATACGATCGAATGACTGACAATGAATCGTCCTTCCCAAGCGCTTAGTCCAGTGCTCTGCACGCAGTCGGCGATCAGTAAATACGATTGAATGAATGACTGACTAAATGAATTGTCCATCCCAAGCGCTTAGTCCAGTGCTCTGCAGAGTCAGCGCTCAATCAAGTCGATTGAATGACTGACTGAATGAATGAATTGTACTTCCCAAGCGCTTAGTCCAGGGCTCTGCACGCAGTCGGCGGTCAATAAATACGATTGAATGAATGACTGACTAAATGACTCGTTCTCGCCTGTCCCGCCATCGACCCCCGGCCCACGTCCTCCCCCGGGCCTGGAATGCCCTCCTCCCTCTACCCATCCGCCAAGCTAGCTGTCTTCCTCCCTTCAAGGCCCTGCTGAGAGCTCACCTCCTCCAGGAGGCCTTCCCACACTGAGCCCCTTCCTTCCTCTCCCCCTCGTCCCCCATCTTACCTCCTTCCCTTCCCCACAGCACCTGTATATATGTATAGATGTTTGCACATATTTATCACTCTATTTATTTATTTACTTATTTTACTTGTACCTATCCATTCTATTTATTTTATTTGGTCAGTATGTTTGGTTTTGTTCTCTGTCTCCCCCCCCTTTTAGACTGTGAGCCCACTGTTGGGTAGGGACTGTCTCTATATGTTGCCAATCTGTACTTCCCAAGCGCTTAGTCCAGTGCTCTGCACATAGTAAGCGCTCAATAAATACGATTGATGATGATGATGATGATGATGATGAAAAGAGCCCGGGCTTTGGAGTCAGAGGCCACGGGTTCAAATCCCGCCTCTGCCAATCGTCAGCTGGGTGACTTTGGGCAAGTCACTTCACTTCTGTTAAGGCTGTTGGCCCTATTATAACCTATTATTATTAGAGAAGCAGCGTGGCTCAGTGGAAAGAGCCCGGGCTTTGGAGTCAGAGGTCACGGGTTCAAATCCCGGCTCTGCCAATCGTCAGCTGGGTGACTTTGGGCAAGTCGCTTCTCTGGGCCTCAGCTCCCTCATTTGCAGGCGCTCAGTACAGTGCTCTGCACGTAGCAAGCGCTCAATAAATACGACCGATGAAATGCATAAACAGAGTAATGGTTATTCTATTTATCCCACCGCAGGGCGGTGGGGACACACACACACACACAGACGAGCCTTGGGCGGGGGGAGGAGGAGGAGGAGGAGGGAGAGGGAGGAGGGCGGTGGGTTTTCCGATGCCCACCCGCCAAGCTAGCTGTCTTCCTCCCTTCAAGGCCCTGCTGAGAGCTCACCTCCTCCAGGAGGCCTTCCCACACTGAGCCCCTTCCTTCCTCTCCCTCTCGTCCCCCATCTTACCTCCTTCCCTTCCCCACAGCACCTGTATATATGTATATATGTTTGCACGTATTTATCACTCTATTTATTTATTTATTTTACTTGTACCTATCCATTCTATTTATTTTATTTGGTTAGTATGTTTGGTTTCGTTCTCTGTCTCTCCCCCTTTTAGACTGTGAGCCCGCTGTTGGGTAGGGACCGTCTCTATATGTTGCCGACTTGTACTTCCCAAGCGCTTAGTACAGTGCTCTGCACACAGTAAGCGCTCAATAAACACGATTGATTGATTGATTGATTGATATGTATATATGTTTGTACACATTTATTACTCTATCTATTTAACTTGTACCTATCTATTCTATTTATTTTATTCTGTTAGTACGTGTGGTTTTGTTCTCTGTCTCCCTCTTCTAGACTGTGAGCCCACTGTTGGGTAGGGACCGTCTCTCTATGTTGCCGACTTGTACTTCCCAAGCGCTTAGTACAGTGCACTATTTATCACTCTATTTATTTATCTTACTTGTACATATCTATTCTATTCATTTGGTCAGTATGTTTGGTTTTGTTCTCCGTCTCCCCCCCTTTCAGACTGTGAGCCCACTGTTGGGTAGGGACTGTCTCTATTCCCCAGCGCTTAGTACAGCGCTCTGCGCATAGTGAGCGCTCAGTAAATACGACTGGCGATGACAAAAGGGGGAGACGGAGGACAAAACCACACTGACACAATAAAATAAATAGAATAGCTCGGGGCACGTAGCAAGCGCTCGATAAATACGACCGATGAAATGCATAAGTAGAGTGATGGTTATTCTATTTATCCCACCGCAGCGCGGTGGACACACACACACACACACACACACACACACACACACACACGAGCCGTGGGCGCGCGGCTTGGGCGGGAGGAGGAGGAGGAGGAGGGAGAGGGAGGAGGGCGGTGGGTTTTCCGATGCCCACCCGCCAAGCTAGCTCTCTTCCTCCCTTCAAGGCCCTGCTGAGAGCTCACCTCCTCCAGGAGGCCTTCCCAGACTGAGCCCCTTCCTTCCTCTCCCCCTCGTCCCCCATCTTACCTCCTTCCCTTCCCCACAGCACCTGTATATATGTATAGATGTTTGCACATATTTATCACTCTATTTATTTATTTACTTATTTTACTTGTACCTATCCATTCTATTTATTTCATTTGGTCAGTATGTTTGGTTTTGTTCTCTGTCTCCCCCCCTTTTAGACTGTGAGCCCGCTGTTGGGTAGGGACCGTCTCTATATGTTGCCAACTTGCACTTCCCAAGCGTTTAGTCCAGTGCTCTGCACACAGTAAGCGCCCAATAAATACGATTGATGATGATGATGATGATGATGATGAAAAGAGCCCGGGCTTTGGAGTCGGAGGCCACGGGTTCAAATCCCGGCCCTGCCAATCGTCAGCTGGGTGACTTTGGGCAAGTCGCTTCTCTGGGCCTCAGCTCCCTCATTTTCAGGCGCTCAGTACAGTGCTCTGCAAGCCCTCAATAAATACGACCGATGAAAGGCATGAATAGAGTAATATTTATTCTATTTATCCCACCGCAGGGCGGTGGGGTCACACACACACAGCTGGGGGATGAGGAAGAGGAGGAGGGAGAGGGATGAGGGCGGTGGGTTTTCCTCTGAGGGGCGGAGGAGGGGAGGGGAGGGGCCCGTTGGGCGCCTTATTTGCGCGGTGTCCGCGGGCTGAGCGCTCACAGCCCCTCAGCCCCCCGATGGCGGCCCGCCCTACGCTCCCCCTCTTCCTCCTCCTCCTCCCCCTCCTCCTCCTCCCCCTCCTCCTCCTCCTCCCGCCGCCCGCGCTCGGCGCCTTCGCCTTCCCGCCCGGCCCAGGGCCGCGGGAGCGCGCGGCGGGCTGGCGGGAGCGCGCGGCGGGCTGGCGGGAGCGCGCGGCGGGGGGCGGGCGCGGGCGGGAGGCGGCCCGCGCCGCCCTGCACTACCTCAACTCCCAAGCCCGCTCCCCCGCCGCCCTGCGGGCCCTCCGGGAACTGCAGAGAGCCGCGCTGTGGGTGAGTGCGCCTGCGCCGCCGCCCGGAGGGCGCGCGCGCGGGCGCGAGGGACGGACTGCGCAGGCGCGTCGGGGGGGGGGACAATCTGCCCCTTTCATTCATTCATTCATTCATTCATTCATTCATTCATTCATTCATTCCCGGTCGTATTTCTTCATGATAATAATGACGATGGCATCTGCTAATGATGATAATAATGACGAGCGCTGGTCGTATTTCTTAATGATAAGAATAATGATGGCATTTGTTAATGATAATAATAATGGTGATGGTGGTATTTGTTAAGCGCTTACTGTGTGCCAAGCACTGTTCTAAGCGCTGATGATAATAATAATGATGGCATTTGCTAATGATAATAATAATGACGATGGTATTTGTTAAGCGCTTACTACGCGCAAAGCACTGTTCCAAGCGCTGGTCGTATTTCTTAATGATAAGAATAATGATGGCATTTTTTAATGATAATAATGATGATGGTGGTATTTGTTAAGCGCTTACTGTGTGCCAAGCACTGTTCTAAGCGCTGGGGAGGTTGCAGGTTGATCAGGTAGGCGCGGGGGGGGGGGGGGAAGTGGCCCTTCATTCATTCATTCATTGCCAGTCGTATTTCTTAGTGATAATAATAATGATGGCATTTGCTAATAATAATAATAATAATAATGATGATGGTGGCCCTTCATTCATTAATTCATTACCAGTCGTATTTCTTAATGATAATAATGATGATGGCATTTGCTAATGATAATAATAATGATAATGATGGTATTTGTTAAGCGCTTACTATGTGCCAAGCACTGTTCTAAGCGCTGGGGAGGTTACAGGTTGATCAGGTAGGCGCGGGGGGGGGGGGGGGGGAAGCTGGCCCTTCGTTCATTCATTCATTACCAGTCGTATTTCTTTCATTCATTCATTCATTCCCGGTCGTATTTCTTCATAATAATAATGACGGTGGCATCTGCTAATGATAATAATAATGACGATGGTATTTGTTAAGCGCTTACTACGTGCAAAGCACTGTTCCAAGCGCTAGTCGTATTTCTTAATGATAAGAATAATGATGGCATTTGTTAATGATAATAATAATGATGATGGTATTTGTTAAGCGCTTACTGTGTGCAAAGCACTGTTCTAAGCGCTGGGGAGGTTGCAGGTTGATCAGGTAGGCGCGGGGGGGGGGGGAGCTGGCCCTTCATTCATTCATTCATTGCCAGTCGTATTTCTTAGTGATAATAATAATGATGGCATTTGCTAATAATAATAATAATAATGATGATGGTGGCCCTTCATTCATTAATTCATTACCAGTCGTATTTCTTAATGATAATAATGATGATGGCATTTGCTAATGATAATAATAATGATAATGATGGTGTTTGTTAAGCGCTTACTATGTGCCAAGCACTGTTCTAAGCGCTGGGGAGGTTACAGGTTGATCAGGTAGGCGCGGGGGGGGGGGGGGGGAAGCTGGCCCTTCGTTCATTCATTCATTACCAGTCGTATTTCTTTCATTCATTCATTCATTCATTCCCGGTCGTATTTCTTCATGATAATAATGACGGTGGCATCTGCTAATGATAATAATAATGACGATGGTATTTGTTAAGCGCTTACTACGCGCAAAGCACTGTTCCAAGCGCTGGTCGTATTTCTTAATGATAAGAATAATGATGGCATTTGTTAATGATAATAATAATGATGATGGTGGTATTTGTTAAGCGCTTACTGTGTGCCAAGCACTGTTCTAAGCGCTAGTCGTATTTCTTAATGATAAGAATAATGATGGCATTTTTTAATGATAATAATAATGATGATGGTATTTGTTAAGCGCTTACTATGTGCCAAGCACTGTTCTAAGCGCTGGGGAGGTTACACGTTGATCAGGTAGGCGCGGGGGGGGGGAGCTGGTCATTCATCCATTCATTACCAGTTGTATTTCTTAATGATAATAATGATGGCATCTGCTAATGATAATAGTAATGACGATGGTATTTGTTAAGCGCTTACTACGTGCAAAGCACTGTTCCAAGCGCTGGTCGTATTTCTTAATGATAAGAATAATGATGGCATTTGTTAATGATAATAATAATGATGATGGTGGTATTTGTTAAGCGCTTACTGTGTGCCAAGCACTGTTCTAAGCGCTGGGGAGGTTACAGGTTGATCAGGTAGGCGCGGGGGGGGGGGGAAGCTGGCCCTTCATTCATTCATTCATTGCCAGCCGTATTTCTTAATGATAATAATAATGATGGCATTTGCTAATAATAATAATAATAATGATGATGATGGTGGTGGCCCTTCATTCATTAATTCATTACCAGTCGTATTTCTTAATGATAATAATGATGATGGCATTTGCTAATGATAATAATAATGATGATGGCATTTATTAAGCGCTTACTGTGTGCAAAGCACTGTTCTAAGCGCTGGGGAGGTTACAGGTTGATCAGGTAGGCGGGGGGGGGAGCTGGCCCTTCATTCATTCATTCATTACCAGTCGTATTTCTTAATAATAATAATAATGATGGCATTTGTTAGTGATAATAATAATGATAATGATGGTGTTAAGCGCTTACTGCGCCTGCGCCGCCGCCCGGAGGGGGGGAGGACTGCGCAGGCGCGGGGGGGAAATCTGGCCATTCATTCATTCATTCATTCATTCCCAGTCGTATTTCTTAATAATGATAATAATGATGGCATTTGCTAATGATAATAATAATGACGATGGTATTTGTTAAGCGCTTACTGTGTGCAAAGCACTGTTCTAAGCGCTGGGGAGGTTACAGGTTGATCAGGTAGGCGGGGGAGCGCTGGCCCTTCATTCATTCATTCCCAGTCGTATTTCTTAATAATAATAATAATGATGGCATTTGCTAATGATAAGAATAATGATAATGATGGTATTTGTTAAGCACTTACTATGTGCAAAGCACTGTTCTAAGCGCTGGGGAGGTTACAGGTTGATTAGGTAGGCGCGGGGGGGGGAAGCTGGTCCTTCATTCATTCATTCATTACCAGTCGTATTTCTTAATAATAATAATAATGATGGCATTTGTTAGTGATAATAATAATGATAATGATGGTGTTAAGCGCTTACTGCGCCTGCGCCGCCGCCCGGAAGGGGGGAGGACTGCGCAGGCGCGGGGGGGGGGGAAATCTGGCCATTCATTCATTCATTCATTCATTCCCAGTCGTATTTCTTAATAATGATAATAATGATGGCATTTGCTAATGATAATAATAATGACGATGGTATTTGTTAAGCGCTTACTGTGTGCAAAGCACTGTTCTAAGCGCTGGGGAGGTTACAGGTTGATCAGGTAGGCGGGGGGGCGCTGGCCATTCATTCATTCCCAGTCGTATTTCTTAATAATAATAATAATAATGATGGCATTTGCTAATGATAAGAATAATGATAATGATGGTATTTGTTAAGCACTTACTATGTGCAAAGCACTGTTCTAAGCGCTGGGGAGGTTACAGGTTGATTAGGTAGGCGCGGGGGGGGGAAAGCTGGTCCTTCATTCATTCATTCATTACCAGTCATATTTCTTAATGATAATAATAATAATGGCATTTACTAATGATAATAATGATGATGGTATTTGCTAAGCGCTTACTATGTGCAAAGCACTGTTCTAAGCGCTGGGGAGGTTACAGGGTGATCAGGTAGGCGCGGGGGGGGGGAAGCTGGCCCTTCATTCATTCATTCATTACCAGTCGTATTTCTTAATGATAATAATAATGATGGCATTTGCTAATGATAATAATAATGATGATGGTATTTGTTAAGCGCTTACTGTGTGCAAAGCACTGTTCTAAGCGCTGGGGAGGTTACAGGTTGATCAAGTAGGCGCGTGGGGGGGAGCTGGCCCTTCATTCATTCATTCATTGCCAGTCGTATTTCTTAATGATAATAATAATGATAATGATGATATTTGTTAAGCGCGTACTGCGCCTGCGCTGCCGCCCGGAGGGCGCGCGCGCGGGGGGGCGGACTGCGCAGGCGCGGGGGGGGGGAATCTGGCCATTCATTCATTCATTCATTCATTCCCAGTCGTATTTCTTAATAATAATAATAATGATGGCATTTGCTAATGATAAGAATAATGATAATGATGGTATTTGTTAAGCGCTTACTATGTGCAAAGCACTGTTCTAAGCGCTGGGGAGGTTACAGGTTGATCCGGTAGGCGCGGGGGGGGCGGGGAAGCTGGCCCTTCATTCATTCATTCATTGCCAGTCGTATTTCTTAATGATGATAATAATGATGGCATTTGTTAATGATAATAATAATGATAATGATATTTGTTAAGCGCTTACTGCGCCTGCGCCGCCGCCCGGAGGACGCGCGCGGGGGGGGGGGGAACCTGGCCCGCCATTCATTCATTCATTCATTCATTCATTCCCAGTCGTATTTCTTGATGATAATAATAATGATGGCATTTGCTAATGATAATAATAATGACGATGGTATTTGTTAAGCGCTTACTACGTGCAAAGCACTGTTCTAAGCGCTGGGGAGGTTACAGGTTGATCAGGTTGTCCCACCTGGGGCTCTCAGTTTTCATCCCCATTTTACAGATGAGGGAACTGAGGCACGGGGAAGTGAAGTGACGTAAGCGCTTACTATGTGCCAAGCACTGTTCTAAGCGCTGGGGAGGTAACAGGTTGATCAGGTTGTCTCATCTGGGGCTCACAGTTTTCATCCCCATTTTACAGATGAGGTGACTGAGGCACGGAGAAGTGAAGTGACGTAAGCGCTTACTATGTGCAAAGCACTGTTCTAAGCGCCGGGGGGGGGGGGGAGATGCAAGGGGATCAGGTTGTCCCCGGGGGGCTCACAGTCTTCATCCCCATTTTACAGATGAGGGAACTGAGGCTCCGAGAAGTGAAGTGACTTGCCCAAGGTCACACAGCAGACACGTTGGCGGAGCTGGGATTCGAACCCATGACCTCTGACTCCAAAGCCCGGGCTCTTTCCACTGAGCCATGCTGCTTCTCTAATAATCAATCAATCAATTGTATTTATTGAGCGCTTACTGTGTGCAGAGCACTGTACTAAGCGCTTGGGAAGGACAAGTTGGCAACATATAGAGACGGTCCCTACCAAACAGTGGGCTAATAATAATAATAATGATGGTATTTGGTAAGCGCTTACTATGTGCGAAACACTGTTCTTAGCACTGGGGGGGTACAAGGTGATTCATTCAGTTGTATTTATTGAGCGCTTACTGTGTGCAGAGCACTGTACTAAGCGCTTGGGAAGTCCAAGTTGGCAACATAGAGAGACGGGCCCTACCCAACAGCGGGCTCACAGTCTCGGAGGGGGAGACAGACAACAAAACAAAACATATTAACAAAATAAAATAAATAGAATAAATATGTACAAGTACTATGTGCGAAGCATTCAGTCGTATTTATTGAGCGGCTTACTGTGTGCAGAACACTGTACTAAGCGCTTGGGAAGTACAGGTTGGCAACATAGAGAGACGGTCCCTACCCGATGTGGGCTCACAGTCCAGAAGCACTGTTCTAAGCACTGGGGAGGTAACAAGGTGAACATGTTGTCCCCCCAGGGGGCTCACAGTCTTCATCCCCATTTTACAGATGAGGGAACTGAGGCCCAGAGAAGTGAAGTGACTTGCCCAAAGTCACACAGCTGACAGTTGGCGGAGCCAGGATTTGAACTCGCGACTTCTGACTCCAAAGCCCAGGCTCTTTCCACTGAGCCACGCTGCTTACTCTATTTATTTATTTTACCTGTACAAATCTATTCTATTTATTTTATTTTGTTAGCATGTTTGGTTTTGTTCTCTGTCTCCCCCTTTTAGACTGTGAGCCCACTGTTGGGTAGGGACTGTCTCTATATGTTGCCAACTTGGACTTCCCAAGCGCTTAGTACAGTGCTCTGCACACAGTAAGTGCTCAATAAATATGATTGATTAATTGATTGATTGATTAAGACTGTGAGCCCCCCTCCCCCCCCGGCGAGGGACAACCTGATCACCTTGTAACCTCCCCAGTGCTTAGAACAGTGCTTTGCACACAGTAAGCACTTAACAAATTCATTCATTCATTCATTCATTCAATCGCATTTATTGAGCGCTTACTGTGTGCAGAGCACTGTACTAAGCGCTTGGGAAGTACAAGTTGGCAACGTATACAGACGGTCCCTTCCCAACAGTGGGCTCACAGTCTAGAATGGGGAGACAGAGACAGAGAACAAAACATATTAACAAAACATATTAACAGAATAAAATAAATAGAATAAATATGTACAAGTAAAATAAATAAATAGACTAATAATTTATTATTATCCCATATATATGTTTGTACATATTTATTACTCTATTTTATTTGTACATCTTTATTCTATTTATTTTATTTTGATAGTATGTTTTGTTTTGTTGTATGTCTCCCCCTTCTAGACTGTGAACCCACCGTTGGGTAGGGACCGTCTCTCTATGTTGCCAACTTGGACTTCCCAAGGGCTTAGTACAGTGCTCTGCACACAGTAAGCGCTCAATAAATACGATTGAATGAATGAATATGTTTGTACGTGCTTATTAGTCTCTTATTCGTACGTATTCTATTTATTTTATTTTGTTAATATGCTTTGTTTTGTTGTCTGTCTCCCCCTTCTAGCCTGTGAGCCCGCTGCTGGGTAGGGACCGTCTCTCTATGTTGCCAACTTGTACTTCCCAAGCGCTTAGTCCAGTGCTCTGCACACAGTAAGCGCTCAATAAATACAATTGAATGAATGAATATGTTTGTACGTATTTATTCTATGTATTTTATTTTGTTAATATGTTTTGTTTTGTTGTCTGTCTCCCCCTTTTAGACTGTGAGCCCACTGTTGGGTAGGGACCGTCTCTATATGTTGCCAATTTGTACTTCCCAAGCGCTTAGTACAGTGCTCTGCACACAGTAAGCTCTCAATAAATACGATTAATTGATTGATTGTTGGGTAGGGACCGTCTCTATATGTTGCCAACTTGTACTTCCCAAGCGCTTAGTACAGTGCTCTGCACACAGTAAGCGCTCAGTAAATACGACTGAATGAATGAATGAATATGTTTGTACGTGTTTATTACTCTATCTTATTTGTACATATTTATTCTATTTATTTTATTTTGTTAATATATTTTGTTTTGTTGTCTGTCTCCCCCTTCTAGACTGTGAGCCCACTGTTGGGTAGGGACCGTCTCTCTATGTCGCCAACTTGGACCTCCCAAGCGCTTAGTACAGTGCTCTGCACACAGTAAGCGCTCAATAAATACGATTGAACGAATGAAAGTCCTAGTCAGCAACAGATAGAGACGGTCCCTACCCAACAATGGGCTCACAGGCTGCAAGCAGCGCGGCTCAGTGAAAAGAGCCCGGGCTTAAGAGTCGGAGGTCATGGGTTCTAATCCCACTCCACCTCATCAGCTGGGTGATTTGAGGCAAGCCACTTCACTTCTCTGGGCCTCGGTGACCTCATCTGGAAAATGGGGATCAAGACTGTGAGCCCCACGTGGGACAACCTGATAGCCATGTACTTCCCAAGTGCTCCGCACACAGTGAGCGCTCAATAAATATCATCATCATCATCAATCGTATTTATTGAGCGCTTACTATGTGCAGAGCACTGTACTAAGCGCTTGGGAAGTACAGATTGGCAACATATAGAGACAGTCCCTACCCAACAGTGGGCTCACAGTCTAAAAGGGGGAGACAGAGAACAAAACCAAACATACTAAAAAAATAAAATAAATAGGATAGATATGATTGAATGAATGTATCTATCTCAGTGCTTGGCACATAGTAAGCGCTTAGCAAATACCAAAAAAAGTAGACAGGTGTCAATGCCATGAAAGTAAACAGAATTATAGCTCTACACATCATTAATCAGAGTAATAAATATGCACAAATATATGCAAGTGCTGTGGGAAGGGGGAAGGGCAGAGGGAGGGAGGAGGGATGGAGAGGGGAGGAGCCCCCTTTTCCCGCTCCTCCTCCCCCTCCCCACAGCACTTGTGTGTGTGTGTGTATATATATATATATATATATATATATATATATATATACACATATATAGATATGTGTATATATATCTGTACAGATTTATTACTCTATTTTACTTGTACATATTTACTATTCTATTTATTTTGTTAATGATGTGCATATAGCTTTAATGTGTGTGTATATATATATCTGTACAGATTTATTACTCTATTTTACTTGTACATATTTACTATTCTATTTATTTTGTTAATGATGTGCATATAGCTTTAATGTGAGTGTATATATATCTGTACAGATTTATTACTCTATTTTACTTGTACATATTTACTATTCTATTTATTTCGTTAATGATGTGCATATAGCTTTAATGTGTGTATATATATATATGTACAGATTTATTACTCTATTTTACTTGTACATATTTACTATTTTATTTTTTTAATGATGTGCATATAGCTTTAATTCTATTTGTCCTGACGATTTTGACACCTGTCTACATGTTTTGTTGTCTGTCTCCCCCTTCTACACCGTGATCCCATTGTTGGGTAGGGACTGCCTCTATGGGTTACCGACTTGTACTTCCCAAGCGCTTAGTACAGTGTTCTGCACACAGTAAGTGCTCAATGAGAAGCAGCGTGGCTCAGTGGAAAGGGCCTGGGCTTTGAAGTCAAAGGTCGTGGGTTCAAATGCCGGCTCTGCCACTTGTCAGCTGTGTGACTTTGGGCAAGTCACTTAATCAATCAATCAATTGTATTTATTGAGCACTTACTGTGTGCAGAGCACTGTACTAAGCGCTTGGGAAGTACAAGTTGGCAACATATAGAGACGGTCCCTACCCAACAGTGGGCTCACAGTCTGAAAACTTATCTGGGCCTCAGTTACCTCATCTGTAAAATGGGAATTAAGACTGCGAGCCCCCCGTGGGACAACCTGATCACCTTGTAATTACCCCACTGCTTAGAACAGTGCTTTGCACTTAAGTAGTAGCACTTAATAAAAGCCATTAATATTATTATTATTATTAAGAACGAATGGATGGGTGGATATGAATGAATGAATGGATGGAAATGAATGCATGAATGGATAGATGGATGGAAATGAATGAATGAATGAGATGAATGAATGGATGGAGATGAATGAATGAATGGGTGGATGGATGGAAATGAATGAATGGATGGATGGAAACGAATGAATGAATGGATGGAGATGAATGAATGGATGAATGGAAACGAATGAATGAATGGGTGGATGGCTGGAAATGAATGAATGGATGGATGGATGGAAATGAATGAATGGATGGATGGATGGAAATGAATGGATGGAGATGAATGAATGGGTGGATGGATGGAAATGAATGAATGGGTGGATGGATGGAAATGAATGAATGGATGGAAATGAATGAATGAATGGATGGAAATGAATGAATGGATGGATGGAAATGAATGAATGAATGACCAGTCTGAGTTTGGCCCCCGTGGAGCCCGGCCAGGCCGCTGGAGCGAACAACTGAGGCTAGAGCCAACTAGGGACTTGCCAGGGAAACAGGGCTTTCTGGGACCTTAACCCAACACCTCTTATTTCCTCCCAAAGAGAACTGGCCCAGCGCCCCGGGGAGGCAGTTTCCCAAAGTGGGGAAACTGAGGAAGCCTTCTAGACTGTGAGCCCACTGTTGGGTAGGGACCGTCTCTATATGTTGCCAACTTGTACTTCCCAAGCGCTTAGTACAGTGCTCTGCACACAGTAAGCGCTCAATAAATACGATTGATGATGATGATGATGTTGCCAACTTGTACTTCCCAAGCGCTTAGTACAGTGCTCTGCACACAGTAAGCGCTCAATAAATGCAATTGATTGATCAATTGAAGCCAGGGACATCGGCCAGACCTGGGGCGAGTCGGGACAAGAGGTAGACGAGCTTCACCCTATCGATTGTCTGTTGCTGGACTGTGAGCTCGTTGTGGGCAGGCAGTAGCACTGTAGTGTTGAATTGTACTTTCCCAAGCTCATTCATTCAATTGTATTATTATTATTATTAATAATAATAATAATAATGATGGCATTTGTTAAGCGCTTACTATGTGCAAAGCACTGCTCTAAGCGTTGGGGGGGATACAAGGTGATCAGGTTGTCCCATGGGGAGCTCACAGTCTTCATCCCCATTTTACAGATGAGGGAACTGAAGCACAGAGAAGTGAAGTGACTTACCCAAAGTCACACAGCTGACAAGCGGCGGGGCTGTGATTAGAACCCATGACCTCTGACTCTCAAGCCCGGGCTTTTTCCACTGAGCCACGCTTATTGAGCGCTTACTGTGTGCAGAGCAGTGTACTAAGCGCTTGGGAAGTACAAATCAACAATAATAATAATAGTAATAATGATGGTATTCGTTAAGTGCTTACTTAACTGAGCAGCGTGTCTCAGTGAAAAGAGCCCGGGCTTGGGAGTCAGAGGTCATGGGTTCGAATCCCGGCTCCTCCACTTGTCAGCTGTGTGACCTTGGGCAAGCCACTTAACTTCTCTGTGCCTCAGTGACCTCATCTGTAAAATGGGGATTAAGACTGTGAGCCCCCCGAGGGACAACCTGATCACCTTGTAACCTCCCCAGCGCTTAGAATAGTGCTTTGCACATAGTAAGTGCTTAATAAATGTCATCATCATTATTATTATTACTATGTGCCAAGCACCGTTCTGAGCACTGGGGTGGATACAAAGACATCAGGTTGTCCCACATGGGGCTCACAGTCTTCAACCCCATTTCCCAGATGTGGTAACAGAGGCACAGAGAGATGAAGCCCCTCCCCCCCTCGTCCCCCTCTCCATCCCCCCATCTTACCTCCTTCCCTTCCCCACAGCACCTGTATGTATGTATAGATGTTTGTACAGATTTATTACTCATTTATTTATTTATTTTACTTGTACCTATCTATTCTATTTATTTTGTTAGTATGTTTGGTTTTGTTCTCTGTCTCCCCCTTTTTAGACTGTGAGCCCACTGCTGGGTAGGGACTGGCTCTATATGTTGCCAACTTGGACTTCCCAAGCGCTTAGTACAGTGCTCTGCACACAGTAAGCGCTCAATAAATACGATTGATTGATTGATTGAAGCCACTTGTCCAAGGTCACACAGCAGGAAAAGTGGCGGGGCTAGGATTCGACCTTCTGACTCCCAGGCCGGTGCTCTATCCACTAGGCCATGCTCTGCAAACAGGAAGCGCTTAATACAGTGCTCTGCACACAGTAAGAGCTTGTTATGTACGATCGAATGCATGAAACGAAGGCCGTTTGGGGGACTAATCCACCCACCCAAGACGTCTCCCGTTGTTGGGTAGGGACCGTCTCTATATGTTGCCAACTTGTACTTCCCAAGCGCTTAGTACAGTGCTCTGCACACAGTAAGCTCTCAATAAATACGATTGATGATGATGATGCGTGCAACACAAGAACCCCTGCATTGACATGGGGGGAGTTCCGCGCCCCCTTGACAACCTCTCAGCATCCTTGTAGACCTGCCCTTAACGTGGAATTGAGAGGGGCCTGACGGAGTTTAAATGGGTGTAGATCAATCAATCAATCAATCGTATTGAGCGCTTACTGTGTGCAGAGCACTGTACTAAGCGCTTGGGAAGTACAAGTTGGCAACATATAGAGACGGTCCCTACCCAACAGTGGGCTCACAGTCTAAAAGGGGGAGACAGAGAACAAAACCAAACATACTAACAAAATAAAATAAATAGAATAGATATGTAGATCACCAGAAGCAGCGTGGCTCGGCGGAAAGAGCCCGGGCTTTGGAGTCAGAGGTCATGGGTTCAAATCCCGGCCCCGCCCACTGTCAACTGTGTGACTTTGGGCAACTCACTTCACTTCTCTGGGCCTCAGTTCCATCATCTGGAAAATGGGGATGAAGACTGAGCCCCCCCATGGGACAACCTGATCACCTTGTAACCTCCCCAGCGCTTAGAACAGTGCTTTGCACATAGTAAGCGCTTAATAAATGCCATCATTAGTATTATTGTTATTATTACAAGCAAAAAGACTCACAGGTTGAATATTTGGAAGGTGGGACAGAGAGTTGCTCCTCCTTAGATCAGCCATCATCCGAAGATTTATATTATTGAGCCGGATTTTGGCAGCGAGCAGAGGCTAGGATGTCATTTAGATGTACATATCTATTCTATTTTGTACATATCTATTCTATTTATTTTATTTTGTTAATATGTTTTGTTTTGTTCCCTGTCTCAATCAATCGTATTTATTGAGCGCTTACTGTGTGCAGAGCACTGTACTAAGCGCTTGGGAAGTACAAGTTGGCAACATATAGAGACAGTCCCTACCCAGCAGTGGGCTCACAGTCTAAAAAGGGGGAGACAGAGAACAAAACCAAACATACTAACAAAATAAAATAAATAGAATAGATATGTACAAGTAAAATAAATAAATAAATAGAGTAATAAATATGTACAAACATATATACATATGTGTCTCCCCCTTCTAGACTATGAGCCTACTGTTGGGTAGGGACCGTCTCTATATGTTGCCAACTTGTACTTCCCAAGCGCTTAGTACAGTGCACTGCACACAGTAAGTGCTCAATAAATACGATTGATTGATTGATTGATTGATTTTAATGCACTACACCTATGTGCTAAGATAGTGAGAGCTACTGTAGCTCTCAGAAGTACACTAGGGAGTCTATGTTCCTGGATATTTGGGCTCCCAAATACCCAGTCAGAAGGTCCTGGGTTCTAATCAATCAATCAATCAATCAATCGTATTTATGGAGCACTTACTGTGTGCAGAGCACTGTACTAAGCGCTTGGGAAGTACAAGCTGGCAACATATAGAGACAGTCTAATCCCAGCTCTGCCACACGTCTGCTGGGTGACCTTGGGCAAGTGAGAAGCAGCGTGGCTTAGGGGAAAGAGCCCGGGCTTGGGAGTCAGAGGTTGTAGGTTCTAATCCTGGCTCCGCTACTTGTCTGCTGTGTAACTTTGGGCAAGCCACTTAACTTCTCTGGGCCTCAGTTACCTCCTCCGGAAAATGGAGATTAAGACTGTGAGCCCCACGTGAGACAACCTGATGAACTGGTATCGACCCCAGTGCTTAAAACAGTGCTCGGTGCATAGTAAGCGCTTGACAAATATGATGATTATTATTATTATTATCAACTAATCTGGGCCTCAGTTACCTCGTAATAATAATAATAATGGCATTTATTAAGCGCTTACTATGTGCAAAGCACTGTTCTAAGCACTGGAGAAGTTACAAGGTGATCAGTTTGTCCCACGGGGGGCTCAGATTATTAACTAATCTGGGCCTCAGTTACCTCGTAATAATAATAATAATGGCATTTATTAAGCGCTTACTATGTGCAAAGCACTGTGCTAAGCACTGAGGAGGTTACCGAGTGATCAGGTTGTCCCACGGGGGGCTCACAGTCTTCATCCCCATTTTCCAGATGGGGATTAAAACTGATAGCCCGATGTGGGACAGGGATTGTGTCCAACCTGATTAACTTGTCTCTTCCCCCAGCACTTAGAATAGTTAAGTAAGCACTTAACAAGTACCATAATAATAATAATAATAATAATCATCATCATCATCATCATTACCATCCTAACCATGTTACTCCCCCATCTAGAAGCATTGAGAAGCAGCGTGGCTCAGTGAAAAGAGCCTGGGCTTTGGAGTCAGAGGCCATGGGTTCAAATCCCGGCTCTGCCAATAATAATAAATGCTTAATAAATGCCATTATTATTATTATGTCACGCTGTTAACCTACAAATCAAGGAAAAACTCCTCACTCTCGGCTTCAAGGCTGTCCATCCCCTCGCCCCCTCCTACCTCACCTCCCTTCTCTCCTTCTCCAGCCCACCCCGCACCCTCCGCTCCTCTGCCGCTAATCTCCTCACTGGGCCAATTGGGCAAGTCACTTCACTCCTCTGGGCCTCAGTTACCTCATCTGTAAAATGGGAATTAAGACTGTGAGCCCCCCATGGGACAACCTGATCACCTTGTAACCTTCTCAGTGCTTAGAACAGTGATTTGCGCATAGTAAGCGCTTAATAGATGCCATTATTATTATTATTATTATTATTATTATCTACATTTTTGCTCTGACATTTGGGACTGTAGAAGAGGAATTGGACACAGGGAAATAGCAATTTGTCCTTTTTTAAAAAATGATATTTAAGCACTGACTGTATGCCAGGCACGTTATTAAGCACTGGAGTAGGTACAAGGTTGGACAGCGTCCATGTCCCCCATGGGGCTCACAGTCTTAATCCCCCTTTTATAGATCATCATCAATCGTATTTATTGAGCGCTGACTGTGTGCAGAGCACTGTACTAAGCGCTTTGATGAGGTAACTAAGACAGAGAAGTTAAGCAACTTGCCCCAGGTCACACAGCGGACAAGCGACAGAGCCAAGATTAGAACCCAGGTCCTCTCACAGGACCGGGCTTTTTCAACTAGGCCATGCCACTTCCCTCCTCAAAACACCTGATGACTGTGGTATTTGGTAAGCACTTACTATGTGCCAGGCACTGTACTATGCGCTGGGGGGGATCCAAGCAAATCAGGCTGGACACAAGCCCCTCTCCTTGTCCCTTCCCCACACAACAGTCTCCACTGATGAAACTAGAAAAAGATCTCACAGTTCCCGTTCCCGTTCCAGCCAATGCACTTAGTAAATGCTCAATCAGTATCATATATTGATTACCTGCTCCCCCCTCGTCCCCCTCTCCATCCCCCCATCTTACCTCCTTCCCTTCCCCACAGCACCTGTATATATGTATATATGTTGGTACATATTTATTACTCTATTTATTTATTTATTTATTTTACTTGTACATATCTATTCTGTTTTATTTTGTTAGTATGTTTGGTTTTGTTCTCTGTCTCCCCCTTTTAGACTGTGAGCCCACTGTTGGGTAGGGACTGCCTCTATATGTTGCCAACTTGTACTTCCCAAGCGCTTAGTACAGTGCTGTGCACACAATAAGCGCTCAATAAATACGATTGCTTGATTGATTGATTTCCACATTCCCATCCACATTAGAGAAGCAGCATTTGATTCATCCATTTAATCGTATTTATTGAGCGCTTACTGTGTGCAGAGCACTGTACTAAGCGCTTGGGAAGCACAAGTTGGCAACATATGGAGACGGCCCCTTCCCAACAACGGGCTCACAGTCTAGAAGGGGGAGACAGACAACAAAACAAAACACGTAGACAGGTGTCAAAATCGTCAGAACAAATAGAACTATAGCCAGATGCACATCATTAACAAAACAAATAGGATAGTAAATATGTACAAGTAAAATAAATAGAGTAATAAATCTGTACAAATTTATACAAGTGCTGTGGGGATGGAAGGAGGTAGGGCGGGGAGGGATGGGGAGGAGGAGAGGGGAAAGGGATAGCTCAGTCTGGGAAGACCTCCTGGAGGAGGTGAGCTCTCAGTAGGGCTTTGAAGGGAGGAAGAGAGCTAGCTTGGCGGATGTGCGGAGGGAGGGAAGGGAGGTGAGGTAGGAGGGGGCGAGGGGATGGAGAGCTTTGAAGCCGAGAGTGAGGAGTTTTTGCTTGATTCGCAGCATGACATAATAATAATAATAATAATGGCATTTATTAAGCGCTTACTATGTGCAAAGCACTGTTCTAAGCGCTGACATAGTGGCTAGAGCACCAGCCTGGGAGTTAGAAGGTCATGAGTTCTAATCCCGGCTCCGCCGTGAGAGTCAGAAGGTCGTGGGTTCTAATCCCGGCTCCATCACTTGTCTGCTCTGTGACCTTGGGCAAGTCACTTCACTTCTCTGTGCCTCAGTTGCCTCATCTGTAAAATGGGGATTGCAACTGTGACCCCCACTTGGGACAGAGGACTGTGTCCAACCTGATTTGTTTGTAACAACCCCAGCATTTAGTACAGTGCTTGGCACATAGTAAGCGCTTAACATATACCGTTATTATTATTATTATTATTCCCGCAGTGGCGGAGCCCTGTTTTCATCCAGAACTTTAAGATTGGTTAGTGATAAAAAAAATAATAATAATAGGCAAAATAGTAGGAAAGATACTTGGAAAAATGGGTAATTTTTCTTACTTTAGTAACAGAATAGAGGACAGGATGAGGAGAGAAGGTTTGCGCTGGCCCTGTAAATAACCTGGGTTGGTTGGTATGTCAATCAATCAATCGTATTTATTGAGCGCTTACTGTGTGCAGAGCACTGTACTAAGCGCTTACAGTAAGCGCTTAGTATGTCTGTTTCAGTTCCTCTAGTGGTGAAATAAAATCAGGCTTGAAAGTGGACAAATGCAGAATTGGAGAACAGAGGGGATGGAAAACCCTGTACATCACACCGAAGGAGAAGGAAAAGATGGGATAAGACCGCAAAATAAATCCAAGATGAAAGAATGCTGGAAGGGGAAGTGGGACTTATAAAAGTTCCCAGAAATAAACTAGGCAATAGGGGCAGTCATAAAAAAAAAAGATTTAGCATGAAAGATTTGGCTTCAGAAGAGTATATCCCACGATAATCCAGGTGCCCAGATATATGGTTATTGGGTTTTACAGTTCTGACTCGGTTTAAATGCTCTTTCCTGATGTTTTCAGCTATTAAGAAATTTGTAGCCAAGGGACCAAGTTCAAAACTCCAGAAGTGAATTACTGGCCCGAATCAACAGCCGATTGTTAATAACAAGCTTTAGTTTGAACTGGAGTTAACTCCTGCTTTTTAATTTTAAAAGGGGAGTAGGGAGAATTTAGGCAAGGAGTGGGAGTGAATGTTTCAAAGAGCAGGGGGCTCCAACTGTCCAAGAGTTCCCCAGGCTTTTCATCAACACATTTCTTTCCGGTTTAGGATAGAAACCCTTAGGGCATTCAAGGATGCTTCAATCTTAAAAATAATTATGATATTTGTGAAGTTTACTATGTGCCAGGAACTGTACTAAGCGCTGGGGTGGATAGAAGCAAATCGGGTTGGACACAGTCCCTGTCCCCCGTGGGGCTCACCGTCTCCATCCCCATCTTACAGATGAGGTAACTGAGGCCCAGAAAAGTGAAGCGACTTGCCCAAGATCACACAGCAGACAAGCGGCGGCGCCGGGATTAGAACCCACGACCTTCTGACTCCTAGGCGTGGGCTCAATCCACTATGCCTTGCGGCACCCCTGGGACTGTGGAAAAGCGGCGGGGCTTAGTGGCAAGAGCACGGGCTTGAGAGTCAGAAGACGTGGGTTCTAATCCCAGCTCCGCCGCATGTCTGCTGTGTGACCTTGGGCAAGGCGCTTAACTTCTCTGGGCCTCAGTGACCTCATCTGGAAAATGGGGTTGAAGACCGTGAGCCCCACATGGGACAACCTGATTACCTTGTATCTATCCCAGCGTTTAGAACAGTGCTTGGCACATCATAAGGGCTTAACAAATACCAAATTTATTAGGTCAGTGCGGGTGTGACAGTTTCATCGAATTTGTTTTGTTCCGGAGATAACTCAAAGTGGAGAACACATCACACAAAACTAGAGGAACCAAGGGCCAGCAAAGCCCTTTGCTTTCAAAGACCCGTGGCCTGTGAGTCAAGGTTGTGGGTTCTAATCCCGGCGCCGCCGCCGCTGCTTGTCTGCTGTGTGATCTTGGGCAAGCCGCTTCACTTTTCTGGGCCTCAGTTACCTCATCTGTAAGATGGGGATGGAGACGGTGAACCGCATGGGAGACAGGGACCATGTCCCACCCGATCTGCTTCTATCCACCCCAGCGCTTAGTACAGTGCCTGGCACCTAGTAGGTTTGCTACAAGTCAGAGGACAAACTAGGGGATGGGATTTTCCAGAATTCTGGGAAGACTCAAAGGATCCAAAGGTCTGAGAGTGACAGTCAGTGGCCCAGATGCCTGCGGCTGCTCTGCTATTGCATCACGTAAATCAAAATAGAAAAGAACCCGCGCCATGTGTTTTCACTCAGAACAACTTCTTGATTAGTACCCAGTTTGTTTTCAACTTAGCAAAGTTTTCATGAGAAACAAGGAGAGTGCCACGTTGTAGATTTAGAGCTAAACCATTTCCAAACTCTTTGTCGGCGAGGGAAAAAAGGGTCCAATTGTTTTCGTTTGCAAAGACAATTTTTCCCATGTTTGCATAACCTGAAAATTTTGGGGTGCATTTTCAGCAGATTTTCAAAAGCTCCAGGAACGAGGGGGATACATTTAATCCAAAAGGTGTCATGGAGAGGCATGGGTTTGGATTGAAAGTGGGGTTCTCCCAAATACAATTAAAGCATCATAATTGAGGAATTCAATTGTATTGAGCGCTTACTGTGTGCAGAGCACTGTACTAAGCACTTGGGAAGTACAATTCGATGTCATGTAACCTCCGACCTCAATTCTTCCAAATTCTGATTAGCGGCCAGTACGTTTTTCTCATAATTATTATCAAATAATCTACAGAGAAAAAGAATAATTAGGCTATGAGACATGACATCCCTTTTAGACTGTGAGCCCACTGTTGGGTAGGGACTGTCTCTATATGTTGCCAACTTGTACTTCCCAAGCGCTTAGTACATTGCTCTGCACACAGCAAGCGCTCAATAAATACGATTGCTGATGATGATGATGACATGCAGAAAATCATGCAGAAAAAGCCCACAGTTGCAGCACCGCGTGCATCGTTGCCCAATAAACGGAGCATCTCCATAGAAACGACGGAATCCACTTCTTTTCAAAATGAAATACTACTGGCATACCTCAAAGTCTCTTCTTGATTCTGTCACATAGTAAATGCTTAACAAATGCCGTAATAATAATAATAATTATTGTTATTGTTCCGCCTTCTTCCCTACATGACCATCCCTGAATCCTGATATTCGTTCGATCATATTTATTGAGTTCTTACTGTGTGCAGAGCACTGTGCTGAGCACTTGGGAGAGTACAATATAACAATAAGTAGATTCCCCCCATCCCCGGCCCAGTATTACCATGCCTAGTCTCCTGATAGCCAAGAGAGAGTGGGTAGACTCTGGGGAGAAGCAGAGAAGCAGAATGGTTCAGTGGAAAGAGCCCGGGCTTTGGAGTCATTCATTCATTCAATCGTATTTATTGAGCGCTTACTGTGTGCAGAGCACTGTACTGAGCGCTTGGAAAGTACAAGCTGGCAACATAGAGAGACGGCCCCTACCCAACAGCGGGCTCACAGTCTAGGAGGGGGAGACAGACAACAAAACAAAACATATTAACAAAATAAAATAAATAGAATGAATACATACAAATAAGATAGAGTAATAAACACGTACAAACATATTCATTCATTCATTCAATCGTATTTATTGAGCGCTTACTGTGTGCAGAGCACTGTACTAAGCGCTTGGGAAGTACAAGTTGGCAACATATAGAGACGGTCCCTACCCAACCGTGGTTCACAGTCTAGAAGGGGGAGACAGACAACAACAAAACATATTAATAAAATAAATAGAATAAATATGTACAAATAAAATAGAGTAATAAATATGTACAAACATATATACGGGAGTCGGAGGTCATGGGTTCAAATCCCAGCTCTGCCAATTGTCAGCTGTGTGACTTTGGGCAAGTCACTTCACTTCTCTGTGCCTCAGCTACCTCATCTGTAAAATGGGGATTGAGACTGTGAGCCCCCCGTGGGACAACCTGATCACCTTGTAATCTCCCCAGCGCTTAAAACAGTGCTTGGCACATAGTAAGCACTTAATAAATGCCATCACTATTATTATTATTATTAGAAGGGTCCCTGGGATTCAACTGAAAGCGGTCGATTGCATTGTTCCGCTTTGTTGCCGTTAAGAACTTGGGAAATCAAAGTCTACACAGAGAACGATGTGTCCTCAGCAGTGGAAATGAACAATCTTAATAGCCAGAGGAGTTTCTTTAGAAGCTGACGATTCCATTGGCCTCTGGCTTCACTCTGAGGAACAAAACTGAAATTAAGTGATCACAGGACAAGTAAAAATTGGGTAAGAAGGAGCAATGTTTGAGAGGAGTGACCTACAGATGATTGAAGTGTGTAAAATCTAACGGTTTAGCCAAATCATGGTTTTGGTGTTTTGGAAGTTATTTTTTGATAATAATAGTAATAATATTGGCATTTATTAAGCGCTTACTATATGCAAAGCACTGTTCTAAGCGCTTTTTGATGCCTTAGCTGCTCTGTCATTCGGACGAGGCTCATTCCAGCACCCCTTCTGCCCTCTTTGTGGTTGGGGGATGTGTCTGCTAATGCTTTGCACAGTACTAACAGTACTTTGCACAGTAGAGAAGCAGCATAGCTCAGTGGAAAGAGCCCGGGCTTTGGAGTCAGAGGTCATGGGTTCAAATCCTGACTCTGCCAATTGTCAGCTGTGTGACTTTGGGCAAGTCAGTTAACTTCTCTGGGCCTCAGTTCCCTCACCTGGAAAATGGGGATTAAGATTGTGAGCCCCACGTGGGACAACCTGATCACCTTGTATCCCCCCAGCGCTTAGAACAGTGCTTTGCACTAATAAGTGCCATCATTATTATTATTATTATTATTATTATTAGAACAGTGCTTTGCACATAGTAAGCACTTAACAAATACCATTATTATTATTATTATTACTTTCTCGTCCACTCAGTTCATCATCATCATCATCATCATCATCAATCGTATTTATTGAGCGCTTACTATGTGCAAAGCACTGTACTAAGCGCTTGGGAAGTACAAATTGGCAACATATAGAGACAGTCCCTACCCAACAGTGGGCTCACAGTGTAAAAGGGGGAGACAGAGAACAAAACCAAACATACTAACAAAATAAAATAAATAGAATAGATATGTACAAATAAAATAAATAAATAGAGTAATAAATATGTACAAACATATATACATATATACAGGTGCTGGGGGGAAGGGAAGGAGGTAAGATGCGGGGGATGGAGAGGGGGACGAGGGGGAGAGGAAGGAAAGGGCTCAGTCTGGGAAGGCCTCCTGGAGGAGGTGAGCTCTCAGCAGGGCCTTGAAGGGAGGAAGAGAGCGAGCTTGGCGGATGGGCAGAGGGAGGGCATTCCAGGCCTGGAGGATGACGTGAGCTGGGGGTCGATGGCGGGACGGGCGAGAACGAGGTACGGTGAGGAGATTAGCGGCGGAGGAGCGGAGGGTGCGGGCTGGGCTGGAGAAGGAGAGAAGGGAGGTGAGGTAGGAGGGGGCGAGGGGATGGACAGCCTTGAAGCCCAGGGTGAGGAGTTTCTGCCTGATGCGCAGATTGATTGGTAGCCACTGGAGATTTTTGAGGAGGGGAGTAATATGCCCAGAGCGTTTCTGGACAAAGATAATCCGGGCAGCAGCATGAAGTATGGATTGAAGTGGAGAGAGACACGAGGATGGGAGATCAGAGAGAAGGCTGATGCAGTAGTCCAGACGGGATAGGATGAGAGCTTGAATGAGCAGGGTAGTGGTTGAGCTCTGCACTTATTAAGCACTCAAAAAATATGATGATTGATTGAATGGCATTGTGATCTTCCCTCCACGGCGCCATGAGATGCTACTGTTTCATTTGGCCGCAACCACGACGTCCTCCTTTTGTTTGGCAGGCAGAAGACTGTGTCAATCACAAATGGGCGTCTGGTACATTCAGTTCAGATTAACTGTTTTCTTGTTGGCCAAACCCACTTAGCCCATACCCGGGCAGAGATACGGACCCAGACTTTGAGCTCTCCCGCTAGTTTGTCGGCCGTTGCTACCCCTGAACGAATCCACCTAGATTTCTGTGGAAGCTTTCTTTTTCTCTTCATATTTTGTCACTGGTGGGCTGACGGTGGTGACAAGGCACTTTCCTCTGGAAGGCAGGCGGTCGAATCATACCTCTGATCAGACTTGGAAAGTCTGCTGCTCGTGATTATCTGGTAATCAATCCAGTTCTGGTTCTAGATACGGAGAACCTCTCCCAAAGGGGACATGTATCCACACGGCCCTTCATCATGTAATCGAGTTCACGGTTGTTGTCTTTTAATGTTATTTGTTAAGCATTTACAATACATCAAGCACAGGTTAATCAGGTCAGACGTGGTTCTCGCCCCACATGAGACTCACAGTCTACGTAGGAGGGAGAACAGGTATTGGAGCCCCATTTTGGAGTTCGGGAAACTGAGGCATAGAGAAATGAAGTGACTTGCCCAAGATCAACAGCGGACAAGTGGCAGAGCTGGGATTAGAACCCGTGGTCCTCTTTCTCCCAGGCCCGTGCTTTAAATATTAGGCCATGCTGCTGCCTATCAGTCATTCAGTTGTATTTATTGAGCGCTATGTGCAGAGCACTGCACTAAGCGCTTGGGAAGTGCAAGTCGGCAACATATAAAGATGGTCCCTACCCAACAACAGGCTCGCAGTCTAGAAGGGGGAGACAGAAAACAAAACATGTAGACAGGTGTCAATATCGAAAGAATAAATAGAATTAAAGCTAAATGCGCATCATTAACAAAATAAATAGAATAGTACATATGTGCAAGTAAAATAAATAGAGTAATAAATGTGTGCAAATATATGCAGGTGCTATGAGGAGGGGATGGGGAGGAGGAGAGGAAAATGGGGGCTCAGTCTGGGAAGGCTGGAGAAAGCTGATTTGGAGGGAGGGCAGGGGAAGGATATGGGCCGGGGGTCGACGGTGGGACCGGCGAGAACTATCGATCGAACAATGGAATTTTTTTACTAATCTAATGAAATTAGATAATGCAGGTCACTTTTCTGAATACTAGTGCAGTGAAGGCAAGAGATCCTTTGTCCTCAAGACACTTACAGTCTAGAATTTACAATCAAATTTAATTTATTCCACCACCTCTGCACTTCTACTGCTTCATATTATGTCCATACCCTTATTTATACTCTGTTGCTTCCCCTCTCTGTAATTGATTTTAATGTCCGTCTTCCAGCCTAGATTGTAAGCAGGAGGGTAGAAGTAGAGGCATAAATAATAAAAATGATTGTCGTATTTGTCAAGCACTCGCTATGTGCCACGCACTGTGCTACTAGCTGAGGTAAATACGATCATATCCATCTATCGATGGTAAGCTTGTGGGCAGTCAATGTATCTGTTTAGAGTGTACTCTCCCAAGCGCTTAGTACAGTGTCCTGCACGCGGTAAGCGCTCAATAAATACAATCATCATCATCAATCGTATTGAGCGCTTACTGTGTGCAGAGCACTGTACTAAGCACTTGGGAAGTACAAGTTGGCAACATATAGAGACAGTGTAAAAGGGGGCTGACAATCGGCTGACTGGCTTACTGTGCGCAGAGCACTTGTGATATGTGCTTGGGAGAGTACAAAACAATAAAGTTGGCAGGCACGATTCCGGACCTAAAGGGATTTACCACTAAAATAAAAATTGCAGAAGAGGGGAATCAATCAATCGTATTTATTGAGCGCTTACTGTGTGCAGAGCACTGTACTAAGCGCTTGGGAAGTACAAGTCGGCAACACATAGAGACAGTCCCTACCCAACAGCGGGCTCACAGTCTAGAAGGAGCAGAATAGTGGGATTCATTCATTCATTACTCTATTTATTTATTTATTTTACTGTTACTCTATTTATTTATTTATTTATTTTACTTGTACATATCTATTCTATTTATTTTATTTTGTTAGTATGTTTGGTTTTGTTCTCTGTCTCCCCCTTTTAGATTGTGAGCCCACTGTTGGGTAGGGACTGTCTCTATATGTTGCCAATTTGTACTTCCCAAGCGCTTAGTACAGTGCTCTGCACATAGTAAGCGCTCAATAAATACGATTGATGATGATGATGATTCATTCAGTCGTATTTATTGAGCGCTTACTGTGTGCAGAGCACTGTACTAAGCGCTTGGGGAGTCCAAGTTGGCAACCTATGGAGACGGTCCCTACCCAACAGCAGGCTCACAGTCTAGATGTCTAGGGATATGAACGTAAGTGCTGTGGGGCTGAAAGTGGGGTGGGTAGCAAAGTACTTAGGGGGCACGAGGGCCTCGGCAACACAGAAAGGAAGGAAGAACAAGGTTGGAAATGAGGGCAGATGAAACATAGTCCCTGTCCCACAGTGGGGCACAGCGTCTGAGCTTGAAAGGGAACAGGTTTAGGATCCCTGTTTTACAGATGAGGAAGCGGAGGCGCGGAGGAATTAAGTGACCTCCCCAGGGTCCCACAGTGGGCAAGTGGCAGAGCTGGGATTGGAACCCATCAATCAATCAATCAATCAATCGTATTGAGTGCTTACTGTGTGCAGAGCACTGTACTAAGTGCTTGGGAAGTACAAGTTGGCAACCCAGGTCTCTTGACTCCCAGCCCTGCGCTCTTTCCGCTGGACCGTGAAGCTTCTCACTGAAAGTGGGAAAAAAACACACCTGGGGAAGCGGCGTGGCTTAGTTGGAGGAGTCCGAGGATTTGGGTTCTGATCCCTGCTCCGCCGTTTGTCCGCCATGTGACATTGGGCAAGTCGCTTCACTTCTCTGTGCCTCAAGCACCTCATCTGTAAAATGGGGATTAAGACCTTGAGCCTCGGGGGACATGGATTGTCTCCAACCAGATTAGGTTGCATCTACCCCAGCCCTTAGTACAGTGCCCGGCGCACAGTAACTGCTTAATACCACAAAAAAATGATATCAGACAGTTTTTGACACTGTATGCATGAGGGATACCCATCTTGCCAGTCAATTCTATGGATGGCACTGTGAGCCCACTGTTGGGTAGGGACCGTCTCTATATGTTGCCAACTTGTACTTCCCAAGCGCTTAGTACAGTGCTCTGCACACAGTAAGCGCTCAATAAATACGATTGATTGATTGATTGAAAAATCTAGAACACAGACATTACTAAAGTCAGAGTTGGAATATAAGGAATGTTATCCAGTGGCTTCTGATTATGATGTGTTAATTCAGTAGTTCAAAACCTCCTGATTTGCACCTAATGAAAAATTAGTAGGGCTTCATTACCAGTTGATTCTATCCAACTGTGTATCTACTGAATAATTTCCTTAATGTTTTGACTATTTTACACTTAGGAAGAACCTTGTGCTGGGAAACACTGGGGGGAAAAAAGGATCTGCCTCTGGCTAATGACAAACCCTGAGGATAATAAAACTTCAAAGAGGAAGGATGTTAAATTTCCTAATCTGCTCTGCAGATGGGGAATTTGGGCTTCTTGAGGAAAAATTAAAGTGATGCTGTATCTGCGAGTTATTAAATGAAGGAATGCTCTGGATTCTTTGCCAAACACTCTTTCAAGAAAGCCAGAACCCCACTTGGATTTAACATTTCTTTAGATTGTCCAAAACGTTATTCTTTTGATTTCATGGATTCAGATGTAATGGTTTTAGATTTGCCCTAAAGCACTCTGACAGGCATCGTGTTGCAGGCCACAAAACCATTCAGAACTCCCGATTCTCTGTTCTGTGTTATTTATTAATAATAATAATAATGATAAAGATAATAATTACGGTACTTGTTAAGCACTTACTATGTGCCAAGCACTCTTCTAAGCACAGAGATAGATACAAGTTAATCAGGTTGGACACAATCGCTGTCCCACATGGGGCTCACACTCTTAATCCTCCTTTTGCAGTTGAGGTAACTGAGGCCCAGAGAAGGAAGTGACTTGCCCTAGGTCACACAGCAGACTTGTGGCGGAGCCGGGATTAGAGGCCAGGTCTTTCTACTCCCAGGCCCGATCTCTATCTACTAATATTAATAATAATAATGGCATTTATTAAGCGCTTACTATGTGCAAAGCACTGTTCTAAGTGCTGGGGAGGTTACAAGTTGATCAGGTTGTCCCACGGGGGGCTTACAGTCTTCATCCCCATTTTCCAGATGAGGGAACTGAGGCCCAGAGAAGTTAAGTGACTTGCCCAAAGTCACACAGCTGACAAGTGGCGGAGCCAGGATTTGAACCCATGACCTCTGACTCCAAAGCCCGGGCTCTTTCCAGTGAGCCACGCTGCTTCGCTAGCGGATGTAATTCTCTCTACAGTCTACCAGCTGCTGGGTGGCTTGATTTGAGACTGGAATAATTCACACTCCGACAAGGAAGAAAGCGCTCTTGGAAATCGGGGAGGGGTGGTGAGAGGATAGCAGAGAGGAGAATCCCTGATTGGAATTGATTTGGGCCATCCCAAAATTAATTCAGTCGTATTTATTGAGCGCTTACTGTGTGCAGAGCACTGTACTGAGCGTTCATTTTACAACTGGTGGTTCAGAGCCAGACAATTTCCGTCTTACCTTCCGCACTGTAGGAAAGTAATTGGCCTTCTCCTGATCAGTAAATCTGTAGTCATGCTGCAATAGCCAGTCTGGCCTGTCCCGGATCTGTATAATTTTTAAATCAAAAGCAGTCGACCCCGGGGGTAACACTATATTTTCCAGCCTTAATAATAATAATAATAATAATAATAATAATGGCATTTATTAAGCGCTTACTATGTGCAAAGCACTGTTCTAAGCGCTGGGGGGGGATACAAGCTGATCAGGTTGTCCCACGGGGGGCTCACAATCTTAATCCCCATTTCACAGATGAGGTAACTGAGGCACAGAGAAGTTAAGTGACTTGCCCAAAGTCACACAGCCGATAAGTGGCGGAGCCGGGATTCGAACCCATGACCTCTGACTCCCAAGCCTGTGCTCTTTCTGCTGAGCCACGCTGATTCTTACCTTACCTTACCTTAGCCTTACCTGCCCGCAGCACTTGTGGACATATCTGCACATAGTAAGCGCTTAATAAATGCCATTATTATTATCCTGTTTATATGTTTGTACATATTTATTACTCTATTTATCTTTGTATTCCCCAGCACTTAGAACAGTAAGCGCTTCATAAATGCCATTATTTTTATCCTGTTTATGTTTGTACATATTTATTCCTCTATTTATTTTTGTAACCTCCCCAGCGCTTAGAACAGTGCTTTGCACATAGTAAGCGCTTCATAAATGCCATTATTATTATTATCTGTAATTTGTTTATCTATTTTAATGTCCATCTCCCCCTCTAGACAGTAAGTTCCTTAGTACAGGAAACGTGTCACCTAACTCCGTTACATTGTACTGTCCTAAGCACTTAGTACAGTGCTCTGCACGCAGTAAGTGCTCAATAAATACAATCAATTGATTGGTGTGTTGCATGAGCCCCTTCCTTCCTCTCCCCCTCGTCCCCCCATCTTACCTCCTTCCCTTCCTCATAGCACCTGTATAGATGTATATATGTTTGTACATATTTATTACTCTATTTATTTATTTATCTTACTTGTACATATCTATTCTATTTATTTTATTTTGTTAGTATGTTTGGTTTTGTTCTCTGTCTCCCCCTTTTAGACTGTGAGCCCACTGTTGGGTAGGGACTGTCTCTATCTGTTGCCAACTTGTACTTCCCAAGCGCTTAGTACAGTGCTCTGCACACAGTAAGCGCTCAATAAATACGATTGATTGATTGATTGATTCTTTATAAAGGTGGACGATGAAGGAAAGAAATTAGACCAAGGACTTAGCATAGTTCATTACACCCGATGGGCCCCCAATAACGGGAAGCCTGGCCTGAGAAGCTACTCTGAGAAGCAGCGAAGCCTAGTGAATAGAGCATGGACTTGGCAGTCACCAGGTCCTGGGTTCTAATCCTGACTCTGCCACTTGTCTGCTGTGTGACCTTGGGCAAGTTGCTTAACTTCTCTGTGGCTCATTTACCTGATCTGTAAAATGGGGATTAAGACTGCGAGGTCCTTGTGGGACACGGACTGTGTCCAACCTGATTAGCTTCTACTTAAACAAGTGCTTAGTACCTGCCTGGCACATAGTAAATGCTGAACAGATACTATAAAAAGGAATCCATAAATAAATAAATACCATTGTCGCTACTGGGAATTCAGTCAGTGACAGAACAGCTGCAGCAGGAAAAGGTAAGAGAAACTGTGGTGACTTTCATTACCCGCATTATAGCCACTGCCGTGGCAGTTCATTCATTCAATTGTATTTATTGAGCGCTTACTGTGCGCAGAGCACTGTACTAAGCGCTTGGGAAGGCTGTTGGCTCTATTATTACCTATTATTATTAGAGAAGCAGCGTGGCTCAGTGGAAAGAGCCCGGGCTTTGGAGTCAGAGGTCATGGGTTGAAATCCCGGCTCCGCCACTTGTCAGCTGTGTGACTTTGGGCAAGTCACTTCACTTCTCTGGGCCTCAGTTACCTCATCTGGAAAATGGGGATTCATTCATTCATTCATTCATTCAATCGTATTTATTGAGCGCTTACTGTGTGCAGAGCACTGTACTAAGCGCTTGGGAAGTACAAGTTTGTAACATATAGAGACAGTCCCTACCCAACAGCGGGCTCACAGTCTAGAAGGGGGAGACAGACAACAAAACATATAAACCAAATAAAATAAATAGAATAAATATGTACAAGTAAAATAGAGTAATAAATATGTACAAACATCTATACATATATACAGGTGCTGTGGGGAGGGGAAGGAGGTAAGGCGGGGGGAGGGGGAGGAAGGGGAGAGGAAGGAGGGGGCTTGTTGCTGGAGCCGGGATTTGAACCCATGACCTCTGACTCCAAAGCCCGTGCTCTTTCCACTGAGCCACGAGTGGAAGAGGAGAAGGGGTGCAATTATTACTCTATTTATTTTACTTGTACATATTTACTATTCTATTTATTTTATTTTGTTAATATGTGTTGTTTTGTTCTCTGTCTCCCCCTTCTAGACTGTGAGCCCGCTGTTGGGTAGGGACCGTCTCTATATGTTGCCAACTTGTACTTCCCAAGCGCTTAGTCCAGTGCTCTGCACACAGTAAGCGCTCAATAAATACGATTGAATGAATGAATCAATCAATGCAAGGGGAAATGGAGGTGGAAAGCCTGCTAGACTGTGAGCCCGCTGTTGGGTGGGGACCGTCTCTAGATGTTACCAACTTGGACTTCCCAAGCGCTTAGTACAGTGCTCTGCACACAGTAAGCGCTCACTAAATACGATTGATGATGGTGATGATGGGTTGAAATCCCGGCTCCGCCACTTGTCAGCTGTGTGACTTTGGGCAAGTCACTTCACTTCTCTGGGCCTCAGTTCCCTCATCTGTAAAATGGGGATGAAGACCGTGAGCCCCCCGTGGGACAACCTCAGCACCTTGTAACCTCCCCAGCGCTTAGAACAGTGCTTTGCGCATAGTAATAAATGCGCTTAATAAATGCTATCGTTATTATTATTATTGTTTTTATTACCGGCTCCTGTCGCTCCTGCTGTGGTACACCAAAGGTATCAGATCATCATCATCATCAATCGTATTTATTGAGCGCTTACTATGTGCAGAGCACTGGACTAAGCGCTTGGGAAGTACAAAATACGATCGAATGAATGAACGTTCATGCAACTCAATGAGATATATGTGTTTCCTGTTCACTGCTCTGGCACACCAAGGGTATCAGATAAATACGATTGAATGAATGAACGTTTGCGCAACTCAATGAAGTATAGAGCCCGGGCTTTAGAGTCAGAGGTCGTGGGTTCGAATCCCGCCCCCGCCAATTGTCAGCTGGGTGACCTTGGGTGAGTCACTTCACTTCTCTGAGCCTCAGTTCCCCCATCTGGAAAATGGGGATTAATCAATCAATCAATCAATCAATCAATCGTATTTATTGAGCGCTTACTAAAAGGGGGAGACAGAGAACTGAACCAAACATACCAACAAAATAAAATAAGTAGGATAGAAAATAAAATAAGTAGGATAGAAGACTGTGAGCCCCCTTGTGGGGCAACCTGATCACCTTGTGACTTCCCCAGCGCTTGGAACAGTGCTTTGCACATAGTAAGCACTTAATAAATGCCATTAATCAATCAATCAGTCGTATTTATTGAGCGATTACTGTGTGCAGAGCACTGTACTAAGTCCTTGGGAAGTACAAGTTGGCAACATATAGAGACAGTCCCTACCCAACAGTGGGCTCACAGTCTAGAAGATTATTATTATCCTGTTTAAATGTTTGTACATATTTATTACTCTATTTTTGTAACTTCCTCAGCGCTTAGAACAGTGCTTTGCACATAGTAAGCGCTTAATAAATGCCACTATCATTATCCTGTATATATGTTTGTACATATTTATTACTCTGTGCATATTTGCACATAGTAAGCACTTAATAAATGCCATTATCATTATCCTGTATATATGTTTGTACATATTTATTACTCCATTTATTTTATTTGTACATATTATTCTATTTATTTTATTTTGTTAATATGTTTTGTTGTCTGTCTCCCCCTTCTAGAATGTGAGCCCACTGTTGGGTAGGGACCGTCTCTATATGTTGCCAACTTGTACTTCCCGAGCGCTTAGTACAGTGCTCTGCACACAGTAAGCGCTCAATAAATACGATTGAATGAATGAAAGTATATGCGTTTCCTATTCACTGGCCCCTGCTGTAGTTTCTTAAACCGTTCAGTTCGCCTATGGTGCCCAACTATCTTAACCCAGAATTTTCAGGCTTTTCTTTAGTCAAGTTTCAGTGGGTCAAAAACCTTTATTTAAAAGGTGATGGGATGTGCTTTTGACAGTTTAAATCCCTACCTTAAAACAGTATGGCTGAGGGTCAGAAGGTCATGGTTTCTAATCCCAGCTCCACCACTGCTGTGTGACCTTGGTTAAGTCACTTCACTTCTCTGGGCCTCAGTTACCTCATCTGTAAGATGGAGATTGAGACTGTGAGCCCCACGTGCGACAGGGACTGTGTCCCACCCGGTTTGCTTGTATCTACCCCAGAACTTAGTACAGTGCCTAAAAAAAATCATAATTATCATTTTTATTATTAAAACTGATGGACTCTGAGGACTATTGATCAAAATCTTTATTTTAATTTTTGAAACGTACCACTCTGTGAGAGAAGTTTCAAAAAGGAAAGCCTCGGTAAAGCCGTGATCCTAAAAGAATATTTTGGGCACGTTGACCCTAAAACCCATACACTTAAAAAAGCATAGATCTGTAGCTTTATTTGCAGAGCACTGTGATTGTCAATCCTTATCTCAAGAGAATTTTACAAACTCATAATGACCTGTGAGCTGTAAGACAAGGAAGGGGCCTTTGGGAAATATGGGGGCAGCTTGCTTTCATAAACTAAAACAAAAAAAGAACAAAAAAAGCATATTTTTGATCAACACAGTTCAGTTTGAAGTGTGTGTGACTTACGGAGGGGCATAAAATAAGCCAATTAATTGGAACTGTTATGAAGGATACCTTCAAATCCCGGCCCTGCCAATTGTCAGCTGTGTGACTTTGGACAAGTCACTTAACTTCTCTGTGCCTCAGTTACCCCATCTGTAAAATGGGGATTAAGACTGTGAGCCTCTTGTGGGACAACCTGATCACCTTTTAACCTCCCCAGCTCTTAGAACAGTGCTTTGCACATAGTAAGCGCTTTATAAATTCCATTATTATTAGTCCAAATATGGCAGACTGTGGCAGAGTTCGAATCTCTTGTTTTTTCTTTAGTAATTGTGGGGAACTGTTCCTCTCTTACTGGCTTCACTTTAACCTGATCAGGAGGGCCACAACTTACTAGCTTCTTCACTCGTCCCTCTTATCCCTTAAAAAAACGGGGAAATAAGTTTGAAATTCCTTTCCTCCCCTCTTACTACAAAGAGATCTGAATCAAAACTAAAGATCTGTTTTTAATGTAGTTCTTTTTCCCCCTTGGCTACTTTCTAAGTCCCCTTTTTTAAGTGGGGACAAATGGAACAGAAATGGAGATTTTTGAATGGTTTCAGATCCTTCAGTTGTAGGGGTTTGGGTACTGAATAAATAGATATGCTACAATTTCTAAGGGTGTGTCATCAGGTACTCATAAAGAAATCGAAATTCTCCAGGAACTTGAAAGTACTGTCTACTCTTGAATGAAAGACTGTAGATGAGCTTATTCGAAACAAGATTTGGGTAGAATCCCCATTTGAGGCTTTTAGGCTGAGGCCATAAGCCCTACCCTACCCACAGTACCTGTATATATGTATATATGTTTGTACATATTTATTACTCTATTAATTTATTTATTTTACCTGTACATATCTATTCTATTTCATTTTGTTAGTATGTTTGGTTTTGTTCTCTGTCTCCCCCTTTTAGACTGTGAGCCCACTGTTGGGTAGGGACTGTATATGTTGCCAACTTGTACTTCCCAAGCGCTTAGTACAGTGCTCTGCACACAGTAAGCGCTCAATAAATACGATTGATTGATTACCTTCCTACGAACGGAGACCTAACTTGACTGTTCATCTTTTACTCTAAAGCTTCTAGGCTCCTGCTCTTCGTCCCCTTTCCATGCTGGATATTACTGTTTCCCTTTATAAATAGTAGTAACAGTGTGAAGAGAAGCGGCGTGGCTTAATGGAAAGACTCTGGGAGCCAGAGGTTGTGGTTTCTAATCCAGGATCTGCCTTTTGCCGGCTGCAAAATCTTGGGAAAATCACTTCACTTCTCGGTGCCTGTTTCCGCATCTATAAAATGGGGATTCAATACCTGTTCTCCCTCCTATTTAGACTCTGAGCCCCATGTGGGCCGGGAATTGTCTAGGATCTGATTATTCTCTATCAATCCTAGTGCTTGGTGCAGTGAATAGGACATAGTCAGCGCTTAATAAATACCACAACTGTTATTATTGCTATTAGTAGAAGTAATACTCCATCCTCTCCATCCCCCCCGCCTTACCTCCTTCCCATCCCCACAGCACATGTATATATGTTTGTATGTATTTATTACTCTGTTTATTTATGTATTTTCTTTGTATATATTTATTCTATTTTATTTTATTTTGTTAATATGTTTTGTTTTGTTGTCTGTCTCCCCCTTCTATCATCATCATCATCAATCGTATTTATTGAGCGCTTACTATGTGCAGAGCACTGTACTAAGCGCTTGGGAAGTACTTCTAGACTGTGATCCCACTGTTGGGTAGGGACCGTCTCTATATGTTGCCAACTTGTACTTCCCAAGCGCTTAGTGCAGTGCTCTGCACACAGTAAGCGCTCAATAAATACGATTAAATGAATGAAGTAATGATATTTTTAATATGTTGTGGTCAAGGAATGTGTCTGTTATATTGCGGTGTTGTACTCTCCCAAGAGCTTAGTACAGTGCTCTGCACACAGTAAACACTCAATAAATATGATTGATTGATTGACTATTGAGCAGCCACTGAGTGTAATGTCCCCTATTTAAGTGCTTAGGAAATTATAAACACGAGATACATCCCCTGCCCACAAGAACCTAACGTTCTAATGGAAGAGAAGCACAAAGTAGTCAGAATCAATCCATCAGACATAGTTCTTTTTAATGGCATTTATTAAGCGCTTACTGTGTGCAAAGCACTGTTCTAAGCACTGGGGAGGTTACAAGGTGATCTGGTTGTCCCACGGGGGGCTCACAGTCTTCATCCCCATTTTACAGATGAGGTAACTGAGGCACAGAGAAGTGAAGTGCCTTGCCCAAAGTCACACAGCTGACAGTTGGCGGAGCCGGGGTTTGAACCCATGACCTCTGACTCCAAAGCCCGGGCTCTTTCCACTGACCCACGCTGCTTCTCTGAGTGCTTATTGAGGGCTTACTATGTGTAGAGCACTATACTAAGCGCTTGGGAGAATACAACTGAATTAAGACATGTTCTCTACCCACAATGAGCTTAGTCTAGAGAGGGAAAGGGAGACAGGCATTAATGTGAATAAATGTGATTTATAGTGTAATTTAAAGACGTGTACTTAAGTGCTGTCGAACTGTGGGTGGGGCAGATATCAAACATCCGAAGTGCGTAGATGACCCAGACGGGAGGGTGGAGAGCCAGGGGAAAAGAGGGCTTAGCGTGGCTCGGTGGAAAGAGCCCGGGCTTTGGAGTCAGAGGTCATGGGTTCAAATCCCACCTCTGCCAACTGTCAGCTGTGTGACAGTCACTTGCTTGGGCAAGTCACTTAACTTCTCTGTGCCTTGAAGCAGCGTGGCTCAGTGGAAAGAGCCCAGGTTTTGGAGTCAGAGGTCATGGGTTCGAATCCTGCTCTGCCAATTGTCAGCTGTGTGACTTTGGGAAAGTCACAACTTCTCTGTGCCTCAGTTGCCTCATCTGTAAAATGGGGATGAAGACTGTGAGCCCCCCATGGGGCAACCTGATCACCTTGTATCCTCCCCAGCGTTTAGAACAGTGCTTTGCACATAGTAAGCGCTTAATAAATGCCATTATTATTATTATTAATTGGGGAAGTCCTCTTGGAAAAGACGTGCCCTTAGTAATACGGGGAAGGTGGAGAAATTGGTGGTCTGGTGTTTACGGAGGGGGAGGAATTTCCAGGTTAGGGAAGGAGTCGGCAGCGAGATAGACGAGATGGAGGCCCAGTGAGTAGGCTGGCGCCAGAGGAGCGGAGTGTGTGGGCTGGACTGTAGTAGGAGGTTACTGAGGTGAGGAAAGATGGGGAGAGTCGATCAAGTGCTGTAAAGCCAATGGGGAAGAGTTTCTGTTTGATGCGGAGGTGGATGGACAACCACCGGAGGTTCTTGAGGAGTGGGGAGACACGGACTGAACGTTTTTATTGATAAATAATTCATACCGCAGCAGCCGTTTCCCCATCCTGTCCTGGTCTGCCCCTGTCTCCCTTCCCATGCTGGGCCGGAGAAGAGGAGGTGGTGGTGGGGCTACACGTGGGAACAGAGGAGTGAGGAGGGAGGGACGGCGCCGCACACCATGGGATCTCAGGGGGACGGAACTTCTCTGGGCCTCGGTTACCTCATCTGTAAAATGGGAATTAAGACTGTCAGCCCCATGCGGTGTGGCTCAGTGGAAAGAGCCCGGGCTTTGGGGGCAGAGGTCATGGGTTCAAATCCCGGCTCTGCCACTTCATCATCATCAGTCGTATCTATTGAGTGCTTACTATGTGCAGAGCACTGTACTAAGCGCTTGGGAAGTACAAATTGGCAACATGTAGAGACGGTCCCTACCCAACATTGGGCTCACAGTCTAAAAGGGGGACAAGTGACTTGCCACTTGTCATATGTGCGACTTTGGGCAAGTCACTTCACTTCTCTGGGCCTCAGTTCCCTCATCTGTAAAATGGGGGTTAAGACTGTGAGCCCCCTGTGGGACAGCCTCATTACCCTGTGACCTCCCCAGCGCTTAGAACACTGCTTTGCACATAGTAAGCGCTTAATAAATGCTATCATTATTATTATTATGCGGGATCTGGACTGTGTCTAACCTGATTAGCTTGTATCTACCCCAGCAGTGCCTGGCACATAGTAAGCGCTTAACAAATGCCATTAAAAAAAAAATGAAAGCTATTCCTGGCACTGCTAAGAGGAGGAAGAGCAGTAGCCCTTTACTGAGCATCTAGTAGTTGCAGTGCACTGCAACAAAAATAAAACGACCCATTTCCTGCCCACAGAAAATCTACCCTCTCATGGGGGAGACAAACATAAACATCTTTACAACTCAAGTGGTCAAAATAAATAACTGAGTACATTTACGTAAACAAAGGGAAGCAGTGTGACTTAGTGGAAAGAGCAGAAGTCTGGGAATCAAGGGACCTGGCTTCTAATACCTGCTCTGTCACGTGTTGGCTGTGTGAACTGGGACAAGTCACTTAACTTCTCTGTGCCTCCATTCCCTCATCTGTAAAGTGGGGATTAAATCCAAACCTTCTTAATTAGACTGCAAACCCCATGTGGGACAGGGACTGCGCCCAAACTGATCAGCTTCTCTCTATCCTGGTGCTTAGAACTGTGCTTGGCACATAATAAGCGTTTAACAAATACCATGATTACGTATATATGTAATTGAGTGTAAAATATGTATATATGTGTGTGTGAGTATATTAATATAATAATAATAATGATGGCATTTGTGAAGCGCTTACTATGTGTGCAGCATTCATTCATTGTCTTAGTTATTGAGCGCTTACTGTGGACAGAGCACTGTACTAAGTGTTTGGAAAGTACAAATTGGCAACATATAGAGACGGTCCCTTCCCAACAATGGGCTCACAGTCTAGGCTCACAGTGCAGGAGGATACAAGGTGATCAAGTTGTCCCACGGGGGGCTCACGGTCTTAATCCCCATTTTGCAGATGAGATAACTGAGGCACAGAGAAGTGACTTGCCCAAAGTCACACAGCTGATAAGTGGTAGAGCTGGAATTAGAACCCAGGACCTCTGGCTCCCAAGCCTGTGCTCTTTCCACTGAGCCAAGATATATTTATATTATTATATTATTATAATATATAATGTATATTATAATATATTATTATATTATTTATATCTATTTATATTTGTTATATATTAGAATATATTATTTATTTACTATGTGTGCAGCATATATAATAATAATATATTATTATTTATTTAGAAGCAGCGTGGCTCAATGGAAAGCGCACGGGCTTGGGAGTTAGAGATCATGAGTTCAAATCCCGGCTCCACCAATTGTCAGCTGTGTGACTTTAGGCAAGTCACTTCACTTCTCTGTGCTTCAGTTCCCTCATCTGTAAAATGGGGATTAAGACTGTGAGCCCCGCATGGGACAACCTGATCCCCTTGTAACCTCCCTGGCACTTAGAACAGTGCTTTGCACATAGTAAGCGCTTAATCAATGCTATCATGATTTATTTTCTTTTAGACTGTGAGCCCAATGTTGGGTAGGGACTCTCTCTATATGTTGCCAATTTGTACTTCCCAAGCGCTTAGTACAGTGCTCTGCACAGAGTAAGCACTCAATAAATATGATTGATTGATTATTTATATTATTTATATCTTTATATCTTTATATGTATATGAATTCGGAGGAGAATGTAAATAAGCTCAAAAGTCCTAGGGGAAAGCTTTCTAGCCGTACTTCCAGGTGGCATTTGGAGGGGCTGGGGATTAAAGGAAGCAGCATGGCTCAGTGGAAGGAGCCTGGGCTTTGGAGTCAGAGATCATGGGTTCAAATCCCGGCTCCGCCACTTGTCGGCTGTGTGACTTTGGGCAAGTCACTTAACTTCTCTGGGCCTCAGTTCCCTCATCTGTAAAATGGGGATTAAGACTGTGAGCCCCGTGTGGGACAACCTGATCACCTTGTAAACTCCCCAGTGCTTAGAACAGTGCTTTGCACATAGTAAGCGCTTAATAAATGTCATTATTATTAAAGGGGTCAGGTGGCCGGAGTTGGGGGAGGAAAGCACCGCAGCTGGGGGCCGAGACAGGCGAGGTTGCAGTCCGCGGCCACTCAAAGGACCGTGCCTGTGGCGGCGGTGGTTTGCGTGGGAGCACAAGTGCCACGGGTGAACAGTAGGGCCCTAAACACATTGCCACTGTCGCTTGCCAAAGTTTGAGCTCATTGTGGGCAGGAACGTGTCTGTTTCTTGTTATATTGTACTCTCCCAAACACTTAGTCCAGTGCTTTGCACACTTGGAGTAAATGCTCACTAGAGACTGTAAGCCCACTGTTGGGTAGGGACTGTCTCTATATGTTGCCAATTTGTACTTCCCAAGCGCTTAGTACAGTGCTCTGCACATAGTAAGTGCTCAATAAATACGATTGATGATGATGATGATGATACGATTGACTGAATGAATGAATGAACGAATGGAAATTTTTTATAGCATTTATTAAGCCCTTACTATGTGCAAAGCACTGTTCTAAGCACTGGGGAGGTTACAAGGTGATGAGATTGTCCCACGGGGGGCTCACAGTCTTAATCTTCAAGGCCCTACTGGGAGCTCACTTCCTCCAGGAGGCCTTCCCACACTGAGCCCCTTCCTTCCTCTCCCCCTCTCCATCCCCCCATCTTACCTCCTTCCCTTCACCACGGCACCTGTATATATGTCTATATGTTTGTACATATTTATTACTCTATTTATTTATTTATTTATTTTACCTGTACATATCTATTCTACTTATTTTATTTTGTTAGTATGTTTGGTTTTGTTCTCTGTCTCCCCCTTTTAGACTGTGAGCCCACTGTTGGGTAGGGACTGTCTCTATATGTTGCCAACTTGTACTTCCCAAGCGCTTAGTACAGTGCTCTGCACACAGTAAGCGCTCAATAAGTACAATTGATTGATTGATTGATTAATCCCCATTTTACAGATGTGTGAGCCCCCCGCGGGACAACCTCATCACCTTGTAACCTCCCCAGCGCTTCAAACAGTGCTTTGCACAGAGTAAGCACTTAATAAATGCTATCATTATTATTATTAAGGCTGGGGGTGGGGCCAGTGGATTCGGGCCTACCACACAACAAGCGGCGCATGCATGATGCGTCTCCGCGTTTTACAAATTGTGTGTGCTCAAACCCGCAGTGTGCCTTTCGTTGAACGGATAATCGATTGTACCTATGTGCAGAGTTCTGAAGATGTGTAAAATAAATACATCAGTGGTAGTGGTGGCTGTTGAGTTGTGACTGGGTGGGTTGGGAAGGTTTTGAACATGAGGAGAGGCGTCGTCTATCAGATTGAGTTATAGGGAGGAAGTTCCAGGCCAGGGGAAATTAGTGGAAATACCCTGTCTCGGTAGACGTGCCCTTTATCCCTCTAATAATAATAATGATGATGGCATTTGTTAAGCGCTTACTATGTGCAAAGCACTGTTCTAAGCACTCGGGAGGATACAAGGTGATGAGGTTGTCCCACGTGGGGCTCACAGTCTTAATCCCCATTTTGCAGACGAGGTAACAGGCACAGAGAAGTTAAGTGACTTGCTCAAAGTCACACAGCTGACAATTGGCAGAGCTGGGATTTCAACCCATGACCTCTGACTCTAGAGCCCGTGCTCTTTCCACTGAGCCACGCTGCTTCTCTACCTCTTTCCCTATAATTCTCTCCCTTACTCGTTTTCCCAAACCGCTCTCTGTCCTTATTTTCTCCCTTGTCTCTCTCTCTCTGTGGCCCAATAACCTGACCCCCCCGACGCATTTCTCTGGATCTTTCTTACGCACCCCTAGTGATTCTCGTTTGCCTTTCTTTTTCCTTCTCTGCCACTTGCTTTTCATCTTTTCAACTACAACTTATTCTTTGTTCCTCTCTTTCATTCATTCAGTCGTATTTATTGAGAGCTTACTGTGTGCAGAGCACTGTACTAAGCGCTTGGGAAGTCCAAGTTGGCACCATAGAGAGACGGTCCCTACCCAGCAGCGGGCTCACAGTCTAGAAGGGGGAGACAGAGAACAAAACAAAACATATTAACAAAATAAAATAGAATAAATACATACAAATAAGATAAATACATACAAACATATTCATTCATTCATTCAATTGTATTTATTGAGCGCTCACTGTGTGCAGAGCACTGTACCAAGCGCCTGGGAAGTACAAGTTGGCAACATATAGAGCCGGTCCCTACCCAACAGCGGGTTCACAGTCTAGAAGGGAGAGACAGACAACAAAACAAAACATACTAACAAAATAAAATAAATAGAATAAATATGTACAAATAAAATAGAGTAATAAATATGTACAAACATATATACGGGGTAATGATGGCATTTATTAAGCGCTTACTATGTGCAAAGCGCACTGTTCTAAGTGCTGAGGAGGTTACAAGGTGATCAGGTTGTCCCTTGGGGAGCGGGGGGGCTCACAGTCTTAATCGAGAAGCAGCGTGGCTCAGTGGAAAGAGCCCGGGCTTTGGAGTCAGAAGTCACGAGTTCAAATCCCGGCTCCGCCACTTGTCAGCTGTGTGACTTTGGGCAAGTCACTTCACTTCTCTGGGCCTCAGTTCCCTCATCTGTAAAATGGGGATGAAGACTGTGAGCCCCCCGGGGGACAACCTGATCACCTTGCAACCTCCCCAGCGCTTAGGCTTGCAGTGTTGTGTTACAGACTCTTCTGCGACCTTTTCTTGTCTCTCTCCCTGTCATCCCACCTCTGCCATGTCTGTCCCTCCTTTACCCCTGGTTTTCCCTGCTTCTGGTGCTAGCCAGGCTGCTCTTGCTCCCAGAGTCCCACAGGCCTCTCTCTCAGGGGTTAAGTGGAGAAGCAGCGTGGCTCAGTGGAAAGAGCCCGGGCTCTAGAGTCAGAGGTCCTGGGTTCTAATCCTGGCTCCGCCACTTGTCAGCTGTGCGACTTTGGGCAAGTCACTTAACTTCTCTGGGCCTCAGTTACCTCATCTGTAAAATGGGGATGAAAACTGTGAGCCCCCCGTGGGACAACCTGATCACCTGGCAACGTCCCCAGCACTTAGAACAGTGCTTTGCACATAGTAAGCACTTAACCAATACCATCATTATTTATTATTATTATTCTTAAAGTGGTGATAGGTTGGTGGATAGAAGAGAGGGGGGGCCAAGACAATCATGGCTCCCTGACCCTCCATCCCCACCCCCAACCCATGGGTTCAAATCCCGGCTCCACCAACTGTCAGCTGTGTGACTTTGGGCAAGTCACTTAACTTCTCTGTGCCTCAGTTACCTCATCTGGAAAATGGGGATTAAAACTGTGAGCCCCCCGTGGGACAACCCGATCACCTTGTAACCTCCCCGGCGCTTAGAACAGTGCTTGGCACATAGTAAGCTTCAACTATCCTGTATATATGTATATATGTTTGTACATATTTATTACTCTATTTATTTATTTATTTATTTTACTTGTACATATCTATTCTATTTTATTTTGTTAGTATGTTTGGTTTTGTTCTCTGTCTCCCCCTTTTAGACTGTGAGCCCACTGTTGGGTAGGGACTGTCTCTATATGTTGCCAACTTGTACTTCCCAAGCGCTTAGTACAGTGCTGTGCACACAGTAAGCGCTCAATAAATATGATTGATGATGATGATGATGATAGTAAGCGCTTAATAAATGCCATTTAAAAAAAAGGCAAGGGTGAAAAACAATTATTCTCTTCACAGTACATCACCAGTGGAAGTGGCAGTGATGGCTAGAATGGAAGGGGCTTGTGGGAAGCACGAAGAGAACAATGACTTGTTGACCTTAGGATTTAGGGAGGGAGCCTGAGGTCAAAAATGAATGCGGAGGAAGGAGCTTGGAAGGGGGGACACAAGGAAGCCTGGCCCCAGGAAGGAATCTGGAGAAATGGGGCACATTTTTTATGGTATTTTTTAAGCACTTACTATGTGCCAGGCGCCATACTAAGCGCTGGGGTAGATACAAGCTAATCAAATTGGGCACAGCCCATGCCCCACATGGATGTCACAGTCTTAATTCCCATTTTACAGATGAGATCACTGAGGCACAGAGAAGTCAAGTACCTCGCCGAGGTCACACAGCAGACAAGTGGTTGTGATGCTGGGATTAGAACCCAGGTCCTAAACTCCTAGGCTCGTGCTCTTTCTGCTAAGGTCCCGCTGCTGCACATTACCCTGTCTGTTCCTGGGAGGAGGAATGAAGATGTCCAAAGGCTCGAATCAGGCTCTCTTCCTCCCTTCAAGGCCCTACTGAGAGCTCACCTCCTCCAGGAGGCCTTCCCAGACTGAGCCCCTTCCTTCCTCTCCCCCTCGTCCCCCTCTCCATCCCCCTCATCCTACCTTCTTCCCTTCCCCACAGCACCTGTATATATGTATATATGTTTGTACATATTTATTACTCTGTTTATTTATTTATTTTGCCTGTACATATCTATTCTATTTATTTTGTTGGTATGTTTGGTTTTGTTCTCTGTCTCCCCCTTTTAGACTGTGAGCCCACTGTTGGGTAGGGACTGTCTCTATATGTTGCCAATTTGTACTTCCCAAGCGCTTAGTACAGTGCTCTGCACATAGTAAGCGCTCAATAAATACGATTGATGATCGGTTTAGGCCAGCGGGGCGGTAGAGAAAGAAAAAACCAGCACGATTTAGGTAGGAGCCATCTAGAACTCCCTCCCCGCCCCATCCCCTGCCTCAAAACCACTTGGGTTGGAGAAGGAGGCGTGTTGAAGGCAAAATCATTTTCCCCCCTGAACAACTGTTCTAAAACTTTTTCGGTTCCAACCTGTTCTGATTTAATAATAAAAATAACGATTGTGGTATTTTTTTAAGGGCTTACTGTGTGCCAAGCACTGTATCAAGCACTAGACTGTGAGCCCACTGTTGGGTAGGGACCGTCTCTATATGTTGCCAACTTGTACTTCCCAAGCGCTTAGTACAGTGCTCTGCACGCAGTAAGCGCTCAATAAATACCATTGATTGATTGATTGATTGATTGGAGTAGGTTGCAAAATAATCAGGGCAGAGTCAGATCTTGTCCCAGACGGGGCTTACAGAGCCTGAGTGGGAGAGAGCACAGGTATTGAATCACGATTTTTCAGCTGAGAAAACTGAAGCCCTGAAAAGTTAAAGGACTTGCCCAAGATCATACAACAGGCAAGCGGCAGAGCTGGGATTAGATCCCCTGGTTTATGGGTTCATTCCAAAAACAGAGATCTTTTATAGACTAGAGCATGGTTTTATAAGTAATAAATGAGAAGGAGCATGGTCTAGTGGGCCTGGGAGACAGAAGAACCTGAGTTCTAATTCCGCCTATGCTCCTTGTGTGCTGTGTACCCTTGGTCAAGTCACTTCACTTCTCTGTGCCTCAGTTACCTCATCTGTAAAATGGGGATTCAGACTGTGAGCCCCATGTGGGACGTAGACGGGGTCTAACCTGAATTGCTTGTATCTACCCCAGTGCTTCGTAGAGTGCCTGGCACATCGTAAGCACTTAACAAATATTTAAAAAAAGTTCCCTTCATGAATATGAACTTTGATCAATAACATCAGAAGGTCAAACTAGAGAAACAAGCATGATCTCCGGGGCGGCAATTTCCACTGTGCTAAAACCTCATTTCTAATTTCAGGTTAATCCAGAAAAGGGACAGAGGATTGATGTAGTGTTTACCACAAGTAAATATGCCTCAGAGGTAAGTTACATTCTCTAATTACCCATGTCGTTTTCTAACTAGAGCATTATTTTCTTTTTAGAAATTCCTACATTAAGTCCCCAAATAAGGTGCTAATTTTAACAACAGTGTTCACAAATGCACAGAGAGAGAAGCAGCATGGGTCAATGGAAAGAGCCCGGTCATGGGCTCTAATTCCGGCTCCGTCACTTGTCAGCTGTGTGACTTTGGGCAAGTCACAACTTCTCTGTGCCTTAGTTTCCTCATCTGTAAAATGGGGATTAAGACTGTGAGCCTCCCGTGGGACAACCTGATCACCTTGTATCCCCCTCCCCCCCTCAACCCCAGCGCTTAGAACAGTTCTTGGCACATAGTGAGCACTTAACAAATACCGTCATCATTATCATCACAGACCTATTAATTTACACTCATGTGCTCTGTTACAAAAGGATTTCATGGACTCATCATCTTGTAAGAAAACAAGAGATCGCCTGTCTCTTCGCTTTGCACATAGTAAGCACTTAAATACCGTCATCATTATCAACACAGACCTATTAATTTACACTCATGTGCTCTGTTACAAAAGGATTTCATGGACTCATCATCTTGTAAGAAATAAGAAAACAAGAGATCGCCCGTCTCTTCGCTTTCCTTTAGAATTTCCAAGCAGATCTTTTCAGTCAAGAACTGATGACTAATTTATATAACCCTTTCTAAGTCACAAAATTTCTGTTTGGCTAGCTGATAATCATGCAGCAGAGATTAATGAGGCTGCAACATCGGTGGCACCAAACAGAGAAGGGCCCGGCTGTCCAATTTGGGCTACTTTGTGGGCCCAGCCACGTGCGGGGCAGATACGAGAGAGAAAACACATGCAGGACGAAGAGTGGGATAACCTTCTTCCCTGCAGCCAGAAAGAAGCCAGAGCTGTAGGGGGAAGTAAGGGAAGATAAATCGAGAATTGTTTGCGCTAATCAAGCAATCGAAGGTAGTTATTGAGCACTTACTGTGTGCAGAGCGCTTGGGAGAGTACTAATTCTGTTGTCATCTCCCAAGCGCTTAGTACAGTGCTCTGCACATAGTAAGCACTCAATAATTATCATCAATCGTATTGATTGAGCGCTTACTATGTGCAGAGCACGGTACTAAGCGCTTGGGAAGTACAAATTGGCAACATATAGAGACAGTCCCTACCCAACAGTGGGCTCACAGTCTAAAAGCATTGTCTAAAAGCACAGTCTAATTAGCATTGATTGATTTCAATCCAGCAGAATTAGCGGACACGTCCCCTGCTCATAACAAGCTAAGACGGTACCATGTGCAGCATTATGTCACACCGATGACTGTGACTCCCCGCAGTATTTTCGGTGGCAAAGCTCTGCAATTATAAAAGACTCAGTGTGACTCAATTAACCTTTTGGAAAAGTGCACACGGGCACTGGGAAGCAAGTCCACGCAAGAGAACCTCTTCTTTGCGCATTGATGTGAACGGAAACTCTGCACGTTCTCAGGGTTGAGGGAAATAGAGGGGTTTTGCGGTTGTGCATGCTCAGTGCTCCAAGACTAGATGAAGGGGAAATTTTCATTCAGGTGAAAGGCATTAACAAAACATGTACTTCCTCTGAATCACTCCTAAAGTTGCCCTAGACGCAACACTTCACTGCAGTCAAGCTAGGAAGGAACGGAAGTCAGAGTGGGAAAGACAGGGAAGGAAGTAAAATGGAAGAGATGTGGGTCTCCTCTTTTCCCTTTAGCATTAATTTCTTTCTTTTTTTAGTATGTGCCGGGCACCGTTCTAAGATCCGGGACTAGAAGCAGCGTGGCTCAGTGGAAAGAGCCCAGGCTTTGGAGTCAGAGGTCGTGGGTTCAAATCCCGTCTCCGCCAGTTGTCAGCTGTGTCACTTTGGACAAGTCACTTAATAATAATAATAATAATAATAATAATAGCATTTATTAAGCGCTTACTATGTGCAAAGCACTGTTCTAAGCGCTGGGGAGGTTACAAGGTGATCAGGTTGTCCCACGGGGGGCTCACAGTCTTAATCCCCATTTTACAGATGAGGTCACTGAGGCCCAGAGAAGTTAAGTGACTTGCCCAAAGTCACACAGCTGACAAGTGGCGGAGCCGGGATTTGAACCCATGACCTCTGACTCCAAAGCCCGGGATCCTTTCCACTGAGCCCCGCTGCTTCTCTTAACTTAACTTCTCCGGGCCTCCGTTACCTCATCTGTAAAATGGGGATTTAGACTGTGAGCCCCTCGTGGGACAACCTGATCACCTTGTATCCCCCCAGTGCTTAGAACAGTGCTTTGCGCATAGTAAGTATTTTAACAAATGCCATCATTATTATTATTATACAAGATAACCAGGTTGGACACAGTTCATGTTCCACATGGGACTCACCGTCTTCATCCCCATTTTACAGATGAAGTAACTGAGGCACAGAGGTGAAGGGACTTGCCCAAGGTCACACAACAGACACGTGGAGGAGCCAGGATTAGAACCCAGGTCCTACTGAATCCCAGGCCCGTGCTCTATCCACTGGGCCAAGCTGCTTCTCACAAGCAGTTTTTCCTTTTATTTACTAGCCAGACTGACTCCCACAGAGGTCAGAGGTGGAAGTCATATGCCACAGTTGCAAGTCAGAGGGGTTGTGATTTGTTTTGAAACTGGGGTCATTCTAAATTGCCGACAAAGGCCAAAAGCCAGGGTAAAACAGAGACTTCAAGCTCCTTGTGGGCAAGGAATATGTCTACCAACTCTACCATAATAATAATAATTTTGGTATTTGTTAAGTGCTTTCTATGTGCAAAGCACTGTTGTAAGCTCTGGGGAGGATACAAGGTGATCAGGTTGTCCCACGGGGGGCTCACAGTCTTCATCCCCATTTTACAGATGAGGGAACTGAGGCACAGAGAAGTTAAGTGACTTGCCCAAAGTCACACAGCTGAGTCCCCATAGGGGACTCTCCCCAGCACCCAGTACAGTGCTCTGCACACAGTGAAGTGCTTAATAAATGCCATTAGCTGATTGATTGAAAGGATAAAAAGGACTAATTTAATGGGTAGGATTAATTAATTGAGAAGCAGCGTGGCTCAGTGGAAGGAGCCCGGGCTTTGGAGTCAGAGGTCATGGGTTCAAATCCCGGCTCTGCCAATTGTCAGCTGTGTGACTTTGGGCAAGTCACTTCACTTCTCTGGGCCTCAGTTACCTCATCTGTAAAATGGGGATTAAGACTGTGAGCCCCCTGAGGGACAACCTGATCGCCTTGCAACTTCCCCGGCGCTTAGAACAGTGCTTTGCACATAGTAAGCACTTAATAAATGCCATTATTATTATTATTATTATTAATCCAAGCCTGTTTGATAACCAGCACTGCATACTTTTTAACTGAAAAGTATTCAAGAAGGGTGAATCATTCAATTCGGGATTCCTGAAACTGCTGGAGCCAAAGGAATTTATTGCTCCTTACCCAGTATGATAATTCCCAGACATCATCATCATCATCATCAATCGTATTTATTGAGTGCTTACTGTGTGCAGAGCACTGTACTAAGCACTTGGGAAGTACAAGTGCCGTGCCAAATCAGTTGTCCCCTGGTTGGTTAGTTGGTTGTGGTAGTTATTAAGCCTTTACTATGGACCAACTATTAAGCTTAAGTACTGGAGAGAGATAAGAAAATCAAATAGGATGCAGTTAGAAAGGAACTTCCAGATACTATTAATGAAGAGTCTTCAAACAATTCATATTCTGGAGAGGTTACACCACCTTATAGATAAAATTGGAAAAATACAATTTATTTCCTTAGTACAGACTTGGCTCAAAAATAATAATAATTATTATTATGGTATTTGTTAAGTGCTTACTGTGTGCCAAACACTCTACTAAGCACTGAGGTGGATATAGGAAAATTGGATTGGACACAGTCCCTGTCTCATGTGGGGCTCACAGTCTCAATCCCCATTTACAGATGAGGTAACTGAGGGACAGAGAAGTGAAGTGACTTGCCCAAGGTCATACAGCAGACAAGTGGTAGAGCCAGTGGAGACAAGGACAGGAGGGTAGAAGTGGAAAAATAATCGTAATTGTTTTACTTAAACACTTACTTTGTGCCAAGTAATAATAATCATAGCGGCATTTGTTTAGCACTTACTATGTGACAAGCACTCTTCTAAGTGATGGGGGTAATTCATTCATTCATTCAATCATATTTATTGAGCGCTTACTATGTGCAGAGCACTGTACTAAGCGCTTGGGAAGTACAAATTGGCAACATATAGAGACAGTCCCTACCCAACAGTGGGCTCACAGTCTAAAAGCATTGTCTAAAAGCACAGTCTAATTAGCATTGATTGATTTCAATCCAGCAGAATTAGCGGACACGTCCCCTGCTCATAACAAGCTAAGACGGTACCATGTGCAGCATTATGTCACACCGATGACTGTGACTCCCCGCAGTATTTTCGGTGGCAAAGCTCTGCAATTATAAAAGACTCAGTGTGACTCAATTAACCTTTTGGAAAAGTGCACACGGGCACTGGGAAGCAAGTCCACGCAAGAGAACCTCTTCTTTGCGCATTGATGTGAACGGAAACTCTGCACGTTCTCAGGGTTGAGGGAAATAGAGGGGTTTTGCGGTTGTGCATGCTCAGTGCTCCAAGACTAGATGAAGGGGAAATTTTCATTCAGGTGAAAGGCATTAACAAAACATGTACTTCCTCTGAATCACTCCTAAAGTTGCCCTAGACGCAACACTTCACTGCAGTCAAGCTAGGAAGGAACGGAAGTCAGAGTGGGAAAGACAGGGAAGGAAGTAAAATGGAAGAGATGTGGGTCTCCTCTTTTCCCTTTAGCATTAATTTCTTTCTTTTTTTAGTATGTGCCGGGCACCGTTCTAAGATCCGGGACTAGAAGCAGCGTGGCTCAGTGGAAAGAGCCCAGGCTTTGGAGTCAGAGGTCGTGGGTTCAAATCCCGTCTCCGCCAGTTGTCAGCTGTGTCACTTTGGACAAGTCACTTAATAATAATAATAATAATAATAATAATAGCATTTATTAAGCGCTTACTATGTGCAAAGCACTGTTCTAAGCGCTGGGGAGGTTACAAGGTGATCAGGTTGTCCCACGGGGGGCTCACAGTCTTAATCCCCATTTTACAGATGAGGTCACTGAGGCCCAGAGAAGTTAAGTGACTTGCCCAAAGTCACACAGCTGACAAGTGGCGGAGCCGGGATTTGAACCCATGACCTCTGACTCCAAAGCCCGGGATCCTTTCCACTGAGCCCCGCTGCTTCTCTTAACTTAACTTCTCCGGGCCTCCGTTACCTCATCTGTAAAATGGGGATTTAGACTGTGAGCCCCTCGTGGGACAACCTGATCACCTTGTATCCCCCCAGTGCTTAGAACAGTGCTTTGCGCATAGTAAGTATTTTAACAAATGCCATCATTATTATTATTATACAAGATAACCAGGTTGGACACAGTTCATGTTCCACATGGGACTCACCGTCTTCATCCCCATTTTACAGATGAAGTAACTGAGGCACAGAGGTGAAGGGACTTGCCCAAGGTCACACAACAGACACGTGGAGGAGCCAGGATTAGAACCCAGGTCCTACTGAATCCCAGGCCCGTGCTCTATCCACTGGGCCAAGCTGCTTCTCACAAGCAGTTTTTCCTTTTATTTACTAGCCAGACTGACTCCCACAGAGGTCAGAGGTGGAAGTCATATGCCACAGTTGCAAGTCAGAGGGGTTGTGATTTGTTTTGAAACTGGGGTCATTCTAAATTGCCGACAAAGGCCAAAAGCCAGGGTAAAACAGAGACTTCAAGCTCCTTGTGGGCAAGGAATATGTCTACCAACTCTACCATAATAATAATAATTTTGGTATTTGTTAAGTGCTTTCTATGTGCAAAGCACTGTTGTAAGCTCTGGGGAGGATACAAGGTGATCAGGTTGTCCCACGGGGGGCTCACAGTCTTCATCCCCATTTTACAGATGAGGGAACTGAGGCACAGAGAAGTTAAGTGACTTGCCCAAAGTCACACAGCTGAGTCCCCATAGGGGACTCTCCCCAGCACCCAGTACAGTGCTCTGCACACAGTGAAGTGCTTAATAAATGCCATTAGCTGATTGATTGAAAGGATAAAAAGGACTAATTTAATGGGTAGGATTAATTAATTGAGAAGCAGCGTGGCTCAGTGGAAGGAGCCCGGGCTTTGGAGTCAGAGGTCATGGGTTCAAATCCCGGCTCTGCCAATTGTCAGCTGTGTGACTTTGGGCAAGTCACTTCACTTCTCTGGGCCTCAGTTACCTCATCTGTAAAATGGGGATTAAGACTGTGAGCCCCCTGAGGGACAACCTGATCGCCTTGCAACTTCCCCGGCGCTTAGAACAGTGCTTTGCACATAGTAAGCACTTAATAAATGCCATTATTATTATTATTATTATTAATCCAAGCCTGTTTGATAACCAGCACTGCATACTTTTTAACTGAAAAGTATTCAAGAAGGGTGAATCATTCAATTCGGGATTCCTGAAACTGCTGGAGCCAAAGGAATTTATTGCTCCTTACCCAGTATGATAATTCCCAGACATCATCATCATCATCATCAATCGTATTTATTGAGTGCTTACTGTGTGCAGAGCACTGTACTAAGCACTTGGGAAGTACAAGTGCCGTGCCAAATCAGTTGTCCCCTGGTTGGTTAGTTGGTTGTGGTAGTTATTAAGCCTTTACTATGGACCAACTATTAAGCTTAAGTACTGGAGAGAGATAAGAAAATCAAATAGGATGCAGTTAGAAAGGAACTTCCAGATACTATTAATGAAGAGTCTTCAAACAATTCATATTCTGGAGAGGTTACACCACCTTATAGATAAAATTGGAAAAATACAATTTATTTCCTTAGTACAGACTTGGCTCAAAAATAATAATAATTATTATTATGGTATTTGTTAAGTGCTTACTGTGTGCCAAACACTCTACTAAGCACTGAGGTGGATATAGGAAAATTGGATTGGACACAGTCCCTGTCTCATGTGGGGCTCACAGTCTCAATCCCCATTTACAGATGAGGTAACTGAGGGACAGAGAAGTGAAGTGACTTGCCCAAGGTCATACAGCAGACAAGTGGTAGAGCCAGTGGAGACAAGGACAGGAGGGTAGAAGTGGAAAAATAATCGTAATTGTTTTACTTAAACACTTACTTTGTGCCAAGTAATAATAATCATAGCGGCATTTGTTTAGCACTTACTATGTGACAAGCACTCTTCTAAGTGATGGGGGTAATTCATTCATTCATTCAATCATATTTATTGAGCGCTTACTATGTGCAGAGCACTGTACTAAGCGCTTGGGAAGTACAAGTTGGCAACATGTAGAGACAGTCCCTACCCAGACAGACAACAAAACAAAACATGTGGACAGGTGTCAAGTCGTCAGAACAAATAGAATTAAAGCTAAGTGCACATCATTAACAAAATAAATAGAATAGTAAATATGTACAAGTAAAATAAATAGAGTAATAAATCTGTACAAACATATATATAAGTGCTGTGGGGAGGGGAAGGAGGTAGGGCGGGGGGTGGGGAGGAGGAGAGGAAAAAGGGGGCTCAGTGTGGGAAGGCCTCCTGGAGGAAGTGAGCTCTCAGTAGGGCTTTGAAGGGAGGAAGAGAGCTAGCTTGGTGGATTTGTGGAGGGAGGGCATTCCAGGACAGGGGAAGGACATGGACTGGGGGTCGATGGTGGGACAGGTGAGAACAAGATACAGTGAGGAGATCAGCGGTGGAGGAGCGGAGGTTGCGGGCTGGGCTGGAGAAGGAGAGAAGGGAGGTGAGGTAGAAGGGGGCGAGGTGATGGACAGCCTTGAACCCGAGAGTGAGAGTTTTTGCTTGATGTATAGGTTGACAGGCAGCCACTGGCGATTTTTGAGGAGGGGAGTAACATGCCCAGAGTGTTTCTGCACAAAGATGATCCGGGCAGCAGCATAAAGTATAGACTGAAGCGGGGAGAGACAAGAGGAAGGGAGATCAGAGAGGAGGTTGATGCAGTAATGCAGATTGAACCAGCAAGGTAGCGGTTTGGATGGAGAGGAAAGGGCGGATCTTGGCGATGTTGTGGAGGTGAGACCGGCAGGTTTTGGTGATGGATTGGATGTGAGGTAATCCGGTTGGACACAGTCCCTGTCCCACGTGGGGCTCACCGTCTTCATCCCCATTTTACAAATGAGGGAACTGAGGTTCAGAGAAGTGAACTGACTTGCCTGAGGTCATACAGCAGATAGGTGGCAGAGGCAGGGTTAGCACCCAGGTCCTCTGACTCCCAACCTCATGCTCTTTCCACCAGGCCACGAAGTAGAGAAGCAGTATGGATCAGTGGAAAGAGCACGGGCTTGGGAGTCAGAGGTCATGGGTTCAAATTCCGGCTCCGCCAATTGTCAGCTGTGTGAGTTAGCTAGCTCTCTTCCTCCCTTCAAGGCCCTACTGAGAGCTCACCTCCTCCAGGAGGCCTTTCCAGACTGAGCCCCTTCCTTCCTCTCCTCCTCGTCCCCACTCCATCTCCCCCATCTTTCCTCCTTCCCTTCCCCACAGCACCTGTATATATGTATATATGTTTGTACATATTTATTACTCTATTTATTTATTCATTTATCTTACTTGTACATATCTATTCTATTTATTTTATTTTGTTAGTATGTTTGGCTTTGTTCTCTGTCTCCCCCTTCTAGACTGTGAGCCCGCTGTTGGGTAGGGACTGTCTCTATGTGTTGCCGACTTGTACTTCCCAAGCGCTTAGTACAGTGCTCTGCACACAGTAAGCGCTCAATAAATACGATTGATTGATTGAGTTTGGGCAAGTCACTTAACTTCTCTGTGCCTCAGTTCCCTCATCTGTAAAATGGGGATTAAGACTGGGGGCCCTATGGGACAACCTGATCACCTTGTAACCTCTCCAGTGCTTAGAACAGTGCTTTGCACATAGTAAGTGCTTAATAAATGCTATTATTCTTCTTCTTCTTCTTCTTATTATTATTATTATTATTATTACTGTGCTAAGAGCGGGGGCAGAAACTTGGGGCCCCACGTGGGGCTTGCAGTCAGTGGGGCAGGGAGAACAAGTGTTCGATCTCCATTTTACCCATAAGGGAGTAGAGGCACAGAACAGTTAAATGATTTGCCCAATGTCACACAGCGGGCAGACTGTCCTAAAATCTGGCCAGCTGAGACCAACATCAATCGTATTTATTGAGCGCTTACTGTGTGCAGAGCACTGTACTAAGCGCTTAACCATGGCATTGACATATACAGTGCAACCACCCTGGACTGAAGAGGAATGCACTCACCCAGTAAAAGGGGAGTAGGAGAGTTGAAATTTGCCCATCAGATTTCTAGGGAAGCTGTCTCAGGTCTAAAACTTTGATCACAATTCTTTGTTTGTAGGAAAATGAATATGCGGGTACCTGTTTCGCTACAGTAGTCTTCAGGAATAACAAACCCAGTCCTGCCGTCAACATCACTTGCACGCCCGTCATAGGAGAGGAGGAGAGAGAACTGGAGGCCGTCCAGATGTACAAGCAACTGAAGGAACTGGCCAAACCTACCAAAGGAACCAAAATACCTGGTACGTGCAAGTCGACGGTAAATTATTTCTGTCTCTATTGAATCTTAAAAAAGGATAACGTTCTTCGGGAAGGGAAATGATAATTTTGTAGACAGAAGATTTGCTCAAAGTCCCTGTCCAAAACTGAACTCTTTATCTTCCCAACTGAACCCTTTCGTCACCCTACTTTTACATCACTGTAGACAGTACCACTATCTGACTATCCCCCCTTCTAGACTGTGAGCCCGTTGTTGGGTAGGGACCGTCTCTATATTGTACTGTATTGTACTGTTGGTATTATATTGTACCAACTTGTACTTCCCAAGTGCTTAGTACAGTGCTCGGCACACAGTTAAGCGCTCAATAAATACGATTGAATGAATGATTGAATGATAACTGTTATCCCTCCCTCTCGCCATTTGATCATAGGGAAGGTGCCTTGAGTCTATATTTCTACATCAGTAGCCCCCTCTCCATCCCCCCCATCTTACCTCCTTCCCTTCCCCACAGCACCTGTATATATGTATATATGTTTGTACATATTTATTACTCTATTTATTTTACTTGTACGTTTCTACTCTATTTTATTTTGTTAGTATGTTTGGTTTTGTTCTCTGGCTCCCCCTTTTAGACTGTGAGCCCACTGTTGGGTAGGGACTGTCTCTATATGTTGCCAATTTGTACTTCCCAAGCGCTTAGTACTGTGCTCTGCACATAGTAAGCGCTCAATAAATACGATTGATGACGATGATGATAGTAAGACTAAACAGCTTCAGTTAGCTATGTTGTGCAAAATTCGTCCCTTTAACCCTGTCTTCTAATAGTAATAATAATGATTGTGGTGTTTGTTAAGCGCTTACTCTGTGCCAGGCAACGTACAAAGCACTGTGGTAGATTCAGGGTGGGTTGGACACAGTCCCTGTCCCACACAGGGCTCACAGTCTTAATCCCCATTTTCCAGATGAGGTAACTGAAGCACAGAGAAGTGAAATGACTTAATAATAATAATGATGGCATTTGTTAAGCACTTACTCTGTGCCAAGCACTGTTCTAAGTAAGTACAGGGTAATCAGGTTGTCCCACGCGGGGCTCACAGTCTTAATCCCCATTTTCCAGATGAGGTAACTGAAGCACAGAGAAGTGAAATGACTTAATAATAATAATGATGGTATTTGTTAAGCACTTACTATGTGCCAAGCACTGTTCTAAATAAGTACAGGGTAATCAGGTTGTCCCACGCGGGGCTCACAGTCTTAATCCCCATTTTCCAGATGAGGTAACTGAGGCACAGAGAAGTGAAGTGACTTGCCCAAGGTCATGCAGCAGACATGGGGCGGAGCCAGGATAAGAACCCAGGTCCTTCTGAATCCCAGGCCCGGGCTCTATCCACTAAGCCACACTGCTTAGCTTCCCCAGGCAGGGTCTGATGGGTGAGGAAACCTGCCTGTTGAATCCCGTAAGTCAAGCGATGCAATCATCATCATCATCATCATCAATCGTATTTATTGAGCTCTTACTATGTGCAGAGCACTGTACTAAGCGCTTGGGAAGTGCAAATTGGCAACATATAGAGACAGTCCCTACCCAACAGTGGGCTCACAGTCCCCTCTGGTTCTGAATGTGGAAAGGAGTGTGGCTCAGTGGAAAGAGCCCGGGCTTTGGAGTCAGAGGTCATGGGTTCAAATCCCGGCTCCGCCACTTGTCAGCTGTGTGACTTTGGGCAAGTCACTTCACTTCTCTGGGCCTCAGGTCCCTCATCTGTAAATGGGGATTAAGACTGTGAGCCCCCCGTGGGACAACCCGATCACCTTGTAACCTCCCCAGCGCTTAGAACAGTGCTTTGCACATAGTAAGCGCTTAATAAATGCCGTCAAAAACAAAAAAAAACAACAAAAAAACAATGTGGAAAGGAGGGTACAGTGAGTACACACTGTACCGTGTTTCGCTTGTCAGCAGATGCTCTGTTTCCCAGGTCTCCTGAATACCGGCCCCGTTCTTTCTCCGTAGCAACAGCAAAACCTCTGGGAAAAGGAGTATAGTAATAATAATGATTGTGGTGTTTGTTAAGCACTTACTATGTGCCAGGCACTGTACTAAGCGCTGGGGTGGATACAAGCAAATCGGGTTGGACACAATCCCTGTCCCATGTGGGGCTCACAGTCTCAATCCCCATTTTACAGATGGGGGAACTGAGGTCCAGAGAAGCAAAGTAACTTGTCCAAGGTCGCACAGCAGATGAGTGGTGGATCTGGGATTAGAACCCGTAATAATAATAATAATGATGGTATTTGTTAAGCGCCTACTATGTGCCAAGTACTGTTCTAAGCGCTGGGGAGGTTACAAGGCGATCAGGCAGTCCCACGGGAGGGTCACAGTTTTAATCCCCATTTTACAGATGAGGTAACTGAGGCACAGAGAAATGAGGTGACTTGCCCAAAGTCACACAGCTGACAATTGGTGGAGCTGGGATTTGAACCCCTGATACAAGGTGATCAGGTTGTCCCACATGGGGCTCACAGTCTTAATCCCCATTTTCCAGATGAGGTAACTGAAGCCCGGAGAAGTAAAGTGCCTTGCCCGAGGTCACAAAGCTGACAAGTGGCGGAGCCGGGATTCGAACTCATGACCTCTGACTCCAAAGCCTGGGCTCTTTCCACTGAGCCATGCTGACCTTCTGGTTTCCAGGCCCCTGCTCTATCCACTCTGCCATGCGTAATAATTAATAATAGGTGGGTTATTTGTTAAAGCGCTTACTATCTGCCCAGTCAGATTGGACAACAGTCCTAGTTCTTTCACGTGGGGCTTACAGTCTCAGAGGGAGGGAAAATAGGCATTTAGTCCTGCTCTTGGATTTGTACCCTTATTCACCCCTACCTCAGCCCCAAAGCACTTCTGTATAGATCTCTAATTTATTTGTATGTCTGTTTCCCTCTCTAAACTGTAATAATAATAATAATAATAATGGTATTTGTTAAGTGCTTACTATGTGCAAAACACTGTTCTAAGCGCTGAAATTCCCTGTGGGCAGGGAACGTGCCCACCAACTCTGCTATAATGGACTCTCCTCAGTGCTGAGTGCAATGCTGTGCACACAGTAAGCTCTCAGTAAATCGTGGCTCAGTGGAAAGACCCCGGGCTTGGGAGTCAGAGGTCATGGGTTCGAATCCCGGCTCCGCCACTTGTCAGCTTTGTGACCTTGGGCAAGGCACTTAACTTCTCTGGGCTTCAGTTACCTCATCTGGAAAATGGGGATTAAGACCGTGAGCCCCACGTGGGACAACCTGATCACCTTGTATCCTCCCCAGAGCTTAGAGCAGTGCTTTGCACAAAGTAAGTGCTTAAAAAATGCCATCATTATTATTATTATTATTATTATTATTATTATTATTACCTGGCACATAGTAAGCATTTTACAAACACCATACAGAAGCAGCATGGCCTAGTGGATAGAGCAAAGGCCTAGGAGCCAGAAGGTCATGAAGCGCTTAGTACAGTGCTAAGCGCTTAGTACAGTGCTCTGCACACAGTAAGTGCTCAATAAATATGATTGATTGATTGATTCTAATCCCAGCTCAGCCACATGTCTGCTGTGTGACTTTAGGCAAGTCACAACTACTCTGTGGTTCAGTTGTCTCATCTGTAAAATGGAGAATAAGACCCTGTCCAACCTGATTACCTCTTTTCTTTGAACAGTGCCTGGCACATAGTAAGAGCTTAACAAATAAAATAATAATAATAATAATAGTTATTTATAAAAAAGCAAAAACACCTAACTTCTCTATGCCTTAATTTCCTCACCTACAAAATGGGCCTTAATCAATCAATCGATCACATTTACTGAGAGCGCACTGTACGCAGACCACTGCGCTCAACACTAAGGAGAGTCCAATATAGCAAATTTGGTAGACACGTTCCCTGCCCACAATGGGGCAAAATCCCTGTCCAAAAGGAGTTTACAGTCTATAGAGGGGGACAGGCATTCAAATAGATTAGGAATAGGGGAAATAGTGAAGGATGAGATTATTTTTCTTGTGAGCGGGGAACGCATCCGTTCTACCTTTGTGTGCTACTCTCCCAAGCGCTTAGTACAGTGTTCTGCACACAGTAAGCACTCAGTAAATACAACTGATTGATTGATTGATAAACATTAGTATGATGGAGCTGGATGAATATCACAGGGTGCGTACCCAAGTTCATAGTTGAAGGGGAGGGTGGTTAGAGGAAATACGGGCTTTAGTCTGGGAAGGCCCCTTGAAGCAGTGATTTTAGGAGGGTCCTAAAGGTGGGGAGTGTGGTGGATGAGAGTGAGGAGGAGGCAGTGGTGGGGAGAGTGAAGTGGGAGGTAGATAAAGTCTTGGGGGAGAACACGGGAAAACGGTTGGTGGTGGGATAGACAAGACTGATTTACAGAAGTACGTTGGTGATGGAGTGTGTAGGCTGAGTTGTAGGAAATCAGCAAGGTTAAGCAGGGGGAGAGCCCATCGAGGGCCTTAGAGCCAAGGATAAAGAGTTTCTGTTCGATGCGGTGGCAGATGGGCAACCTTTGGAAGTTTTTGAGGAGTGCGGAGATATGGTCTGGATGGTTTTCGGAAAAATGAACCGGGCAGCAGAGTGAAGTATGAATTGGAGAAGGGAGAGAAAGGAGGCAGGGTGGTCAGCGCAAAACAGGAAATGATCAGTGCTTGGATCAGAGTGGTAGCAGTTTCCATGGGGAGGGGAAATTCTAGAGCCGCCGAGAAGGTAGAATTGATGATTTGGGGACAGATCGAATGTGTGGGTTGAGTGAGAGAGATGAGTCGAGGATAACGCTAAGGTTATGGGCTTGTGAGACGGGGAGGGTGGCGGTGCTATTTACAGAAATAGGAAAGCCATCCGGAGACAAGGTTTGGATGAGAAAGATGAGTCTTGTTTTGGACGTGTTATGTTTGAGGTATCGCCGGGACATCCCAGTAGAGATGTTCCGAAGGCAGGAGGGAATGTGGGACTGCAGAGAAGAAGAGAGATGTCAGGGCTGGAGAGATAAATTTGGGAATCATCTGCAATGAAATAGTAGTTGGAGCCCCGAGAGATAGGGAGTGGGTGGAATTGGAGAATGGAAGGGGACCTAGAACTGAGCCTAGAGGGACACCCAGATTTAGAGGATGGGAGGCAGAGGAGCAGCCGCGGGAAGGAACAATCAGAGCGATAGGAGGAGAATCAGGAGAGGAGAGTGGCGGCAAAAGCAAGGATAGATAACGTTTCTAAGAATATATACATAGATACATATATATGTATACACAATAATAATTGTCATATTTAAGTGCTTACTATGTGCTAGGCACTGTACTAAGTGCTGGGGCAAATCAGGTTGGACACAGTCCCTGTCCCACATGGGGTTTACAGTCTTAATTCCCATTTTCCAGATGAGGTAACTGAGACACTAGGATGTGAAGTGACTTGAGAGAGAGGGAGTGGGTGGAATTGGAGAATAGACGGGGACCTAGAACCGAGCCTTGAGGGACACCCAGATTTAGAGGATGGGAGGCAGAGGAGGAGCCGTAAGAAGGAACAATCAGAGCGATAGGAGGAGAATCAGGAGAGGAGAGTGGCGGCAAAAGCAAGGTTAGATAACGTTTCTAAGACTATATACATACATGCATACATATATATGTATACGCAATAATAATTGTCATATTTAAGTGCTTACTATGTGCTAGGCACTGTACTAAGTGCTGGGGCAAATCAGGTTGGACACAGTCCCTGTCCCACATGGGGCTTACAGTCTTAATTCCCATTTTCCAGATGAGGTAACTGAGACACTAGGATGTGAAGTGACTTGCCCAAGGTCACACAGCAGACAAGTGGCAGGGCTGGGATTAGAATCCAGGCCCTTCTGAGTCCCAGGCTTTTGCTCTATCCACTATCCCCTGCTGTTTCTCATTCATTCATATAGACACACATATTGTGTGTGTGTGTGTGTGTGTGTGTGTGTATCTATATAATGAGATATACACACATGTAGTATATAATAATGATGGTATTTGTTAAGCACTTACTATGTGCAAAACACTGTTCTGAGCGCTGGGGGGGTACAAGGTGATCAGGTTGTCCCACGGGGGGGCTCACAGCCTTAATTCCCATTTTCCAGATGAGGTAACTGAGACACTAGGATGTGAAGTGAGTTGCCCAAGGTCACACAGCAGACAAGTGGCAGAGTCGGGATTAGAACCCATGACCTCTGACGCCCAGGCCCGTGCTCTCTCCACTGAGCCACGCTGCTTCCCTAGTATTTCCACTATATATTTATGTGTATGTGTGTTTGTGTATGCACATACACATACAAGGAGCCTTCCATACCCCTGAGGACTTCAAAGCACTGTTAACATAATGTATATTTATAATTTTAAATTCTTAAATTCCTTTTAAGCTTTTAAGCTTAAAAATTTTAAGCTTCTTAAATTCTCTTCAGCCTAACTATCCTGCCTTTAGCAGTATATTGGGTACTGCTAAAGGAAAGATCTAATCCATTTACTGTACTTATGAGCACCTTTTATGTCCAAAACCTGCAGTAGGGCATCATCATTATGATTGCTTGACATTTATTGCATCCCTAAAGGAATAATAATACATACTAATACTAATACTATACATACTAATCTAATCTGTGAAGCAGCATGGCTCAGTGGAAGGAGCACGGGCTTTGGAGTCAGAGGTCATGGGTTCAAATAATGGCTCCGCCAATTATCAGCGGTGTGACTTTGGACAAGTCATTTAACTTCCCTGTGCCTCAGTTACCTCATCTGAAAAAAGGGGATGAAGACTACGAGCCCCTTGTGTGACAACCTGATCACCTTGTAACCTCCTCAGCGGTAAGAACAATGCTTTGCACATAGTAAGCACTTTATAAATGTCATCATTATTATTATAATGATTATCTAGTGTGACAATCCATTTTTTTTTAATTTTCAAAAATCATATTAAAATTATCCATGGAAGAAGTGGAAATTTCCAAACACAAAAAATTTTGAATTCTGCTTCCAGGGCGAGTTAAATAGATCTTTCACGGCCCTGTTATCGTTTCCAGAATCTCTTCTTTCAACCACGAAAGTACAAATTAAACACAAAAGAGGATAGCAAAACCCACATTCTTCTCCTAAGCGGTCTTTATTCTAAACATTGACTTTATACTACTTTTTGATCGAGACATTTATCCTGATACGTAAATCTATTTACCCATGAAGGATTCACAATATTCAGTTCTGCCAGAATACATGCTTTCATTCGGGTTTGTTGATTGGGTCTCATTCCCAGGAAATTCTGGGAAACAATACCTCTAAGAATAATAGTTCCTGGGCAGCAGCCGCTGGAAGGAGAAGCTCTCTATTTCTCAAGTGTCCCTTGATGTCCAATCTGCCTCCACTGGGGGCCTGAATATTTCCACCACCAGACTTGCCCTAGTAAACAAACATGAAATATGAAGGTATTCATTCATTCAATCGTATTTATTGAGCGCTTACTGTACGTAGAGCACCGTACTAAGCGCTTGGAAAGTACAATTCGGTAATATAGAGAGACGGTCCCTACCCAACAACGGGCTCACAGTCTAGAAGGGGAGACAGACAGCAAAATAAAACCCCCGACATCTGACTCCAAAACCCGTGCTCTTTCCACTGAGCCACGCTTATCAGTACTTGAAAAAGGAGAGAATATTCTCTGGTGGCCTGTCTTTTGCATGCTTGCATGAATACTATTGAGAATAGTGAATTACACTCGCTTTTTAATCAGCCCATTGTTATCCATCAGATTATCTTCAGCATTACTAATTTCCCCTCCAGGGCAATGGAGCTTACTCTTATTTAGATGTCACCACAGCAGCAGTACAAAACAAAGCAGATGAAGGTTGGTTTGCTGGAAAAAAGTTTAGTGAGTGAAAGGAGATAGAGAAAATAAATGGTGAGAAAGTTGCAGGAAACAAATGCTAGGTTTTTTTCCCCCTAATGTATGTATGCATGTTGGGATGTTGCTGAAAGTGTCATTTACTTTACATATTCTCAGACCCTTCCTCCCAAGCTTTCCTGGCCTATCAGGGAACATGTGATAAATTTAGTTTTAAACTATTTGATTAATTCCCTGTCAGGAAGATGGGTGACTCTGAAGTATACTTTCTCTGGGCATCTATCTTTGTATTGGTGGGCACAACTTTGCAGTCATGATTTATCTAATGCAGTCTTTTAGACTGTGAGCCCACTGTTGGGTAGGGACCGTCTCTATATGTTGCCAACTTGTACTTCCCAAGCGCTTAGTACAGTGCTCTGCACACAGTAAACGCTCAAAAAATACGATCGATGATGATGATGATATGGGAACAAAACAGATCCTTATAATTTTAGTCTGTCGTCCTTTCCTCAGATGTGGAGATCATTCTGAGTAGATTGAGACACAATTGCGTGAGTCTCAGTTTAAATATACTTACGGCTGTTTGTCTAAAAGAAAATACATATGAAGGACCATGGGAAATCAGCTAATAATGGTTGAATCAACCAATTCATTCAGATTTATGGAGCGCTTACTGTGTGCCGAGCACTACGCTAAGCCTTGGGAGAGAGTGCAACAGAGTTGGTAGACGTGTCCCCACTCCACGAAGTATTTATAATCTATAGGGGAGGAACTATTACGAATACTTTGTCTTCCTAAGGGCTTTATCGGGAAAAAGTCACCTGAAGTAATTTCATAATGTCACTGCAGTTTTGAACTGCTGTTGGTCCGGTGGAAAGTGCTTGGCTCCGGGAACCAGGAAACCTAGGATCTAGTCCTGGCTCTGCCTCCTGGGGCTAAGGTTTCTGACTTTTATTCAATTCAGTTTCAGTTCAGTCGCAGTTATAAGCGCTTAGTACAGTGCTCTGCACACGGTAAGCGCTCAATCAATCGTATTTATTGAGCGCTTACTGTGTGCAGAGCCTGTACGAAGCGCTTGGGAAGTACAAGTTGGCAACATATAGAGACAGTCCCTACCCAACAGTGGGCTCACAGTCTAAAAGTGACTAAAAGTCTAAAAGTCAATAAATACGATTGAATGAATGGAGTGCTTACTGTGTGCAGAGCACTATACACCAATAAACAGACACATTCCCTGCCCAAAATGGGTTTACAGTCTGTCTCCCTCCCCCTAGACATGAATACAAACAAATAAAATGGCAGATATGTCCATAAGTGCAGTGGGGGTGGGAGAGGAGAAGAGCAAAGGGAACAAGAAAAGACTGAGCCCCCTTTTTCCTCTCCTCGTCCCCACCCCCCCGCCCTACCTCCTTCCCCTCCCCACAGCACCTGTATATGTTTGTATAGATTTATTACTCTATTTATTTTACTTGTACGTATTTACTATTCTATTTATTTTGTTAATGATGTGCATCTAGCTTTATTTGTATTTATTCTGATGACTTGACACCTGTCCACATGTTTTGTTTTGTTGTCTGTCTCCCCCTTCTAGACTGTGAGCCCCTTGTTGGGTAGGGACTGTCTCTGTATGTTTCCAATTTGTCCTTCCCAAGCGCTTAGTACAGTGCTGTGCACACAGTAAGCGCTCAATAAATACGATTGAATGAATGAATGAATGAACAAGTCAGGGTGACGCAGAAGGGAGTGGGAGATGAGGAAAGGTGGGGTTTAGTCTGGGAAGGCCTCTTTTTTTTTTAATGGCATTTATTAAGCGCTTACTATGTGCAAAGCACTGTTCTAAGCGCTGGGACTTTAGAACAAACTAGAGCCTCCTGACGTGTGAACAGCCCAGGAGGAATCCCAGACTGAGCCCCTTCCTTCCTCTCCCCCTCGTCCCCCTCTCCATCCCTCTCATCTTACCTCCTTCTCTTCCCCACAGCACCTGTCTATATGTATATATGTTTGTACATATTTATTACTCTATTTATTCATTTATTTTACTTGTACCTATCTATTCTATTTATTTTATTTTGTGACTATGTTTGGTTTTGTTCTCTGTCTCCCCCTTTTAGACTGTGAGCCCACCGTTGGGTAGGGACCGTCTCTATATGTTGCCAACTTGTACTTCCCAAGCGCTTAGTCCAGTGCTCTGCACACAGTAAGCGCTCAATAAATACGATTGATTGATTGATTGATTGAATCAAAAACTGCTCACACGGGCAGCACGGACCTCGGTGGCTACCAAGGCAATATCCTCCTGGCCTGTAGCGTTACAGCCCGAGCATCGGCCCGATGCTGAGATCACGGCAGCGGTAACTTGGTCCTGAAAATAAGAAATCTCTGTGAGGATTTGGCAATGTGCCACATCTCTGTCGGCCTTCTCCTCCCCTCTTTCCTCGGGAAAGGTTCTCCATCCCGAAATCTCAGCACCGAGGCCCAGGCATCATTCCTCAGGAGACTGTCATCCCTGGTTTAAACCTGAAAAGTTAAAATCCTATATAAAAAGTTAATTTTTTAATGTAATAGATGAATTTATGAAAATGAACTACTTTTTATGTGATTCGCCCCTGGTTATCACTCAATCAGCTCCCCCCATCCTGTGCTGAGCTTGTGAGTCAGATGGTCATGGGTTCTAATTCTGGCTCCGCCACTTACCTGCTGTGTGGTCTCAGGCAAGTCACTTCACTTCTCTGTGCCTCAGTTACCTCACCTGTAAAATGGGGCTTGAGACTGTGAGCTCAACGTGGGAGAGGGACTGTGCCCACCCTGATTTGCTTGCATTCACCCCCGCGCTTAGAACTGTGCCTGGGATATAGTAAGTGCTTAACAAATACAATTATTATTATTAAGAGAAGCAGCGTGGAAGGGAAGGAGCCCGGGCTTGGGAGTCAGAGGTCGTGGGTTCTAATCCCGGATCCGCCACTTGTCAGCTGGGTGACTTTGGGCAAATCACTTCACTTCTCTGTGCTTCAGTTGCCTCATCTGTAAAATGGGGATTAAGATTGTGAGCTCCATGTGGGACAACCTAATTACCTTGTATCTTCCTCAGCGCTTAGAACAGTGCTTGGCACATAGTAATCACTTAATACCCATATTATTATTATTATTATTAATAATAATAATAATAATAATAAATACCACTCCTCTATTGCCAACCTACTCACTTTATTTCAATCTCGTCTGCCTCGCTGCCAACCTCTGGCCTACGTCTTCCCTCTGCCCTGAAACTCCCTCCCCCTTCATTTCTGCCAGATCACCACTCTCCCCACCTTCAAAGCCCTCCTAAAAATCACCATAGGGACCGTCTCTATATGTTGCCAACTTGTACTTCCCAAGCGCTTAGTACAGTGCTCTGCACACAGTAAGCGCTCATTAAATACGAGTGATGATGATGATGATGATCTCCTCCAAGAAGAAATTTTTTATGGTATTTAAGTGCTATGTATCAAACACTGTTCTAAGCATTGGTTAGCTACGAGTGAATTAGGTTGGACAGTTCCTGTCCCGCACGGTGTTCATAGTCTAACTAGGTAGGAGAACTGAGGCACAGAGAAGTTAAGTGACTTGCCCAAGGTCACACAACCAGCAGTTGGCAGATCCAGGATTCGAACCCAGGTCCTCTAACTCCCAGGCCTTTGCTCTTTCCCCTAGGCCATGCTGCTCCTTGACTAACCCTTCATTTCTCCTCCTGCCCCTCTTCCTTCTGCATCTCCACACATCCGCCAAGCTAGCTCTCTTCCTATTGAGAGCTCACCTCCTCCAGGAGGCCTTCCCAGACTGAGCCCCCTTATTCCTCTCCTCCTCCCCACCCTACCTCCATCCCCACCCCTCAGCACTTGTAGATATTTGTACAGATTTATTACCCTATTTGTTTGACTTGTACAGATTTCCTTCTCTATTGAAGAGAAGCAGCATGGCTCAGTGGAAAGAGCCCGGGCTTTGGAGTCAGAGGTCCTGGGTTCAAATCCTGGCTCTGCCAACTGTCAGCTGTGTGACTTTGGGCAAGTCACTTCACTTCTCTGTGCCTCAGTTACCTCATCTGTAAAATGGGGATGAAGACTGTGAGCCCCCCGTGGGACAGCCTGATCACCTTGTATCCTCCCCAGCGCTTAGAACAGTGCTTTGCACATAGTAAGCGCTTAATAAATGCCATTATTATTATTAGTACTATTTATTTTGCTAATGATGCACTTATAGCTATAATTCTATTTATTCTGACAATTTTGACACCTGTCTACATGTTTTGTTGTCTGTCTCCCCCTTCTAGACTGTGAGCCCGTTGTTGGGTAGGGACTGTCTCTATATGTTGCCGATTTGTACTTCCCAAGCGCTTAGTACGGTGCTCTGCACACAGTAAGCCACTCAATAAATACGATTGAGCGAATGAATGACTCACCTATGCACTTGCATCTGTACCCCTTAATAATAATGATGGCATTTATTAAGCGCTTACTCTGAGCAAAGCACCGTTCTAAGTGCTGGGGAGGTTACAAGGTGATCAGGTTGTCATCATCATCAATCGTATTTATTGAGCGCTTACTATGTGCAGAGCACTGTACTAAGCGCTTAATAATGGTATTTGTTGAGTGCTTACTATGTGCAAAGCACTGTTCTAAGCGCTGATCAGGTTGTCCCACCGCAGGCTCACAGTTTTAATCCCCATTTTACGGATGAGGTAACTGAGGCACAGAGAAGTGAAGTGACTTGCCCAAAGTCACACAGCTGACAGTTGGCGGAGCCGGAATTTGAACCCATGACCTCTGACTCCAAAGCCCGTGCTCTTTCCACTGAGCCACGCTGCTTCTCAAAGGTGATCAGGTTGTCCCACGTGGGGCTCACAGTCTTCATCCCCATTTTCCAGATGAGGGAACTGAGGCCCAGAGAAGTGAAGTGACTTGCCCAAAGTCACACAGCTGACAAGTGGAGGAGCCGGGATTTGAACCCGTGACCTCTGACTCCAAAGCCTGGGCTCTTTCCCACTGAGCCACGCTGCTTCTCATCCTTAAGCACTTGGATGTCACCCCATCCTCAGAGTATAATCTGTTTATATGCAGGGATCATGTCTACCAATTCTATTACGTTGTACTTTCCCAAGTGCTTAGTAGAGTACACACTCCGTACACAGTAAGCGCTCCGTGAAACCAATAATTGATCGCTCCGTGAAACCAATAATTGATCGCTACGAATAGAAAGAACTGCAGTCAACCGTAGGTGTAGTTTGTAACTTTTGGGACTTCAGCGCTGTGAACAGAAGGAAAAAGTGAAGACTAGACTGTACGCTCATCGTGGGCAAGAAACGCGTCTGCCAACTCTGTTGTACTCTCCCAAGCACTCAGTACAGTGCTCTGCACATAGTAAGTGTTCAATAAATACGATCCAAAAGTGGACACAGCTATACTCATCTAAAGTTCCTACGTCTTAAATCGACTTGACGCTAAACTGGTAGGTTAGGGATTATTTTCACTTGGAATTTACAAAGCACCATAATTTTCTAAATTGCTTTAAGTGATTTTCACTTGGAATTTACAAAGCACCGTAATTTTCTAAATTGCTTTAAGTGATTTTATTCAACATAGCTAGGTGAAGGTAGCCAGTTTTACTCAAGATGTGGAAATACAGGCCCAGGAGACCTTGTGTTTGGTCACATGGTGAAGGATTACAGTTGCCTGCCGCGTGACCTTGGACAACTCACTTTATTTTATTATTCATTCGATCTTTTAGACTGTGAGCCCAATGTTGGGTAGGGACTGTCTCTATATGTTGCCAATTTATACTTCCCAAGCGCTTAGTACAATGCTCTGCACATAGTAAGCGCTCAATAAATACGATTGATGATGATGATCGTATTTATTGAGCGCTTACCGTGTATGGTATTTGTTAAGCACTTACTATGGGCCAGGCACCGAACTAAGTCCTGGGGCAGCTAGGAGATAATCAGATTGAACACGGTTCACGTCCCACATGGGGCAGACGGCCTTAATCCCCATTTTCCAGATGAGGTAACTGAGGCACAGAGAAGTTAAGTGACTAGCCCAAGGTCACACAGCAGAGAAGTGGTGGAACTGGGATTAGAATCCAGGTCCTTCTGACTCCCGGGCCCGGGCTGTAGCCACTAGGCCGTGCTGCTCCTCCCAACTTCTCGTTTCTGCCCGTTTCCTCATCTGAAAAATGGGGATTTTCTGTTCTGTTTTCTGTTCTCCCTCCTATTTAGACTATGAACCCCACGTGGGAGAGGGACTGTGTCCAATGTGATTATAATAATAATAATAATAATAATAATAATAATGTTGGCATTTGTTAAGCGCTTACTATGTGCAAAGCACTGTTCTAAGTACTTGGGGGGATACAAAGTGATCAGGTTGTCCCACGTGGGGCTCACAGTCTTAATCCCCATTTTACAGATGAGGCAGCTGAGGCTCAGAGAAGTTAAGTGACTTGCCCAAGGTCACAGAGCAGACATGTGGCGGAGCCGGGATTAGAACCCATGACCTCTGACTCCAAAGCCTGTGCTCTTTCCACTGAGCCACGCTACTTCTCTCTGTGCCTCAGTTACCTCATCTGGAAAATGGGGATTAAGACCGTGAGCCCCCCGTGGGACAACCTGATCACCTTGTAATCTCTCCAGCGCTTAGAACGGTGCTTTGCGCGTAATAAGCGCTTAATAAATGCCATTATTATTATTATCTTGTTTTTTTCCCCCAGCGCACAGGATGGTGCTTAGCCCATAGCAAGACCTTAACAAATATCCCAATTATTATTAAGTCCCACGTGTATCCTGAACCTTTGCGGTGTCTCAGCAGTATTATAACGTGGCTTTTCTCTCCTCTTAGATAACTATGGATTTATCGAACCTTCTCTGAAGCCCATGTGGTACTTGGCAGTTGTCGGTGGCTCTTATGTGATGTGGCAAAAGACCTCGCTGTCCTTATATTATTATATGTTGCAGCTCACAGATGTGAAGCAGTGGGTAAGACAGACCAAACACTAATATCTTCTAAGATACAAATGTGTAAAATGTGGGTGGATGAAAAGGTTGGATGGATGAGCAAATGGCAGTTAACTGATCAATGGAATGTATTGATAATCTAATCAATCAATCAATCGTATTTATTGAGCGCTTACTGTGTGCAGAGCACTGTACGAAGCGCTTGGGAAGTACAAGTTGGCAACATATAGAGACAGTCCCTACCCAACAGGGGGCTCACAGTCTAAAAGGGGGAGACAGAGAACAAAACCAAACATACTAACAAAATAAAATAAATAGAATAGATAGGTACAAGTAAAATAACTCAATAGAGTAATAAATATGTACAAACATATATACATATATACAGGTGCTGTGGGAAAGGGAAGGAGGTAAGATGAGGGGGATGGAGAGGGGGACGAGGGGGAGAGGAAGGAAGGGGCTCAGTCTGGGAAGGCCTCCTGGAGGAGGTGAGCTCTCAGCAGGGCCTTGAAGGGAGGAAGAGAGCGAGCTTGGCGGATGGGCAGAGGGAGGGCATTCCGGGCCCGGGGGATGACGTGGGCCGCGGGTCGATGGCGGGACAGGCGAGAACGAGGTACAGTGAGGAGGTTAGCGGCGGAGGAGCGGAGGGTGGGCTGGGCTGGAGAAGGAGAGAAGGGAGGTGAGGTAGGAGGGGGCAAGGGGATGGACGGCCTTGAAGCCCAGGGTGAGGAGTTTCTGCCTGATGCGGAGGTTGATTGGTAGCCACTGGAGATTTTTGAGGAGGAGAGTAACATGCCCAGAGCGTTTCTGGACAAAGACAATCCGGGCAGCGGCATGAAGTATGGATTGAAGTGGGGAGAGACATGAGGATGGGAGATCAGAGAGAAGGCTGATACAGTAGTCCAGATAGGATGAGAGCTTTAACGAGGAGGGTAGCAGTTTGGATGGAGAGGAAAGGGCGGATCTTGGCAATGTTGCGGAGCTGAGACCGGCAGGTTTTGGTGACGGCTTGGATGTGAGGGGTGAATGAAAGAGCGGAGTCGAGGATGACACCAAGGTTGCGGGCTTGTGAGACGGGAAGGATGGTAGTGCCGTCAACAGTGATGGGAAGGTCAGGGAGAGGGCAGGGTTTGGGAGGGAAGACAAGGAGCTCAGTCTTGGACATGTTGAGTTTTAGGTGGCGGGCAGACATCCAGATGGAGATGTCCTGAAGGCAGGAGGAGATGCGAGCCTGGAGAGAGGGGGAGAGAGCAGGGGCAGAGATGTAGATCTGGGTGTCATCAGCGTAGAGATGATAGTTGAAGCCGTGGGAGCGAAGGAGGTCACCAAAGGAGTGCATGTAGATCGAGAACAGAAGGGGACCAAGCACTGAACCTTGGGGTTCACTTAATAATACTAATAAGTATGGTATTTAAGTGCCTCCTATGTGCCAAGCACTGTTCATTCAGTCATTCATTCAATCATATTTATTGAGCGCTGACTGTGTGCAGAGCACTGTACTAAGCGCTTGGGAAGTCCAAGTTGGCAACATATAGAGACAGTCTAGAAGGGGGAGACAGACAACGAAACAAAACATATTAAAATAAAATAAATAGAATAAATATGTACAAATAAAAGAAATTCAGTCATTCATTCAGTCATATTCATTCATTCATTCATTCAATCGTATTTATTGAGCGCTTACTGTGTGCAGAGCACTGTACTAAGCGCTTGGGAAGTACAAGTTGGCAACATAAAGAGGCGGTCTAGAAGGGGGAGACAGACAATGAAACAAAACATATTAACAAAATAAAATAAATAGAATAAATATGGACAAATAAAATAAATAAATTCATTCATTCATTCAATCGTATTTATTGAGCGCTCACTGTTCTTACCACGGGGTAGATACAAGTTAATCAGGTTGTCCCATATGGGGCTCAAAGTCTTAATCCTCATTTTACAGATGGAGTAATGATAAGAATAATAATAATGGTATTTGTTAAGCGCTTACTATGTGCCACGCACTGTTCTAAGCAGTGGGGTAGATACAAGGTAATCAGGTTGTCCCATGTGGGGCTCATAGTCTTAATCCCCATTTTACAGATGGAGTAATGATAATAATAATAATAATGGTATTTGTTAAGTGCTTACTATGTGCCAAGTACTGTTCTAAGCACTGGAGTAGATACAAGGTAATCAGGCTGTCCCATCTGGGGTTCATAGTCTAATCCCCATTTTACAGATGGAGTAATGATAATAATAATAATGGTATTTGTTAAGCACTTACTATGTGCCAAGCACTGTTCTAAGCACTGGGGTAGATACAAGGTAATCAGGTTGTCCCATCTGGGGCTCATAGTCTTAATCCCCATTTTACAGATGGAGTAATGGTAATAATAATAATAATAATAATAATAATGGTATTTGTTAAGCACTTACTATGTGCCACGCACTGTTCTAAGCAGTGGGGTAGATACAAGGTAATCAGGTTGTCCCATCTGGGGTTCATAGTCTAATCCCCATTTTACAGATGGAGTAATGAGAATAATAATAATAATGGTATTTGTTAAGCACTTACTGTGTGCCAAGCACTGTTCTAAGCACTGGGGTAGATACAAGGTAATCAGGTTGTCCCATCTGGGGCTCACAGTTTTAATCCCCACTTTACAGATGAGGTAACTGAGGCACAGAGAAGTTAAGTGACTTTCTCAAGGTCACAGAGCGGACAAGTGGCAGAGAGGGATCAGAACCCACGTCCTCTGACTCCCAAGCCCGGGCTCTTCCCACCAGGCCATGCTGTTTCCCTTTGTGCTAGACACTGTACTAAACACCTGGAAGAATAGAATACAAACAATACACACTGCTTCTCTTCTAAGCGCTGGTGGGGATACAGGGTGATCAGGTGGTCCCACGGGGGGCTCACAGTCTTAATCCCCATTTTACAGATGAGGGAACTTAGGCCCAGAGAAGTGACTTGCCCAAAGTCTTACAGCTGACAAGTGGCGGAGCCGGGATTCGAACCCATGACCTTTGACTCTTTAAGCAACCTGATTACCTTGTATCTACCCCACTGCTTAGGACAGTGCTTGGCACATAGTAAGCGCTTAACAAATACCATTATTATTATCATCATTACTCCATCTGTAAAATGGGGATTAGGACTATGAGCCCCACATGGGACAACCTGATTACCTTGTATCTACCCCCGTGGTTAGAACAGTGCTTGGCACATAGTAAGCGCTTAACAAACACCATTATTATTATTATTATTATTATTATCATTACTCCATCTGTAAAATGGGGATTAAGACTATGAGCCCCACATGGGACAACCTGATTACCTTGTATCTACCCCAGTGCCTAGAACAGTGCTTGGCACATAGTAAGCACTTAACAAATACCATTATTATTATTATTATCATTACTCCATCTGTAAAATGGGGATTAAGACTATGAGCCCCACATGGGACAACCTGATTACCTTGTATCTACCCCAATGCCTAGAACAGTGCTTGGCACATAGTAAGCGCTGAACAAACACCATTATTATTATTATTCTCATTACTCCATCTGTAAAATGGGGATTAAGACTATGAGCCCCACATGGGACAACCTGATTACCTTGTATCTACCCCACTGCTTAGAACAGTGCTTGGCACATAGTAAGCGCTGAACAAATACCATTATTATTATTCTCATTACTCCATCTGTAAAATGGGGATTAAGAATATGAGCCCCACAGGGGACAACCTGATTACCTTGTATCTACGCCACTGCTTAGAACAGTGCTTGGCACATAGTAAGCGCTCAACAAATACCATTATTATTATTATCATTACTCCATCTGTAAAATGGGGATTAAGACTATGAGCCCCACATGGGACAACCTGATTACCTTGTATCTACCCCAGTGCCTAGAACAGTGCTTGGCACATAGTAAGCACTTAACAAATACCATTATTATTATTATTATCATTACTCCATCTGTAAAATGGGGATTAAGACTATGAGCCCCACATGGGACAACCTGATTACCTTGTATCTACCCCAGTGCTTAGAACAGTGCTTGGCACATAGTAAGCGCTTAACAAATACCATTATTATTATTCTCATTACTCCATCTGTAAAATGGGGATTAAGACTATGAGCCCCACATGGGACAACCTGATTACCTTGTATCTACCCCTTGGTTAGAACAGTGCCTGGCACATAGTAAGTGCTCAACAAATACCATTATTATTATTATCATTACGCCATCTGTAAAATGGGGATTAAGACTATGAGCCCCACATGGGACAACCTGATTACTTTGTATCTACCCCTTGGTTAGAACAGTGCTTGGCACATAGTAAGTGCTCAACAAATACCATTATTATTATTATCATTACGCCATCTGTAAAATGGGGATTAAGACTATGAGCCCCACATGGGACAACCTGATTACTTTGTATCTACCCTGTGGTTAGAACAGTGCTTGGCACATAGTAAGCGCTTAACAAATACCATCATTATTATTATCATTACTCCATCTGTCTCTATGTGTTGCGGACTTGTAGTTCCCAAGCGCTTAGTACAGTGCTCTGCACACAGTAAGTGCTCAATAAATACGATTGATTGATTGATTGATCTGTAAAATGGGGATTAAGACTATGAGCCCCACATGGGACAACCTGATTACTTTGTATCTGCCCCACTGCTTAAAGAGAGCCCGCATTCTTTCCACTGAGCCACGCTGCTTCTCTGGACCTAAGAGTCAGGGGACCTGGGTTCGAATCTAGCTAGTGCGGGGGGCCAGGCAGAGCAGGGACAGGGGGTGAGCTGGGAGCTGCCAGGAGCAGCCAGAAACCACGGCGGACTTCGTCCTCCCCTCAACCACACATGTGACATTTTATACCTTTCTATTGCACTCTCCCAAGTGCTTAGTACAATCAATCAATCAATCGTATTTATTGAGCGCTTACTGTGTGCAGAGCACTGTACTAAGCACTTGGAAAGTACAAGTTGGCAGCATATAGAGACAGTCCCTACCCAACAGTGGGCTCACAGTCTAAAAGGGGGGGACAGAGAACAAAACCAAACATACTAACAAAATAAAATAAATAGAATAGATATGTACAAGTAAATAAATAGAGTAATAAATATGTACAAACATATATACATATATACAGGTGCTGGGGGGAAGGGAAGGAGGTAAGATGAGGGGGATGGAGAGGGGGACGAGGGGGAGAGGAAGGAAGGGGTTCAGTCTGGGAAGATACAGTGCTCTGCACACAATGGGCACTCACTCCACACATCCACCAAGCTAGCTTCAAAGCCCTACTGAGAGCTCCCCTCCTCCAGGAGGCCTTCCCAGACTGAGCCCCCTTTTTCCTCTCCTCCTCCTCCCCATCCCCCCCGCCCCGGCTGTATGGTGCAGAGCACTATACAACAATAAACAGACACATTCCCTGCCCAAAATGAGTTTACAGTTTGTCTCCCTCCCCCTAGACATGAATACAAACAAATAAAATGGCAGAAATGTACATAAAGTGCAGTGGCAGTGGGAGGGGGGAAGAGCAAAAGGAACAAGACAAGACTGAGCCCCCTTTTTCCTCTCCTCCTCCCCATCCCCCCCGCCCTACCTCCTTCCCCTCCCCACAGCACCTGTATATATGTTTGTACAGATTTATTATTCTATTTATTTGACTTGTACATATTGACTATTCTATTTATTTTGTTAACGATGTGCATCTAGCTTTAATTCTGTTTGTTCTGACGACTTGACCCCTGTCCACATGTTTTGTTTTGTTGTCTGTCTCCCCCTTCTAGACTGTGAGCCCGTTGTTGGGTAGGGACCGTCTCTAGATGTTGTCGACTTGTACTTCCCAAGCGCTTAGTCCAGTGCTCTGCACACAGTAAGCGCTCAGTAAATACAGAGAAGCAGCGTGGCTCAGTGGAAAGAGCCCGGGCTTTGGAGTCAGAGGTCATGGGTTCAAATCCCTTCCCTTCAAAGCCCTGCTGAGAGCTCACCTCCTCCAGGAGGCCTTCCCAGACTGAGCCCCCTCTTTCCTCTCCCCCTCCTCCCCATCCCCCCGCCTTACCTCCTTCCCCTCCCCACACCACCTGTATACATGTATATATGTTTGTGCGGATTTAGTACTCTATTTTACTTGTACATATTTATTCTATTCTATTTTATTTTGTTAATATGTTTGGTTTTGTTGTCTGTCTCCCCCTTCTAGACTGTGAGCCCGCTGTTGGGTAGGGATCATCTCTCTATGTTGCCAACTTGTACTTCCCAAGCGCTTAGTACAGTGCTCTGCACATAGTAAGCGCTCAATAAATACGATTGAATTGAATGAATGAATGAATGAATGGATAAATAAATCAATGCGACTGAATGATTGAATAATCCTGGCTCTGCCATTTGTCTGCTGTGCGACTTTGGGCAAGTCACTTCATTTCTCTGTGCCTCAGTTACCTCATCTGGAAAACAGGGATTAAGACTATGAGCCCCATGTGGGGCATGGACTGCGTCCAATCCTATTAGCTTGTGACGTCCCCCCAGCGCTTAGCACAGTACCTGACACGTAGTGCTTAACAAATACCATTTTTTTAAAAAAGCAACACACGTTACCCCAGGACAAAACACCTAGACAAATAATTAAATTGTACTTGTAAGTACAACCAATATATAAAAACATGAAAGTGGGTGCAAACCTTCTGTATAATCGCTGGCTGGCTAGAGTTTCATGAATTTCAGCTACTGAAATCCAACTAGTAGGTCCTTTTAGGACAATAAAATAGAACTCATTGTGTGGATTAAAAGAAACAATGTGGTCTAGTTGAAAGAGCCTGAACTTGGGAGTCAGAGAGCCTGGATTCTAATTTGAGCCCTGCCACCTGCCTGCTGAGTGAACCTGTGACTTTTCTGTGCCTCAGTTTGCCTCTTCCAGAAAAATCAATCAATCAATCGTATTTATTGAGCGCTTACTGTGTGCAGAGCACTGTACTAAGCGCTTGGGAAGTACAAGTTGGCAACATATAGAGACAGTCCCTACCCAACAGTGGGCTCACAGTCTAAAAGGGGGAGACAGAGAACAAAACCAAACATACTAACAAAATAAAATAAATAGAATAGATATGTACAAGTAAAATAGAGTAATAAATATGTACAAGCATATATACATATATACAGGTGCTGTGGGGAGGGAAAGGAGGTAAGGTGGGGGGATGGGGAGGGGGGGAGAGGAAGGAGAGGGCTCAGTCTGGGAAGGCCTCCTGGAGGAGGTGAGCTCTCAGTAGGGCCTTGAAGGGAGGAAGAGAGCTAGAGAAAGCTAGAGACACATTAGCAGGCGCTTAAAATACCATCATTCTTCTCATTGTAACAGGTCTTAGTGTTCTCGGGACCTCCACCAATGATTAAGTTAGAGGAGGCGCTATGGATTAGTATGAACAGCGTGGCTCCGTGGAAAGAGCCTGGGATTGGGAGTCAGAGGTCATGGGTTCAAATCCCAGCCCCGCCACTTGTCAGCTGTGTGACTTGGGGCAAGTCGCTTAACTTCTCTGTGCTTCAGTTACCTCATCTAGAAAACGGAGATTAAGACTGTGAGCCCCACGTGGGACAATCTGATCACCTTGTATTCCCAACAGTGCTTTGCACATAGTAAGCACTTAACAAATGCCATCACTATTATTATTATTATTATCTATTGCTCTGAGTCTCAATGCTCTGTTTTGAAGTTCCCAAGTTCCCAAATTTCAGTTCTCAAACTGCGGTGGGTTAATGCAAGAACACTGAGATGAGAAGTAATGGATGTTCGATTTATAATAGAACCCACAATCGGCCGTACAGTGCACAGTGCCTGGCACATTGTTAACGCTTAATACCATAAAAAATAACTAAATGCAATGTTTCGGAACAATGACTGTGCTTTCTAGGAAGTCTGATGGGGGAGAGCACACATCTTCCACAATCTTCATTGGAAACTCGCAAGAGAAGAAACCTGGAAGCCAGGTCTTGCTAGGAAAAAAATAGTCCATGTTGGATGGTTTTCATAACGAATCCATGATAGCGCAGTTTCCATCATGGGAACCAATGAATGCTAAGCCATTTCTGCTAAGGATCGTCTCCTCTTTCTAGTGATGGGGGAGGAAAAAGAGGAAACTAAAATCTGTTCTGCCTCAGGGTGTCCACAAAATGATTCGATCCCGCAGTTCATTCATTCATTCAATCGTATTTATTGAGCGCTTGTTGATCAGGGTGAGAGAAGGCAATGAGGGGCCGAGAAGTCTCCAGAAAAGGGTGGCAGCAGGATAGAGACGAGGGCCGGGGATGAGGGAATTGACTCCCTCTACAGAAAATAGAAATGTTGTCAGGACCCAGACTGAGCCCCCTTTTTCCTCTCCTCCTCCCCATCCCCCCAACCCTACCTCCTTCCCCTCTCCACAGCACCTGTATATATATATATATATATATATATATATACACAGATTTATTACTCTATTTATTTCTTGTACATATTTACCATTCTATTTATTGTGTTAATGACGTGCATCTAGCTTTATTTCTATTTATTTTGATGACTTGACACCTGTCCACATGTTCTGTCTTGCTGTCTGTCTCCCCCCTTCTAGACTGTGAGCCCATTGTTGGGTAGGGACCGCTTCTATATGTTGCCAACTTGTACTTCCCAAGCACTTAGTACAGCGCTCTGCACACAGTAAGCGCTCAATAAATACGATTGAATGAATGACCAGGTGTGTGGGTGCCAAGGTGAGTCGCAAATAACACAGGTCCGAAGTCCGTGCAGAAAAAGCTGGACTGTATATCTATTCTATTTATTTTATTAGTATGGTTTTGTTCTCTGTCTCCCCCTTTTAGACTGTGAGCCCACTGTTGGGTAGGGACTGTCTCTATATGTTGCCAACTTGTACTTCCCAAGTGCTTAGTACAGTGCTCTGCACACAGTAAGCGCTCAATAAATACGATTGATTGATTGACACTGCAGTTTAGAGAAAGGGTTTGGAATGCAGAAGTACCTTCCCTGCAGATCCTAAAGTCCTTCGCCTCACGATCACCCACCCTGCCAATCATCATCGTATTTATTGAGCGCTTACTGTGTGCAGAGCACTGTACTAAGCGCTTGGGAAGTACAAGTTGGTAACATATAGAGACAGTCCCTACCCAGCAGTGGGCTCACAGTCTAAAAGGGGGAGACAGAGAACAAAACCAAACATACTAACAAAATAAAATCAATAGAATAGATACGTACAAGTAAAATAAATAAATAAATAGAGTAATAAATATGTACAAACATCTATGCATATATACAGGTGCTGTGGGGAAGGGAAGGAGGTAAGATGGGGGGATGGAGAGGGGGACGAGGGGGAGAGGAAGGAAGGGGCTCAGTCTGGGAAGGCCTCCTGGAGGAGGTGAGCTCTCAGCAGGGCCTTGAAGGGAGGAAGAGAGCTAGCTTGGCGGAGGGGCAGAGGGAGGCCATTCCAGGCCCGAGGGATGACGTGGGCCGGGGGTCGATGGCGGGACAGGCGAGAACGAGGTACGGTGAGGAGATTAGCGGCAGAGGAGCGGAGGGTGTGGGCTGGGCTGGAGAAGGAGAGAAGGGAGGTGAGGTAATGGACAGCCTTGAAGCCGAGAAGAGAGCAAATTTTGTTGGGAGAGGGAAGAGATGACGCCAAAGCCCAAGGTCTTGGGTGAGCAGGCTTAGGGGAAGAAGGGAGTATTCACCCGGACATGTACCTGGGGCCTTGCAGGTGGAGAAAAATGGGAGAGGCAGGGCAGTGGCTGCTGACAACCAAAGAGAAAGCAGAGAATAATAATAACAACTGTGGAGTTTGTTAAACTCTTACTACGTGCCAGGTACTGTTCTGAGCGCTGGGTGGAGACAAGCAAATCAGGCTGGACACAGTCCCTGTCCCACATGGGGCTCACAGTCTTAATCCCCATTTTACAGATGAGGTAACTGAGGCACAGAAGTGAAATGACTTGCCCAAGGTCACACTGCAATCAATCAATCGTATTTATTGAGCGCTTACTGTGTGCAGACTGTACTAAGTGCTTGGGAAGTACAAGTTGGCAACATATACAGACAATCCCTACCCAACAGTGGGCTCACAGTCTAAAAGGGGGAGACGGAGAACAAAACCAAACATACTAATAAAATAAATAGACACGTGGAGGAGCTGAGATTAGAATCCAGATCCTTCTGACCCCAAGCCCATGCTCTATCCGCTAGACCACCCTGTCAGGGGCCAGGAAACACAAAATACAATCAATCAGTGGTATTTACTCTTTATTTATTTTACTTGTACATATCTAATCTATTTATTTCATTTTGTTAATATGTTTGGTTTTGTTCTGTCTCCCCCTTCTAGACTGTGAGCCCACTGGTGGGTAGGGACTGTCTCTGTATGTTGCCAACTTGTACTTCCCAAGCGCTTAGTACAGTGCTCTGCACACAGTAAGTGCTCAATAAATACGATTGATTGATTGATTGATTGAGCACTTACTCTGTGCAATAAGTTACACCAACTGCTGGGGAGAGTGCAGTACTTTCGACAGACAACAATCCCCGCCCTCCAAGACCTCACAACTTACAATGTTTATTGTTTGCGATTCCTCACAGTGGGGGAAACTGCCAGATCCAGCGGCATTCAAGCTCTCTGAAGGAAGCTTTCCCAAGGAAGGAGAGAAACCAAAGCAAAGAATATTAACTCCAACACTGATTTCTTAAGTTGAGGATTACCCAAATTTCTTCTCCTTCCTGAGTCATGCCTTTTGGAGCTTTCCAATGGTCATCTAAAAGTCCAAGCGACCCTAGTTTCAAATGACTGACTGAACTTACGGGTTTGGGTTATCCACGGATTTCAATTATCCATGTATTTTTATTACCATCCATGATAATAAACCATTCCTCTCAGTTCCCTCATCTGTAAAATAGGGATTAAGATTGTGAGCCCCACATGGGACAACCTGATCACCTTATATCCTCCCCAGCGCTTAGAACAGTGCTCTGCACATAGTAAGCGCTTAACAAATACCAAAATCATTACTATTATTATACCTCCACCGACACCTCTAAAATAAATGCCTGAAACAAATGTCTCATGCTAGGTGCCAACTTATGTTGCCAACTTGTACTTCCCAAGCGCTTAGTACAGTGCTCTGCACACAGTAAGCGCTCAATAAATACGATTGATGAGGTGTAAACACAAGCACCCTCCCAAACCATAGTCGTTATAAAATGAATTGAAGCTAAAGAGAAAACGAAGTCACTCACGAACCAAAATACTAATTCCATTTTTCCTCCTGGCAGGTAACCGACGACGACGCAATTCAGTTTGGCTACACTGCCTTACTTCACGAATTCTCCACACAGGTGAGAGACAGGCATTACTTCAATCTTTTCACCGGGAGTCACTGTAAATAAAAGAATGACTTTACATATCTCTCTTGTCTTCTAGGAAATTATCCCCTGTCAGATAAATCTGATCTGGTACCCCGGCAAAATCCTAAAAGTGAAATACCACTGTCAAAACCACGAGACCCAGTTGGAGTCATCCGGAAACGAAGGGTCGGCGACGGGGACCGAAGAAGTCTTTAGCAATTTCTGAGAAGACAAATATTCCTCTTCATTTAGTTCGAATTCCAGATATAGCGACTCTTCTTAATAGCTTACAACAGTATCATGATAATTCAGCTACACTTAATCAAGGCCTAGTGATTCGGGGGTGGGAGGCTGGCAACTCGGCCACTGAGAAGGAAACACTTGGAAAGAGTGAGCCCGCTGTTGGGTAGGGACCGTCTCCATATGTTGCCAACTTGTACTTCCCAAGCGCTTAGTACAGTGCTCTGCACACAGTAAGCGCTCAATAAATACGATTGAATGAATGAATGAAAGAGAAAAGCCATTTGCTACCTGTAGTCGCAGCGGCCCGATTCCAGGAAGTCACTGGCGTACCGAACTCGGGAACCACGTGGCCACCGGTAAATTCGGGCTGGTGGGTTAAAAGCCCTAAAATGTTGCCAACTTGTAGTTCCCAAGCGCTTAGTACAGTGCTCTGCACACAGTAAGCGCTCAATAAATGATTGATTGATTGATTAAAATGCTAAGCACAAAGTCGGACCAAATTAGCTGCGTTTCTTGTTCTATATTTGTATCCAGTGCTTTCAAGTTAGAGCTATTTTATCGCACTACGTTGCTTTTTACCTGAGGTTTCCTCATTTGTGAATAAAGCTAATATATTTGGATAAAAGAAAATCTATAGACGTTACCAAGTTTTTTTCACTTTGAATACCTAGTGTCAATTATTAACCTGATAAATGCAGTAAAATATGATTACATTTCTGATCCATGTACTTCCCAAGTGCTTAGTACAGTGCTCTGCACACAGTAAGTGCTCAATAAATATTGAATGAATGAATGAATGTTGAGGGTTTGTTTCGTAGTAATTTGCAAACATATGCAAAATATGTTGAAATTTGTGTTTGCTGATGGCATATCACATTCAAACTCACCAAATGAAGACGCTTGCAGGACAGTTTATGAGCTGAAATATTACCAGCTGGCATGATTTCTCAATTATCTCACTATTTTCCAGTTAAGTCAAGCATGTTGCAACCTATTTTCCCAGTCAATCGATAATAATAATAATAATGATGACATTTATTAAGCACTTACCATGTGCAAAGCACTGTTCTAAGCGCTGGGGAGGTTACAAGGTGATCAGGTTGTCCCCCGGGGGGCTCACAGTCTTCATCCCCATTTTACAGGTGAGGTAACTGAGGCACAGAGAAGTTAAGTGACTTGCCCAAAGTCACACAGCTGACAAATGGAGGAGTCAGGATTTGAACCCATGACCTCTGACTCCAAAGCCCATACTCTTTCCACTAAGCCACGCTGCTTCTCTAGTACTAACTGAACACTTACCCTATGCAGAACACTGTACTAAGTGCTTGGAAGAGTACAATAGAATTAGAAAACATGATCCTTGCCCTCAAGAAGCTTACAGTCTAGCGGGGAGACATACGCTAAAATATATTTCAGGGAGGAGGAAGCAGCAGAGCTTAAAGATACATATGTAAGTCCCGTGTTGGGGAGACAGGAGAGAGTAGTTATGTGCTTAAAGGGTGAGGACTTGTACTTCCCAAGCGCTTAGTACAGTGCTCTGCACACAGTAAGCGCTCAATAAATATGATTGATTGATTGATTGACTCCAATGTATAGGTGATGAAGTAGAAGGGGAAATAGGGTGGAGAGATGAGAGATTAAGCAGGTGCCCCTGGGTTTTCACCCCTGCTCCGCCACTTGTCTGCTGTGTGACCTTGGACAAGTCACTTAACTTCTCTGTGCACCAGCTGTCTCATTTGTGCAGTGAAGATTAGTCCTGTGAGCCCCAGCGCGGCTCAGTGGAAAGTGCCCGGGCTTTGGAGTCAGAGGTCATGGGTTCAAATTGCGACTCCTCCAAATGTCAGCTCTGTGACTTTGGGCAAGTCACTTCTCTGGGCCTCAGTTCCCTCATCTGTAAAATGGGGATTAAGACTATGAGCCCCACGTGGGACAACCGGATCACCTTGTAGCCCCCCCAGTGCTTAGGACAGTGCTTTGCACATAGTACACGCTTAACAAATACCGTCATTATTATTATTATGTGGGCCATGGACCGTGTCCATAAGCAGCAGAGTAAAAGGATATGTCCTTAAGGAATGTGGGGATGGGGTGAGTATTCTGGGAATGGGCACAGACGGGAAACCCAAGCCACGAGAACAGCACGATCTAGCGGATAGAGCACAGGCCCGGGAGTCCGAAGGACCTGGGTTCTAAGCCCGGCTCCGCCATTTGTCTGCTGTGACCTTGGGCAAGTCACTTCACTTCTCTGTACCTCAGTTATCTCACCTGTAAAATGGGGATTAAAACAGTGAGCCCCAACTAGGACACGGACTGGTTCCGATCCGGTAAGCTTGTATCTTCCCCAGTTCCTGGCGACGATAGGAAGCACTTACCAAATACCAGAAAAAAAATTATCAGGAGCGAGGCTTCCTGGAGGTGACGTGACTTCAGAAGAGCTTTAAAGATGGGGGCGAGCAGAGGTCTGCCGGACGAGAAGGGTGAAGATGCTTCAAGCAGGAGGGAGGGTGCGAACGAGAGGTCACTGGCCATTCCGCATTCGGAAAATCTGTTTCTGGGGAACGGCGCTCACAGGAAGGGGTCACATGGCCCCAGAAGCAAAGGAAAAACAAGGCACGGAAATAATAGCTTCCAAATCTCTCCTCCCAGAAGGGGCACCATCGAAGGAAAATAGCCACATCCGCAAAATATCAACTCCATCACTTCAGCCAGGAGCTCTTAGGGTTCATCTGTCTAAGGTAACAAGCCAACAGAAACACTTTTAAGTTTAACCGCCGATGAAAAGGCCTCGGCAACTTGGATAAAGTGTGCGGAAAATTCTCAAGACGTGGCTTCTTCCATAAATCGCATAGTAAAAATGCCCGAGATTTATAAAGTGCTTTTCTTCTTAAATGCACAAAGCTCTCTCAAATAGTTTCAGATTTTTATGTATTTCTTTGCACGATGGCACAATTAGTGATCACATTCTTTCAAACTCAAACTCTATATAGTCATTGTTTCATTGTTCAATCAATTCCTTCACTTGGTCTACTCTTGTCTATGACCCACTATTTCCAAGATTACCACAAAATATAAGAGAATGCCATTACACAATTTTTTTTAATCACAAAAAACAAAAAATTTGTTGCTCCTTAAATCCCTTTATGACCTATTTTTTTCTCCCTTTCCTCTCCCTGGGGATTTTTGATCCCCTTTCCTTTCCTCGGTTTCATCAATTATCCTTTATTGAAACCGTCTTCCTGAAATACACCCTAATATGGCTGCCTCAAATTCATTCATTCATTGAACCATATTTATTGAGCGCTTACTACCGTGTGCATAGCACTGTACTAAGCGCTTGGGAAGTACAAGTGGGCAACATATATAGACGGTCCCTACCCAACAACGGGCTCTCAATCTAGGACGGGGAGACATACAATAAAAGATAAAACATGTAGACAGGTGTCAATACCATCAGAATAAATAGAATTATCGACTGTAAGCCCACTCTTCTAGACTGTGAGCCCACTGTTGGGTAGGGACCGTCTCTATATGTTGCCAACTTGTACTTCCCAAGCGCTTAGTACAGTGCTCTGCACACAGTAAGCGCTCAATACGATTGAATGAATGAATGAATTATAATAATAATAATGATGACATTTGTTAAGCGCTTACTATGTGCCAAGCACTGTTCTAAGCACTGGGGTAGATACAAGGTCTCAGGTTGTCCCCCGTGGGGCTCACAGTCTTAATCCCCATTTTACAGATGAGGGAACTGAGGCTCAGAGAAGTTAAGTGACTTGCCCAAGGTCACACAGCAGGCATGTGGCAGAGCTGGGATTTGAACCCATGACCTCTGATTCCCAAGCCCAGGCTCTCTCCACTGAGCCACGCTGCTTCTCAATTATAGCTATATACACATCATTAATAAATAAAGTAATAAATATGTACAAATATACACAAGTGCTGAGGAGAGGGGAAGTGGGGAGGGCAATGGGGAGGAGGAGAGGAAAAAGGGGGGCCTCAGTCTGGGCATTCACATTCAGTCTGATGGCATTAATAACATAATAGCATATCCTTCATTCATTCATTCAATCATATTTATTGAGCGCTTACTGTGCGCAGAGCTTGGGAAGTACAAATTGGCAACATATAGAGACAGTCCCTGTCCAACAGCGGGCTCACGGTCTAGAACAATACATGCTTACCATGTGCCGAGCACTATTCTAAAGGCTGGGGTAGATATCAGGTAGTCGGGACAAGTGGCGGAGGCAGGATTAGAACCCACGTCCTCTGACTCCCAAGCCCGGGCTCTTTCCACTGAGCCACGCTGCTTCGATGCTCTACCCCTCAACTCCACGTATCCCAACCTTACATCAGCTTACCTACCTTGCCATCTCCTTTGAAGAGCCGAAGGCCTCTCTGCTCTGCACATCGATCTCGTTTTACGCTGTCGAGTCGTCTCCGACCTATAGCAACTCCATGGACACATCTCTCCTAGAAGGCCCCGCGTCCATCTGCAATTGTCCTAGAGAGTTTTCTCGGTCAAAATCTGGAAGTGGCTCCTTCAGCACAGTTAACTTGAGTCTCCACTGCACATCAATCAGTTGTATTTATTCAGCACTTATTATGTGCACAGCAATGTACTAAATTCTTGGGAGATTATCATACAGCAGAGTAGGGAGCCATGTTCCCTGCCCACAAGGAGCAACAATTTATAGAACCATGATCATATCATGGAGAAGGGATATCATAGGAGAAGGGTAGAACCATGATCATATCACTGTAGGAGAAGGGATTTGGGATTCCTGTTACTGTGTCCAAGTTTCTTTATTCATCCTCTGTGGATTAGGTTACAGATGAATTATAATATCATAAATTATGATATTATGAATTATAAATACTTTCCTGCTGACTGACTGACACATCACCCTATGGAGAATTTTTTTTGGTTGTATAAATAATGATAATGATGGCACTTGTTAAGCGCTTACTAGGTGCAAAGCACTGTTCTAAGCGCCGGGGAGGAAGCAAGGCGATCAGGTTGTCCCACGTGGGGCCCACAGTCTTCATCCCCATTTTACAGATGAGGTAACTGAGGCACAGAGAAGTTAAGTGACTTCTAGACTGTGAGCCCACTGTTGGGTAGGGACTGTCTCTATATAATAATAATAATAATGATAGCATTTATTAAGCACTTACTATGTGCAAAGCACTGTTCTGAGCGCTAGGGAGGTTACAAGGTGATCAGGTTGTCCCATGGGGGGCTCACAGTCTTAATCCCCATTTTACGGATGAGGTAACAGGCACAGAGAAGTGATGTGACTTGCCCAAAGTCACACAGCTGACAACTGGCGGAGCTGGGATTTGAACCCATGACCTCTGACTCCCAAGACCGGGCTCTTTCCACTGAGCCATGCTGCTTCTCTTGTATGGTGTGTGAACCCACCAGGAGGAAGGATGCCGGGTAACTTCTGAAAGATTCAGTTTTTATTCAAAAGATGGATAAGGAAGAAGATGGGTTCCAAACGCACAGAACGTCGGGAATTATTTTGAAATCAATTCAAAAGGAGAAAGTCAAACAAAAGGCTGGCACTATAAGGATGGGTGGAAATTAACACAACAAACTTCCTCAATCGAATGAAAAACTAAAATTACCTTTTATCCAACAGACAAGCCCCCAAAGCGTGGCTCAGATTTCACTAAACAAGCAGCCTTTGAATGATCTTATATATCTTAATGTCTTTTAAAGAGGGAGGCCCTTTGAGAGCGGCCACCAGGCTTTTGTTCACTCTGAACAGTCAAGGCCTTCTACGGATGCTAGGTGAATGCTTACAATTATTATTTAAAAAAATAATAATAGCCTCTTTCTGAGCTGGAGTTACCCTAAAGACTCAGCCAGGTTTTTTTAGCATTTCAAAATCTGCAAACCAAGGAAAAACCACTGGATGGAGTGGGAAGTAGCAGCTTCCCCCCAAAATAGTTCCCATTCTAGAAATACATGATTCTGAATCACAATAAATTAAGAAATACTATGCCTATAATAGCTGAGCTCTTCTGCACTGACGCTCTTCTTATATATGTCAAACTTTCAGGAAGTTCCTCAAAATTGAAGCCTCGGTTAATTGAGACAGCCAGTACGAACGGCAATAAAAATCTTGCCAAGAGTTAGTCGAAAGTCTGATGACGTGACCACCTGTGGAATTCTAAACAAAAGCGGGATGATTTGCCTAGAGAGGATTTTATTCAACATAGCAAAAGACAGCTCATGGCCTAAGTGAGGGGAAACATTTCTGGCTTTTGACAAAGGTTCGGCAGCACTAATAAGCCTCTGACAACCTTAAAACACGCTAAGGTTCACCCGACCTGACTCCTGTCACCTCAAAACGATCCAGTTCAAATGTTTCTTCAGACGGCTGAAACCAAGCCTTTTTTGACAGTTCCTCCCTACAAGAGGAAGTCAAAAAATAGAGAATTTCACTGCAGTGGACACATAACGTTGGGGAGAAATCCTACAGAAACTCAAAAGCAGATTCTGCAGAACTGACGCTATGGCAAGATCATACCTGCGACTAAGATCGACGTTAGTCTCTTTCCAGACCCACAAGACTAAATTATTTTTTGCATAAAATCCGGTAACTTCCTTCCCTCTTCCGTTTCCTACTCCCCATGTAGGTCTGAAGCAATACGCAGGAATCCATCTACGAGAAAATTCTCTTTCTAAAGCTGTAAACCAGATTTTCCAAACAGCCTGAAGAATTCTCTCAAACGTTTAGCCAAAAGGTTATTCAGAACTCTGAAAACAGAAACTGGCATTAGACTAGGGAAATGATATGCCAGCTGGTAGTTGACTTGCTTTTAATAAATGAAAAGGAAAATCAAGTTCTTTCCTACATTTGCTGCAATCCAGGACAATATGCCAGAATTGTGTCAGCAACAATAGATCTGTTTCTAAAATGCATCCCTTCATCTTTGCTTTCCCAATGGCCTTACGTAAAATACTCTGCCAAAGTAACAGTAACGGTGGGACAAAAGTGGAAAAAAGCAGTTTTTTATCTTTCTCTCTCAGTCATACACACACACACACACATTCAAAACTGCTTTAAAGGATTCATCTATAATTGAGTTATTTTAGCTAGGGTTTTATCCCTTCGGAATGATGTGGTGGCCGCCTGCCAAATTGGGAATTTAAAATGTTTGGACAAGACACCAGGCACCTGTTTCATTCTCTACAAAGGCCCAGCATAATTGCTCATTTCCCGTCCTAGAAGTACAGTGTTACGAAGTGAACTGCGGGAGTAGCAAATGAAGAATAATTTCTTTCAAAATCAAAAGGAATTTAGCAAGTGGAGAAAGCAGCAAGGCCTAGTGGAAAGAGCCTGAGCTTGGAAGTCTGAGGACCTGGGACTCTAATTAAGCCCGGCTCTGCCATTTGCCTGCTGTGTGGCTTGGGGCAAATTATTTAACTTCTCTGTGACTCAGTTTCCTCGCCTGGAAATGGGAATTAATCCCCATCCTGCCTCCTACTTAGACTCTGAGGCCTATGTGGGGCAGGGACTGGGTCTGACCTGATGATCTTGTATCTACCCTGGGTGCTTAGTTTTATGCTTAGCACATAGTAAGTGCTTAGTAAATACCACAATTATAACCATTATTCTGTGCCTCAATGCCTCTAATTAGCAATTAGGATTTTTAAAAATATGTATTTGCTGAGAGAAACCAAAGAGGCATGACATGACTCCTTTCCCCTAGTGGGATAACACACAGATAACACTTCTGCAGCAGCAGGATCCTTAAGATTCAATAATAGCATTTTTTCCTCTTTACACTGTAAATACAAAACAGCAATATTCCATTTTAATAGACATTTGGAAATAAACATCAAAACCAAACAGGCATTTCTGTACTCTTGGTATTTTTCTAAATTTAAAGGCCATATATCTTTAAACAACAACAACAACAAAAAACCCTAAACGGTCAGAGTTCATCACATTGGAATCCATCAAGGCATCTGAATTTGGAAAGGATCGTGAAGAGGTCAGTGCTGAGTTCAAGATGAGGAAAATCAGTTCTTGGCTTTTCCTTTTTTTGCTGGAAGTTGACCGGTGGCTTCTAGGTATTTATTGATTAGGTCTTCCTGTGTGGCAGGTAAACACTGCTGATATCTGCTATACTCCATTGTATATTCACCCTTTCCCTAATGGGGAGAGGAGAAAGGTATCAGTATGTGTAACAATGAGCAGATTGAGTGCTGCAAAGACAAGATGCCTTTCATTAACTCTTAATTAAAAAGAAAAACCAGCCACACACGATCGGCATCCCTGGGTTTCACCGTTGACGAACACCACCAGGATTTCTGAGCATCTGTTGTGTGCAGCTTCTGCAGGATTTACAAATCACGTAGACAAAACGGTACCAACTTTGAGGAAGACAGGAGAAATACAAAAGCAAAAAGACACGTGACACGACTTTTTTTTTTTAGAGGAAGGCAGTGACAAAGAATTGCTGTCACAAGTGCCCACACCATGTGGACGATGGGAGTGACTTCCCCCGGTTCTTTAGAGCAGGACTCCTGATCTCTGCTCATTCTACATCTCGTCCAAGACCTGGGAATTTCCAATCAAGGCTGAAAACAACTCAAATGGGGCCTTCTGGACTATTAGCCCTTTGAAGCCCGTCCCTCCTACCCCTGACCTAAGGCCCTATTTTCCCGCTAAAACCCCCGTCTGCACTCTCACTCGCAATGAAAACTTGGCTCCCCTGAATCCTGTGTCTCTAGAAAAGGTAACTGGAAGGAGGAAGCTTTTTAAAGATTTGCCACGGCTCCCACCAAAACCAAACAGCTACTCAAGGCCCCGCGGCTCATGCCTTCAGGTTCAACCGGGAGGAATGTCACCCCACAACTTCAGCCTCACAGCCAGTCTTGAACCTGCAAACTGACAGTTTTCACAACCAACTCCAAAATGAGACTCACGAGTGCTCAGTGGGAAGAGGCAATAAAGCAGGTGAGTAGAAGTTGGGAGTGATTTGGGTGACCAAAGTCAAGTGAAATTGGTCTGGAGAGACTTCTTGGAGGTGAGCTTACCTGAGAAATTTTGAGGAAGGGTGGAGGGGAGACATGTTTTTCTCTTTTTTTGTGGGTTGGGGGTGAGAGGAATGGGACAGCACTTCACAATTACTCGGAAAGAAAAGATTAAAAACCCTCTTTGGCATGACTGCAGCAGGGTACAGAAAGCAAAATATAAGGAGGGCAAGTTAACAAGCGGCTCACCTCTGTGGATGATCTAAGTTCGGTAGAATATCCAAACATGTCGTTCAGTGGAACCTGAAAAATCCAAGTAGAATACATATCTCAGTCACTTAAAGTCCCTTTGGAGTAGAAGGATTTCTGCTTTTATGAGTTGAAATGGGCTGAGGCCAAAAAAGCATCATAGTAATAATATAACAGTAAGTGATACTAGTTTAGCACATACTATTCGCCAAGCACTGAACTAAGCGTTGGAGCAGATACAAGATTATCAGGTCCCACACGGGATTCGCCATCTAAGTACGAGGGAAGACAGGAATTGAATCTCCACTTTGCAGATGAGGTAACTGAGGCATAGAGAAGTTAAGTGACTTGTCCAAGGTCACACAGCAGACAAGTGGTGGAGGCCAGGATTAGAATCCAGGTCCTTTGACTCCCAGGACTGTGCTCTTTTCACTAGACCCCGCTGCATCAGAAAATTTTCGAGTCTTACCTCTACAAAAGTTTAGTTTCAAGTGGCCTACTCAAAGTAAACCATGCAGCTCTCAGTTCTACATCTGCTTCAGAGAAGCAGCGTGGCTCAGTGGAAAGAGCCCGGGCTTTGGAGTCAGAGGTCATGGGTTCAAATCCCGACTCTGCCAATTGCCAGCTGTGTGACTTTGGGCAAGTCACTTCACTTCTCTCTCTTCTCTTCACTCCTCAGTTACCTCATCTGTAAAACGGGGATTAAGACCGTGAGCCCCCCGTGGGACAACCTGATCACCTTTGTAACCTCCCCGGCGCTTAGAACAGTGCTTTGCACATAGTAAGCGCTTAACTAATGCCATCATCATTATTATTGCTATAGTAAGCGCTTAATAAATGCTATCACCATTATTATTATTATTATTACAGTGCCCTGGCTGGTCTTGCCTCATTGTTATGCCTGACTCTCAAGCGGTTTCCAATACACAAAAATCAGAAAAGAGATCAGCCTGGTTTGAAATCCTCAAACAACAATTGGTGGCATCTGCCTTCTGGGAGATTGTGAGTCTCCCCGCTCCTCGTGAGAAAACTGCCGCCTTCCCTAGAGGCTAGAACATGACAGATATGAGCGAGAGAAAAAAGCGCAACGAAAAAAGTGAGAGAACATTTTCTTCCCTAATCAACTGACAAGGTGAGAACTGCAGTGGAGAAACTGGAAGAAGGCAGAATTTAATAAACCGCAGCCAGAATTTAAGGAAGCTAAAATGGAATTTCACTCCTCTGGCCCCTCTGCTTTGGATGGCGGAGAAGGGTAAAGTACTTTGACCTGTACTACAGCTAGCCCATTCTTACCCATCCCCTACCACGTGTGACCAAACATTAAATAGCTGGGAAATGTCACTTTTCTCCAATGATTATGAAAATCTTTCGACTCGTCGATGCACTTACATCTGCATACAGTGTAAAGTAGTCCTCAGCGCCATCTTGTCCCGTGACTACTCCGTGGCGACGGTTGATTCCAGCGATCACTGTTCCTTGAAATTCATTTGGGGCCACGATCTCCACGGACATAACGGGCTCCAGGATACAGAGTGACGTACTTGCCAAGGCTAGGGAGAAATGAAAGCAAGCTGATGTATTTACCAACACCACACCTGTTGTGGATCCTGACCAAAACACCAGACTATCATGAAGGATACAACAGCTGGGTCCGGGCTGATTAAGCGAACAAAATAATCATCTACCTGATTTGCTCCGGGTAGGCAATTTAACTGGGTGCTGACTTGAGTGCCAACCAAACCCAAAAACAAAACAAAACAAAATAAAAGCATCTTAAAATGAAAATCTGGAAAGAGGCCTTGCTGGGAACAGGGCACCTTAACAACAAAGCAGGCTTAAAATCTGTCCAGCTGAATTCTTCTGTGGGCATATGTTTTAGTCAGAACTGAAGCCATCTCATTCCTGGTGTTTTTTATTTAAACACATTCAGTCCTCACATAATGTGGGAGTTAGGGAAACAGGTTGTAGTGCTCACCACGTTTGATGTCGTAGGTTAGCACGCAACTGTTTCTTTCAACGTGGTGGATACAACAGATAGGCTCATGCCACTGGAAGAACGTTACCTAATTCCTTAACAGCCTTCTAGCCAAATCCCATGATGATAACATGCGTTGTGAACTGAGTGCATGTGTTGCTTCTAGCATATCTGGGAAATCATTATTGAGGGCAATTTTCAAAATTCTAATTAGGCTCCTGAGGTCCCTATGAGATCCCTTGTGCAGTCATCACACAGGAGCCCGTTGTTGAGGAGGGACCGTCTCTATATGTTGCCGACTTGTACTTCCCAAGCACTTAATACAGTGCTCCGCACACGGTAAATGCTCAATAAATACGATTGAATGAATGAATGAATATATGTCTCCCCCTCTAGACTGTGAGCTCCCTGTGGGCCAGAATGTGTCTGTTGTTATGTTGTACTCTCCCAAGCACTTAGTACAGTGCTTTGCACATAGTAAGCGCTCAATACAACTGAATGAATTTGGCTGGGGAAATAATTTTTGATTGACATGACATTCCTTGTTCAGTGCAGCTGAACATTACCGCATCAGGCTGACTTGTCTATCACTACAACCATCCTGCTTTGTGGATATGGTCCTCTGTCCTTTTAAGTAACGTGAGAGCCCTGCCTTTTCATCAAGGTTTGGTTAGAGTTCTCCAAATCATCTTGCTTTTAAATGACTACTCGATTTTCTATTTTTCATTGAATCGAACCTCGAAGAGATAAGCCTGAGTTCAAAACCACTCTTCAGGGATAATGAGACAGGATGGCCCATTTAATGCCTGACCCGAAGTATTTGAAGTTGTTTGTTTCGAATGGGCTAGCTTAGAATGAGAGGGCCCTTAGTACCTGTCTTCTAGTTTTGATAAAAATATAAACATATTGAAAAGTGGCATAATTGAAACATAACTGAACTGAGGGATCTAAAGCTCTTTAAAGGGTTAGCGGAGAAAAAAGAACACTGAGTAAGGATCTCCAAGACTGTGGGCCCGTTCATTCATTCAATTGTATTTATTGAGCGCTTGGGTAGGGACCGTCTCTTTATTACTCTATTTATTTTACTTGTACATATTTACTATTCTATTTATTTTGTTAATGATGTGCATTTAGCTTTAATTCTATTTATTCTGACAACTTGACATCTGTCCACATGTTTTGTTTTGTTGTCTGTCTCCCCCTTCTAGCCTGGGAGCCCATTGTTGGGTAGGGACAGTCTCTATGCGTTGCCGACTTGTACTTCCCAAGCGCTTAGTCCAGTGCTCTGCACACAGTAAGCGCTCAATAAATACGATCGAGTGAATGAATGAAGTGGCAAGATTTTTTTCTCAAAGCATGTCTTTCAGCAATTGAGGGGGGAAAAACAAGCCAAACAGATTACTATACCTTGCCTCAATTTCCTGCTTTCAAGGAACAAGCGAAGACTTGCAAAGTCACTCATTTGCCCCTTTTTCAGAACCAATTATGATCATGCTCAACAACGAGTATCTAAATAATTACAAAAGTACCCATATTCAACTCCAAGGTATTTTGGTGGGGGCATTTAAGGACCTGACGTGGAACCAGAAATTAGCCAGAAATACAAAGTCTGGCCCAATATCTACCCAACCCAGGACCATTTTCATTCATTCATTCAATCGTATTTATTGAGCGCTTACTGTGTGCAGAGCACTGTACTAAGCGCTTGGGAAGTACAAGTTGGCAGCATATAGAGACGGTCCCTACCCAACAGCGGGCTCACAGTCTAGAAGGGGGAGACAGACAACGAAACAAAACATATTAACAAAATAAAATAAATAGAATAGTAAATATGTACAAGTAAAATAGAGTAATAAATCTGTACAAACATATATGCTGTGTGCAGAGCACTGCACTAAGCGCTTGGGAAGTACAAGTTGGCACCATCAATCAATCAATCGTATTTATTGAGCACTTACTGTGTGCAGAGCACTGCACTAAGCGCTTGGGAAGTACAAGTTGGCACCATCAATCAATCAATTGTATTTATTGAGCGCTTACTGTGTACAGAGCACTGTACTAAGTGCTTGGGAAGTACAAGTTGGCACCATCAATCAATCGTATTTATTGAGCGCCTACTGTGTGTGGAGAACTGCACTGGGCACTTGGGAATTACAGGTTGGCAACATATGGCGACAGTCCCTACCCAACAGTGGGCTCACAGTCTAGAGCCCGGGCTTTGGAGTCAGAGGTCATGGGTTCAAATCCCGGCCCTGCCAATTGTCAGCTGTGTGACTTCGGGCAAGTCACTTCACTTCTCTGGGCCTCAGTTACCTCATCTGGAAAATGAGGATGAAGACTGGGAGCCCCCTGTGGGACAGCCCTGATCACACTGTAACCTCCCCAGCACTTAGAACAGTGCTTTGCACATAGTAAGTGCTTAAAAAATGCCACCATTATTATTATTATTATATATACAGGACCAGGCTATCAACCAATCAGTGGTACTTCTGAGTGCTTACGTGTGCACAGCACTGTACTAAGTGCTTGGGAGAACACACTACAACAGAGTTGGTAGCCCCGTTCCCTGTCCACAATAGTCCCCAGGACTATTTGGAATGGTTAACACGTCACTTGGCTTTGCAATCATCATCATCATCACCAATCGTATTTATTGAGCGCTTACTATGTGCAGAGCACTGTACTAAGCGCTTGGGACGTATAAGTTGGCAACATACAGAGACAGTCCCTACCCAACAGTGGGCTCACAGTCTAAAAGGGGGAGACAGAGAACAAAACCGAACATACTAACAAAATAAAATAAATAGAATAGATATGTACAAGTAATATAAATAGAGTAATAAATATGTACAAACGTATATATACATATATACAGGTGCTGTGGGGAAGGGAAGGAGGTAAGATGGGGGGATGGAGAGGGGGACGAGGGGGAGAGGAAGGAAGGGGCTCAGTCTGGGAAGGCCTCCTGGAGGAGGTGAGCTCTCAGCAGGGCCTTGAAGGGAGGAAGAGAGCTAGCTTGGCGGATGGGCAGAGGGAGTGATGCTACTTACAAGGTGTAGCCCAAATGCAGCCGGCCAGGGGAAGCTAAGATAGATGTATCATTTCTAGACTGCAAGCTCTTTCTAGCTTATTCGTTCAATCGAATTTACTGAGCGCTCACTATGCGCACAGCACTGTACTAAGCTTATGAGCTTGACGGGGGCAGGGAACGTGTCTGCCAAGTCTATTACAGTGTACTCTCCCAAGCGCTCAGTACAGTGCTCTGCAGACAGTAAGCGTTCAACGGACACGACCGATTGGTTGATTGCAGTGTCTCTGTCTTCACCGTCCCAGCTACCTCATCGCCGACGCTCACCATTACGGTCAGAGGAATTTTTCCTTTCATCTGCGGCTCTCGGCTACATTTCGTTTGGGGCTTGCAGCTCTCAGGTCCACTTGGCTTGGGCACCCTTTTTTTTTTCCGATGGTATTTGTTAAGCACTTACTATGTGCCAAGCACTAAGTGCCAGGGGTGGATACAAGGTAATGAGGTTGGTCCCATGTGGGGCTGTCTTAATCCCCATTTTATCATCATCATCATCATCATCAATTGTATTTATTGAGCACTTACTATGTGCAGAGCACTGTACTAAGCGCTTGGGAAGTACAAATTGGCAACATATAGAGACAGTCCCTACCCAACAGTGGGCTCACAGTCTAAAAGGGGGAGACAGAGAACAAAACCGAACATACTAACAAAATAAAATAAATAGAATAGATACGTACAAATAAAATAAATAAATAGAGTAATAAATATGTACAAACATATATACATATATACAGGTGCTGTGGGGAAGGGAAGGAGGTAAGATGGGGGGATGGAGGGGGGACGAGGGGGAGAGGAAGGAAGGGGCTCAGTCTGGGAAGGCCTTCTGGAGGAGGTGAGCTCTCAGCAGGGTCTTGAGCTCTCAGCAGGGTCAAGACCGCTGAGGGAACTGAGGCACAGAGAAGTGCAGTGACTTGCCCAAAGTCACACAGCTGACAAGTGGCGGAGCCGGGATTAGAACCCATGACCTCTGACTCCCAAGCCTGAGCTCTTTCCACTGAGCCATACTGCTTCTTAAATACTACTGCAGTGGGCCTGGGAATCACCACCATCATCATCATCATCAATCGTATTTATTGAGCGCTTACTGTGTGCAGAGCACTGTACTAAGCGCTTGGGAAGTACAAGTTGGAATCTAAGCGGGAGGAACTGGAGGCCTCATACTAGCACAGGGCGAGTTTCGGACCACGAGTGACAGAGGCCAATGCTTCAGCGAACGCCCTCCACAAGGGCGGAGGAGGCACCTAAAGGTTGAAAGCGCTCAACCTCTCTCCACCTGAGAGGGAAGCGGCACCTGTGGGGAATGCGATGGCTCCGGAGCCGAGGTGTGGACGGTGGAAGAAGGCTGACACGGACTCCTCTACGGCACCAGAGCATTCCCCGCTGCACGCCCAGCATGGAGAAATGCCGTCGTACAGAGTGGGAAGGGCTGGCGAATTCTTCCCCGCAGCAGGTTGGCCAAATGCCTGAAACCAGGTATGGCTCTGGAGAAGTTTCAGCGGTACTGTGGCAGTTTCTCACCAAGGCTTACTCTTCCTGGAACCATTCATTCAATCGTACTTATTGAGCACAGTGCTCTGCACACAGTACAGCGCTCAATAAATATGATTTATTGATTGAGCACTTACTGGGTGCAGAGCACTGTATTAAGCGCTTGGGAAGTACAAGTTGGCAACATATAGAGACGGTCCCTACCCAACAGTGGGCTCACAGTCTAGAAACCACGGGAATACTGACCCCTCCGGGTAGTGTTCAGTTTCTACATTTTACCACTGACTTTTTTTTTCTTTTTGCATTTTAACTTAATTGTTGATTGGGTTACATTCTCAGTGTGCCATGTGTTTGCCTTCCTCATTTCCTTCTAGACCGTGAGCCCGTTGTTGGGTAGGGACTGTCTCTATATGTTGCCGATCTCACATCCTCCTGTCTCTCCCCTCTTCAATCCATACTTCACGCCGCTGCCCGGATTGTCTTTGTCCAGAAACGCTCTGGGCATGTTACTCCCCTCCTCAAAAATCTCCAGTGGCTACCAATCAATCTGCGCATCAGGCAGAGACTCCTCACCCTGGGCTTCAAGGCTGTCCATCACCTCGCCCCCTCCTACCTCACCTCCCTTCTCTCCTTCTGCAGCCCAGCCCGCACCCTCTGCTCCTCTGCCGCTAATCTCCTCACCGTACCTCGTTCTCGCCTGTCCCGCCATCGACCCCCAGCTCACGTCCTCCCCCGGGCCTGGAATGCCCTCCCTCCGCACATCCGCCAAGCTCGCTCTCTTCCTCCCTTCAAGGCCCTGCTGAGAGCTCACCTCCTCCAGTAGGCCTTCCCAGACTGAGCCCCCTCCTTCCTCTCCCCCACCACCCCCTCTCCATCCCCCCCATCTTACCTCCTTCCCCTCCCCACAGCACCTGTATATATGTATGCATGTTTGTATGTATTTATTACTCTATTTATTTATTTATTTTATTTGTACATATTTATTCTATTTATTTTATTTTGTTAAGATGTTTTGTTTTGTTCTCTGTCTCCCCCTTCTAGACTGTGAGCCCACTGTTGGGTAGGGACTGTCTCTATATGTTGCCGACTTGTACTTCCCAAGCGCTTAGTACAGTGCTCTGCACACAGTAAGCGCTCAATAAATACGATTGAATGAATGAATGAATTTCCTCATTAGAGGCCTTCCCAGACTGAGCCCCCTTTTTCCTCTCTCCCCATCCCCCCCCACCCTACCTCCTTCCCCTCCCCACAGCACCTGCATATATGTTTGTACATATTACTCTATTTATTTTACTACTACATATTTACTATTCTATTTATTTTGTTAATGATGTGCATGTAGCTTTAATTCTATTTGTTCTGACGACTTGACACCTGTCCACATGTTTTGTTTTGTTGTCTGTCTCCCCCTTCTAGACTGTGAGTCCGTTGTTGGGTAGGGACTGTCTCTATATGTTGCCAACTTGTACTTCCCAAGTGCTTAGTACAGTGCTCTGCATACAGTAAGCACTCAATAAATACGACTGAATGAATGTCAGGTGTGAGGCCCTTCTGAACCAGGAACCATCAACATCACCAGCAATTTTTTATTTGTTTATTTTTTTTTATTTACTGAGCACTTACCGTGCGTAGAGCATAAGAGCTTGAGATCAAGCCATTGTATTTTTCAATCTAATCGATCCTATTTTTGAGGCTTACTGTGTGCAGAGCACTTAACTAAGCGTTTAGGAGAGAACAATACAACAGTGGGTAGACACCATCCTTGCCCAACACGTGCTCACAGTCCAGATGAGCGTAAAATACAACAATGGGTGGACACATTCTCCGCCCACAGCAAGCTAACAGAGGGGGAGATGGACATTAATGCGAATAATTTATAAATCGTGTCTCGATTTGGTTGGCTTGAAAATATCCCACCTCTTGGTTGAGTACTTCATACACTGTGGGCACTTAATAAATGCAGTAAAAAGTGATTGGAATAAAATTGAGATGTGGTGGGATACCATTTGTGACTGGAGTGCTTAAGAAGCCCACTGTTGGGTAGGGACTGTCTCTATATGTTGCCAACTTGTACTTCCCAAGCGCTTAGTACAGTGCTCTGCACACAGTAAGCACTCAATAAATACGATTGATTGATTGATTGAGGATATAAGTGGTTAGAAAAGAGAGAGAGTCTGCAGGGAAATGGGGGAGGTGTCACCTTGCCCATCGATAATCTCTGCATACGCTTAAAACCGGGGAAATCAGAAGCGAACAGTAAGCGGGGTATGAGTTTAAGGGGAAAGGGAAACAATAAAAGCCAAGTCACAGGACAAGTTTCATTTGAAGAGAATGGGTTGTTGGACTGGCTGAGGTCGACGTCACTTCAATATCCAGAATGGGATGTTGCCTAGATTAGGTAGGAGGTGAGTTCCATTAGGAATATGGGGAGAGTGATGGTTTGGCCTTCCGAAAGGGAGGATGAAATAGCTCCACTTCTCAGACGAGCAAATGAGATGCAAGAAGAGATATGGGTCCAAAAACCTCCTGAACTCCAGAATACTGCGTTTTCCACTGGATTCAGTATCGACACCTCCCCCTCGTCCCCCCTCCATCCCCCCATCTTACCTCCTTCCCTTCCCCACAGCACCTGTATATATGTATATATGGTTGTACATATTTCTTACTCTATTTATTTATTTATTTTGCTTGTACATATCTATCCTATTTATTTTATTTTGTTGGTATGTTTGGTTTTGTTCTCTGTCTCCCCCTTTAGACTGTGAGCCCACTGTTGGGTAGGGACTGTCTCTATGTGTTGCCAATTTGTACTTCCCAAGCGCTTAGTACAATGCTCTGCACATAGTAAGCGCTCAATAAATACGATTGATGATGATGATGATGATTGAAGAGTCAGCCCTCATGACCGTCTGCCCAGCTGCCTCCAGCTGACCACGGCAACAACTGAATACCTCACATCTTCTTTCCTAGCCTCTGCCAACCAGCTCATTACAGGGGTTGTGCCAATATCAGGAGCCCGGTGGCATCAGTGCCACCAGCGGAGAAGCAGCGTGGCTCATTGGAAGGAGCCCGGGCTTTGGAGCCAGAGGTCATGGGTTCAAATCCCAGCTCTGCCAATTGTCAGCTGTGTGACTTTCGGCAAGTCACTTAACTTCTCTGTGCCTCAGTTACCTCGTCTGTAAAATGGGGGTTAAGACTGTGAGCCCCACGTGGGACAACCTGATCACCTTGTAACCTCCCCAGCGCTTAGAACAGTGCTTTGCACATAGCAACTGCTTAATAAATGCCATCATTATTATTATTATCAGTGCTATTATAAGGTGATTATATTATATTATTATATTATACTTATATTATATAAGGTGATATTATAAGGTATAATAAGGTATTATACTTATTATATATTATATTTATTATATTATACAAGGTGATATTATAAGGTGAACACGGGAACCCTTCTTCTCATTCCTGAGTTCCCCTCTCCTTTAGAGTCAAAATTTCCAAAGGTTTCATGTGCTAAAAAGTTTCCAAGCTCTGCAGCAGACGCAGCTTCCTACCCCACTTGGGGTTTCCTGCTTCCTTCCAAAAGGAAATGTGGCAGCATCCTGGAGTCCTAAATGCTACAAGTTTTGTAACAATAAGGTCCGGGGCAGAAGGAAACACAGGAGCCTGTGAATGTTCCCAATGTCACTCTTAGTGAACAAATGTGGACTTTCTGCCCTTTAAATAAGGTGCTCCGGAGTAACCAGGGTTTGGCCAAAATTTCTTTTCCTTAAAAAGCCCTGAGGGAATTCTCGGTTCTTGGTACCGAGTACTTCATACCGAATGCATGTTTGGTGGATTACCCATGATTTGAAAAACAGCATCACATAACTATGAAAACTGAATGGTTTACCTTGTTTAACTGCTCCTTCCCCTGCTCTGATGAAAGAGATTTCATTGGAATCCACCATGTGATGGGCTCCATCTTGCAGGACGAATCGAATGCCAGATATCTTATGACCCGAGAGAGGGCCCTTCTCACACGCACCCAAAAAACCCTAAAAAAAGAAAAGCCCCTCCAAGTTAGGACTTCGCAAACACCCAAGTTAGAAACACGGGCTTAATTTCTTACAGAGTTCGATCGTCAACTTCTTGAACCTTGATGTCGCTACCCGTGTTTTACAGAATGAGAGAACTGAGGCAGAGAGCAATCAAAGCACTTACTGAAAGCCAAAGGAGAAATCGCTCTCCCAAGCAGGGTTGGAATTGAGAAGTTCCTGAATGAGTGATCTGTGCCCAAAGGGTTAAACCACAACTTTGTAGCTACACACACAGTTAAGCACGGGCCTCTAGTGTGTTTAAATGTTAACCTGATGTTTCTGTGTGGCGACTAGTCTTCTCTTGGAGAATTTTAAATTGAAGTGGCAAATAAATCACAAAGGAAGAAAACTTTCATATAATCAAGAAAAACTGGCATATGGCACAGAAGATTGAAATATATACAAGCATCGATCAGTTTCACTCATAACGCAAGTACTTTATAATTTAATAATTTATACATAATACATTAATGCATATAAGGATATATTATATAAGTGTATCATAATTTATGCATATACATTAAATTATTAAATTTCATATTGGGATTGTATACGTGTATATATATCAATATATAGACACACCCATATACACATATACATACACATACACTGTACCCCGCTTTACTTTTGGACCATGTAAATCCACCAAATCTCTTATCCAACTTCTCCAATTCAGTCCAGTCAAAGAACGTACCTCAGATTCTTGAAGAAGTACTTTTAAACAGGCCCTATTACTCCCTGCACATACCCCAAACTCTACAGCGTTTAGGTAAAACTCGATTCTTACTGGGGTAAAAATAAATGTTTCGCACTACCCATTTGTAGATCAATGGGTGAACGCACAAGTATCACTTCTCTACTCGGATTCTAAATAGAAACTGCATAACGACGCTACTTATGATCATGAAATACCACAAGTCACGTCACCCTAAAAAGTGCTTACACTTTTCAAAACCTAAGCGATATTTCAAAATCAGATTAAATTCCTTAAATGACCGGAGAAAATGACACGGGCAGAATTAAGCCATCTTACTGTGACAGTAAAGGAAGAGCACGGCTGCTCAACTGTTGTAATAAAGCAAAATTCAAGTAAATACTTCACCTTTTCTATTGCAGGCACAAACTGCTTTGGAATATTTGTCCCAAAGGTTTTGTCCACAAACTCCAGCTGAGTGTAGTTCTCAGGTTCCAGAGGTTCTAACTCCCCTATTACTTTCCCATACTGGCCAGCACCACCAGATTGTCTCTTATGAGTAAAATCAAATCTAGGCAGAGATTAGGGGAAGAAAAAGGGAAATGACAAACATCAAAGAATTAGTACATCACCAAATCAAACTGCAACTTCAGAAACACAATTTGGCTTGATCCGTCCCAAGACATTCAATTGCTTTACATCATTAGTTCAGAAAATTAATCACCATAATAATAACTGTGGTATTTGTTAAGCGCTTACCATGTGCCAGGGACTGCACTGAGCTTGGGGGTGGTTACAAGCAAACTGGGTTGGACACAGTCCCCGTCAATCAATCAATCAATCATATTTATTGAGCGCTTACTATGTGCAGAGCACTGTACTAAGCGCTTGGGAAGTACAAATTGGCAACAAAGAGAGACAGTCCCTACCCAACGTTGGGCTCACAGTCTAAAAGGGGGAGACAGAGAACAAAACCAAACATACTAACAAAATAAAATAAATAGAATAGATATGTACAAGTAAAATAAATAGAGTAATAAATATGTACAAACATATATACATATATACAGGTCCCACGTGGGGCTCACCGCCTCACTCCCCATTTTCCAGATGAGGTAACTGAGGCACAGAGTAGTGAAGTGACTTGCCCAAGGCCGCACAGCAGACAGGTGACGGAGCAGGGATTAGAACCCGTGACCTTCCAACTCCCAGGATCTATCTGCTAGGCCATGCAGCTTCCATATTACACTGAAGTACAGTGCAATGCACACAGTATGTGCTTAATAAATACCATTGATTGATTCACTTTTTTTTCTTTTCCTACAAACAGGAGTTCTGGCTGCTAAATTTCAATCTGGTCTAGCATTTTGTTTTCCTCCCTGAGGTTCCAAACCTCAACTTAATTTTATTATATTGCTAACCCTGCTCTTCAAGCCAAAGCAGGAATTGGAGGTTTAAGCACCATGAATCCGTGGGATCTTCGAACAGTTGGCCCCCTCTCCTTTCCTTCCCCGGCCAAAGCTTACCACACGCATAAGGGAGAAAACCTACGAGGTGTCCATCACTCTACAGCTGCCACTGAGAAAAATCGTGATAAAATTTCCCGAAAGACTAGTCTAATGGAAAATGCGAATATTTCCCAATTCGCCTTGTCACTACTGACATTTCAATGCCTGTGCAACACTTAAGCACTTGGGTACAAACCTCCATGTACATTAGGTTGCTTCCCCCACCTCTAACTTATTTTAGAGTCTGCCCCCCTCCTCCCCACTAGATTGTGCAGGGATCTTGCCTACTAACTCCATTCTGTACCTGTATATATGTATATATGTTTGTACATATTTATTACTCTATTTATTTATTTAACTTGTACATATCTATTCTATTTATTTAATTTTGTTAGTATGTTTGGTTTTGTTCTCTGTCTCCCCCTTTTAGACTGTGAGCCCACTGTTGGGTAGGGACTGTCTCTATATGTTGCCAACTGGTACTTCCCAAGCGCTTAGTACAGTGCTCTGCACACAGTAAGCGCTCAATAAATACAATTGATTGATTGATTGATTGATTATTCTACTCTCCCACCCAATTACTACATCTGCATAAAGTGCTCAAGAGATGAGTGTGGAAGTACTGTGGCCTAGCGGAAAGAGCACAGGCCTGGGAATCGGGAACTGGGTTATAATCCTGCTCTGCTACTGTTTTTATCAATGGTGTTTTTTAACTGCTTATTATGTGACAGGCACCGTATTAAGCACTGGGCTAGATATAAGCTAATCGCGTTGGACACACTCCATGTCTCATGTGGGCTCACAGTCTTAATCCCCATTTTACGGAAGTAACTGAGGCACAGAGAAATCAAGTGGCTTCCTCAAGGTCACACAGCAGACATTTATGGTATTTGTGAAGCGCTTATTCATTCATTCATTCATTCATTCATAATAATAATAATAATAACGACGGTATTTGTTAAGCGCTCACTATGTGTGAAGCACTGTTCTAAGCACTGGGGGGATACAAGGGGATCAGGTTGTCCCACATGGGGCTCACCGTCTTAATCCCCAATTTATAGATGAGGGAACTGAGGCCCAGAGAAGTGAAGTGACTTGCCCAAAGTCATACAGCTGACAAGAGGCGGAGCCAGGATTAGAACCCACGACCTCTGACCCCGAAGCCCGGGCTCTTGCCAGTGAACCACGCTTGCTGAGCGCTTACTGCGTGCAGAGCACTGTACTAAGAGCTTGTAAAGTACAATACAGCAATAAGGCGAGAAAATCCCTGCCCACAAGGGGGGTCACAGTCTAGAGGGGAGGGAGACAAGACCTCAATACAAGTAAATAGGCATCAATATAAATAAATAGAATTATAGATATATACACAAGTGCTGTGGGGCGGGGAGTGGGGGGGAAGAGCAAAGGGAGCGAGTGGTGATGATGCGGAAGGGAAGGGGAGCTGAGGAAAAGCAGAGTTTACTACGTGCCAAGCACTGTTGTAAGCACTGGGGTAGACATGAGTTAGTCAGGTCGGACACAGTGTCTGTCATTCATTCATTCAATTCAATCGTATTTATTGAGCGCTTACTGTGTGCAGAGCCCTGTACTAAGCGCTTGGGAAGTACGAGTCGGCAACATATAGAGACGGTCCCTACCCGACAACGGGCTCACAGTCCCATATAGGGCTCACGCTCTTAATCCTCATTTTAGAGATGAGGTAGCTGAAGCCCAGAGAAGCGAAGTGACGTGCCTAAGGTCACACAGCAGACGTGTGGCGGAGCTGGGATGAGAACCCAGGTCCTCTGATTCCCAGGCCTGTGCTCTTTCCACTGGCCCCTTCCTTCCTCTCCCCCTCGTCCCCCTCTCCACCCCTTCATCTTACCTCCTTCCCTTCCCCACAGCACCTGTATATATGTTTGTACATATTTGTTACTCTATTTATTTACTTATTTATTTTACTTGTACATATCTATTCTATTTATTTTATTTTGTTAGTATGTTTGGATTTGTTCTCTGTCTCCCCCTTTTAGACTGTAAGCCCACTGTTGGGTAGGGACTGTCTCTATATGTTGCCAACTTGTACTTCCCAAGCGCTTAGTACAGTGCTCTGCACACAGTGAGCGCTCAATAAATACGATTGATGATGATGATGGCCCACGCTGCTTCCCACTTGCCTGATGTGTGACCTTTGGCAGGTCACATAGCTTCTCTATGCTTCAGTTCCCTCAATCAAATTTACTGATCGCTTACTGTGTGTAGAAAACTGTATTAAGCGCTTGGGAGAGTACAATATAACAGAGTTGGTAGACACGTTCCTGCCCACAATGCGCTTACAGTCTGGAGGGGGAGTTTTGCAATCACCTGCAAAATAGGGATTCAATACCTGTTCTCCCTACTAAAATTCATGAGCCCATATAAATAATAATAATAATAATGGCATTTATTAAGCGCTTACTATGCATAAAGCACTGTTCTAAGTGCTGGGGAGGTTACAGGGTGATCAGGTTGTCCCACGGGGGGCTCACAGTCTTAATCCCCATTTTACAGATGAGGGAACTGAGGCCCAGAGAAGTTAAGTGGCTTGCCCAAAGTCACACAGCTGACAATTGGCGGAGCCAGGATTTGAACCCATAACTTCTGACTCCAAAGCCCAGGCACTGAGCCACGCTGCCTCATATGGGACCTAATTATCTTGTATCCTCCACCCTGGCACTTAGTACAGTTCTTGGCACAGAGTAAGAACTTAACAAATACTACAGTTATTAATTAACATCACAAGTCAAAAATTGCAAATGTAAGTTCTTTCCCAAGGGTGTGTTTGGCCCCATTTCTCACGAACGGGAATAGCAACAAAAATCGATACTTTGACATTTTTACTTTAAATAAATCCTAGATTTTTCATAATCCAAAATACTACTCAATCCATTCCCATAGAAAACCTTAAACCAATCTCGGAAAGATGCCGTATCACAGAAACATATGTTCTGATGTATTCACTACTCCATTTGGTTCCACAATCAGGGGCGTTAACTAGGATTCACTGAAGATTCATTCTTTATTCTCAGCAAAATGCCCGGCTTCCCCATTCATCGGGATTTGCGGTGCCTCTCCCTGACTTCGACGCTGCACAAAGGAATAGGAATTCAAACTTCACTCCCACGTTAAACGGGCTTGACATCTGCGCAAGGCACTCAACAGTTAACCCAACATCAGGGAATTAAAACTCCAGCGAGAGAGCTGGGAAAACCACTGAAGAATGTGTTTCGATGCATTCCCGGAGAACGAATGCTCCTTGCGAGCAGGGATCACGATTCCCAACCGTGTTGTGTTATACTTTCTCTGGTATCTGTCAAGCGTTTACTATGTGCCAGGCACTTCTGAGTGTTGGGGTGGATACAAGGAAATCAGGCTGGACACAGTCCATGTCCCACAAGGGGTCTATGTTCTTAATCCCCATCTTACAGATGAGAGAAATGAAATGACCTGCCCAAGGTCACAGAGCAGACAAGTGAGGGGCCAGGATCAATCAATCAATCGTATTTATTGAGCGCTTACTGTGTGCAGAGCACTGTACTAAGCGCTTGGGAAGTACAAGTTGGCAACATATAGAGACAGTCCCTACCCAGCAGTGGGCTCACAGTCTAAAAGGGGGAGACAGAGAACAAAACCAAACATACTAACAAAATAAAATAAATAGAATAGATATCATCATCAATCGTATTTACTGAGCGCTTACTATGTGCAGAGCACTGTATAAGTATATGATTTATACTGATTTATACTTATATGATTTATACTTATAATATACTTATACTTATACTTACAATATACTTATAGTATACTTATACTTATAAGTATAAGTATAAATCTTATAAGTATAAGAGACATGTACAAGTAAAATAAATAAATAAATAAATAGAGTAGATCCTTTTGACTCCCATGCCTGTGCTCTGCCCACTAGGCCACGCTGCTTCTCCTGTTCTAATCTGGGTTCTGATCCCAGATCTGCCGCTTTGACTTTAAGCAAGTTAACTACTCTGTGCCTCAGTTTCCTCACCTGTAAAATGGGGATTTTATGCCACTTCAGCCTCCTTAGATGAAGTGCCTCATATGGGACAGAGACTGTATCCAAATGAATAATTAGGATCTCCCCCAGCGCTTAGGATGCTGCTTGACATAGTAAGTGCAAAGGCAAATACAACAGTGATTTTAAAAATCCAAGCCAGACCATACAACCCTCATGAAGAGTCATCAGCTGCCCCATCTAGTGTAGGATGAAGCTCAGAAGTCTAAAATAATAATAATAATAATAATAATAATAATAATAATAATAAATAATGATGGTATTTGTTGAGCGCTATGTGTCAAGCACTGTTCTAAGCGCAGGGGCAAATGTAAGGTAATCAGGTTGTCACGTGTGGGGCTCACAGTCTTACTCCTCATTTTACAGATGAGGCAACTGAGGCCCAGAGAATTGAAGCTACTTGCCCAAAGAAACACAGCAGACAAGGGGCAAAACCGGGATTAGAACCCACAGCCTCTGACTCCAAGCCCGGGCTCTTGCCACTAGGCCATGCTAAGTAAAGCTTGAAATATTCATTCATTCATTCACTCAATTGTATTTATTGAGCGCTTACTGTGTGCAGAGTGCTGTACTAGGTGCTTGGGAAGTACAAATCATCAACATATAGAGATGGTCCCTACCCATCTTCAGGTCTGGTCTGTGTATAGGTCTATAATTCTATCTATTTATATTGATGCTATTGAGGCCTGTCTACTTGTTCTGTTTTGTTGTCTGTCTCCCCCCTTCTAGACGGTGAGCCCGTTTTTGGGTAGGGACCGTCTCTAGATGTTGCTGACTTGTACCTCCCAAGCGCTTAGTCAGTGCTCTGCACACAGTCAGCGCTCAATAAATACGATTGAATGAATGAAATGACTTGAGTGAAGGGGAAATCAACGCTTGCTTCCGGGGGAGGGGGAGAGGAGGAAGACAGAGAGGGAGGCAGGCAGAGAGGAAGGGAGAGAGATGGAGAGGGGGAGGGAGATGGGGGAAAGAGAGAGAGGGAGAGAAAGAGAGAGAGAGAGGCAAGAAGAGAGAGAGAGAGAGGCAAGGAGAGAGATGGAGACAGACTGGGTGAGATGGAAGAGAGAGAGGGAAAGGGGGAAAGAGGGAGGGAGGGAAAGGGGGAGGGGGAAGGAAAGGGGGAGAAGGGGAGAGGGAGGGAGAGAGAGAGAATGGAGAGAGAGTGGAAGAAGAGAGTGAGAAAGGAGAGAGAGGGAAGGGAGAGAGAGGAAGAGAGCGAGAAAGGAGAGAGGGAAGGGAGAGAGAGGATGAGAGAGAGAGGGAGAGAGAAGGGGGAGAGAGAGAGGAGGGGGAGAGAGAGAGAAGGGAGAGAGGAGGAGAGCAAGAGAGAGGAAGAGCGAGAGAGAGAGAAGGGGGAAGGGAGAGGAAGAGAGTGAGAGAGAGGGGAAGGGGGAAGAGAGAGGAAGAGAGTGAGAGAGAGGGGAAGAGAGGGAGAGAGAAGGGAGAGGGAGAGGAAGAGAGAGAAGGAGAGAAGAAGAGAGAGAGGGAGAGGAAGAGAGTGGGAGAGAGGAAGAGAGTGAGAGAGAAGGGAGAGAGAGGGGGAAGAGAGGGGGAAGAGAGGAAGAGAGTGAGAGGGGAGAGAGAAGGGAGAAAGGGGGAAGAGGGAGTGGGAGACAGAAGGGAGAGAGAGGGAGAGAAAAAGAGAGGAAAAGAAGGGAGAGAGAGGGGAAGAGAGCGAGGGAGAGAAGGGAGATAGAGGGTGAGAGAAAGGGAAGGGAGAGACAGGGGAAGAGAGAGGAAGAGAGTGGGAGAAAGGGGGGAGGGAGAGAGGGAGACAGAAGGGAGAAAGAGAGGGAGAGAAATGGGAGAGAGAGGGGGAAGAGAAGGGAGAGACAGAGGAAGAGAGGGAGGGAGAGAAGGGAGACAGGGTGAGAGAAGGGGAAGGGAGAGAGAGGGAGAAAGAGAGGAAGAGAGTGGGAGAGAGGGGGAGGGAGAGAGAAGGGGGGAGAGAGAGAGAGAGAGAGATAAAGGGGAGAAGAGAAGGGAGAGAGAAAGAGAGGGAGGGAGAGGAGGGTGAGAGAGGGTGAGAGAAAGGGAAGGGAGAGAGAGAGGAAGAGAGGGTGAGAGAGAGAGAGAGAACGTGTGGGTGGCAGCCCTCGGAGCGGGGCCTGTGGAGAGTGAGCAGGGCCCGAGGGTGGGGCCTGAGGGCGGGGGGCGGGCCGGGGAGAAGAGCAGAGCAGAGCAGAGCAGAGCGGCCGGGGCCGGGCGGGGCCCGAGAGCCGGCTGGGCCCAGACGCAGCGGCCCGCGCCAAGCCGCGCCAAGCCGCGCCAGCTTCCCGGCCCTCCGTCACTCAGTCCGTCCGTCCGTCCGTCCGTCCGTCCGTGCGTCCGTCCGTGCTTCCACCGTCTTTACTGCGCGCTGACTGCGTGCCGAGCTTGGGACCAGGCGGCGGGGAAGGGCCAGCCGGCCACCCGTCCCCGCTCGGGCCATGGACATCCCCCCGACCCAGTTCCCCGCGTCCAGGGCGGCCTCGGTGGCGGAGAACTGCATCAACTATCAGCAGGGGACCCCCCACAAGGTCTTCGCCGTAACCCGCGTCACACGGGCCACCGTGCAGGTCAGTGGCCCAACACGCCCCGCCCGGGCCCCCTCACCCCTTCTCCTCCTCCTCCTCATCATCATCATGGCATTTAGTGAGCGCTTACTATGCGCACAGCACTGTTGTAAGCGCCAGCCCGGGAGCCCGTGGTTGGGGAGGGGCCGCCTCCATCTGTTGCCATCTGTCTTGGCCTTCCCAGACTGAGCCCCCTCCTTCCTCTCCTCCTCCTTCCCCTCCCCACAGCACCTGTATATATGTCTGTATGTGTTTATTACCCTATTTTACTTGTACATATTGATTCTATTTATTTTATTTTGCTGATTTGTTTCGCCGTCTGTCTCCCCCTTCCAGACTGTGAGCCCGCAGTTGGGTAGGGACCGTCTCTATACGTTGCCGACTTGGGCTTACCAACGGCTTAGTACAGCGCTCTGCACATAGTAAGCGCTCGATAAATACGATTGATTGATTGATCGATTTTATTTGTACATATTTATTCTATTTATTTTATTTCACCTATTTGTTGTCTGTCTCCCCCTTCTAGACGGTGAGCCCGCTGTTGGGTAGGGCCCGTCTCTATACGTTGCAGACTTGGACTTCCCAAGAGCTTAGTCCAGCGCTCTGCACAGTCAGCGCTCAATAAATGCGATTGAATGAATGTTGCCAAACCGTACTTCCCAAGCGCTTAGTCCAGCGCCCTGCAGGCAGCGCCCAATAAATACGATTGAATGAATGAATGAATGAAATCTGCCCGCCCCCCAACCCGCAACGGAGCCCAAACCCCTTTTCCCCACGAGGCTTCTTCCCCTCCCCTCCCCAATTTCTTTTCCCTCCTCGTTCGCCCATTCCAGCGCTTCCCGTGTGCAGAGCGCTGTGCTGAGCGCTCGGAAAGCACAATTCGGGAAGAGAGACCCCCCGCGATCCCACCCGGGCCCCCGATTTGCCAAGGGGATGGAACGAACCCGGTCCGGGAATTCCCAAAGGCATTTCCAGAACCAAGGGAGGCCACGGAGCCTTTCGGCCAAACAAATGAAAAAACCCGAGACAAAACCCAGGCTATTTTTTTTGTTCCTAAAAGCAAACCGGAGGTCTCATATCCGTTCATTTGGACAACCAATTTACACCTAAAGGCTTAGAAGCATTCAGACAGGGCTCTCCCCTACATCAAAACCGTAGAAACCAAAGATCTGCCTCATTCTTCTAGGCTGTGAGCCCACTGATGGGTAGGGACCGTCTCTATATGTTGCCAACTTGTACTTCCCAAGCGCTTAGTACAGTGCTCTGCACACAGTAAGCGCTCAATAAATACGATTGATTGATTGATTGATTCCCACCCAGCCCAGATTTCAAGGCCCCCCCAGAAAGTCAATTTCTAAAATCACTTCCATGGGAAAAACAGAGGCCTTCCGACCAAAATCCCTTTCGTTTTCAAAATACTACAATCGGTTAGCCTGGGAACCTTTGGACTGCCCCAAGGAGCACTTCACAATCCCTGGAAGGTAAAACTGGTACAAGGAAAAGGGATCGAGGCGCAGAATGGCCGCCACCAAAGCAAGGGGAAAAGACACGGCTTTAAAATGTTCACCGGTCTTAAAATCATCATCCCGAGTGGGTTTTAAAGAGCGCCGAGTGGACTCGAGGGACTCCACATGCAAGCTGCTCTTATTCCAGTTCACGAAAACTGATACCAAAGGTGAACTGATCTTTTAGTAAATACTGCCCGCGACTTGAAAGTGTCCCTTATTTACTCTCTGACATGGTTGTAAAACCGATACCAAGAACGGGTTTGAGTCACAAGGGTCCTTGGGCTGGTAAGAGGTGGATATTCTTTTCTGAACTGGCCCATGTTATGCAATATTAGTTTATCGTGGGACCATCTGTCACAATTTCAAGGACTCTGTCAGAAAAAATAAACATACATACAAAAAATGTGCGGTTAAAAAAAATCCTTATGCGGCTCCACTCCCTAGAGTGTACCACGGCCTACTCTCCTTTTGAGTTCTCGCCCGCAATTCGTACTGCAGTGCAATCCATTTTTTCTGATCGCTCGGTTCGGTCTCTGTATCGTACTCGAAAAATTTGGGGTCACAAAAATATAGCTCTCATAATGAAATTAACAGTTACCCGGACGGGTCCTGGTTCCGAGGTTCTGTATTTTACCACTTCTATCCACTTTGCCTTTACAGCGCTAACACAGTAGTCACTCTGAACCATTACAACCGCCCCAACTATAATTTAAAAATGCATCCAATGCACATTGTTCTAAGAGTATTCTTCCCCCCCCCCCCCCAATTGTTTGCATACTTTAGGACATTCCAGGAACTGGACATAAATATCATCTTAAATTTTCTGTGGAAGAAATCATCCAGAAAGTAAGTGCCACTCGTTTATTCGTGTGAATGAGCTTTTATTTCGGGGACAGGTGATCTTGCCTGATCATTAGAATATTGGATTAGATTTTTTAAATCAAACAGGGTTTTCTGTCCCCACAACTAAAGACCTGCCCTGTTGGAGAAGCTCAAAATAATTACTTTCTTCTCGAGAAGCAGCGTGGCTCAGTGGAAAGAGCCCGGGCTTGGGAGTCAGAGGTCATGGGTTCTAATCCCCGCTCTGCCACATGTCTGCTGTGTGACCTTGGGCAAGTCACTTAACTTCTCTGAGCCTCAGTTCCCTCATCTGTAAAATGGGGATTAAGACTGTGAGCCCCACGTGGGACAACCTGATCACCTTGTAACCCCCCCCCAGTGCTTAGAACAGTGCTTTGCACATAGTAAGCACTTAACAAATGCCATCATTATTATTATTATTATTATTATTCTCCTTTGCCTGTTCAAAGGCATTTCTATTGAATGGCCCAGTAGACCAAACTTCAGTTCAAATTGCAACTAAAAGAAACAGCTTTCCTTCATAAGGCCAATGTGTCATATAATAATAATAAAAAAAAAATAATAATAATGGTATTTGTTAAGAGCTTACTATGTGCAAAGCGCTGTTGTAAGGGCTGAACATATCCCCAAACTTGTGAATAATGAATCAACTGACCACACTACTGAAGGCACTTTGAGGCAATTTGTTACTTCATTAAAATTACCGAATTTTCATGCCTCCCTTTCTGTGCTGGCTTATGACATCAATAGCCCATAAAAGAGGGTCATCCTTCACTCAGACCAAAATACCCATCACTTAAATCCTGAAGTTAAGATCATTGGACTCTTAAGAGTTTTAAAATTCATACAGCGTGCCTTTTGCTAAATGTACTTTTTCAAGATGGAACTGACAGGTTGTGCTGAGGATCAACACTATTAGAATTGAGTTATGCCTTTAACCCGAGACGCTTGTTGCCGTGGATGGAATATGCTTTGTTACTCGTCTTCATCAGAAAATTGTAAATAGATAAGGGAACTTTTGTCTCTTTTTCAAAGACAGGGAAATGGAGAGGTTACTAGCACTGCGGAGAAGTTGGCTTACCATTATTATATTGGTATTTGTATGCACTGTGTGCCAAGCACTGGTCTGAGAGCTGGGGTAGATTCAAGTTAACCAGGCCGGACAGTCCCTGTTGCACATGAGGCTCAGAGTCTAATTAGGTGGGAGAACAGGTACTGAATCCCCATTTCACAGTACTGGAAACTGGCACAGAGGGGTTAAGTAAGTTGCCCACGGTCGCACAGCAGACAAGCGGCAGAGCCGAGATCAGGACCAAGAATCTCTGGCTCCCAGGCCTGTGTTTTTTCCACTAGGCCACACCGCTTCCCTACCACCGGAGCCGCGAAAGGACACTGAATGAGCTCTCACGCCTTCCCAATTATCCACTCTTTTCTACTCTAACCCGGTTCACGCTATTTATTTATTCTTTTCAAGCAGACTATGTGCCTCATTCGCCTCTCCTTCCATCGACCTCCTGCTCGTGTAATTCCCTTTGCCTAGAACATCATTCCACTATGTGCCGAACCAATCACAGCTCTCCCCATCTTCAAAGCCCTTCGGAAATCACATCTTCACCAGAAAGCCTTTCCAGATGAATCTCCCATCGTCTCACTTGATTTCCAACCGCCACATCAGCCCTTCCATGCAATTATAAAAGTATTCACAGCTCCCTCATAGCACTTAAGTACATACTGTCTACTCTACACCACTACTCCTCTTTATAACGTATTTTGGTGTGTCTCCCTGACTAGAAGGTGAACTCCTTGAGGTTAGGGATCGTGTCTATTAACTCTATTATGCTATGAGAAAAATAGCAAAGGGCTTCTAAAACACACATAACCAAGCGCTTAGTACAGTGCTCTGCACACAGTAAACGCTCAATAGATGCGATTGAATGAATATACTCTGGTTTAGTATTCCCGTCCAACACCTCTCAGCTGCTTTCGACACTGTTGACCACCCCCTTCACCTGGAAACATCATTTAACCTTGACTTCACTGACACTGTCCTCTCCTCTATCTCCCGGACCGCTCCTTCTCAGTCTCTTTCACCAGTTTCTCTTCTGCCTCCCCCTAACAGTGGGAGTCCCTCAAGGCTCATTTCTGGGTCCCTTTCTATTCTCCATCTACCATCTCTACACCGAAGAGGGAGAAGCAGCGTGGCTTAGTGGAAAGAGCCCGGGCTTGGGAGTCAGAGGATGTGGGTTCAAATCCCGGCTCCACCCACTTGTCTGCTGTGTGACCTTGGGCTAGTCATTTCACTTCTCTAGTCCTCAGTTACCTCATCTGTAACATGGGGAGTAAAACTGTGAGCCCCGTGTGGGACAACCTGATTACCTTGTATCTACCTCAGCACTTGGCATATAGTAAGCGCTTAATACCACTATTATTACTATTATTAAGATTCCCAAATCTACCTCTCCAGTCCTGATTTCTCTCCTTCTCTGCAGTGTTGCATATCTTCCTGCCTTCAGGACCTACTTGAATGTCCCACCAACACCCCAAACTTAACATGTCCAAAACAGAACGACAAATCTTCCCACCCAAATCCTGTCCTCCCCATGTCTTTCCCATCACTGCAGACAGAACCACCAGCCTCCCTGTCTCACAAGCCTGTCCTCCTACTACTTACCCTCAACTCAACTCTCTCATTCAACCCACATGTTCCATTTGTCACCAAATCCTCCTGTCCCAGCGCTTAGTACAGTGCCTGGCACATGGTACGCACTTACAGATACCATAATAATAAAAACTATTCTTCTACTTTCACGTCGCCAAAATCCTCCCTTTCCTCTCCATCTAAACTGCTACTACGCTGATACAAGTATCAGCGATTATCCTAACCCACCTTGACTATTGCAGCCTCCGCATTAACCACCCTGCCTCCTGTCTCTGCCGCCCAGATCATTTTTCTAAAAAATAAACACGTTCAGTCCACATCTCCCCACTCAAGAACTTCCAAAAGCTGCCCATTCACCACCGCATCAAACCAAAACTCCTTACCTTTACTTTTAAGGCACTGAATCAGCTCCGCCCCTTTCTATTTTACCTCTCTGATTTTCTACGACCCAGCCCGCACACGTCACTCCTCCAACACCAACCTACTCGCTGTACCTCGGTTCCGTCTATTCCGCCGCCGACGTCCCCCCTCTGGCTTGGAACCCCCTTTCCCCTTTCGTATACGACAACCACCACTCCCCGCCCCTCCAAAACCTTATTACAAATCACATCTCCTCCAAGAGGCCTTCCCTGACTAAGCCCTCATTTCCTCTTCTCTCTAACCTTTGCCTATACACTTGGATCTGTACCGTTAAACTACCTAAAATTCACCCCAGGCTCAGCCCCACAGCACTTAGCTGTAATTTATTTTAATGTCTGTCTCCCCCTCTAGACTATAAACTCCTGGTGGGCGGGGAACATGTCTGCCGATTCTGTTGTATCGTACTCTCCTAAGCACTCGGCACAGCGCTCCACACACAGTAAGCACTCAGTAAATACCACTGATTGATCCGTCAGTTGACTGTGAAATCAGGGGACTGGAATCCAGAAACCTGAATTCTAGACCCAACTCGGCCACTGACATGCTGTGAGACCTCAGGCAATCGGGGGCCTCTCCATCTGTTTAAAGGGAGAAAATACCAACTGTCTCCCTACTTCACAAAGCTATTGCAAAAGCAACTGCACTATACAAATGCCAGCAATTATTTTTTAACAAAAATGACAAAGTATTCTATGTATTTGAATGTTTTAAGCAATCCTTCCCCTGTTTGAAACAGCAAATTACCGTCAACTGCACAGCTGAGGTACTCTACCCTCCCAAAGGGCAGAACACTGCACCAGAGGTAGATTTCACGTTTGAAGGAGAAATTGGGAAGAACCCAGATGAAGCAGATAACAAATTTTACGAAAAACTTAAGACCATGAAGGGACCACTGGAAGTGCAGAATATTCCAGGTAAAAAAAAAAAAGGGGTGGGCAACTGTGAAATTATGAAAACTGCCCCCAAGCTTTAAATGTAAATCACAAAATTATCATTGTTTAAATTTATTCAGCCTGGTTTCCCTGTAGGAAATAAAAGACCCTAGCGTTTTTACAAGTATTTGAAAGGTAAAAAGGAATGTAATTTATGTATTTATATTAATTTCCATCTCCCCCTCTAGACTGTAAGCTCATTGTGGGCAGGGAATGTGTCTGTTTATTGCTAAATTGTACTCTCATTCATTCAGTCTTATTTGTTGAGCGCTTACTGTGTGCAGAGCACTCAATAAATATGATTGAATGAATAAATGAATGATTGTAGGATGGGTACCATAGACCTTTGATTAGAGGCCATACCTTCTATTGAATTTTTTTCCCCCTGTATGGTAAAATAGGTCTCACTGAACAGGGCACTGAGTTTCTACGGGTAACAGCATCGTGTTTTAAAAGATTTTGGAAAATGTGGCTTAGAATTTAGATTTTGATATTTGATGTAGCAATCAAATGAAGTGGCACCAAATGCTTTTTTTCTTTTTCCCTCATCCAACTCCACCAGACAAGTTTGGCAATGTCTCTCCAGAAATGGAACCAGTCCGACACCTAGCCTGGGTTGCCTGTGGTTACATAATATGGCAGAATTCTACCGAGGACACATGGTACAAATTGACAGGCATTCAAAGTGTCAAGCAGGTGGTAAGTAGCATGCAAATGCGAAATGCTATGATGTGCGGAATAACTAATTGGAGGATTTTGTCTAATAACGAGGAAACAGCCGTACCAGTGAGGGCTGGGGAATCTGCGGCAGGGGTTTGGGGCTGTAGAGGAGCCAACAGTAAGAAGGGGGGGGCTACACAGTAGTCCAAGAAAGATAACAAGAGCCAGCCTGGCCAGGAGAAGGCTCCGTGAGTCACCTTCCTGCTCCTCAGAACCCAGATCTTTCCACAACTTTCCTATCACTGCTTCTTTTAGCTACCCCATGCTGACACTCTTCCCAACCATCCTGCAACGTTTTGTCCTCCACCTGCTCCTGCTTCCTCCCCAAGCTCTCCCGCAGTTTGCATGACGATTTTTCTTCAGAAATACCTGACTGCATTTGCTACTGTAGCCAGCTAGTGCCCGGTGCTGAATTGACATGGTAAATGTAGACTTCGGATACGTTCTGATAGAGCTCATGAAATGATGGTGGTCCACAATGCCATTTCACCATTCCAGTTGTAGTTGTGATATAAAAGCTCCCATATCCTCGCAGGATCAGGCAAACATTCCAAGTTGTTTTACCCGGAAGCATCTGAACCTCTAGATGGGAATAGGAGTGATTCTGGACTTTCATTCTACTCAGGGCACAATTTCAGAATTTAACGTACTCAAGCAGCCTGGCCTAGTGGATAGAGCACGGGCCTAGGAGTCAAAAATCAATCAATCAATCGTATTTATTGAGCGCTTACTGTGTGCAGAGCACTGTACTAAGCGCTTGGGAAGTACAAGTTGGCAACATATAGAGACAGTCCCTACCCAACAGTGGGCTCAAAAGGATCTGGGTTCTAATCCCAGGTCTACCACTTATCTGGTATGTGACTTGGGCAAGTCACTCAATTGTCTGTGCCTCAGTTATCTCATCTGTAAAACGGGGCTTAAGACTGTGAGCCCTATAGAGGGACAGGGACTGTATCCAACCTGATTACGATGTACCACCCCAGCAGTTAATACATAATAATAAGCACTTAACAAATGATGCATAAATATATATATATATATATATATATATATATATATATATGCACATGTGTGTGCTTCTGACCCACATTAGAAGTCTACAGAAACTTGTTTAAAGTTCAAGCAAAATTTTATTTGAGGCAAGTAGAAGTTCATGTAAAATTAACTTGCCCTTCATTTAAATTTGTCCTCAATCTGTTCTTTGGCTTTTTCATCCTCATTTCAACAGCCCTTCAAGACTTTTCATTTAAATCCTAGGATGACAGGGCTACAAGAGACCTTTCATGGTGATCTGGTCCAGCCCCTGCCATGGGATCGAAACCATTCTTGGCTATCTGCCACATCTCTCACAGAAGCCTCTTTCAGTATTAGCACCCAATTAAGAATTTTATTTCCGTATCAACTTGTTATTGCTGCAATTAAAACTCATTTCCTTTGGTTTGATCTTCTGTGGACAGAGAGAACAACTAGCCGTTATTTTCTCCATAAAAACCCTTCATCTACTTGAAGACTGTGACTAAGTTATCCGTAAGAATAATATTCTTAACTGAGTGCCTCTGTGAGCAGAGCCCTTTTTAGGCACTTGGGATACATACTGGAGGAGTATAAGACGCACTGCCTGCCCTTGGGGAGTTTACAGTTTAATAGCCAAGTTTATATTCAGATGGGCCTTTTCCCTTCCGGGCTAGATACCCCAACTCCTTTCACCTTTCAACAGAGGATTTCATTTTCTGTCCCTTAAACCAAACAAATCGATCACATTTATTGAATGCTTACTGTGTGCGGCGCACTGCAGTAAGCGTTTACGAGAGTACAATATAACTGAGTTGGTAGACATGTTCCCTGTGACCCCGAGGAGTTTACAGACATGAAAATAAACTATGGATTTGTACACAGTTGCTAAGAGGCTCGGGGTGGGGTGAATGAAGGGTACAGATCTAAGTGCAAAGGTGAGGCAGCTCTTTGTGCCTTCCTTTTTCTACAATTTTTGAGGTATTATAACCAAAACTGACCACAGCATTCTCCAGGGTCTGACCAAAGTGGGGAACAGAGGAAGGACTGCTTCCTAGCTCCTGCATCTATTGTTCTTGTACACATTTAAGTAATATGCTGGGTGTTTTTTTTTATTTCTCAGGAACCACTCTTATTTATTGGTTTATTTAGTTTCTGGTTATGACTCCCTCCAGGATTTGTCCTTGGGCTTAACGAGACCTCCCATGTGCGACACCTCTTCCTTAATTTCGTCCCATTTATTTCTGCCTTAACATGATCACTTTGGCTTTTATTCTTGTCAGTGTTAAAAACTGCCCCGGGGGGGAATAGTATTTACCGAGCACCTGAGTGCAATGTGGTGTAAACTAAACCCTGATTTTTAGCATCTACAAATCTGAAAAGCATCTTTTTGATTCCTTAATCAATAAGGACGCTGAATAGTATCAATCAATGGAATTTATTGAGCGCTTCCTGTGTGCAGATCACTGTACTAAGTGCTTGGGAGAATACAGTATTTCCTCTTCTCTCACTCCCTTCTGCGTCACCGTTGCACTTGGATGTGCACCATTTATTCACCCTTTCCTCAGGCCCACAGCACCTTAATGTCCATCTCCCCTTCTAGACTGTAAGCACGCTGTGGGCAGGGAATGTGTCTAACTCAGTTGAATTGTGTATCGATAGGTTTTATTTACAGAAGTGTGCATAAGAGGACGTTTTCATTTATTTCAATCTGATCTGTACTCCAACTATGTCTCAGAGATGCCGTGGCACTGTAACGGGGGCCCTCGAGTAGGCAATTGCAGGAAAGTTTTGAAGACCTCAGGAATCTCCGAGCTGTGGTAGTTGAATGTGGCTGTCTGCAACCAGGCCTCACAGCCCTCCGCTCTTCACAGCCACTCTCCATTTTTTATTAAATGGTATTAAGCATTTACTCTGTTCCAGGCACCGTACTAAGCGCTGGGACGGACAGATATAAATAAGCTAATCAAGTTGGACACAGTCCATGTTCCACATGGGGCTCACAGTCTCGATTCCCATTTTACAGATGAGGTAACTGAGGCACAGACAAGTGATTTGCCCCAGGTTTCCCAGCGGTCAAATGGCAGAGCCGGGATTAGGATCCACGGCCTTCTGACTTCCAAACCCATGTTCTATCCACTAGGCCATGCTGCTTATTTCCACATATGCCCCATTATACACCTGGCTACCATAATTCCTCGTCTTTTGCTCACTTGGTCCATTCCTGTCACCTTACCTGTCTTACCTTCCATACCTTCTAAACATACACCGAGGGGAGAAAAAACCCCACTCTTTTCTTGGGCAGAGTCCAGTCCTATCTGAAATGGTCAAGGAAAAGGATATTTTGCTCTCAGCCAGGAAATCCTGCCACGGGGATTCACTGTTGCAGGATATAAACCCCTTGCCATCTTGTGTTCCTTCGTTAACTTGTTGAGCGCAACGTTTGGGGCAGAACTGAGCATAGACCACATCCACATTCTTAACTGCACCATCATACAGCTTACAGCGTGGCTCAGTGGGAAAGAGCCCGGGCTTTGGAGTCGGAGGTCATGGGTTCAAATCCAGGCTCCGCCACTTATCAGCTGGGTGACTTTGGGCAAGTCACTTCACTTCTCTGGGCCTCAGTTCCCTCATCTGTAAAATGGGGATGAGGACTGTGAGCCCCCCGTGGGACAACCTGATCACCTTGTTTACCTCCCCAGCGCTTTGCACATAGTAAGCGCTTAATAAATGCTATCATTATTATTATTATTATTATTATTATTACAGAACGTGAAAGGCGAAGGGCAAGTAAGCTAGATTTGACCAAATATCACACCCACTGAATTTAATAAATGTAAGTATATAAATGGGCAATGATGAACTTCACACCCAGAGTCATTAAAAAGAAACAATGAACCATTCTAGAAACACTCCAGAGAGCAGCAGGGTACCTATGTGTAGTATGCCCTGGGTGGCTACTTATTTTGGGCCAGCTCCGTTATTCTCTCAAGCACTTAATACACAGTAAGCGCTCAGTAAATACCACTGATTGATTAATTACCTCAAGGTGGTCTGAACATCCCTGGGTAAAAAGGGGACCTAGAGTTCCCCGACAGTATGGGTGGCCCCGATCTATTTCAGGAGGCCAGGGTCTGAATGCTTGGTTAGTCAAACATCTGGTGGTTTGTTATTTTTTGGTTTTAGTTTTTTTTTCCAGACACCACCACACCCACACTGATGGATAAAACCTAATTGTTGGGAGCATCTTGCTTCAACATTTCTTACCCATTTACACACGATAAGTACATCTGCAAACATTTTAAAAACTAAGCTCGATTCAGAGTTCACATAAAGTTACGGATTAGAAAAAGATGGAAAAAGAATGGATCTGGTAGAAGGATGGATCTGTTTTTCAAAGGAACTTTCATTTTAATTACAATATTTTTTAATGGTATTTGTTAAGTGCTTACTATTGTCCAGGCACTACAGATAACAACTAGTCAGGTTGTACACAGTCCATTTTACAGTTGAGGGAACTGAGGCACACTGAAGTGGCTTGCCCGTGCTGACAAGTGGCAGAGCGGGAATTAGAACCCAGGTCCCCTGACTCCCAAAATCTATACTGAAATCATCATCAATCGTATTTATTGAGCGCTTACTATGTGCAGAGCACTGTACTAAGCGCTTGGGAAGTACAAATTGGCAACATATAGAGACAGTCCCTACCCAACAGTGGGCTCACAGTCTAAAAGGGGGAAATAATTGTGTCAAAAGCCTACTCATTATTCTCTTAAAAATATCAACTACCCAGTGATAAAAAATAATGATGCTCCATTATATTTGTAAAGCAAGTCAATGGAGTTTAAAAAAAATTTTGAAAAAAAAGCTCTAAAGAACGATGGTATTTGTTAAGCGCTTACTATGTGCCAAGCACTGTTCTAAGCGCTGCGGTAAATACAAGGTAATCGGGTTGTCCCCCATGGGGCTCAGTCATAATCCCCATGATATTAGATAACTTCTGCAATGCAGCAGGTGACAGCCAATTAATTACAAGATTTCCTTTTTCTCCAGGGTCAAGAAACTGTACAAATATTGTTAGATATGAAAGTGACAACCTGACATGCTGGACTGTAAGCAGCTTGTGGGCAGGGATTACGTCTACCAACTGTTGTATTGTACTCTCCCAAGTGCTTACTACAGTGTGCTCAGTACACAGTAAGTGTTCAACAGATACCACTGATAGATGCTATAAATTATTATTAGAGAAGCAGCGTGGCTTAGTGGAAAGAGCCTGGGCTTGGGAGTCAGAGGTCGTGGGTTCTAATCCCAGCTCCGCCACTTGTCAGCTGAGTGATTTTGAGCAAGTCACTTAACCTCTCTGGGTCTCAGTTACCTCATCTGTAAAATGGGGATTAAGACTTGTGAGCCTCACGTGGGACAACCTGATAATGCCTCAGTTACCTCATCTGTAAAATGGGGATTAAGCCTGTGAGCCCCACGTGGGACAATCTGATCACCTTGTAAACTCCCCAGCGCTTTGCACATAGTAAGCGCTTGATAAATGTCATTATATATATATATATATATATATATATATAATCTTGTATCTATCCCAATGCTTAGAACAGTGCTTGACACATAGTAAGCACTTAAATACCATCGTTATTACTATGAGGTATTATGAGGCCTACAAAAGTTAAGGACTATGATTCCCCCCCTTCCCCAAATTACCCCCTATTTTTCCCCTCTTCCTTTAACATCCGTCTTTTCCCTTCCTTTCCATCTGTTGGCATTTTTCATCTCTGCTAAGCTTGTTTCTTTTTTATCCTTTGATTTCATCTCTGGTTTTCTTAGTCCCCTCTGCTGTTGAACTGTTCTTTTGTCCTCTCTCCTGTTGAACTGTTCTTATGTTTGCATTACTCTAATGTACCTATATCGTAACGGCCGTTCAGTCATATTTATTGAGTGCTGTGTGCAAAATACCGTACTAAGAGCTTGACAGTACAATATATTGTATCGATGGCCTTTGTTTCTTTCCTGGTTTGTCCTTCCCTCTTCTAATCAACTGATTAGAAGAAATATTTGAGTGCTTACCAGGTGCACAGCAGTGAAACAGCCTACTGCACCAGCACTGGTACAGCTCACTCAGCTGCCTTTATTGGCCCATTATAGAATCAGTCGATGGTATTTATTAATGCTCCCGGTTTCGAGCCTGAAAATGCTGCTTTTCTGAGCATATCGCTTTTAAAAACATAATGCAGTATATAATGTCTCTGTTTCTAAGGAAGTTGCACGCATTTCCTCTTTGTACTCATCCTCTTGAAGCGTTACCCCCGTAAACTTATGTGGAAATTGAGTCACAGAGGTAAAGACTCCCATACAGTGGACATAGTAAAGCCAAGACGTAGCTGGGGTTCTGCCCATTTTATATAGGACTCTTCACTAGCTCCTGTTCTGATCATTAGGCAATCAAAGGTGTGTATTAAGCACTTCTTAGGTACAGAGCACTGTACTAAACACTTGGGAGAGTATGACACAGTATAGTAAACACATTCCCTGCCCACATAGGGCTTACAGCCTAGAGGGAGAGGCAGATATTAACATGAACTACGGATGCCTACATAAGTGGTGTGGGGCTAAGGGTGGGGTGACTATCAAGTGTTTAAAGTTGTGTGTTCATAATCTTTTCAGATCTTTATCTAGGACATTTTTTAGCCAAGTTATACATCTTAGATAAAGGAAAGACCTCACTGGCCACTTAAAACGTTTCCCTGAGAGAGACAGCGTTGGCACAATATATCCTAAGTTGGAACCAATAAATTCCACAAGGAATTCCCAATCAGTACACGAGGATTAAATACAACACAGATCAGTGTCTAATTATGCCTTTCCTTAATGACAGTGCCAAGAATAGCTCTGCTAAAAGCAAAGTGCCTATAATCCACTGAATTTATGCAATTTCTAGATTTAATATCTCCACAGTAAAATCTGTCTCAGTGAATTGTGGATTTCTCGATTTGAAACGCATTGTTAAATATTAAATATCCCCTAAAGGTTTCAAAGAATGTGAGTCACAATGACAGAAAACAGAAGAAACAAATTAACAAAATAAAGCAAACAATTTCTATAGTGGTAAAAAGAAAACCATGATTTGGAGCTTAAGAACTAGAGTGGTTTGAAAGCAAATTAAATCTATTAGGTTGATGATGCTTAGCCACGTAATAATTTGCAATTTTCCTCAGAGGTTAAATGAAACTCACGTTATCGAGATCTTACCAAGTCAAGTTACTTTATTGCAACCTAAAGTTGTTGTTCTTTAAAAAGTTATTGACAAATATAAATGTTATTATCTTTTCTTATAGACAAGAAATGATGATTTTATCGAATTAGACTACACCATTCTACTTCATGATATTGCATCTCAGGTAAAATGGCCCTTGGAACCAAAAGCAAATTTTTTTTTCCCTAAAAACTGTTAAGTATATGCAGCTTGCTGGTCCTAATTTGCTTCCCAAATAAAATGGTACATGGTTATATAATTTTAAACTCTGGTTTCCTAGTGCCAAATGGCCTGAAGACACTTAATGGTCTCAAATTCACAGTCAGTTATTTTGAGAAAGTTGTGAATGAGCAACTTTGGAGGAATTAAGTTTCATTAACAATGGTGCAACAAAAAAGTATTACCTTTCATGGTATGTATTTTCTTTTTTTTTTAAGCATTAAAATGGCACTGCTGACATTTTCCAGATAATGTCTTCTATTTCCTCACTTTTGAATTTCCCTAGGAAATTATTCCCTGGCAAATGCAAGTTCTTTGGCATCCACAGTACGGAGTTAAAGTAAAGCACAATAGCCGCCAACCCAAGAAAGGACAACTGGAATGATACTTCAATATCGGGCAACCAGTGTGCTTGCATATTCTGTGTTCACCTGTACCGTCACCTATATTTAGCTTAAGGATCAAACTAATCCCGAGATGGTAAGATATGAATGTCTTGGCTGCACTGTAACGTTGTGTTGACTCCAAAATAAAACCTCAGAATTTCTGCCTGATCTGGTAAACTGCGGTGTATAAAGGGGTACTTACGATACAGGTGCAGTAATACTTTCTCTGAAGGCAACTTTGGGCTTTCCTGTGACACAAGGGCAGCCGTATTCTCTTTCCATCCGCTTGGAGAAGGCAAAGGAAGGTAAAGGAGAAACCTATTACTCCTAGAACAACGATGCTTATTTCAGAGAAGGTCAGTAAATTGGATATTTTTTGGACCATTGAAAACAATTTTAGTTAACATCCTACTTGATTTTTGAATCAATTGATTTTAAAATAAGGCACTGCAAAATGTGCGACTAGATGAATCTTCACAACTTGGTTGAAAGCCGCCCTTTCCTCTCCATCCGCGTTAATCCAAGCACTTATCCTATCCTGCCTTGATTCCTGCCTCCTGTCTCTCTCCCCTCCAGCCCATACTTCACTCTGCTGCCCAGATCATTTTCCTACAAAATTTCCTCCCCGCTCACGGCAGATAATCACCCTCACCACCTTCAAAGCCTCACTGAAGGCCCATCTCCTCTAAGAGGCCTTGCCCGACTAAGCCCTCATTTCATTTTCGCCAACTCCCTTCTACATTGCACTTGGATTTCCACCCTTCACTCACCCCTCCCTCAACCTCACAGCACTTACATACGCATCCGTAATTGATTTATCTTAATGTCTGTCCCCCCTCCACACTGTAAGGGTGTTGTGGACAGGGAATGTGTCTACCAACTCTGTAATATTATACTGTCCTAAACGCTTAGGACAGTGCTCTGCACACAGTAAGCGTTTAATATATACAATTGATTGATTCCACTGCTCTCTCCATATTTATATACCATTCACTGGCATCCTACAGAAAATTAATGAACACCTGTATTCAAATTCTTTTCTACAATTCTCAATAGGCTACCCTCACTTCCTCAGAAACGAGAAAGGCCCAGCAAAACCTCCAAGCTGTTAACAAATTGTAACCACTCAACTAGCAATCGAAACCACAATGTGATGACGGGCCTTGTATTCAATTAGTTTGATTTCATTAACTGTGAAATTACCTGAGCATAAATTTCCAAGTGTAGCTCTCCCATTCCAGAGACAATCGTCTCCCGACTTTCCACATCATAATGGACTCTAAATGTGGGATCTTCTCTTGTAAACCGGTTAATAGCTTTTGAAAACTTGTCCATGTCATTCTATTCAAAAGAAACAATAAGATTTTTCGGGGTGAGGGTTCTAGCCGAAAAAAACTCGAATCGGTTTAGGTGCGTAGGCTGCAAGGCTTTTGCTTTTCCAAAGGAGAAATCTCAGAACAAGCTAACAAGCGGGAGGCAGCCTGGATCTAAGTAGAATCCAGAAATCAATTTGAGCCTTTGAGTGAGTTTCTCAGGAGAAAAGTGTTCACAGTAATAGTAGTAATAATAGGAATAATACGAGTTCAATGCTTATGTGCCAAGCACTGGAGTAGATACAAGATAATCAGATTGGACCCAATCCCTGTCCCACATGGGGTTCAAGAGGGAGGATTTAATCCGAACTTTACAGATGAGGCAACTGAGGTCCAGAGAAGTTAACCGACTTGCCCAAGGTCACACAGCATTCAAGTGGCAGAGCTGAAATAAGAACCCAGTGCTCTTTCTACTAGGCCATTAGTAGCAGACCATTATAAGCAGACCTGGGTATGCTACAATTTATTACAAAGAGTACTTTCACTATCACTCTTTAAAACCTGTCCCAGCGATGACACCTGTTCACATCTAGGACAAAGCAATTGAAAGGATGAGATCTCAAGAGAACGGGAGCCTTGTTAAGTGATTAGAAGGCGCCTCTAAGTGAAAGGGCAAGGACTCATTAAAAAGCCTGGCTAGCATTTAAAAGACCATTCAGCCAATTAAGTTCACCTCACCCAGATAACTTAGAAGTTTACAGATTAAAGTGGAATCTAACATGGTACAACATAAAGGAAAAGTGAAAGATAGGAGGCAGGGAACATGTCTGATAATTCTGTTGTACTGTACTCTCCCAAGCATTTAGTACAGTGAGAAGCAGCATGCCCTAATGGAAAGAACGTGGGTCTGGGAGTTGGGGGAACTGGGTTCTAATTCTGCCACTTGTCTGCTGTGTGACCTTGGGCCAATCACTTCACTTCTCTGTGCCTCCATTCTCTCATCAGCAAAATGGGGATTCAATACCTGTCCTCCCTCCTTCTTGGACTGTGAGCCCCACCTGGGACCTGACAGCAAAATGGATATTCAATACCTGTCCTCCCTCCTTCTTGGACGGTGAGCCCCACCTGGAACTTGATTTTCTCCTACCTAGCCCAGCACTTAGTACAGTGCTTGGCACATAGTAAGCACAGAAGTATCACAATTGTGACAAAAATTCCATTTTTGTATCTATCCAGCGCTTAGAACAGTGCTTTGCACATAGTAAGCGCTTAATAAATGCCATTATTATTATTACAATTGTTACAGGGCTCTGTAAAAGTAGTTAAGTACACAGATACCATTCACTGATTGATTTTAAAGCACAGAAGCTATGTAGGCAGAACATGGAAGGGCGGGAGGGGGGGAAGAGCGAGAATGGTGACAGGGAAGGAAAACAGATATTGGGGTGGGGGAGGAAGAGAAAAAGAGAGAAGAGAAGGGAAGAAAGAGAAGTGAGATGTGATTGGAACGCTCAACTCCAATGCTTTCATAATAACAATAATAATAGCATTTGTTAAGCGCTTACTATGTGCCAAGCACTGTTCTAAGCGCTGGAGGGGATACAAGGTGATCAAGTTGTCCCACGTGGGGCTCACAGTCTTCATCCCCATTTTACAGATGAGGTAACTGAGGCACAGAGAAGTGGAGTGACTGGCCCAAAGTCACCCAGCTCTGCACACCGAGTTGTGCCCCAAACACGGAACAATGTGCAGGACAATGAGGGACATTAACCTCTTGTGCCAACACGGAGGTTGGGAATGCTTCTGGTGCAAAGGAAAACCTATTAGGACATTCATTCATTCATTCGATCGTATTTATTGAGCGCTTACTGTGTGCAGAGCACTGTACTAAGCGCTTGGGAAGTAAAAGTTGGCAACATATAGAGACGGTGCCTCCCCAACAACGTGCTCACACAGTCTAGAAGGGGGAGACAGACAACAAAACAAAACGTGTGGACAGGTGTCAAGTCATCAGAATAAATAGAAATAAAGCTAGATGCACATCACTGACAAAATAAATAGAATAGTGAATATGTACAAGTAAAATAGAGTAATAAATCTGTACAAACATATATACAGGTGCTGTGGGGAGGGGAAGGAGGTAGGGCCGGGGGGATGGGGAGGAGGAGAGGAAAAAGGGGGCTCGGTCTGGGAGGACATAACTAGCTACAGAGAACGAGATGTTCGCAGGATAAAATATAACATCACTAGTGCACCACTACGAAGAAAGGGAGGGGAATTTTAACAAAAGCTTCAAAAGGAACGACACAAGGAAGCAATACAAAAAACAGCACTAAGTACTGCAAACCATAAACATAAGCGCTTAGTACAGTGCTCTGCACATAGTAAGCGCTCAATAAATACGATTGATGATGATGATGATTTGCTCTTCTAGACTGTGAGCCCGCTGTTGGGTAGGGACCGTCTCTATATGTTGCCAACTTGTACTTCCCAAGCGCTTAGTACAGTGCTCTGCACACAGTAAGCGCTCAATAAATACGATTGAATGAATGAATGAATGAATCAAGAGCCACAACTGTGGGGCCCACTGACTTTTTCAGCCACACACACTCCATCGTGGGTGAATTTCAAAGATACTATAGTAAAATTGATATGTGTGAATATACATATGAATTTTACCCTATGTGTGTGTGTGTATATATATGTATATATAAATATGTTTGCACATATGTGTGTATTTAATAACAATAATAATAATAATAATAATAATAATAGTAATAATAATGGCATTTATTAAGCACTTACTATGTGCAAAGCACTGTTCTAAGCGCTGGCACTATATGTATATATATAAACCCAGTATCCATATTATTCATAGTTGAAGCAGTATGGCTTAGTGGAAAGAGCACAGGCTTGGGAGTCAGAAGTCGTTGGTTCTAATCCCGGCTCTGCCACTTGTCAGATGTGTGACTCTGGGCAAGTCACTTCACTTCTCTGGGCCTCAGTTAGCTCATCCATAAAATGGGGATTAAGACCGTGAGCCCCACATTGGGACAATCTGATAACCTTGCATCTATCCCAGCGCTTAGAACAGTGCTTGGCACATAGTATGCACTTAACAAATACCATCATTATTATTATAGTGCAATACCTCAATTCCCTTATCCTTGCAATGTTTCACCCTTTACCACTTATCCAGATGAAAATACAGGTTAAGGACATAGCTAAAATTTCAAGCCGGGCATGGTGCAAAACTGAAGTCCACACGAGTGCTTTTAACACACTCCTTTCGACACACCAGAGAGGTATGAATCATGTCTACCAACTCTACTGTATTGTACTTTCCCAAGCACTTAGTAGAGTGCTCTGTACACAGTACGGGCTCAATAAATACCAAGGATCGACTGACTGATCTAAGACTTCATAAGTTCGAGTGCCTGTCGCTTCCCAATAACGGATTCTCAAAATTCACACAGCCAGTTGTCAGCTGTGTGACTCTGGGCAAGTCACTTCACTTCTCTGTGCCTCAGCTACCTCATCTGGAAAATGGGGACGAAGACTGTGAGCCCCCTGTGGGACAACCTGATCACCTTGTAACCTCCCCAGCGCTCAGAACAGTGCTTCGCACATAGTAAGCGCTTAATAAATGCCATCATTATCAGTAGTAGTGGTAGGCCATAATTGGGACTTTAAAATACAAGGAATAAGCCTATGACACGGGACGTGAGCTACCGTGTGGGTGGCGAGAGGCGGCCTGCACATACATGGGATGGGCAGGGGATGGGTCCCACCTATGTCCATCGGAAAGCTCCTGAGAGCTCCTACCTTATTGGAGGGCTTCATTGCTACTGAAATGACAGGATCGGGAACGTGAATTGATTCCTGTAATATTTTAAAAGCAACAGTTAATGAAAAAATGAAGGTACGATTGTTTCATTCTGCAGACTAAATTAATTTCTCCATCTATGTCCTGTCCCCATATTTTCTTGGTGATATCACCTGCATCCTAAGAGAAAAACCAGAACCTATACTACTGCTTCAGGACACAAAGCAAAACTGTCTGTTCCCATTTTCCCATAGGATGCAGGTTTGCTTAAATCTCCAAGTGAGTGTTTAGCACATTATTAGTCAGCTTTGCTGATACTGTGGGTTCCAGATATAATTGCAGCAATAAGTTCAACTATTAAAACACAGAATCATAAACGTGAAGGCAGAACGACTTACTTTTGCGGATTTAAACAAAGACCCTTTGTGCAATTTTCCTTAAATGGCAGAAATGTAGTTTCCAGGACCCTATTGGCGTGCTTTCAAAACCAGTGGCAATACTACTTCAGTTCCTACTGGGTTTATCATCAATTGTATTTATCAATCGTATTTATTGAGCACTTACTATGTGCAGAGTACTGTACTAAGCGCTTGGGAAGTACAAGTTGGCAACATATAGAGACAGTCCCTACCCAACAGTGGGCTCACAGTCACAGTATTAATGAATTAATACTAAGCGCTTGCTACCCCGCATAGGTAATTTTATTTTTAACATCTCCCCGACTAGTTTGTCAGTTCCTTGAGGTCAGGAAATGGGTCTGTCAACTCTGCTGTACTGTATTCACTCATTTATTCAATCGTATTAAGCGCTTATTGTGTGTAGAGCACTGTACTAAGCGCTCGGGACAGTACAGTACAACAGTGACAATCTCTACCCACCAACAAGCTCACAGTCTAGATGGGGGGAGACAGACATCAATACAATAACAGCCTCCCAAGTTCTCAGTACAGTGCTCTGCACGCAGTAACCACTCAATAAACATTGCTGTTTGAATGGGAAAGTACAATGGAATAAAGAGACACATTATCATCAATCGTATTTATTGAGCGCTTACTGTGTGCACAGCACTGTACTAAGCGCTTGGGAAGTACAAGTTGGCAACATATAGAGACGGTCCCTACCCAACAGTGGGACATTATCTGCATCCTATGGGATGTAGAGAAGCAGCATGGCCTAGTGGAGAGGCCTGTAAATCAGAAGGATCATCATCAATCGTATTTATTGAGCACTTACTGTGTGCAGAGCACTGTACTAAGCGCTTGGGAAGTACAAGTTGGCAACATATAGAGACGGTCCCTACCCAACAGTGGGACATTATCTGCATCCTATGGGATGTAGAGAAGCACCGTGGCCTAGTGGAGAGGCCTGTAAATCAGAAGGATCTGGGTTCTAATCCAGCCCCCGCCACCTGTCTGCTGTTTGACCTTGGGCAAGACCCTTAATTTCTCTGGGTGCCTCAGTGACCTCACCTGTACAACGGGGATTAAGACCGTGAGCCCCATGTGGGACAGGGATTGTGTCCAGCCCAATTTATTTGTGTCCTCCCCGGCGTTTACAACAGTGCTTGGCCCATAGTAAGTGCTTAACAGATACCCCAATTATTATTATTATTTCCTACCTAAAGCAACTTACGCACTAGATGAGACCACAAAGCGGTGTGCTGTAAAACCCTCCAGGCATATGTGGTTGAAAGAGGTAAGAGAGCTGCCTAAAAGGATGGAGGGAGGCCTCTCCGCGACCCAAAGCCCAGAGGGGTTGATTTCATCCGCTCTATTGTATTTATAGGGCGTCTGCTATGCTTCTAGGAAGCAGTGACGTTCCTGGAAGAGTTTCTTCCCGTCGTAGGTGGACAGCCCCACCCAATCTCACTGCTGGGCACAGCTTGGTTTTTTCCTCAGGGATTGCCGAGAAGGGAGGCTCCGTTTTCAGGGCTGCTTTGGCTCCAACTAACAGCTGCTCGCCAGCTCTCTCTCTCTATCTCTCTGTCTGCTGGTTGCTTAAAAGAGTCCTCAGCAGCCCTGCTGCTTTGGACAATGTGTGCCACTCCCTTCTCCTGCAAACACTATTTATAATAATTATACTAATAATTATAATAATTTTATTTTGTTAGTATGTTTGGTTTTGTCTCAATCAATCCATCAATCGTATTTATTGAGCGCTTACTGTGTGCGGAGCACTGGACTAAGCGCTTGGGAAGTACAAGCTGGCAACAGATAGAGACGGTCCCTACCCAACAGCGGGCTCACAGTCGGGGGAGACAGACAACAAAACGAAACATATTAACAGAAGAAAATAAATAGAATAGTAAATATGTATAAGTAAAATAAATAGAGTAGTAAATCTGTACAAACAGAGTTCTGCTTAAGTCAGCAAGGAGGAGGGAGGGGCTCCAACTTTATCTTTGCTTTCCTCCTCTCCCCTTCCTCACCCAGCCCCAACTAGTAGGGCCCTCCCACTGATCAGAAAAAAGGCTTTAATACTAAACTGGAAACGTGACTGATGTTACCTGCCATGGCCTTGCAGCTCTAATGCAAACCCATGGGATAGGGAATCTGAGAAGAGTCTGGGAAGCTTTCTGTGTCACGTACTGCGGATACCGCTGCCCAACAGAGCTCAAGACATGTAGTAATAATAATAACAGTAAGGGGATTTCTAAAGCTTACCATGTGTCATGCACTGTTCTAAGCACTGGGGAAAATACAAGGTAATCAGGTCAGACACCATCCCTGTCCCTACAGTGTACATAAGGGGGAGAACATGTCTCCCCCTTTTAGACTGTGAGCCCACTGTTGGGTAGGGACTGTCTCTATATGTTGCCAATTTGTACTTCCCAAGCGCTTAGTACAGTGCTCTGCACACAGTAAGCGCTCAATAAATACGACTGATTGATTGATTGACTGATTGATCTAACCTTGGTTTTCTGGTGCTCCTCCTAGCTCTCTGGCTGACCCTTTCCCAGGCTCTTTTCCTCTGCCTCCCATTCAAAGATCCTTTCTTGATCCCTTCAAAGCTCCCTTCTTGATCCCCTTCTATTCTCTCTCCAGGCTTACTCCCTTGGGAGCTCAACCGAGTCTCCCACACTGCTTCAACTCCCAGCACATGCAGATGACTCAAATGTTTACCCACTAGCCCTAACCTCTTTCATTTGCAATCGCACACTTCCTCCTGCTTCCAGGACCTCTCTAACATGGTTATTCAATCGTATATACTGAGCGCTTACTGTGTGCAGAGCACTGTACTAAGTGCTTAGTCCCAGTCTGAGCCCCCTTTTTCCTCTCCTCCTCCCCATCCCCCCGCCCTACCTCCTTCCCCTCCCCACAGCACTTGTATATATGTATGTACAGATTTATTACTCTGTTTTACTTGTACATATTTACTATTCTACTTATTTGTTAATGATGTGCATTTAGCTTTAATTCTATTTATTCTGACGACTTGATACCTGTCCACATGTTTTGTTTTGTTGTCTGTCACCTCATTCTAGACTGTGGGCCCGTCTCTATATGTCGCCAACTTGTATTTCCCAAGCGCTTAGTACAGCGCTCTGCACACAGTAAGCGCCCAATAAATATGAATGAATGTATGAATGAAAGAAAGTACAATTTGGGAACAGATTCATTCATATTTATTGAGTGCTTACTGTGTGCAGGGCACTGTACTAAGTGCTTGGGAAGTACAAGTTGGCAACATATAGAGACAGTCCCGACCCAACAGCGGGCTCACAGTCTAGAAGCGGGAGACAGACAACAAAACAAAACATATTAACAAAATAAAATAAATACAATAAATATGTACAAGTAAAATAGAGCAAAAACATACAAACATATATACAGGTGCTGTGGGGAGGGGAAGGAGGTATGGTGGGGGGGATGGGGAGGGGCAGGAAGGGGAGAGGAAGGAGGGGGCTCAGTGTGGGAAGGCCTCCTGGAGGAAGTGAGCTCTCAGTAGGGCTTTGAAGGGAGGAAGACAGCCAGCTTGGCGGATGTGAGGAGGGAGGGCATTCCAGGCCCGGGGGATGACGTGGGCCGGGGGTCGATGGCGGGACAGGCGAGAATGAGGCACAGTGAGGAGGTTAGCAGCAGAGGAGCGGAGGGTGCGGGCTGGGCTGGAGGAGGAGAGAAGGGAGGTGAGGTAGGAGGGGGCGAGGGGATGGACAGTCTTGAAGTCGAGGGTGAGACAGAAAGAGACAGTCCCTACCCAACAACGGGCTCACATTCTGGGTGACCAACAGTGCTTTGCACAGAGTAAGCGCTTAACAAGTACAATAATAATAATAATAATAGTGAACTTCCACATCACGGTTGAGAATGCCACCATCCTCAACCTCAGTATTACCCTTGATTCCTCCTGCTCTAACCACCATATTCAGTCCGAAGCCAAATGCTGTTGGTTGTTCCTTCCTCAAAGTCCACCTTTCCTTTCCATCCTAATGGCCACTCCACGGATCCAGGCCCTTGCTATGTCCCACCTTGACTACCACTCTCCTAACTTCTCTGCCTCCAGTTTCCCTCCTCTCTAGTTCAAATTTCACTATGCTGAGTGCTTTTTCTAAAACCTTTAAAACACTGCCTCCCTACTCCTCCAGATCAATCGGTCAGTGGTACTGATTGAGCATTTACTGTGTGCAGAGCAACATACTAAGCATTTGAGAGAATACTATGCAACGGAATTAGCTTGCACTCTCCCAAGCATCTAGTACACTGCTTGGCAAATAGTAAGCACTCAATCAATACCACTGATTGACAGGCACAATCCCTGCCCACAGGATCTTACAGTCTAGTGGGAGAAAAAGATATTAAAATCAATTACAGCTCTGTACATAAGTGCTGTGGGTAAATATCGAGTGCTTCACGCTGCGTGAGAAGCAGTGTGGCCTAGTGGATAGAGCACAGGCCTGGGATTCAGAAGAACCTGGATGCTCTCTAATCCACTTTCCTGTGGGACCCTGGGCAAGTCACTTAACTTCTCTGGTCCTCAGTTATCTTACCTGTAAAATGGGGATTAAGATTGTGAGCCCCATATGGAAGAGTCCCAGACCGCACCCTCCACTCCTCTGCCGCTAACCTCCTCAATGTACCTCGTCCTCGCCTGTCCCACCATCGACCCCCGGCCCACGTCCTCCCCCTGGCCCGGAATGCCCTCCCTCCACACATCCGCCAAGCTAGCTCTCTTCCTCCCTTCAAAGCCCTACTAAGAGCTCACCTCCTCCAGGAGGCCTTCCTAGACTGAGCCCCCTTTTTCCTCTCCTCCTCCCCATCCCCCCCACCCTACCTCCTTCCCCTCCCCACAGCACCTGTATACATGTTTGTACATATTAATTACTCTATGTATTTTACTTGTACATATTTACTATCCTATTTATTTTGTTAATGATGTTCATTTAGCTTTATTTCTACTTATTCTGATGACTTGACACCTGTCCACATGCTTTGTTTTGTTGTCTGTCTCCCCCTTCTAGATGGTGAGCCCATTGTTGGGTAGGGACCGTCTCTCTATGTAGCCAATTTGTACTTCCCAAGCTCTTAGTACAGTGCTCTGCATACAGTAAGAGCTCAATAAATACGACTGAATGAATGAAAGAGTGACTGTATCCATTCCGATTTGCTTGTATCCACCCCGACACTTAGTACGATGCCTGGCACATAGGAAGCGCTTAACAAATACCCAGTTATTACTACAGATCTAAGTGCCTAGGCCACTCAGAAGAGAGAGGGTTTGGAGAAATGAAGGTTTAGCTGGAGATGGTCTCTTGGAAGAGACGTAATGTTAATAAGGCTTTGAATGTGCGGCGAGTGGTAGTTGTCACATACGAAGGAGGAGAGAGTTCCAGGCCCTAGGGAGGACATGGGCAAGGGGGTGTATGTCAGTAAAGTAGATGGGATTGAGGTACACTAAGGAGATTGGTGTTAGAGGAGTGAAGTGTGTGGGCTGTGCTTTAATAGGAAATCAGCAAGGTCAGGTAGGAGGGGGAGAGCTGATTTAGTGCTTTTCAGCTGATGGTGAGGAGTTTCCATTTGAACCTCCAGGGCAATCACTGGAGATTCTTGAGGAATGGGGAGGGGTGAACTGACAGGTTTTTTTTTTTAGAAAAATAAACCAGGCAGCAAAGTGAAGTTTAGACTGGAATTCATTCATTCATTCAATCGTATTTACTGAGCGCTTACTGTGTGCACAGCACTGTACTAAGTGCTTCGGAAGTACAAGTCGGCAACATATAGAAACTGTCCCGACGCAACAACAGGCTCACAGTCTAGGAGGGGGAGACAGATAACAAAAAGAAAAGATGTAGACAGGTGTCAAAATCATCAGACCAAACAGAATTAAAGCTCTATGCACATTATTAACAAAAGAGGCAGGGCGGTCAGAGAGGAGGGTGAATGCAGTAGTCAAGGTGGGACGTAAGTGCTCGGATCAACACAGTAGCAGCTTGGAGAGGAAAGCGTGGATTTTTAGAGACGTTGTGAAGACAGAGCCAGCAGGATTTGGCAACAAGATGGAATATGTGGGTTGAATGAGAGCAGTGAGTCGAGTATGATGCCATGGTTATGGGCTGGTGAGACAGGGAGGATAGTGGTGCTGTCTACAGTGACGTGAAAGACATGTTTTGGACATTTTAAGTCTGAGGTGTCAGCAGGGCATATAAGTAGAGGTGTCCTAAAAGGCGGGAGGAAATGCAATTCTCCAGAGAAGAAGAGAGGTCGGGGCTGAAGAGGTAAATTTAGGAATCATCCATACAGCTGAAGCCACGGGAGCAGAGGATTTCTCCAAAGGCAGTCCTTGTAAATGGAGAATAGAAGGCCACCCAGAATGGAGGGTGGGAGGCAGAGAAGGAACCTGTGAAAGAGACTAAGAGGGAGCGGCCAAAGAGGTAGGAGGAGAACCACGAGAGGACAGTGTCAGTGAAGCCAAGGTTGGGTAATGTTTCAAGGAGAAGGGGATGGTACAGTTTGAAGGCAGCTGAAGGGTAGAGGAGGATTAGGAGTGGCCATTGGATTTGGCAAGTAAGAGGTCATTGGTGATCTCCGAGAGGGAGGTTTATGTGGAATGAAGGAGGCGGAAGCCGGACTGGAGGGGATCAAGGAGGGAATTGCAGTAGAGATTTGCAGAGAAATGGTAGAAGGAAGATGAAGACATAACTGGAGGGAGCCAGAGGGTTGTGGGAGAGTGTTTTAGGATAGGGGAGACATGAGCATGTTTGAAAGCAGTGGGGGCAAAAGCCAATGGAGAGTCAACATTTGAAGATGGCAGTCAGAGAGGGAAGAAAGGAAATAATAATAATAATAATGGCATTTATTAAGCGCTTACTATGTGGAAAGCACTGTTCTAAGCGCTGGGGTAGAGACAAATTACAATCTGATTACCTTGTAACCTCCCCAGCGCTTAGAACAGTGCTTTGCACAGAGTAAGTGCTTAACAAATGCCATCATTATTATTATTACTAGCATGTAGTATACCCAGTGTGTTTTCACTACACATTTTGGGTAAAATGCTGTTAGCGAATTGGGGAACATTATTCTGGCAACACACGCCTGGTTCTGAGTGGAACGGCGTTGGATGAAATGGTTATGCACGTGGCAGTGTCGGAGGCACGTTTACACCCACTGTGCGTAATGCAGGGTTCGGTAGGTAGGTAATCCCAATATTACAGAAGAGAATATTAAGAATGTTAAGAGAAGCAGCGTGGCTCAGTGGAAGGAGCCCGGGCTTTGGAGTCAGAGGTCATGGGTTCAAATCCCGGCTCCACCACTTGTCAGCTGGGTGACTTTGGGCAAGTCACTTCACTTCTCTGTGCCTCTGTGACCTCATCTGGAAAATGGGGATTACGAAAGGGGAAAGTGTTTTGATAAGGTGTGAAGGGATGGGGTCAGAGGTAGATGGAAGGGGTACATTTTGAGAGAAGGTGGGAAAGTCGAGGAGGGAAGGCCTGGAGAGGAGCAGGGGAGACTTGACAGAGATCATGCCTGATGGTTTACATTTTATCAAAAAAGTGTGTAGCCAGATAGTACTAATAGTATTTATTAAACACTTACTGTGTGTGGAGCTTGGTGGGGTGTGTATGTGGGTGGGTGGGTGTGGCGGGGGGGCGAAAAATGGAGATAAAGGGGCTTGAGGAGGGAGTTTAAAAGTCTGAAACAACTGGCATGGACAATGGGCATGGGAGTCCATAAGGATGGAGAAATAACGCTGTGAGGCACAGGAGAGGGGAGTTAAAAAGCAGGAAAGGATGAATCTGAGGTGGATGAAGTCAGCCTGGTATCTGGGTTTGTGCCAGCTGTGTTCCACAGTGCATGCACAAGAAGGGAAGGAGTGTATATTGTGGAAGTGATCTGAGGCTAGTGTTTTGGTACTCTGGGTTAGGGGAAAAACAGGGGAATGAGGAAGTTGAATTCAGTAGAGAGAGCGGTGTTTAGCGCATGGATTTGTGTACATCATTGCCCACTCCTCTCTGCAGGAAACAGAAATTCGGGCCATCGGCTTTCAGGCAATCAGCTCGCTCTCCACTATTAATCCTCCCTCATCTTCAACTACAACTCAGTTTACATGCTTTGCTCTGCTCAAGCCCACCTACTCACTGCACCGTGTTCTCATTTTTCTCACCACCAACTTCTTGCTCACAGCCTCTCCTCCATCCCGTTCCACATCAAGTATCCTACTGCTCTATCTTCAAAACCCATTTGAAATCACAACTCCAGGAGACGATTCTAAATTAATTTCTCTTCTCCCTACCTTACATGCCTCACAACTGCCAGTTTAGAACTTCGGGTCCCCTAAGAATCCCGGTACTCATCAGCCAAAGCACATGCGTACACTTCTTTAAGCTCTATTGCTTCTTCTTACCTATAATTTATTTTAGTATCTGTTTCCTCTGCTATATTGTAAGCTCCTTGAGGGCCCGGATCATGTCTAATCATTTTACTGCATTCTCCTAAGTGCCCTGCAGACAATAGCAGTTCAATAAATATAACTGATGGATAAAATGAGGTATTTTAGTTCATCCAATTCCTGCGGGAAAAGAGGGCTAGGATGATATCATTTGGAGTTATTTCAATTTAAACTTTTTCAACCCCCAACCCCAAGCAAAAGCCTTAGGATCAGTGTACCCGCATGTCTTAGAGGGAGGGTGGCTTTGGCAATCAGGCAATCAAACTTGGCATTTTCAGCTTTAAATCTTTATGTAGTTTTAAGAACCATTTTGTTAACTTCAGATTGCGACTCCCTCTGTTGGTACTCTTCCCCCTTTGTAATATTAATTGAATCTTGACTTCGGCCATTATTCGGCTTGGAAATCTGATCCAGTCAAGATTACTAAGGTCTTTACTTATACAGTAAACTCTTGCCCCTATTTGAGAATGCACTGCATAATTTCATTACTTTTTTGAAAAATTCTGCCTAAATAACATTTGTACATATCAATCAATCATACTTATTGAGCGCTTACTGTGTGCAGAGCACTGTAGTAAGCGCTTGGGAAGTACAAGCCATGTGTCCAGATTATATCTAAAAAATTATGAAATGACACAGTATGAATAATAACAATAATAATGATAATGGTATCCGTTAACCACTTACTATGTGTCAAGCACTATTCTAAGCGCTGGGGTAGATACCAGGTAATCAGGTTGTCCCACATGGGGCTCACAGTCTTAATCTTCATTTTACCGATGAGGTAACCGAGGCACACAGAAGTGACTTGCCCGAAGTCACACAGCGGACAAATGGTGGAGTCAGGATTCGAACCCACAACCTCTGACTCCAAAGCCCCTACTCTTTCCACTGAGCCATGCTGCTTTTCATATGAAGCCACGGGCACACTAAGTTCAGCACAACTGCTGCTCCCACAGCTGTAAGCTCCCTGTGGGCAGGTACTGTATGTTCCCAAGTGCTTAGTACAGTGCTCTGCACCCAGTAAACATTCAAAAAAATACCACTGATCGATTGATAAGTACCTCTAAGTTCCCTGGACAGCCCTTCATATCCTATAGACCAAAGATCACCCCATCTCCTCAGCCCTCCTGAAATCACATTTCCTCCAAGAGCCTGTCCCTGATAAACTCCTCCTCTCCCATGGCTATATTCCTACATCTGCCGCCTCAATGCTTCTGCACCAACTCAGTACTTATGAGCTCAATCTCCCTTTGCCCTTCTGCAAATAATAATAACAATAATAAATAATAATGGCATTTGTTAAGCGCTGACTCTGTGCCAGGCACCGTACTAAGCGCTGGGGTACATACAAGGTTATCAGGTTGGGCACGGTCCATGTCCCGTGTGGGGCTCACAGTCTTAATCCCCACATTACAGATGAGGAAACTGAGACCCAAAGAAGCTAAGTGACTTGCCCAGGATCACAGCAGACAAGCAGTGGAGGCTGGATTAGAACCCAGATCCTCTGACTCCAGGCCACGCTCTTTCCGTTAGGTCGTACTACATATCCTGTCCTATACTATACATATAGAGAAGCAGCGTGGCTCAGTGGAAAGAGCCCGGGCTTTAGAGTCAGAGGTCAAGGGTTCAAATCCCGGCTCCGCCACTTGTCAGCTGGGTGACTTTGGGCAAGTCACTTCACTTCTCTGGGCCTCAGTTCCCTCATCTGTCAAATGGGGATGAAGACTGTGAGCCCCACGTGGGACAACCTGATCACCTTGTATCCTCCCCAATGCTTAGAACAGTGCTTTGCACATAGTAAGCGCTTAATAAATGCCATTATTATTATTATTACTACATGCTTAATTATTTAAGCACTAACTAATACACATAAATACAATTGATGATGATGATGATATCTGTTTTTTCTCTTTCCTTTTATCTGTGTTTTTGACTATCTTTCCCACTAGAATGCAAGCTCCTAGAAGGAGGGGGCTATGTTTAGGAAGGCTACTATATTCACCCAGGACTTACTGCAGAGCTCAGCACAAGGTGTTCAATAAATATTATTGAGTCATTGGCTGACAAACCATGGTTATTACTGGAGTAGCTAGAATTGTGCCTCGAAGTAACAACCTCTGTCACATTCCCATTTCACGTGGCATCAACCAAAGACTACCTACGACCGATTTCAAGGCTTTCCCTACTCTCCCCATCCTATGTATTGGCTCTCTTGATCCTGACCTCAAAGAGATTACAATTCATTCATTCAGTCGTATTTATTGAGTGCTTACTGTGTGCAGAGCACTGTACTGAGTGCTTGGAAAGTACAATACAGCTATAAAGAGACATTTTCCATCCACAACGGGCTTGGGGGAGGCAGGCACTAAAAGAGTTAAAAGGAGGGAGGGAGCTACAAAGGGCTACAGAATAAGACCTTTTTTCATCATCCTGGAAGGGAGACGAGTAACCATATGTGAAAGTGCTGAAGCGGCAGTAAAGAAGGAGAATAAAATGCAGAAATGAGAAATTAATCAGGGAAGGCCAAGGGAGATGGGAAAGAACCTTGGTTTACCAGATGCAAAGGGGAAGGGCGTTAGCTCCAAGCAGCAGGGAGGATGTGCGCAAGAAACAGCTCAGCAGTGAGACATAGAAAAATGAGGTACAGTTGAATTGGCTGCTTCAGAGGAACAAGTATAGTGGGAGAGAAGGAAAGATAAGGAGGTGGAAGAGAGGTGATGCAGTGCCTTAAAGTCAATAGTCAGGAGTTCCTACTGAATGTAGAGAGGAATGGACAACCAATGGAGGTTTTGGAGGGGTGAGGAGATGGGTTTTCAAAAGGATGATCTGGAGAAGGGCAAAACTAAACGCTTATAACAGTGCTCTGCACACAGTAAGTGCTCAATAAATACCACAATGAATGAAGGGGCAGACAAATCTACAAGGAGGCTGATGCAGAAGTTCAGTTACGATATGACAAATGCGTGGACTAGAGTGGTGGCGGCCTGGCTGGAAAGGAAGGAGCAGATTCAGGAGACGTTACGAGGAAGAGCGGCCACGGGATCCGGTGACAATCTGAATAAAAGGGTTGAAAAAGGAGGAGGAGCCAAGGATAATGCCTCTGAGAAGCAGGAGGTGGGCATGTTGTCAAAAGGGATGAGAAAGTTAGAGAGAGAAGAATTTTTAGTGGGGGACATGTAGAGTTCAATTTTGGACTTGTTAAAACTTGAGATATCATGGGATATCCATGGAGCCATGTCCCAGAGGCAGGAAAAGATGCAACGCTGAAGAGAAGGGGAGAGGTCACGGCTAGAAAGGTAGATTGGGGAGTCGCGTGCACAGAGGTAGTAGTTGGAACTGTGAGAGCATATGAGCACCAAGGAAGGGAGTGTACATAAAAGGGGGCCCAGATCTCTATGCTAAGAGACGCTGTACAGTGCTCTGCACACAGTAAGCGCTCAATAAATACAACTGACAATGAATGAGTGAATCTACAGTGAGGGAGGGGGAGGCAGAGGAAGAGGTGGAGAAAGAGACCATTTAGAATGGTAGGGGGAGAACCAGATGATCGTGCTAGAGAAACTAAGGTTAGATGTTTCCAAGTGAACAGGGTGGTCGATGGTATTGAAAACAGCCTGGAGGTCAATAATTACGATGGAGTAGACTCCATTAGATTTGACAAAGAGGAGCGCTCAGTACAGTGCTCTGCACACAGTAAGCACTCAGTATTCATTCAGTCATATTTATTGAGCTCTTACTGTGTGCACAGCACTGTACTAAGCGCTTGGGAAGTACAAGTCGGCAACACATAGAGACGGTCCCTACCCAACAGCGGGCTCACAGTCTAGAAGGGGGAGACAGACAACAAAACAAAACATATTAACAAAATAAAATAAGTAGAATAAATATGCACAAATAAAATAGAGTATTAATACGACTGAATGAATGAATGAATGAATGAATGAATGAGGTGGACCCCACCTGGGGGTGGGGGGAGGAAGAGGAGGGATCCTGGAAGAGTTTCACTGAGGGAAGATTACTTGGATCTGGTACTAAAGCCTTCCTTTGAACTGTAGCTCGTTATGGGGAGGGACTGTAACCTACTGTTACACTGTACCCTCCCAAGAGCTTAGTACAGTGCTCCGCACAACAGTAAGTGGTCAAACAATACCACTGATTTAGGGTAGCCTTGGTACCCAGCCAAGAAAGATTTGGAAACAAAGTGAGGCCGGGTAGTTGGGAAAGAGCCCCACGGAAGTTTTAGGAGCAAATGGTCCGAGCCACAATCCCAGGAGGTCCGGACCTGGAGAGGTTTGAGCCGCAATGCTGGAAGTGCCCAGGGCACAGAAAGGGATCTGAGATGTGATCCCACAGGGTTAGAATCCCCAGAAGGTTTAGCGGTCCCGAGGTTAGGACTCCAGAAGAGCGAAGCTCCCACCTCTGTGGGGTAGAAACAGCAGCAAGCTACTCTGGCATCCAAAGACCCTGAGAGAAGATACACTGGGAGAGGCTGAGTCTTTCTCTCCTCCATGTCTCTTCTTGAGCCCAGCAATCTGGCTTCCGTCCTCTTCACGCCACAGAAACTACCCTCTCTAGTCATTTATGACCTCCTTGCTAAATCCAATGGCCTCTACTCAATCCTAATCCTCCTCGACACCTCAGGTGCCGGAGACATTGCGGACCATTCCTTTCTCCTGGAAACATTATCTAACTTCAGCTTCACAGACACTGTCCTCTCCCGGTTCCCTCCTATCTCTCTGACCGTTTCTTCTCAGTCTCTTTTACAGGCTCCTCTTCTGATTCCCATCCTCTAACTCTGGGAGTCCCTCAAGGTTCAGTTCTGGATCACCTTCTATTACTCCATAAAGCCCCACTCCCTAGGAAAATAAATTCGCAGCCATGAATTCTACTACCAGCTCTACATGGATGAGCTCTGCTTCTCCAGCCCTAATCTCGCTCCTTCTCTGGGGTATTGCATTTCCTCCTAACTTGAGCACATCTCTACTTGGATGTCCCACCGACCCCTCAAACTTAACATGTCCAAAACAGAACACCTCATCTTCCCACACAAACCCTGTCCCTGCCCATGACATTCCTATCACCCCAGACACTACCACCATCCTACCTCATGAGCCTGTAACCTTGGCATTATTTATGCTCAACTCATTTCTCTCATTCAACCCGTCCCCGCATCCTGTCGGTTCTACCTTCACAACCTCTCTAGAATTCAGCCCTTCCTCCCCACCCATATTAATCCAAGTACTTATTACATCCCACCTTGACTAAGAGGCCATCCCCAATTAAGCCCTCTTTCCTTTCTGCATCTTCTATGCACTTGGATCTGTCTTCTTGGGCAGTTGATATTCATTCCACCTTCAGCCCCACAGCACTCAAATACATATTCGTAACCTGTCTGTCTCCCCTTCTAAATTGTAATCTCACTGTGGGCAAGGAATGTGAATACCAACTCTGTGGAACTGTACTCTCCCAAGTGCTCCCAAGTGCTTAGTACAGCGCTCTGCAGACACTAAGTGCTCAATAAATACACTGATTAATTGATGGATTGATTGACTACTGACTCAGCGTCCTCACAGAACTCCCTGCCTCCCATCCCTTACCACTCCAGTACACACTTCGCTCTGCTGCTCAGATCATTTTTTCTGAAAAACCACACAACCTTCATCTCTCACTCCTTAAAAACTTCCGACGACTGCCCATCCACCTCTTCATCAAACAGAAGCTCCTTACCATCAGCTTTAAGGCCCTTAAGGAGCTCTCTCCCTCTGACCTTACCTCGTTGACTTCCTGCCACAACCCAATGGACACCCTCCGCTACACCAATGTCTCTGAATCTCACTGTCATTTATCTCACCACCGTCCCCTTGTCCTGGTCCTCCCTCAGGCTTGGAACTCCCTTCCGCTTCGAAACTGACACTTCTCCATTCTGCCCTCCTTCATAACTTTCCTAATATCACAACGCCTCCAAGAGAGCTTCCCTAAGCTATCATTTCCCTATTCGCTATTACTCCAGAGGCACCTATGCAGCTGGATCTATAACCCATAAGCACTTGATATTCACCTCACCCCCAACCTCACAGAACTTAGGTACATAACCTTATACTCTACTATTTCCCCTAGCAATAATTTATTTCATTCAATCATATTTATTGAGCGCTTACGGTGTGCAGTATTATTTGAAGATCTGCCTCCCCGTGCAGACCCTAAACTCCTTGTGGGCAAGGACTGCATATACCAAACTCTGTCATATTGCGCTTTTCCAAGCGCTTAGTACAGTACTCTGCACAGAGTAAGTGCTCAATAAGTACCACTGACTGACTGAAAAGAGAGGACGACTCCATATTTTTTTCCTGCCTAGTCCAAGGTCAGCTAAGGTGTGAAGGTTTATGGGCCAGTCCGCTAACCTCTCCCCTGACTACACTCCACCTTTATTTGGCCAGAACTGAAATGAAAAGGAAGGAGGGGGCTGTGATTAACCGTGTTATTCCGAGGGCCGTAGGCACCTGTGGAATTTCAAGGTCCGACATTAATCAATATGCTCACATTCTTCGGGCAATTTAAGTAGAACACATACAGAATCAGAAGGTTAAAAACCTCAAGTGCGTAACATCAAAGCAAAACCTCAGAAGTAATGGAAACAGAACTCACCATTGAAAGCTCACTGCTATCTTTCTCTGTGAACGTATCCCCACTAGCACAGTCGATTCCAAACAATGCACAGATATCGCCAGCATACACTTCATCAACGTCCTGAAGAGAAAAAGAGTTCATGTGGGTAGTTCCGTGTGCTGCAAACACAGAGCTGAAATCTTGACATCTGGTGCGTAATAAACAATCAGTAAATGAGCAGGGAGATGAAAAGGTCTCAAAGTGTTAATTATGAGGAAAATTTTTGCTTGGGGTGGGCCAACGAAACTTCAGCAAACAGAACGGGCTTTCTGAAGCAGACCCTTTTTAAAAGCCTCACTTCACTCACTGGGAACCTATTTAAAAAGGGACCTCCAAGGACTGTATAATAATTCCTCAGTGAATCTGCACAATTTGATGAAAGTCTATTCGTTCTTTGGAGCTACTAAATGCCCAGATAATGGGAGACGGGATAATTAAATACAAGCCGTGACTTCAAAGGACGCTCCCGGTGCACAGGCTGAAAAAATGCAGCTCATTGTACTTAAAATAACTCTAATTTTCAACAGATGTACCTGGCCAACAAAACACAGGAAATTCGAGGGCAGAATGTCAGTGCTTTCAGAGCTTCCTGGCTTTTGTCCACTTGTCCTGAAAAGTCTTTGGTTATGTGACTAGATGAAATGAACACTTGGGCTGCCTAGAGCTTGGATTCCGGACTATAAAGAGGTCAGCTTCGCCCAAGGTTTTGAAGTTGTATGTTGCGCTGATTCGGGGAACTGTTGTCATTCACAAGGTGGATGCTCCCTGTAGCTTGACTCCCAGAATAGCGACACCGTCGATATCTAAGAGGCCGGTCCATTCAACTCGCTGAATTAATGAGGCAATAGCCCACTGCCGCGGGCCTGCGTGGCAAATGACTCCCACTTCTCCTGGCCAAGGCCAGTCGGCCTCAGGTGCGCGGGGCCGGATCAAGGAGGGTTGGACCCAGCTTCTGGTCATCTCTGGTCAGGAGACCTCGAGAAATGTAGCAGGGAGAGGCTTGGGCAAGACGGTCTGAGGGACCTGGGATGAAAACCAAAGTCGGGGCCCCTGTCCACGTGGACCTAAGCCTCCAGAACACCTTCAAAACCCAAAAAGCCTCCATCATCATCATCATCATCAATCGTATTTATTGAGCGCTTACTATGTGCAGAGCACTGTACTAAGCGCTTGGGAAGTACAAATTGGCAACATATAGAGACAGTCCCTACCCAACAGTGGGCTCACAGTCTAAAAGGGGGAGGCAGAGAACAAAACCAAACGTACTAACAAAATGAAATAAATAGAATAGATATGTACAAATAAAATAGAGTAAAAAAATATGTACAAACGTATATACATCTATACAGGTGCTGTGGGGAAGGGAAGGAGGTAAGATGGGGGGGATGGAGAGGGGGAGAGGAAGAAAGGGGCTCAGTCTGGGAAGGCCTCCTGGAGGAGGGGAGCTCTCAGCAGGGCCTTGAAGGGAGGAAGAGAGCTAGCTTGGCGGATGGGCAGAGGAAGGGCATTCCAGGCCCGGGGGAGGACGTGGGCCGGGGGTCGACGGCGGGACCTGGAACCAAACCAGACCACCACTCCAGCCTGCGTCAACGCAGACTGCCCCACAGTCGAATTTGGTTTGGCCCGCCAGGGCTATACTGGAAGAGGCAGCATTCTCCAAGGCTATTTACTCCTCTGGGAAGCTACCAGTAGAGTAGGAATAGCCAGGCTTCTCACAACTGAAAGCCAAACACCATTTAATAATAATAACTGTGGCATCATCATCAATCGTATTTATTGAGCGCTTACTATGTGCAGAGCACCGTACTAAGCGCTTGGGAAGTACAGATTGGCAACATATAGAGACAGTCCCTACCCAACAGTGGGCTCACAGCCTAAAAGGGGGAGACAGAGAACAAAACTAAACAGACTAACAAAATAAAATAAATAGAATAGATATGTACAAATAAAATAAATAAATCTGTTAAGCGCTATGTGCCAAGCACTGTTCTAAGCGCTGGGGGAGACACAAGGAAATCAGGTTGTCCCTCAGGAAGCTCACAGTCTTCACCCCCATTTTACACGTAAGGTAACTGAGGCACAGAGAAGTTAAGTGACTTGTCCAACATGATGATGATGATGATGGCATTTATTAAGCGCTTCATGTGGCAGAGCCGGGATCCCCCTTCTAGACTGTGAGCCCCCTTTCTAGACTGTGAGCCCATTGTTGGGTAGGGACCGTCTCTACATGTTGCCAACTTGTACTTCCCTAAGCGCTTAGTACAGTGCTCTGCACACAGTAAGTGCTCAATAAATACGACTGAATGAATGATTAGAACCCACGTCCTCTGACCGCCAGGCCTGTGCTCTTTCCACTAGACCACGCTGCTTCCTCAAGTCATGATGTCAAGGGCTACGTCCCTGCTGGGAGATCATCCTGAAATGCACATCCGCTCCCTCCGAGGGGATTTCCCCTGGCCCACAGCAGGAGCTGTTGCTGACTCGCCCCCAACCACAGACCTCTCACAAATTACACGCGACTTGCAACGCCAAACATAAAGGGTTGCCGCATCACCCCACATTTCCCTCTTTGATAAAGGTACCCAGGAACAGCAGTAAGAGAGAAGTTAAAAAAAAAGAGTAAGATGCTTGGCCCGAGTGATTTCCCCACGTGGAGAAGGCCAAAATTAGTTCTGCCCAAAATCGCCTTCCGTACCTCCATCATATCCGAATGCATGCGGACCAGGCGTTGTACGCGGACCTTCTTCCCCGTCCGTGTGTTGTAAATGGTGTCGCCCTTCTTTAACTCGCCTTGGTAGTTTCGCACATAGGTTAACTGCCCAAATCGCCCAGCCTGCAAATTCGACGGGAAAGGAACAATCAAATCAGTCAACAATATTTACTGAGTGCTTACCATCTACGGGGAACTACACTAAGCACTTGAGAGAGTATGAGTGAGGTAGAAGACGGGACTCCTCCCCACAAGGAGTTTACAATCTAAATGGCCAAACTGACATAAAATGTAAAGGAGAAGTGCTCTAATAGGAGAGAATGAAATCAACTAGACATTCAAGAAGGATAACCGGGAGGTAAAGTAGACGCCGTTACCTTCCAACCACCCCCGCGCTATTAATACTTAGATCATTGCACGTGCTCGGTTTTAGTGCAGTAAGACTCCCATGGAGTAGGACATTTATTTCAGAAAAGGCAGAGTAGTTCTCTAGGAATCCTAACGGCGACGCATTCGAAACCCATCTTTATTCGAAACATAAGCTACGAAAATGATTCTCAAAGCTATTTAGATGTTTATCCGTCAGTTCAATTCTAAAGAAATATGAACTTCCCTACAATTAAACAACGAGATGAGTTAGTGACCCTAATCAAATCCACTTGCCCCCGTCCAGCCCGCCCTCAAGTGACCGGGGGCTTTGCTCATTCCTGCTTTATCCGAAATTGAGATTAGACCAGTTAAAGGAATAAAATTCACAACCTACCTCCAGTTTAAAAGCCAGGCCTACAAAGGGTTGTGAATTGTCTCTTGCAGCACTCATCAGAATTTTGTTTCTTTCTTTTGAGCCCCTTAAAGCAAAGGAAAGAAAAGTCTGTTTACAGAACATAGGATTGGGAAACTTCAGTTCAGTTGTCAAAGCTAGATGCACAACAGTCATCTGAGGTGAATTTCCTGGGTTTTGAAAAGCTTTTCATCTGAAACATATCTGATGAGAACTCATTTCCCTTGGTACTGAAATCAAAGTTCTCAAACCTTTCTCAGTGCATAATTGAAAGAAAGTGAGTAAAATGCTACTATTATTGTTTAAAGATTATTACCGAAGGCCACTCAAAAGAAAAATAAAGATTCAGTTGTCTTGAAATAGAACAACTTTTCTTCACCGCTTTTTAGGATCGCTAAATTACTCATCTCAGCAGAGATTTGAAAGGTAAAGGCATCTTGAAAACTATAAATCACCCCGTTTATTTTTTGCAAAATAATGGCTCTTGCACTTACTGGCCTTTTTCATCTGGAAAAGTGAACATAAAGTGCCATTCATGGTGAAATGATAGAAGTCTGGTATGGCGAAACCTAAAGCCAGCGTGAAGAATATATCCTAGTTTACTGCACTTACTCTTGATTGGCAATAGCATAATTCTGGACTTCAGATGGATTAGGGAGATATTCTAAAACAGCATCCAAAAGAGGCTGCACCCCTTTGTTTTTCAAAGCACTTCCCACAAGTACAGGAGTAAAGGACCTCTTCACCGTTGCTCTTCTGATTGCTTGCTAAAAAATAAATAAATAAAAATTAGTCTAAAACTTTTAAAATGACACTGTGATTTAAGACAGCTGAAGCCAGAAATATAGCTTAATATAATAATTTGTCTGTGTGAGTATAAATTCAGAGATTAGAGTTACCAATAGAGGAGAGAGAAAACAACATTTAATTCCTTTTTTGAGGACCACAAGCGAGCATCATTCTTAAATTCATTCAATCGTATTTACTGAGGACTTACTGTGGGCTGAGCACTTTTGTAAGGGCTTGGAAAGTTCAATACAGCAATCAATCAATCAGTCGTATTTATTGAGCGCTTACTGTGTGCAGAGCACTGTACTAAGCGCTTGGGAAGTACAAGTTGGCAACATATAGAGACAGTCCCTACCCAACAGTGGGCTCACAGTCTAAAAGCAATAAAGAGAGACAATCCCCGCCCACAACAGGTTTACAGTCTGAGGGGAAGCAGACATCAAAACAAGTAAACAGGCATCAATATAAATCAACAGAATTCTAGATATATACGTATATACGTAAGTGCTATGTGAGGCGTGGGGAGCGAGTCGAGATGACATGGAAGGGAGGGGAGCGGGAGATTTAAACATTACACTTGCAGGAAGACTGTTCTCTCTAACTAGTCGGCTTTGTTCATTTCTGGTGGTTTCCTGAGACAAGTGAGACATCATATGGCAAAGGGACCTGCCTGTCCCAACAGTGAGAAATGGCTACGGAGACGCCCACAAAACAGCACATCTTCGCCAACCACTTCCATACACAACAAATCTGCATAAAATTATCACATGACATTATTATTAGACTGTGAGCCCAATGTTGGGTAGGGACTGTCTCTATATGTTGCCAATTTGTACTTCCCAAGCGCTTAGTACAGTGCTCTGCACATAGTAAGCGCTCAATAAATATGATGATGATGACCACGAGAACGCAACCCATATTTTAAAAGGGAGTGTCGCTTCTCCCCTTTTCCCCATGCCTTTTACAGCAAATTAGAGCACCCTTTCAGATAGTCTTTCATAATGAAGGTTCCTACTTGCAAATATTTTTTCCCAGCCCTATTATTAATGATGGCATTTATTAAGCTCTTACTATGTGCAAAGCACTGTTCTAGGCGCTGGGGAGGTTACAAGGTGATCAGGTTGTCCCACTGGGGGCTCACAGTCTTAATCCCCATTTTACAGATGAGGTAACTGAGGCACAGAGAAGTTAAGCGACTTGCCCGAAGTCACAACAGCTGACAATTGGCGGCGCCGACATTTGAACCCCTGACCTCTGACTCCAAAGCCCATGCTCCTTCCAATAAGCGACGCTGCTATTATCCTTTTTTTGTTAAACATATTCGTTAAATGCTCACTACAGGCCAAGCACTTGTACTAAGCACTGAAGTAGATACAAGCTAAGCAGGTTGGACCCAATCCAGGTCCCATATAAGGTTCACAGACTTAATCCCCATTTTACAGATGTGGGAACTGAGGCCCAGAGAAGTGAAGTGGTTTGCTCAAGGTCCCACAGCAGACAAGTGGCAGAGCCGGGATTAGAACCCAGGTCCTTCTAACTCCCGGGCCTGTGCTCTATCCACTAGGACACACTGCTTCTTGATAACAATAATAATAATAATAATTGGCATTTGTTAAGCGCTTACTATGTGCAAAGCACTGTTCTAAGCACTGGGGAGGATACAGGGTGATCAGGTTGTCCCACGTGGGTCTCACAGTCTTAATCCCCATTTTACAGATGAGGTAACTGAGGCCCAGAGAAGTTAAGTGACTTGCCCAAGATCACACAGCAGACATGTGGCGGAGTCACGATTCGAACCCATGACCTCTGAATCCAAAGCCCGGTCTCTTTCCACTATATCACCTCCACCCCAATCACACATCAATCAATTAATCATACCTATTTAGCGCTTGGGAAGTACAAGTTGGCAACATACAGAGACAGTCCCTACCCAACAGTGGGCTCACAGTCTAAGAGGGGGAGACACAGAACAAAACCACACATACTAACAAAATAAAATAAATAGAATAGATATGTACAAGTAAAAAAAATAAATAAATAGAGTAATAAATATGTACAAACATATATAGCCCCTAAGATGTATCCCCCCCAGCTCGGGGACTCTTGGGGGACGCAGGTTGGAACCAAGCGCTTAGTACAGTGCTCTGCACACAGTAAGCGCTCAATAAATACGACTGAAGGAATGAAAGATCTGGGAATTCCTTCAGGTCAGTCATTCAATCATATTTATTGAGCGCTTACTGCGTGCAGAGCACTGTACTAAGCGCTTGGGAAGTACAAGTTGGCAACGTATAGAGACGGTCCCTGCCCAACAGAGGGCTCACAGTCTAGAAGGGGGAGACAGAGAACAAAACAAAATATATTAACAAAATAAAATAATTAGAATAAACATGTACAAATAAAATAGAGTAATAAATACGTACAAACATATATACATATACACAGGTCCAGAGTTATCCCAAGGAATCCACTCCAAAGTCGAATTCAAGACTCCCTCATAAAATCCAATATGCTCCGGGAGGTCACAACTAACTGCTAGACCAGAGTTCTATATTTCTCTTTCCTAACATGGCATGTCCTTTTGGAGCCTGTCTTTGGACCTTGGTGTTCAAATTATTTTAAAAAGCAAGTAAGCACTTAGAACAAAATCAAACTCATTATTACTACTGTTAATAAATCAAAACCTAAAACCTATTATGGTTAATAATAAAATATTTACTTTTAGCAAGGATTGTGTGCTACCCAAATCTGCCTTAACCTTGGCTTTTGACCCAAAAAGGTAAGCACAAAGCTTTCCAAAATATTCCAAAAATCCCATGATGGGTATTTTTTATAAGAGAAGCAGCGTGGCTCAGTGGAAAGAGCCTGGGCTTTGGAGTCAGAGGTCGTGGGTTCAAATCCCGGCTCTGCCACTTGTCAGCTGTGTGACTTTGGGCAAGTCACTTCACTTCTCTGTGCCTCAGTTACCTCACCTGTAAAAATGGGGATTAAAACCGTGAGCCCCCCGTGGGACAATCCGATCACCTTATAATCTCCCCAGTGCTTAGAACAGTGCTTTGAACATAGTAAGCGCTTAACAAATACCATCATTATTATTATTATTATGATCACATAAAAGATGCTGAACAAATACCTTAAAATCACAATCTGGCAGATAAAAGCCCTTGCATGGTTACCTTTCAATAGATAGCTATTTGAATATAAATTCACTCAGGAGCACCATATTCTTTTCGGCACATCTCCATTAGCATATCCAAAGTAAATTTAGTCACGCTGGGAGAACTGTTCCATCATTTACAAGGAACAGGTTCAAAATCTCCTCATTTTCCAAATAAATAATCTTTCAGACAGGCCAAGAAATGTAATTATCTCACCTTGCATATCTCAGCAGAAACTTTGGTGGCAACAAACTAGCTACTGGTTACCATACTTCATTTTTAATAAACACCCGCCCTCACTAGCCATGACTTTCAGCGGTGAGTTCAATTTCCAAGGAAATTATTTCAAGCAAGAACTTGGCTGCCATCCAGCAAAAGGAAATCCATCTATGGTAACAAATTAATACAAAGAAGCCTGCCTCCGCCCTGCCGCAACTATTAGGGGCGACGAAATGAATTGGCTCCTGGGGGAAAAATAGTCAAGCGAGTGCAAGTGGATGAAATGACTGATGAGCTGGGTGCCCTTTCCACCACAAAACACTACTTCTTCTCCCACCACTTCCAGAAACAACAAATCTGCACTGAAGCTCACATGACGATGAGAGCCCAAACTTTATTTCAGACGAGAGCATCTCTTCTCCCCTTTTCCCCATGCCTCTTCCACCACAGAATTTCTCCACAGTTTGGCTAACAAAGCATTCTCGTCTTTCCCTCCGAGCCAGCATGGGAAACTCTTTTCTCCATTAGTCATAATTTAGAGAGGTTGGAAACCTTCTGTGCCCAGACCCTGTAAGTGTAAATCCACTGTAATTCGCATTCGATTTGGCTTAATCCAATGACTTCTCCAAATCAGTGCTCACACTTAGATACAGTACACTTTTTTCCATTTTAACAGGCTGACACCTCTATGGCAATGTCACCACAACCACAACCATCTAAATAATGTTGTCTGCCTCCCCCTCTAGACTGTGAGCTCATTATGGGCAGGGAACATGACTGCTAATTCAGCTGCATTCCCCCAAGTGCTTCATACACATAGTGCACATAGTAAGTGCTCAAAAAGTACAACTGATTGACCGATAAAATACGGCATACTGAATGGGCAACACTTACTAAAATTAAAACCGTCTGAAATGCAAAATTGTCACGATTTCCCATATACTCTTTCCATGTACAATCCCAAAAGACTAGAAACTAACCACCCCTTCAAATCAAATCAATCACACAAACAAGTTTTCTGAGAGATTCCCCAGTCTGTAAAATGGTAGCACCAAAATCAGGGAAAATAAATTTATTTAACTCATTTAACACCTGGGATAGCCTCACACAGTAGCGACCACCTTCCAATATTCAAGAATTACCACCTAACCTAGCTCTTCTAAACAGCTGTAAACAGTCGCAACAACGTAAATCCAAAATTCTCCTCATTCAGGGATTATCTGGCATTCCTTTGTTATAATACTACTAGATTCAGGTGCTTTGCACATAGTAAGCGCTTAATAAATGCCATTATTATTATTATTAACTCAAAACTATGCAGAACTTCGCTAATTAACAAAGACGCATTAAACACAGTAAATATAATTATAGGGTGTTCAAGACAATAGCTTAAGGGAGAGACCCTGGCAACAGCACAAAGTCATTTTTTTATGGTATTTGTTACGCGCTTACTATGTGCCAGGCACTGTACTAAGCTCTGGGGTGGACACAAGACTGTTAGGTTGGACACAGTCCATTTTCCCTAAAGGCCTCACAGTCAATCCCCATCTTACAAATGAGGTAACTGAAGCACAGAAGTGATCTGCCCAAGGTCACACAGCAGACAAGTGGCAGAACCAAATCAGAAGCCAGGTCCTTCTGATCCCAGGCCCGTTCTCTATCCACTAGGCCATGCTTTTCCTCTGAAATCCTGCTTCATGCTAATACCTACTAAATATTACAAATAATAAATTAGCACAGCATTTAGCATAACAGTGACACCTGTTTACAGTTAGATATAAATTCACCAGATTGAGAATATATATATATATATATATATATATATACAACATAAGGTGGAATTGGGATCTGCGAAAAATCCAGTTCATTTGCTCCACAGCCACCCAAACTGGATAATTACAGTGGTAAGTGCTTACTCTGTTTCCAGTATTGTTCTAAGTGCTGGGATAGACACAAGTTAATCAGTTCAGACACAGTCCCTGTCCCGTATGGGGCTTGCAGTCTAAGTAGGAGGGAAAACAGGAGTTAATTCACGTCTTTATCCAAACCCTGGGTTTTTCCTGAGGTTTATTTATTCGCTTAATGGACTGCAATAATGGCTTTCTTTCGAAAGTATACTACAGAAAGAAATGTTACAACTTTCTACTGTACACAACCCTCACTGATAAGGAGTGGAGCCAATGAGGAGGAAACAGGAGGGGTGGAGGTGGGCAAAGACTTTAACAGGTGGAAAAATTGCACAGAATCTGCCAACATCACAAAGGTAATAATCTTAACTGCTTTATTAGCCGGCTAAAATCAGGGAGCTTTGAAACTGGTGTTTTTGTCACAATTCACAGAAGAGTTTTGTCCATGAGATTGCTTAATTTATCCGGGAGTTTAGAGTTCCTGTCTGGGGACACCGGCACCTCTCTTATGCCTCCCTGTCACTTGGCCTCAAACCTGGCAGCTCCTTGAGCAGTGCCTCTCTCATCCCGGTGAAAGATCCCGAAATCCAATGGGGAAGCAGGGTGAAGTGGCTGGAGCCCGGAGCTGGAGGTCGTGGGTTCTAATCCCGGCTCTGCCACTTATCAGCTGTGTGACTTTGGACAAGTCACTTCACCTCCCTGTGCCTCAATTATCTCATCTGTAAAATGGGGATTAAGATTGTGAGCCCCAAGTGAGACAACCGGATTACCTTACATTCATTCAATTGTATTTATTGAGCGCTTACTGTGTGCAGAGCACTGTACTAAGCGCTTGGGAAGTACAAGTTGGCGGTCCCTACCCAACAGCAGGCTTACATCTACCTCAGCGCTCAGAACAGTGCTTGGCACATAGTAAGCGCTTAACAAATACCATTATTATTATTAGAGGTTCTAATCCCAGCTCCACCATTGGCTTACTGTGTGACCTTAGGCAAGTCTCTCCATTTCCCTGGGCCTCAGTTACCTCATCTGTAAAATGGGGATTAAGTCTGTAAGCCCTCTATGGGACAGGGACTGGGTCCAACTGGATTATTCTGTATTTTAATAATGATGGCATTTACAAAGCATTTACTATGTGCAAAGCACTGTTCTAAGCGCTGGGGAGGTTACAAGGTGATCAGGTTGTCCCACAGGGGGCTCACAGTCTTAATCCCCATTTTGCAGACGAGGGTACTGAGGCCCAGAGAAGTTAAGTGGCTTGCCCGAAGTCACACAGCCGACAAGTGGCGGAGCCGGGATTTGAACCCATGACCTCCGACTCCAAAGTCCATGCTCTTTCCCATGAAGCAATGCTGTAACTACGAATCTTGTACCTTTCAGCCTTAGTACAGTGGCTGGCACATAGTAAGCACTTAACAAATACCATTAAAAAACAGTAATTCCTGATTTAGTAAAGTGTATTAATGTCCTCACTAAAACCCTTGCTTTTCCAGGCTATTTTCATACAGAAGCTTCTGCAGTTTGCTGAGCATCTTGGTGCCTGTTCCCAGCCACCTGTGCCCATTGTAATATGGGCAACAAACTTTTTTTAAAAATCCGATCATCTTTCCTGTACACACGACCAACCAATCCAGTAGCTAAAAAACTTCCCGAAGATTGGAATCCTCCTGCATCTCTACTTAAGAAACAAAGCAAACCTGTACTACTCTCAAATGTCTCAGGTGGTGACATGACCTCATTTCCATACAAATAGCCAATATATTTAAAACGTCACTTCTCTTTTGTACTGTAGTAAACAATCCCAAAATATTAAACAATCCAACATCTTATAACTTGCATTTATATTTGCATCTTTTATTCACCCCTTCCTCAGCCCCACAGCCCTTCTAGACTGTGAGCCCACTGCCGGGTAGGGACCGTCTCTATATGTTGCCAACCTGTATTTCCCAAGCGCTTAGTACAGTGCTCTGCACACAGTAAGCGCTCAATAAATACAATTGAATGAATGAATGAATATCTAACTTATTTATATTAATGTCCGTCTTTCCCTCTAGACTGTAAGCTCATTGTGGGTGGGGAACGTGTCTGCATGCTCTGCTATACTGTACTCTACCAAGCGTTTAGTACGGTGCTCTGCACACAGTAAGCACTCTATAAATACAATTAAAATGACAAATGATCTGTTGAGAAAAAAACTTCCCCAGGGCACTTATCGACATTTTGACATGACTTCCTCAAATTTCACAGAGAGCAAAGTTCATCAACAACAGTATTTATTGAGTCTTTGCTGCTGGGAGAGTACGACAGAATTAGTCAATCCGACTCCTGCACTCAAAAAGCTTACGATCGGGCAGAAGTGATAGGTACTAAAATAAATCAGGGGTAGAGGGAAGCAGTTAAGTTTAGATACGCACATAAGTTGGAGGGAGGGATGTGCCATACTATCAAAAATCAATCCGTGGTATTTATTGAGCACTTACTGTGAGCAGAAACTAAGCTCTTGGGAGAGTACAACAGAGCTGATAAGACACAGTCCCTGCCCATGAGCTTGCAGTCTAGAGGAGGAGCCAGACGTTAATATAAATTTATTACAGATATGTACATAAGAGCCCAAATACTTTCCAAGACTATGATGAGTTTACTTGCCTTCAAATCAGACACCGAGGGGACCTTCTCTTCCAGAAACAGTTCACCCAGTTGCTCATCCGAATTAGCCACACATTCGATCAGTTCCTGGCGGCGGTCTGTAGCCGCAGCTCGAAACTCAGCAGGGATCTCATCGTATCGAATGATCTGGCTGGAAAAGGAGATGGGGGGTCTTCATTTTCATTTGTCAGAATAGCCGATTAAAGACGCTACCGATTTAAGAAGTTATGTGACAATCGATTCCCTCCACCTGAAATTAATCTACTCCCCTTTAAATTACGAAAAATATCTCTGGACATAGTCCGTTGCCCAGAGAGTCTACCGTTAGTTGATTCCTCTGAAATTCCATTAAGAGAGAAAAGCAATCTCTCTTATAAACAGCAACCAAAAAGGAGAGTAATTCCTAATGGAATGGTGATCAGAACAAAAAGGGACAAAAAGAACCAATAACAACAAATGGGTTAATATCTCCAAACACGTATTAGAATTAAGTTTTCCCTGTTTCTGAGTAAACACCATTATTCAGTTTCCCTACATTACCGAGCTGAGTCAAAGTCGGAACTATGGAATTAACATGAGGAAGTGTGGCAATTCAGAACCTGCTTATCTTTACCAAATAACAAGCCCAGAGGCACATAAATAGTACCAGAAGATAACATAACTGTATTCCATCACAAAGGAGAGAAAGACAGGGTAAAGAATCTGCAATTAATAACAGTTTAAAAGAACATATGCAATATCCTTAGTGCACATTCTTTAGAGTACTCCATTTCTCCAGGACCTGATGGAAAGCCAGCAGATGAACACATGATGGTTTAATTAGGTTTAGATCTGGTTTTTAGCTACCCACAAACTTTAAAAAAATATTTCTCCAAAACCGGACCTTCTGGTGAAGAGCTTGTCAGTTAGATTTGCTTCTGCACTGAGGAGGCTGGAAGCTCGCTATGGGGAGGGAGCCGGTCTACCAACTCTGTTGTTATACTATACTCTCCCAAGTGCTTGGTACAGTGCTCTGCACACAGGAAGCACTCAATAAATGGTTGATTGATTAACTGAGGAGACAGCAAGGAGCCATTAGTTCAGGCCATAGAACTAAATCCCAAAAGCTGAAGGGGAGTATAAATAACCACCTGTACATGTCTGGTGTGTGATCGTGGGCAAGTCACTTCACTTCTCTGAGCCTCAGTCACCTCATCTGTAAAATGTAGGTTAAGAGTGTGAACCCCCGTGGGACAAGGATTGTGTCCAACCTGATTACCTTATATCTACCTCAGTGCTTAGAACAGGGCTTGGCACATAGTAAGCACTTAACAAGTAACATTATTATTATTACAGTCGCTGCTGTGGAGAGAGAAAAGGCCTTCCAGCATTCTGGAGGGGCTCTGCGGCAAACAGACTTCATTATTCGTTACTCAGGGATTATGCTAGAAGTGAGCCTGATTCAGGTGAATGTCTCCAAGTCAAATTCCAGATGTGCCAAATCTCCAAGAAGAATGTGGGATGGGGGTGGGATGGGGAGAGGGAAGAAGGACATCCGAGAAACTTTTCTGACTCTCCACTGCTCTCCCTAGTTAGAGGCCACATTAATTACATTCACCTGTCTTAGAAAGCATAATCCCAACTTGAGACAATAGGCTAAAAAACAGGGAGATCCTTTTCCAGAAAAGAGTATTTTTTCCAGAAGTGAGAAGGGCCACAGTGGCTTAAAGTCAAATTGTGAAGCAATTATTGTTGCTTAACTCTACAGATAATGATTGCTTTTGGCAAAAGGAGTTTCTACCTTTCATTCCTTTTGAATTCCTGCTGCCCCATGTACAGCTATACATAATATATGGGTGTATTAGTTATCCTTCAGTCTTGAAGAAAATGCCACTGGCGGTAATATCTGCCTCCTTGTCTCTAGACTTGCAGAAGTTTCTTACTTACCCAAAGTCTCCATCAAAAAATATGGCCCTCTCCTCAACAAGATCGATAATGCCTCTGAAATCACCTTCCAAGCCGATGGGAATCTGAAGAAAAGCTGCATTGTGATTTAATTTGGACCTAAAAAGGGAAACAGTTTTCAGATTGACAAGAAAAGTATTTCTGTTTTGTACATAGGAAGAACGAATTCCAATAATCAGATACTCCCAAAACCCTACCACCACTTGAACAGCTTCTATTGACTGATTATTTAGAAATGTGAGAGTTTCCAATCAAAGGAAACCAGTAATAATCATAATAATCACTGCGGTATTTGTTAAGAGCTGGCTCAGTGGAAAGAGCATGGGCTTTCTGAGGTCATGGGTTCTAATCCTGCCTCCCCTACGTGTCTGCTGTGTGACCTTGGGCAAGTTACTTAACTTCTCTGAGCCTCAGTTACCTTATCTGTAAAATGGGGGTTAAGACTGTGAGTCTCATGTGGGACGTGATCACCTTGTATCCCCCCCAGCACTTAGAACAGTGCTGTACACACAGTAAGCACTTAACAAATGCTATTATTATTATTATATTAGGGTCCAAACACTGAAACTAAGCACTGGGGTGGGTACAATATAGGCTGATCATCATCATCAATCGTATTTATTGAGCGCTTACTACGTGCAGAGCACTGTACTAAGCGCTTGGGAAGTACAAATGGGCAACATACAAATTGGCAACATATAAATCGGCAACATATAAATTGGCAACATGGCTATCAGACACAGTCCCTGCCCCACATGGGACTCACAGTCTAAGTAGGATGGAGAACAGGTATTTTATTCCCATTTTACTGATGAGGAAACTGAAGCACAGAGAAGTTGAATGACTTGCTCAACATCACATAGCAGGCAAGACTGTGAGCCCGCTGTTGGGTAGGGATCGTCTCAATATGTTGCCAACTTGTACTTCCCAAGTGCTTAGTACAGTGCACACAGTACGCGCTCAACAAATACGATGGAATGAACGAATGACAGTGGTGGAGCTGGAATTAAAACGCAGGTCCTCTGACTCCAGGGCTCCTGCTCTTTCCACTAAGCCACGCTGTTTCTTTAAGCATGAAGCAGGCTCTGTATCTTTCAAATCGAAACACATATTTCACTACAACATCCTAGGTAGCAAGTGAAGCTGAATGAACGTTGGCAATGAGATAAATAACAGCCGCTAATAAGCATGTGCTATTCCTCGACAGTACTTTTAAATTTCTTCTCTCCTCTCCGAACCTTGGAGAACCATCGTCAAACATTATACTACACAACAGGCAAGTGGTAGTACTAACAATGCCTGTCCTCCCTCCTTAAACTGTGAGCCCCACGTGGGACCGGCAGGCGTGGCTCAGTGGAAAGAGCCCGGGCTTTGGAGTCGGAGGTCACGGGTTCAAACCCCGGCTCCTCCACTTGTCAGCTGTGTGACTTTGGGCGAGTCACTTAACTTCTCTGGGCCTCAGTTCCCTCATCTGTAAAATGGGGATTAAGACTGTGAGCCCCCCGTGGGGCAACCTGATCACCTTGTATCTCCCCAGCGCTTAGAACAGTGCTTTGCACATAGTAAGCGCTTAACAAATACCATCATTATTATTATTATTATTAACTTGTGTCTACCCTGCACTCGACACAGTAAGAAGTTAATACCAGAATTGTGATGATGATTACTACTGTTACTAACAGTATCCAGCGCTTAGAACAGTGCTTTGCACATAATAAGCACTTAACAAATGCCATTATTATTATTAAGAATAATGGTATTTCTTATGCATCAATTGGGTGCAATGAACTGTACTAAGGGCTTTAGAAAGTACAGCACCATCAATCATATTTATTTATTGAGCGCTTACTATCATTTATTGAGCGCTTACAGCAAAAACACAGATCTCACTTCCTGCCCCCAAGGAGCTTACTCTCTAAAGAGACATAAAAATATTTACTGGATAATAAAAGTACAATTCTCCAACCGCTATGGGTAAGTATAAATAAGTAACTATGCAAGGAGGCTAAGAAGGGACTGTTGGGCTGACAAAACTCATGTGTTGAGAATTAATATAAGCTCCTTGAAGGGAGGGAGTATGCTTACCTAAACCACTGTACTCTCTGAAATGCTTTGGTAAATTGCTCTGCCAACAGTAAGTGCTCAATAAGTACCATTGATTGGAAGTAGGAGCTAAAAGTCTATCCCCAAATAATAATAATAATAATAATGGCACTTATTAAGCGCTTACTTTGTGCAAAGCACCGTTCTAAGCGCTGGGGAGGTTACAAGGTGATCAGGTTGTCCCACCAGGGGCTCACAGTCTTAATCCCCATTTGACAGATGAGGTAACTGGCGACCAGAGAATCAATCAATCAATCAATCAATCAATCAATCGTATTTATTGAGCGCTTACTATGTGCAGAGCACTGTACTAAGCGCTTGGGAAGTACAAATTGGCAACACATAGAGACAGTCCCTACCCAACAGTGGGCTCACAGTCTAAAAGAAGTTAAGTGACCTTCCCAAAGTCACACAGCTGACAATTGGCAGAGCCGGGATTTAAACTCATGACCTCTGACTCCAAAGCCCGTGATCTTTCCATTGAGCCACGCTGGCTATAAAAAGGATATTATATCCATTTTAAAAGTGAGGAAACTGAAGCACAGATAAGGTAAATGATTATCCACACAGGGTAATCACACAGCAGGGACAAGGCTGATACTATCAATTAATAAATGATACTTATTGAGCGCTTAACACAACTCCATCCACCAGACACCTCCCTCTCACACCTCCCCTCCCCTCCTACAACCATACAACGCAGTCAATTTTCATCAGTCCTGATTTTACAGATTTTGTCACTGATCGGTTTTTGAAATTCATTGGCACTGCACAAACTTGTTTGTGCCTTGACTACACAGTAGGTGTTTCATAAGATATGGAAGAGAACATTGAAGCCTCTCGGTAAACGCAAGAGAACACCATGTCTCAAGGAGAACAAATTCATTTCTGCCATCCTCCAGGACTTCACGACATGTTTTGGATAGAACATAATGACACGTGTCCGGAGAGAACTTGTTCCAGTGTGGGAAGAATGAACCAGCGGGCGGCCTTGGAGAAGAGGCAGCTGAAATACAAGTTCTCCTTAACCTGGAGTTCACAAGAATTCAATCGTATTTATTGGGCGCTTACTGTGTGCAGAGCATCATCATCGTCATCGATCATATTTGTTGAGCGCTTACTGTGTGCAGAGCACTGTACTAAGCGCTTGGGAAGTACAAGTTGGTAACATATAGAGACAGTCCCTACCCAGCAGTGGGCTCACAGTCTAAAAAGAGCACTGTACTAAGCGCTTGTTTATTTTTTATTTTTGCAGCGCAACAGTAGAGAACTAGCTGCTGCATATCCACACCAAGACTACAGGGACCCCCTAGTCTACCAAGCGCTTAGTACAGTACCCTGCACCGTAAGCACTCAATAAATACGATTGATTGATTGATTAATGCAGTACACTGACTCTCCCTTTCTCTCCCTCATTTCCCACCCGCCTTCTCACTCTTTCTCATTCCCTTTTGAGTTTTCCTACGATGACACGTGCCTTGTCAGTTTTTCCCGCTACATTTCCCAGATCCACCCCTTCCTCTCCATCCCCACAGCCACCGCCCTGCTCAACCATTCATCATATCCCAGCTTCCCTCCCGCATCAATCTCCTCCTGATTCTCCTCGTCTCCAGTTTCCTCCATCCCCAGGCTACACTTTACCCTGCTGCTCAGATCATCGGGACAACCTGATCACCTTGTAACTTCCCCAGCACTTAGAACAGTGCCTTGCACATAGTAAGTGCTTAATAAATGCCATCATCATCATCCTTCTGCACACCTCTCTTCACTTCTCAGAAACTATCAATGGCTACCCTTCATCTCCTGATCACTGGGTTTAAGGTATATCAACTCTCTCTTTATTCCCCTCTTCTACTGCATCCCAGCTTGCACTCTTTGCTCCTCCTAAACCCCCCTTTTCGTTGTTCCTCATTCTCAAAATTCCCCCCCTTGCCTGAGCTTTCCGCTGGACTGGAGCTCCTTCTGCATTCCGTTCCACCAAACCCCAGCTCTCTACATCTTCAAAGCCCTCCTGCAATCTCACTTCCTTTGGGACATTTTCCAATTATTTTTTTCTTTTAGCTCATCCCTGCCTTACTAGTGCTTTAATTCTTCTGTATCGAATTTGTACTTCCCAAGCGCTTAGTACAGTGCTCTGCACATAGTAAGCGCTCAATAAATACGATTGATGATGATGACTTTATCAAATAGTAGTGATTGAGCACTTACTATGTCCAGAGCACTGTACTAAGCTCTTGGGAGAGTCTCCCACAGCATTAACTCCAACCTCTCACTGCACTTGGAAATATTACTTGACCTACTCCAATATTTGAGCATTTTCTCCTAACTGCAAATAACTTTGTTTCTGTCTCCTCCATTAGACTGTAAGCACTTTGTAGGCAAGGCAATTTGTCTTCTACCACTATTGTACTCTAGCTCTAATTCTATTTGTTCTGACGATTTTGACACCTGTCTACAGGTTTTGTTTTGTTGTCTGTCTCCCTTCTAGACTGCGAGCCCCTTGTTGGGTAGGGACCGTCTCTATACGTTGCCGACTTGTACTTCCCAAGTGCTTAGTATAGTGCTCTGCACACAGTAAGCGCTCAATAAATACGACTGAATGAATGAACTGTACTCTCTAAAGTACTTTGTACAGTGGCCAGCACATAGTGGGTATGCTTTATACCACTGAGGTGTATATTTTTGATTTGAAGCTATCAGGGTGCCACCACAAAGGCAAAGCCAAACAAAAGAGGAAAGATGATCAGGAGATTATGTAGGGGACAGGGAAAGTCTCAGAAAATAGAAAGTGAGTAAAGAGAGGAGGAAGAAGACTGGGGGTCTCCCCCTCTCCATCCCCCCCCATCTTACCTCCTTCCCTTCCCCACAGCACCTGTATATATGTATATATGTTTGTACATATTTATTACTCTACTTATTTTACTTGTACATATCTATTCTATTTATTTTATTTTGTTAGTATGTTTGGTTTTGTTCTCTGCCTCCCCCTTTTAGACTGTGAGCCCACTGTTGGGTAGGGACTGTCTCTATAGGTTGCCAACTTGTACTTCCCAAGCGCTTAGTACAGTGCTCTGCACACAGTAAGCGCTCAATAAATACAATTGATTGATTGATTGGAGGCATGAGATGGAGGACAACCATGGGAGGGAAGCCGTTTGGGCAGAGCAAGGGCCCAGGAATCAGAAGGACTCGGGTTCTATTGCCAGCTCCACCATGTGTCTGCTCTGTGGCCTTGGGCAATTTACTTCATTTTTCTGGGCCTCGGTTACCTCATCTGTAAAATGGGGATTAAGACTGTAAGCCCTATGTGGGATAGGGACCGTGTCCAACCTGATTAGCTTGGACCTACCCGAGCACTTGTTAAAGTACTTGGCACAGAGTCAGCACTGGACAAATGGCATAAAAAAAGGGGGGGAAGTGGGAGGGAGACTGAGTCAAGCATGCCTCTCCCACTCCGCAGCGCCCAGGTGCTTGCTTTGAACGAAGGGTTTTACTGCAACTGCTCTTTCAGGGGCTACTCTTCAACAAATCACACTTCCCCCCTCTTCATCTAAAGCCCTACTGAAGGCTCACCTCCTCCAGGAGGCCTTCCCAGACTAAGCCCCGCTTTTCCTCAGCTCCCTCTCCATCACCCCAACTCATTCCCTTTGCTCTACACCCCCGCCCCACAGCCCTTGCGTATATATGTAATATCTATAATTCTATTTATATTAATGCCTGTTTACTTGTTTTGGTGATTATATATATATATATATATATATATATATATATATATATAATTATTTTTATTTATACTGGTGCTATTCATGCCTGTTTACTAGATTTTGATGTCTGTCTCCCCACTTCTAGACTGTGAGCCTGTTGTGGGCAGGGATGGTCTCTCTTTGTTGCCAAGCTGTACTTTCCAAGCGCTTAGTACAGTGCTCTGCACACAGTAGGCACTCAATAAATACAACTGAATAAATGAATGAAGAGAGCTGGCCTACATCCCCCTGCCTGGAATCCCAGAGAGCAGACCCACCAGTCAGGAGAGAAAAGCCACAGGCTGGATCTGCCAGCCCACGAGGAGAGAGGCGGGCTTAGCTGGACTCTCTCCTGCTGAGATGATTGCTTCTCCGCGGAAAATAACAAGCTGAACGATCAATCAATGATATTTACTGAGCGTTTACTGTGTGTAGAGCCCTGGACTGAGTGTTTAGGAGAGTACAATACAATAGAGTTGGCAGCTATAATCCCTGCCCACAAGGAACTTACAGTCTACAGGGGGAGAGAGACATGAAAATAGATCCCTAACAGAGAAGCAGCGGGGCTCAGTGGAAAAGAGCCCGGGCTTTGGAGTCAGAGGTCATGGGTTCAAATCCCGGCTCCGCCACTTGTCAGCTGTGTGACCTTGGGCAAGTCACTTAACTTCTCTGTGATGAAAATGGGGATGAAGACTGGTGGGCCTCAGTTCCCTCATCTGCAAAATGGGGATGAAGACTGTGAGCCCCCCGTGGGACAACCTGATCACCTTGTAACCTCCCCAGCGCTTAGAACAGTGCTTTGCATAGTAAGCGCTTAATAAATGCCATTATTATTATTATTATTATCCCTAATCTATTTTAGGGATAGGGAAAATATTAGAGTACAGGGATATGTACATAGGTACTCTGGGACTGGGGTAAATCGAAGTGCTTAAGGAGCACACAGCTAAATTCATAGTTGTAGAGGGAAGGGTGGATAAAGAAAGACTGACTGTGTGTCTCGAGGTGGGGCAGGGAGCTACCCCAGTACTTACAACAGTGTGTGACACAAAGCAAGCACTTTTTATAACAATAATAATGGGCTTAGTCTGGGAAGGCCTCTCGGAGATGTGATTTTAGGAGCCTTCTCGGGGTGGGGAGAGTTGGGCCATTGGATAGAGAAGCAGCATGGCTCAGTGGAAAGAGAACGGGCTTGGGAGTCAGAGGTCATGGGTTCTAATCCCGGCTCCCCCACATGTCTGCTGTGTGACCTTGGGCAAATCTATGAGCCTCAGTCACCTCATCTATAAAATGGGGATTAAGACTGTGAGCCCCACGTGGGACGTGATCACCATGCATCCCCCCGGCGCTTAGAACACGGCTTTGCACACAGAAAGCGCTTAACAAACGCCATCATCATCATCATTATTATTAGATAGGGAGGGAGTGGGTGTTCCAGGCCTGAGGAATATGGGCCAGGGATCGGTGACGGGATAGATGAGATGGAGGACCAGAGAGCCGAGGGGTGTTAGGGGAGTGGAGAGATTGGGCTGGGTTTTGGTAGGGGGTCAGCTGGGTGACTTGGAGAGTCAACGGAGGTAAGTAGGTCGGTCAGGTATGAGTGACTTGGAGAGTCAACGTCGGTAAGTAGGTAGGTCAGGTATGAGAGCCAACAACACTCGGCTGAATGCCAGAGAGCCTGGCTGTCTGCCTGGCTCTGGATCCAATTCTGTCTCTTGCCTTCTTCCCACAGTCTCCAACCAATGTCCTTCCCCTTAGAGAAACCCTGTCCCTTAAATAATAATAATAATAATAATAATGGCATTTATTAAGTGCTTACTATGTGCAAAGCACTGTTCTAAGCGCTAGAGGGGATGCAAGGTGATCAGGGTGTCCCACGGGGGGCTCACAGTCTTCATCCCCATTTTACAGATGAGGGAACTGAGGCCCAGAGAAGTTAAGTGACTTGCCCAAAGTCACACAGCTGACAGTTGGCGGAGCTGGGATTTGAACCCATGACCCCTGACTCCAAAGCCCATGCTCTTTCCACTGAGCCACGCTGCTTCTCTAATAATAATATTATAATAATAATATAATTAAATAATTATATAATTCTCTAATAATAATAACTTTGGTATTTGTTAAGCGCTTACTACGTACAAAGCACTGTTCTAAGCACTGGGGAGGATACAAGGTGATCAGGTTGCCCCACGGGGGGGCTCACAATCTAAATCCCCATTTTACAGATGAGGTAACTGAGGCCCAGAGAAGTGAATTGCCTTGCCCAGTCACACAGCTGACAGGCGGCAGAGCCGGGATTAGAACCCATGACCTCTGACTCCTAAGCCCGAGATCTTTCCACTGAGCCACGCTGCTTCTCTAAGCCATCCCTGCAACAACGCATTTATTCTCTAACTTCCTTTTGTTCTATATAGAAAAAACGGACACTCCGTTCTCCTGTAATAATAATAATAATGGCATTTATTAAGCGCTTACTATGTGCAAAGCACTGTTCTGAGCACTGGGGTAGAGACAAGGTAATCAAGTTGTCCCATGTGGGGCTCACAGACGTAATCCCCATTTTCCAGATGAGGTCACAGAGGCACAGAGAAGTGAAGTGACTTGCCCAGAGTCACCCAGCTGACGAGTGGTGGAGCCGGGATTTGAACCCATGACCTCTGACTCCAAAGCCCGGGCTCTTTCCACTGAGCCACGCTGCTTCTCTTAATATTCTTAATATTCTCTTCTGTAATATTGGGATTACCTACCTACCGAACCCTGCGTTACGCACAGTGGGTGTAAACGTGCCTCCGACACTGCCACGTGTACAACCATTTCATCCAACGCCGTTCTACTCAGAAACAGGCGTGTGTTGCCAGAATAATGTTCCCCAATTCGCTAACAGCATTCTACCCAAAATGTGTAGTGAAAACACACTGGGTATACTACATGCTAGTAATAATAATAATAATGATGGCATTTGTTAAGCGCTTACTCTGTGCAAAGCACTGTTCAAAGCGCTGGAGAGGTTACAAGGTAATCAGATTGTAATTTCACATACTATCGCCATACAATAATAACGCTAATGACAGTGGTATTTGCTAAGCACTTACTATGTGCCAGCCACTGTACTAAGCGCTGGCGTAGATACAAACAAATCGGGTTTGACAGTCCCTGTCCCATGCAGGGCTCCCAGTCTCAATCCCCATTTTAAAGATGAGGGAACTGAGACAGAGAGAAGCGCTGGCGTAGATACAAATCGGGTTTGACAGTCCCTGTCCCATGCAGGGCTCACAGTCAATCAATCAATCAATCAATCGTATTTATTGAGCGCTTACTATGTGCAGAGCACTGTACTAAGAGCTTGGGAAGTACAAACTGGCAACACATAGAGACGGTCCCTACCCAACAGTGGGCTCACAGTCTAAAAGGGGGAGACAGAGAACAGAACCAAACATACCAACAAAATAAAATAAATGGGATAGAAATGTACAAGTAAAATAAATAAATAGAGTAATAAATATGTACAACCATATATACATATATACAGTCTCAATCCCCATTTTAAAGATGAGGGAACTGAGACAGAGAGAAGCGCTGGCGTAGATACAAATCGGGTTTGACAGTCCCTGTCCCATGCAGGGCTCCCAGTCTCAATCCCCATTTTAAAGATGAGGGAACTGAGACAGAGCGAAGTGACTTGCTCAAAATTACACAGCAGATACGTGGCCGAGCCGGGAGCTCTTTTAAGTGCGCCCGGGACAAATTTATAGCCACACACCCTGCTTTTACCTAGGAATGGGTTCGTCTTAGGGCTCCCTAATTTTATAAATAAGCTCTCAATTGATACGAACGAGAAACCCGCTCGGTCTCACAAGCAGGGCCCGGCAAAATGAGGGTGAAGCCCCGTAATCGGTGTCCGATAACCGTCTCGGTGACACGGGAGACGGAGGTTTCCCCTTCACGCTATTTTACCAATCGTCGGTACCTCATCTGCTGTAATGCTCTGAACGGGTTAGACCCCATTCGGTCCAGCTTGTTGATGAATGTTAAAAACGGGACGTCATAACGCTTCATCTGGCGGTTCACAGTCATGGTTTGGCACTGAACTCCCCCGACGGCACAGAGGACGAGGATCGCGCCATCCAACACTCTCAGGGCTCGTTCCACTTCGATGGTGAAGTCCACGTGCCCTGAATGACGCGAGAAGCGGAAAGGGTAGGCGGGCGACACAAGGAGGACAGTAAGCGCTTAGTACAGCGCTCTGCACACGGTGAGTGCTCAATAAATACGATCGATGACGAGGAGAGGCACCGATTCATTAACTGGCCTCTACTGGGGCAAATTCTCCGATTAAATTCTTCTACCCACCCTGGGAAGTCAGTGGTAATGCCAGCTTCCCTAAGTTAGGACTTCTAGGACCAGTCAGAATGAAAGGTTTGTTTCCCTACAGCCATTTAATCAACGGCTCTCTGCTGAGATAGCACTTAGCCGTGTGACTCTGGGCAAGTCACTTCACTTCTCGGTGCCTCAGTTACCTCATCTGTAAAATGGGGATGAAGACTGTGAGGCCCCCGTGGGACAACCTGATCCCCTTGTGACCTCCCCAGCGCTTAGAACAGTGCTTTGCACATAGTAAGTGCTTAATAAATGCCATTATTATTATCCTACATCTCACTTCGACTACTGCGTCAGCCTCCTCGCTGGCATCCCTGGGTACCGTCTCTCCCCAGTCCAGTTCTTACTTTATTTTGCTGCCCGGATCATTTTTTAAAAAGCATTAAGTCCACGTTTCCCCATTCAAGTCAGCCAGTTAACCATATTCATTAATAATAATGACGGCATTTGCTAAGCGCTTACTATGTGCCAAGCACTGTTCAAAGCACTGGAGCAGATACAAGGTAATCAGGTTGTCACGGTCTGAATATGCTGCCAATTTGTACTTCCCAAGCGCTTAGTACAGTGCTCTGCACATAGTAAGCGCTCAATAAATACGGTTGATGATGATGATGATGAATCCCCATTTTACAGATGAGGTAGCTGAAGCTCAGAAGTGACTTGCCCAAAGTCACACAGTTGATAGATGACAGAGGCAGGATTAGAACTCACAACCACTGTGACCCAAGCCCGCGCTCTTTCCACTAAGCCACGCTGCTTCTCATTGAAGTGCTCGTTGATTGAGCACTTACTGTGCGCAGAGCACTCTGCAAGGCGCTTTGGGAAAGTAGGATATAAAATAAACAGACACATTCCCGGCCACAATGAGCTCATGGTCTAGAGGGGGAGATAGACATTAATATAAATGAATATAAATTAATATAAATGTCTCCCCCTTCTCGACTGTGAGCCCACTGTTGGGTAGGGACCGTCTCTATATGTTGCCAACTTGGACTTCCCAAGCGCTTAGTACAGTGCTCTGCACACAGTAAGTGCTCAATAAATATGATTGATTGATTGGTAAATAAATTACAAGAATCTCCAATGGCTAGTCACTCACCTCCGTATCCATAAGAAACATCTCACCATCAGCTACAAATCATTTAATAATAATAATAATAATAATAATGGCATTTATTAAGCGCTTACTATGTGCAGAGCACTGTTCTAAGCGCTGGGGAATTTACAAGGTGGGCTCCCAGTCTTCATCCCCATTTTACAGACGAGGGAACTGAGGCCCAGAGAAGTGAAGTGACTTCCCCAAAGTCACACAGCTGACAAGTGGTGGAGCCAGGATTTGAACCCATGACCTCTGACTTCAAAGCCCGGGCTTTTTCCACTGAGCCACGCTGCTTCACCTTGCCCTCTATCTTACCTCACTAATTCTCCATTCCAACCCAGCCAGCAGACCTCGCTCTTCTAATGCCAGCCTATTCACTGTACCAGGACCCCATCTATAATAACAATAACGATGGTATTTGCTAAGCGCTTCCTATGTGCCAAGCACTGTTCTAAGCGCTAGGGAGGATACAAGGCGATCAGGCTGTCCCATGTGGGGCTCACAGACTTACTCCCCATTTGACAGATGAGGTCACTGCGGCCCAGAGAAGTTAAGTGGCTTGCCCGAGGTCACACAGCTGACGAGTGGCGGAGCCGGGATTCGAACCCATGACCTCTGACTCCCAAGCCTGCGCCTTTCCACTGAGCCACGCAGAACTTGCCGACCCCTCACCCACACATCTTCCCTCTGGCTTCATATCCGCCAGCCCATCACTCTCTCCACCTTATTAAAATCACAGGTATATATCCGCAATTTATTTCTTTATATTACTGTCTATCTTCCCCTCTACCTTGTTGTGGGCAGGGAATCTATCAGCTCTGTTATAAAGTGCTTGGTACGGTGCTCTGCAAGCAGTAAGCGCTCAATAAATATCATTGAGGGTTCTACGGGGGCTAAGATTTCTCTGCACGTGGGCTGCTGCTGGCAACTCATTGCTTAGCACAGCGCTCTGCACACAGTAGGCGTTCAATAAATACGCTCGAACGAATGAACTCATTCCAGGTAAGCATCCTGACTGAAGGCAGAAAATCCCTTTACATCATAACCGGGGGATAACTGGGATTTGTTGCCAACCTGGGAGAAGCAGCGTGGCTCAGTGGAAAGAGCCCGGGCTTTGGAGTCGGTGGTCGTGGGTTCAAATCCCGGCTCCGCCAATTGTCAGCTGTGTGACCTTGGGCAAGTCACTTCACTTCTCTGGGCCTCAGTTACCTCATCTGTAAAATGGGGGTTGACTGTGAGCCCCCCGTGGGACCTCATCACCTTGTATCCCCCCAGCGCTTAGAACAGTGCTTTGCACATAGTAAGCGCTTAATAGATGCCATTATTAACCTGTACTTCCCAAGCGCTTAGTACAGTGCTCTGCACATAGTAAGTGCTCAATAAATACGATTGAACGAATGAATGAATAACTGTACTGGGCTGTTTTGGAGCAAACGACAAAAGGATGCAGTGTCCAGTGCCTTAATTCAGTCAATTCTGCTACGAACTGAATGAACTACAAATCTAATTCTTCTAATATTCTGTAAATCCCCCCTCCAATCAATCAATCAATTGTATTTATTGAGCATTTACTGTGTGCAGACACTGTACTAAGCGCTTGGGAAGTACAAGTTGGCAACATATAGAGACAGTCCCTACCCAACAGTGGGCTCACAGTCTAAAAAAAAGTCTCCACTTTCTGCCAAGCCCCAAACAGCAGGAAGTACTGCATCCTTTGGCAGAAAGATCGACCATCCAACGATATACCGTGTTCCCACTGGAGAAGCGGCGTGGTTCAGTGGAAAGAGCCCGGGCTTTGGAGTCAGAGGTCCTGGGTTCAAATCCCGGCTCTGCCACTTGTCAGCTGGGTGACTCTGGGCAAGTCACTTCACTTCTCTGTGCCTCAGTTACCTCATCTGTAAAATGGGGATGAAGACTGCGAGCCCCCCGTGGGACAACCTGATCACCATGTAACCTCCCCAGCGCTTAGAACAGTGCTTTGCACATAGTAAGCGCTTAACAAATACCATCCTTAGTGCTTTGCACATAGTAAGCGCTTAATAAATACCAATCAATCAATCAATCGTATTTATTGAGCACTTACTATGTGCAGAGCACTGTACTAAGCGCTTGGGAAGTACAAATTGGCAACATATAGAGACAGTCCCTACCCAACAGTGGGCTCACAGTCTAAAAGGGGGAGACAGAGAACAAAACCAAACATACTAACAAAATAAAATAAATAGATTAATAATAGATAGATTAATAAATACCATTATTATTATTATTATTATTATTCCCAGAAAGGTTTGTGTAGGGGACAGGGATTTAATCAATGGAGACTTCTTTTCAGGGGAGGGCCATACACAGAAAGATTCTGATCACCCTCGGGGGCAGAGATCGGGTCTGCTGCCTCTGCTGTGCTGCATGCTCCCAAGCAGTGTGGCCTAGTGGAGGGAGCACGGGTCTGGGAACCAGCAGGACCTGGGTTCTAATTCCGGCTCCACCACTTGTCCGCTGTGTGACCTCGGGCAAGTCGCCGCACTTCTCTGGGCCTCAGTTCCCTTCAGCTGGAAAATGGGGAGTAAGACTGCGAGTCCCACATGGGACAGGGCCCGGATAGAGCTCAGTGGAGTGCCTGGCGAATAGGAAGTCCTTTACAAATAGCAGTTTTTCTAAAAAAAAGATCTTAGTGCGGTGCTTTACGTACAGTGAGCATTCATCAAATGCCAGCGACTGCCTGATCAAACAAAACCTCCTCACAAGCAGTTTGAGATCTCCACCAAATGGCCCCAGTGTACCCTTCTTTGGTCTCTTTACCCTGCTGTTTTCCGATCCGCTGCCCTCATTCCTCCCCAACTAGCTTAGCCTGCTACCTGAACCCCGCTTTCAGCTCCCCTGCCCCTGTCCCCGTGTTTTTCCCCGAGCTTGGCACTCCCTCCCTCTCCAAATCCAACAGACCACAGCTCTTGCTACACACAAAGCCTTGTAAGGAGGGAACATGTCATCATCATCAATCGTATTTATTGAGCGCTTACTATGTGCAGAGCACATAGTCTCCCAACTCTACTGTATTGTATTCTCCTGAGCGCTCAGTGCGGTGGTCGACACACAGAAAGCGCTCAATAAATACCACAGACTGACCAATTGACCTAGACTGTGGTCTGTAAGCTCGTTGTGGGCAGGGGATGGGTCTCTTCATTGCTGTATTGCATTCCCCCAAGCACGTAATACTGTGTTCTGCACCCAACAGCAGCGTGGCTCAGTGGCGTGAGAATCAATCAATCAATCGTATTTATTGAGCGCTTACTGTGTGCAGAGCGCTGTACTACGCGCTTGGGAAGTACAAGTTGGCAACATATAGAGACAGTCCCTACCCAACAGTGGGTTCACAGTCTAAAAGAAGCAGCGAGGCTCAGTGGAAAGAGCAAAGGCTTTGGAGTCAGAGGTCATGGGTTCAAATCCCGGCTCCGCCAATTGTCAGCTGTGTGAATTTGGGTAAGTCACTTCACTTCTCTGTGCCTCAGTTCATTCATTCAATTGTATTTATTGAGCGCTTACTGTGTGCAAAGCACTGTACTAAGCGCTCAGGAAGTACAAGTTGGCAACATATAGAGACGGTCCCTACCCAACAATGGGCTCACAGTCTAGAAGTTACCTCATCTGTGAAATGGGGATGAAGACTGTGAGCTCCCCTGTGAGACAACCTGATCACCTTGTAACCTCACCAGTGCTGAAAACAATCTGGTTCTATCTCTCATCCTATCCCGACTGGATTACTGCATCAGCCTCCTCTCTGATCTCCCACCCTCCTGTCTCTCCCCACTTCAATCTATACTTCATGCTGCTGCCCACATTACCTTTGTCCAGAAACGCTCTGGGCATATTACTCCCTTCCTCAAAAATCTCCAGTGGCTACCGATCAATCTGCGCATCGGGCAGAAACTCCTCACCCTGGACTTCAAGGCTGTCCATCCCCTCGCCCCCTCCTACCTCACCTCCCTTCTCTCCTTCTACTGCCCAGCCCGCAACCTCCGCTCCTCCACCGCTGATCTCCTCACCGTACCTCGTTCTCGCCTGTCCCGCCGTCGACCCCCGGCCCACGTCCTCCCCCGGGCCTGGAATGCCCTCCCTCTGCCAATCCGCCAAGCTATCTCTCTTCCTCCCTTCAAAGCCCTACTGAGAGCTCACCTCCTCCAGGAGGCCTTCCCACACTGAGCCCCCTCCTTCCTCTCCCCCTCCCCATCCTCCCGCCTTACCTCCTTCCCCTCCCCACAGTACCTGTATATATGTACATATGTTTGTACATATTTATTACACTATTTATTTTACTTGTACATATCTATTCTATTTATTTTATTTTATTAATATGTTTTGTTTTGTTGCCTGTCTCCCCCTTCTACACTGTGAGCCCGCTGTTGGGTAGGGACCGTCTCTATATGTTGCCAACTTGTACTTCCCAAGCGCTTAGGACAGTGCTCTGCACACAGTAAGCGCTCAATAAATACGACTGAATGAATGAATGAATGAAAACAGTGCTTTACGCATGGTAAGCGCTTAAAAAATGCCATCATCATCAGTAAGTGCTCAATAAAGACAAATGAATGACTGATTGCTTGATTGGTGCTTTTGTGACTCAAAGTTTAGAAATGGCTCCTAAATGCCACAGGGAAATACAGAAAGCCCACTCTAAGAAAGCTGCAAGAACCCCTCAAAGGTCAACTCACCTGGTGTATCTATAATGTTGATGTTGACATCTTTCCACATGGTATAGGTGGCTGCGGACTGAATAGTGATCCCTCTTTGTCGTTCCAATTCCATGGAATCCATGACAGCGCCAACGCCATCTTTACCTCTCACCTAAATGTAAAAAAAAGCAGATTTGTTTGTCTTCAATCCGAAAGTCTGTCTATGCAGAACTCCTTCTTGAGGATCTTAATATAACTCAAGGGCAATGTAAGCACAAAAAGAACAGCTGCTGGTCCAGAAGCCGAAAGGATGTTTACCATCCTCACTGAGTCTCCCACTTGAACATGGAATTAGCAATGTAACTAGGTGGAGAAAAGTTTCAAGAACGTATTTGCTCGCTGGGCGCGTTCTCACCATCTGCCCGAGACAGGCAAGCTTCCAACTTAACGGGCCGATGAAGAGTTTAACTGAATCAAAACTCAGGAAGGATTCCTCTGTAGTCTATCGCCTCCTCCTCTAGCCTGCAAACTCCTGGTAGGTAGGGAACCTATCGATCAAAGCGCTTAGTACAGTGCTCAATAAATGCGATTGAATGAATGAATAGTACTGTACTCTCCCAAGTGCCCAGTATAGTGCTCTGCACAGAGTGAGCGCTTGGTAAATACCACTGAATGACGGTTCTATACTTGAGGGCCCATTTATTTCTCCAGGAAATTCTCTTCTTCGCCCAGTTGACTAAATTGTGATAAGAAATTAATCAATCCAAACCAGCTCGTAAGCAGATCCTCCAGGCGTGAAAACCTGGATCGAACCTTGGAAGTCAACTGGGCTTCACCTACCTCGTGCATCTTTGCTATTCTCCCGGTGTAGAAAAGCACTCGTTCTGTTAATGTTGTTTTCCCAGAATCAATGTGAGCCGAAATTCCGATATTTCGGATTTTCTCATTAGGAACAATCTTGGAAGAACTCCATCGGAGACCTTTCCAGAGAACCTGAAAAACAAGGAATTCAAGAGTGTGGACTAGTGGACAAGCAGCTACGGAGAGCATTCAACAACCGGTGGCCTCTTTATTAGTTCCACATGCCTCCCCATGGAAGAACCACCTTTAGTTTAGCTCAAAAATTAAAATCAGGGAAACGGATCTAATTCTCATCTGGGCATTTTTCCCTGCACTTAACACAGCACTTTGCACACAGTAGCCACTTCGCACTACTACCACAAATTTAGTTTTCGATATACCTCTACTACTTTGGTGAGCGTATATTGGTAATTTCTTTCACCTGAAGATCTGAAGGCTTGAAATGGGAACTGAGAATCAATCAATCAATCGTATTTATTGAGCGCTTACTGTGTGCAGAGCACTGTACTAAGCGCTTGGGAAGTACAAGTTGGCAACACATAGAGACAGTCCCTACCCAACAGTGGGCTCACAGTCTAAAACGGGGAGACAGAGAACAAAACCAAACATATTAACAAAATATATGTATATATGTATATATGTTTGTACATATTTATTACTCTATTTATTTATTTATTTTACTTGTACATATCTATTCTATTTATTTTATTTTGTTAGTATATTTGGTTTTGTTCTCTGTCTCCCCCTTTTAGACTGTGAGCCCAATGTTGGGTAGGGACTGTCTCTATATGTTGCCAATTTGTACTTCCCTAGCGCTTAGTACATGCTCTGCACATAGTAAGCGCTCAATAAATACGATTGATGATGATGAAATAGAATAGATATGTACAAGTAAAATAGAGTAATAAATATGTACAAACATATATACAGAATGCGATGACAACTATTTCTTTCATGAAATATAAACTGTCAACAAATGACGGATTGTGTCTTATTGTTGCCATTAAGCCTTTGTTTCGAAAATATAATGTAGGTCTGTTATGAATTTATTCCTACCTTGAAGACCTGGTAAAAACAATAAAATGCATGCGGTATCTACCTAAGCACCTAAGAAACTTACATGAACGGTACTACTGTCTTCCTTTCACATCTGGAAGCACAGAGTAATAATAATAATGATGATGCTGATGATGATGATAATAATGATAATGATAATAATAATAATAATAATAATAATAATAATAATAATAATAATGGAATTTGTTACAAACTTACTATGTGCCAGACACAAGCCCTGCAGTGGTCATAGTCAGATACAGAGAGACATCCCCGATCAGGCTGTCAACAAGAAAGCAGCCAGAAGCAGTGTTGCTCAGTGGAAAGAGTACGGCCTTGGGAGTCAGAGGTCGTGAGTTCTAATCCCGGCTCCGCCACTATTCAGCTGCGTAGCTTTAGGCAAGTCACTCACCTTTCTATGCCTCACTTACCTCATCTGTAAAATGGGGATTAAGACTGTGAGCCTCACGTGGGACAACCTGATTATCTTGTATCACCCCCTGTGCTTAGAACAGTGCCTGGCACATAGTAAGCGCTTAACAAATACCACCATCGTTATTATTACTGTTAGATCTTCTTACTCCTGGGTCCTAAACCCGTAACTGGCATTAAACGATTTAACAAATATGAAGACTCACTTTAAACAGGGGGTTTTTTCCATTCCTAATCGAATTAAAGTAACCCAGTCTGGTATTTTAAAAGGAAACTCGTATTTGCGCAGGTCCACTGTCACAGTTTCCTCCTTTCAAGGCCCTACTGAGAGCTCACCTCCTCCAGGAGGCCTTCCCACACTGAGCCCCTTCCTTCCTCTCCCCCTCGTCCCCCTCTCCATCCCCCCCATCTTACCTCCTTCCCTTCCCCACAGCACCTGTATATATGTATACATGTTTTATACATATTTATTACTCTATTTATTTATTTATTTTACTTGTACATATCTATTCTATTTATTTTGTTAGTATGTTTGGTTTTGTTCTCTGTCTCCCCCTTTTAGACTGTGAGCCCACTGCTGGGTAGGGACTGTCTCTATATGTTGCCAACTTGTACTTCCCAAGCGCTTAGTACAGTGCTCTGCACACAGTAAGCGCTCAATAAATACGACTGATGATCTACGGGCCATACAGAATATCAGACAGGAAGAAAGGACCACAAACAAACAATACTAACTGCGGTATTAGTGAAGTGCTTACTATATGCCAAGCACTGCACTAAGCAGAGTAGGTACATGATAATTAGGTAGGACACAGTCCCTATCTGAAAGACTTGGGGGCGGGGAGGAGGGGAGAGAAGAACAGGTTCTTCATCCCCATTTTGCAAATGAGGAAACTGGGGCACAAAGAAGTGAAGTGACTTGCCCGAGGTCACCTTGCAGGCAAGTGGCAGAGCCAGGATTAGAACCCAGGTCCCCTGACTTCCAGGGCCAAGGTCTTTCCACGAGGACACACTCTTCGCTCTTCAATCAATCAATCGTATTTATTGAGCGCTTACTGTGTGCAGAGCACTGTACTAAGCGCTTGGGAAGGACAAGTTGGCAACATATAGAGACAGTCCCTACCCAACAGTGGGTTCACAAGACATGTGAGGAGAACGACCGTCGGTTTCGCTCCTCCGAGCCGAGTGACGTGGCGGTGGCTTGGCCTCGGGTGGCCACCCGTCGTCTCCGTCTTCGGGGAGCAATGACCCGTGGCTGGCGGGGAGCAGCCCCCTATGGAGGAGCGAGCTGGGTGAGGGGATGGGGGTCTGAGAAGATCAGGTTGCCTGGCCGAGGGTCCCGGTCTCCCCCTTTCCCCTACCGCGGGCTGGGCCCTGCCGCCGCTTTGAAGTCTGAGGTCATGGGTTCAAATCCCCGCTCTGCCAATTGTCACTGTGTGACTTTGGGCAAGTCACCTCACTTCTCTGGGCCTCAGTTCCCTCATCTGTAAAACGGGGATTAAGACTGTGATCCCCCCAGGGGACAACCTGATCACCTTATAACCTCCCCAGCGATTAGAACAGTGCCTCTAGGAGGCCTTCCCAGACTGAGCCCCTTCCTTCCTCTCCCCCTCGCCCCCCTCTCCATCCCCCCCATCTTACCTCCTTCCCTTCTCCACAGCACCTGTATATATGTATATATGTTTGTACATATTTTTTTACTCTATTTATTTATTTATTTTATTTGTACATATCTATTCTATTTATTTTATTTTCTTAGTATGTTTGTTTTTGTTCTCTGTCTCCCCCTTTTAGACTGTGAGCCCACTGTTGGGTAGGGACTGTCTCTATATGTTGCCAATTTGTACTTCCCAAGGGCTTAGTACAGTGCTCTGCACATAGTAAGCGCTCAATAAATATGTTTGATGATGCTTTGCACATAGTAAGCATTTAATAAACGCCATTATTATTATTATTATTATTATCAACCGCAAGATACCCAGATACCTTCTGAATGAAGGGTTGCAACTGGGAAACCAAAAGCGAGGATGGCAAACAATAAAGATACCGTAAAACAGTCTCCGACTATCCCAGCTGAAAATGGAGTCAATTGTGGAGGCCAGACCATCGTGACGCGCCACTATGAGGAAAGGAATGACTCTATGCCAGTACAGAAGATAAGCAAGGGGGCAAAGGAATGACTCTATGCCCATACAGAATGAGAAACAAGGGGGCAAGAGGGCAAACAGCACCAGGTAGAGAAAACATTAAACCTAACAAAGCAAGGAACAGCTTTTATGTGTGCACAAGGTGGCTGGGACTTTTCAGCCACGCGAAGGTGAACTGCTCCTGTCGGTGCAGTGTCGGTGGTGTTTTCTTCAACTACAGAGCACAGGTACGTTTAAGGATCGTGCTTCTGGGTGAAGAGCAACCCCAGACACCGAGGGGGGTACCGCCCATACTGCAAATACAAGAGCGGAAAGGACGTTTCTGCTAAGGCCCCTGGTGGGTCCAAGTAAAACATGTCTTTGCCAGCTATCATAGGTATAGAATCACACACACGCCTAAAATATTAAGACGCCTCTCAACAGTCGATTCCCAGGACCCGTTCTAAAACATCGGCCACTGGCTTTCTCGCCTCCGAATTGCACTTCGTGTAAGTTCGCGGAGTAGCTGACTACACAGGCTCCCTCCACGGCTCCAAGGCATCCCAAGATGATTCACGCTCTTGCGGCCTCCACAGAAATGAAACACAATGCACGTTTTTCTTTTTTTTTGAAGGAATCTCCCTTCCACGAAGGCCCCTGAACCATCGTCTCCTAAGGGACTGCACGAGAGGAGTGTGTGTAAAGAGTTGGGATGAGAGCAAAAATTCCTCACCACTGGCTTTAGAGCACTCCATCACCTTGGCCCCTCAATCAATCGTATTTATTGAGCGCTTACTGTGTGCGGAGCACTGTACTAAGCGCTTGGGAAGTCCAAGTTGGCAACATATAGAGACGGTCCCTACCCAACAGCGGGCTCACAGTCTAAAAGGGGGAGACGGAGAACAAAACCAAACATACTAACAAAATTTCCCTCCTTCTACAGCCCAGCCCACACGCTCTGCTCCTCCCGTGCTAACCCCCTCACTGGGCCTCCATCTCACCTGTCTCGCCGCCGGCCCGCCTCCTGCCTCCTCAAATCAATCAATCAATCAATCGTATTTATTGAGCGCTTACTATGTGCAGAGCACTGTACTAAGCGCTCAAATCCGCCAATTGCTCTCTTATTGACGGCACCCCTCCTCCAAGAGGCCTTCCCAAGCCTTTGTACTTCCCAAGCGCTTAGTACAGTGCTCTGCACACAGTAAGCGCTCGATAAATGCGACTGATTGATTCCCAGTCCAAGCCCCACTTTTCGTCATCTCCTGCTCCCTTCTGCGTCACCCTGACTCGCTCCTTTGCTCTCCCCCTTCACAGGCCCGCAGCACTTGTAATAATAATAATAATAATGATAGCATTTATTAAGCGCTTACTATGTGCAAAGCACTGTTCTAAGCGCTGGGGAGGTTACAGGGCAATCAGGTTGTCCCACAGGGGGCTACAATTGTATATATATCATCATCATCATCGATCGCATTTATTGAGCGCTTACTATGTGCAGAGCACTGTACTAAGCGCTTGGGAAGTACAGATTGGCAACATATAGAGACAGTCCCTACCCAACAGTGGGCTCACGGTCTAAAAGGGGGAGACAGAGAACAAAACCAAACATACTAACAAAATAAAATAAATAGAATAGATAGGTACAAATAAAATAAATAAATAGAGTAATAAATATGTACAAACATATATACATATATACAATTGTGTATATATATATACACAATGAAGAGTGACAGCCCCCGCCCACAACGAGCTCACGGTTTAGAGGTGGGGGAGACAGACATCAATGCAAGTAAATAAAATTACAGATGTATATATATATATATACAATTGTATATATATATATATATACACAATTGTGTATATATATATATATATACACAATTGTATATATATATATATACAATTGTGTGTATATATATACAATTGTGTGTATATATATATATATATATATATATATATATATACATCCGTAATTTTATTTACTTGTATTGATGTCTGTCTCCCCCACCTCTAAACCGTGAGCACGTTGCGGGTGGGGACTGTCACTCTTCATTGTTGCAGTGCACTTTCCCAAGCGCTTAGTACAGTGCTCTGCACTCAGTAAGCGCTTAATAATGAATGAACGAAAGCCTGGAGCTCCCTCGCACCCAGTCCTCACTGCAGCCACCCCTGAGGGGGAGGGAGAGAAGGCGGCAATGCAGCAATCGCTGTTGGGAGAGGCCGGATTCGGCTCGCTGGAAGCCCCCACATCCCAATTTAAACCTAGTTTGGGGAGAGGGGCGTTACACAAAACTGTCTTCGATCGTTTCAAAGCTGTGACAGGAGGCAGCCCCAGGGAAGAGGTGTCCGACCTGGACCAACAAGAATAATAATAATAATAATAATGGCATTTATTAAGCATTTACTATGTGCAAAGCACTGTTCTAAGCACTGGGGAGGTTACAAGGTGATCGGGTTGTCCCCCTGGGGGCTCACAGTCAATCCCCACTTTACAGATGAGGGAACCGAGGCACGGAGAAGTGAAGTGACTCGCCCAAAGTCACCCAGCTGACAGTTGGCGGAGCCGGGATTTGAACCCATGACCTCTGACTCCAAAGCCCGGGCTCTTTCCACTGAGCCACGCTGCTTCTTTAAGAAGCACTTATATAATATAAAAGGAGACCAAATCCAGCTCTCTTCCCCCCTTCAAAGCCCTACTGAGAGCTCACCTCCTCCAGGAGGCCTTCCCAGACTGAGCCCCCTTTCCCTCTGATCCCCCCTCCCCATCGGCCCTACTTCCTCCTTCTGCTCTGCCCCCCTCCCCCCAGCACTTGTGTACATATTTATTATTCTAATTTATTAACGATGCATATATAGCTATAATTCAATTTATCGACTTTGATGCTATTGATGTCTGTCTGATCCTTTTGTTGTCTGTCTCCCCCCTTCTAGACTGGGAGCCCGTTGTGGGGCAGGGACTGTCTCTGTTGCCGACTTGGGCTTCCCAAGCGCTTAGTACAGTGCTCTGCACATAGTAAGCGCTCAATAAATACGACTGACTGAATGAACGAACGAATCGGTCAAGCGGCCCACAGCGGGACAGTATTTAGTCCAATCCTCACAATGAAAAGGATTATCGTGGTCCTCGTTAACCGTTTTCTGGGTGTCAGGCCCTGTACTGGACGCTGGAGAATCAGGATGACCACATTCCCTGGCTCCCGGGGAGCCCACAACCTGGAGGGGAGAAGCAGCGTGGATTTGCGGCAAGGGCCCGGGCTTGGGAGTCGGAGGATGTGGGTTCTAATCCCCGCGCCGCCACTTTCATTCAATCGTATTTATTGAGCGCTTACTGTGTGCAGAGCACTGTGCTAAGCGCTTGGGAAGTACAAGTTGGCCTTGAGCAAGTCACTTAACTTCTCTGAGCCTCAATTACCTCACCTGTAAAACGGGGATTAATAAATAATAATAATGACGGTATTTGCTAAGCGCTTACTACGTGCCAAGCACTGTTCTATAATAATAATAATGATGATGATGGCATTTATTAAGCGCTTACTATGTGCAAAGCACTGTTCTAAGCGCTGGGGAGTTTACAAGGTGATCAGATTGTCCCACGGGGGGGCTCACAGTCTTAATCCCCATTTTACAGATGAGGTAACTGAGGCCCAGAGAAGTGAAGTGACTTGCCCAAAGTCACACAGCTGACAAGTGGCGGAGCCGGGATTTGAACCCATGACCTCTGACTCCAACGCCCGGGCTCTTTCCACTGAGCCATGTTGCTTCCCATAAACACTAAGCACTGGGGGGAGATTCAAGGTGATCAGGTTGTCCACGTGGGGCTCACAGTCTTAATCCCCGTGTTACAGATGAGGAAACTGAGGCCCAGAGAAGTGAAGTGCCTTGCCCAAAGTCACACAGCTGACAAGCGGCGGAGCCAGAATTAGAACCCACGACCTCTCCCTCCCAAGCCCGGGCTCTTACCACTGAGCCACGCTGCTTCTCACTCGCCACTTGTCTGCTGTGTGACCTTGGGCAAGTCACTTCGATTCTCCGGGCCTGTTACCTCATCTGTAAAATAGGGACTATAAATACATAATAATGATGGCATTTATTAAACGCTTACTATGTGCAAAGCACTGTTCTAAGCACTGGGGAGTTTACAAGGTGATCAGATTGTCCCACGGGGGGCTCACAGTCTTCATCCCCATTTTACAGATGAGGTCACTGAGGCCCAGAGAAGTGAAGTGCCTTGCCCAAAGTCACACAGCTGACAAGCGGCGGAGCCAGAATTAGAACCCACGACCTCTCCCTCCCAAGCCCGGGCTCTTTCCACTGAGCCACGCTGCTTCTCACTCGCCACTTGTCTGCTGTGTGACCTTGGGCAAGTCACTTCACTTCTCCGGGCCTGTTACCTCATCTGTAAAATGGGGACTATAAATAAATAATAAATAATGATGGCATTTGTTAAGCGCTTACTATGTACCAAGCACTGTTCTAAGCGCTGGGGAGGAGACAAGGTGATCAGATTGTCCCACGGGGGGCTCACAGTCTTCATCCCCATTTTACAGATGAGGTAACTGAGGCCCAGAAGTGACTTGCCCAAAGTCACACAGCTGACAAGCGGCGGAGCCAGAATTAGAACCCACGACCTCTCCCTCCCAAGCCCGGGCTCTTTCCACTGAGCCACGCTGCTTCTCACTCGCCACTTGTCTGCTGTGTGACCTTGGGCAAGTCACTTCACTTCTCCGGGCCTGTCACCTCATCTGTAAAATGGGGACTAGAAATAAATAATAAATAATGATGGCATTTGTTAAGCGCTTACTATGTACCAAGCACTGTTCTAAGCGCTGGGGAGGAGACAAGGTGATCAGATTGTCCCACGGGGGGCTCACGGTCTTCATCCCCATTTTACAGATGAGGGAACTGAGGCCCAGAGAAGTGAAGTGACTTCGCCAAGGTCACACGGCTGACAAGCGGCAGGGCCGGGATTAGAACCCACGACGTCTGACTCGCAAGCCTGCGCTCTTTCCACTGCTTCTCTGCCAACTTGTATGTTGCCAACTTGTACTTCCCAAGCGCTTAGTCCAGTGCTCTGCACACAGTAAGCGCTCAATAAATACGACTGATTGATTGATTGCTTCTCCATTTCTAAGGAAGAAACGAACGAGACTGGGGGAAGTGACCCGTCCAAGGTCAGGCAGCAGGCGGGGGGTGGGATGAGAGCAGTTAATGGCCCACGGGGAGCACTGACCCGACCCCGTCATTCACTCATTCAATCGTATTTATTGAGCGCTCACTGTGTGCACAGCACTGTACTAAGCGCTTGGGAAGTCCAAGTCGGCAACGTCTAGAGACGGTCCCTACCCAACAGCGGGCTCACAGTCTAGAAGGGGGAGACAGACAACAAAACAAAACACGGAGACAGGTGTCCAAACCGTCAGAATAAACAGAATTACAGCTACACGCACATCATAGCGCTTAGTACAGTGCTCTGCACACAGTAAGCGCTCAATAAATATGATTGATGATGATGATGATCATAAGCTTGCTGTGACTCTAAGCTCCTTGGGAGCAGGGAACACGTCTACCAGATCTGTTATATCGTACTCGCCCAGCTTAGTACAGTGCTCTGCCCTCAGCGAGCGCTCAGTAGATACCACTGATTGACTGTATATACGTCTGTACAGATTTATTACTCTATTTTATTTGTACGTATTTATTCCATTTATTTTATTTTATTAATATGTTTTGTTTTGTTGCCTGTCTCCCCCTTCTAGACTGTGAGCCTGCTGTTGGGTAGGGACTGTCTCTAGATGTTGCCAACTTGGACTTCCCAAGAGCTTAGTACAGTGCTCTGCACACAGTAAGCGCTCAATAAATACAACTGAATGAATGAATGAATGGTAGTAAATGTGTACGAATAAAATAAACACAGTAACAAATCTGTACAAATATATACAAGTGCTGTGGGGAGGGGAAGGAGGTGTGGCGGGGGGCGATGGGGAGGAGCCTCAGTGTGGCTCAGTGGCAAGAACCCGGGCTTGGGAGTCAGAGGTCACGGGTTCTAATCCCGACCCTGCCACTTAATAATAATAATAGTAATAATAATAATAATGATGGCATTTACTAAGCGCTTACTATGTGGCAAGCACTGTTCTAAGCACTGGGGAGGATACAAGGTGATCAGGTTGTCCCCCGGGGGGCTCACAGTCTTCATCCCCATTATACAGATGAGGGAACTGAGGCCCAGAGAAGTGAAGTGACTCGCCCAAAGTCACACAGCTGACAACTGGCGGAGCAGGGATTCGAACCCATAACCTCTGACTCCAAAGCCCGAGCTCTTTCCACTGAATCAAGCTGCTTCTCTTAATAATAATGATGGCGTTTGTTAAGCGCTTACTATGTGCAAAGCACTGTTCTAAGCACTGGAAAGGATACAACGTGATCAGGTTGTCCCATGTGGGGCTCACAATCTTAACCCCCATTTTACAGATGAGGGCACTGAGGCCCAGAGAAGTGAAGTGACTCGCCCAAAGTCACACAGCTGACAACTGGCTGAGCCGGGATTTGAACCCATAACCTCTGATTCCAAAGCCCGAGCTCTTTCCACTGAGCCAAGCTGCTTCTCTTAATAATAATGATGGTATTTGTTAAGCGCTTACTATGTGCAAAGCACTGTTCTAAGCACTGGAGAGGATACAAGGTGATCAGGTTGTCCCATGTGGGGCTCACAATCTTAACCCCCATTTTACAGATGAGGGAACTGAGGCCCAGAGAAGTGAAGTGACTCGCCCAAAGTCACACAGCTGACAACGGTCTGAGTCGGAATTTGAACCCATGACACTTGCCAACTGTGTGACCTTGGGCAAGTCACTTCTCATCTGGGAGTCAGTGACCTCATCAGCAAAATGGGACTAATAAATAAATGATAATAATAATGATGGCATTTGTTAAGCGCTTACTACTTGCAAAGCACTGTTCTAAACACTGGGGAGGATACAAGGTGATCAGGTTGTCCCACATGGGGCTCACAGTCTTCACCACCACTTTACAGATGAGGAAACTGAGGCCCAGAGAAGTGACGTGACTTGCCCAAAGTCACTCGGCTGACAACTTTCTGAGTCAGGATTTAAACCCATGACACTTGTCAACTGTGTGGCCTTGGGCAAGCCACTTCTCTTATCTGGGCCTCAGTGACCTCATCTGTAAATCGGGGATTAATAAATCAATAATAATAATGATGGCATTTGTTAAGCGCTTACTATGTGCAGAGCACTGTTCTAAATGCTGGGAAGGATACAGGGTGATCAGGTTGTCCCTCGTGGGGCTCACGGTCTTCACCCCCACTTTACAGATGAGGGAACTGAGGCCCAGAGAAGTGAAGCGACTTGCCCAAAGTCACACAGCTGACAAGCGGCGGAGCAGGGATTTGAACTCATGACCTCTGACTCCAAAGCCCGGGCTCTTTCCACTGAGCCACGCTGCTTCTCTGTATACATACATATATATTTGTACATATTTACTACTGTCTTTATTTTACTTGCACATATTTATTCTATTTATTTTATTTTGTGAATATGTTTTGTTTCGCCGTCTGTCTCCACCTTCGAGACTGTGAGCCCGCTGTTGGGTCGGGACCGTCTCTAGATGTTGCCGACTTGTCCTTCCCAAGCGCTTAGTCCAGTGCTCCGCACACAGTTGGCGCTCAATAAAGACGATTGAATGAATGAATGAAGCGACTTGTCCCAAGTCACCCAGTTTATTTATTTTATTTGTACATATTTATTCTATTTATTTTATTTTGTTAATATGTTTTGTTTTGTTCTCTGTCTCCCCCTTCTAGACTGTGAGCCCACTGTTGGGTAGGGACCGTCTCTATATGTTGCCAACTTGTACTTCCCAAGCGCTTAGTACAGTGCTCTGCACACAGTAAGCGCTCAATCTATACGATTGATTGATTGGTAGGGACCGGCTCTATATGTTGCCCACTTGTCCTTCCCAAGCGCTTAGTCCAGTGCTCTGCACACAGTCAGCGCCCAATAAATACGATTGAATGAATGAGTGAATGAATGAGTGAATGAATGAATGAATGAATGAATGAATGAAGTGACTTACCCCAAGTGACCCAGGTGACGACTGTCAGAGGTGGGATTTGAACCCACGACCTCCGGCTCCCCAGCCCGTGCTGTTTCCAAATCCGTTGCCATCTTGTACTTCCCATCTTGAGAAGCAGCGTGGCTCAGTGGGAAGAGCCCGGGCTTGGGAGTCGGAGGTCGTGGGTTCAAATCCTGGCTCCGCCACTTGTCTGCTGTGTGACCTTGGGCAAGTCACTTCAATTCTCTGAGCCTCAGTGACCTCATCTGTAAAATCGGGACGAAGACTGTGAGCCCCACGAGGGACAACCTCATCACCTTGTATCCCCCCCAGCGCTTAGAACAGTGCTTTGCACATAGTAAGCGCTTAACAAATGCCATCATTATTATTATTATTCGCAAACACTTAGTACAGTGCTCTGCACACAGTAAGCGCTCAATAAATACAATTGATTGATTGATTGGTAGGGACCGGCACTATATGTTGCCCACTTGTGCTTCCCAAGCGCTTAGTCCAGTGCTCCGCACACAGTCAGCGCTCAATAAATACGATTGAATGAATGAGTGAGTGAATGAATGAATGAATGAAGTGACTTGCCCCAAGTGACCCAGCTGACGACTGTCAGAGGCGGGATTTGAACCCACGACCTCCGGCTCCCCAGCCCACGCTGTTTCCAAATCCATTGCCATCTTGTCCTTCCCATCTTGAGAAGCAGCGTGGCTCAGTGGGAAGAGCCCAGGCTTGGGAGTCGGAGGTTGTGGGTTCGAATCCCGGCTCCACCACTTGTCTGCTGTGTGACCTTGGGCAAGGCACTTCACTTCTCTGAAGCCTCAGTTCCCTCATCTGTAAAATGGGGATGAAGACTGTGAGCCCCACGAGGGACAACCTCATCACCTTGTAGCCTCCCCAGCGCTTAGAACAGTGCTTTTTGTCTCCCCCTTTTAGACTGTGAGCCCCCTGTTGGGTAGGGACTGTCTCTATATGTCGCAAATTTGTACTTCCCAAGCGCTTAGTCCAGTGCTCTGCACACAGTAAGCGCTCAATAAATACGATTGATGATGATGCTTTGCACATAGTAAGCGCTTAACAAATGCCATCATTACTATTATTATTCGCAAGTGCTTAGTACAGCGCTCTGCACACAGTAAGCGCTCAATAAATACGATTGATGATGATGATGATGCTTTGCACATAGTAAGCGCTTAACAAACGCCATCATTATTATTATTATTCGCAAGCGCTTAGTACAGTGCTCTGCACACAGTAAGCGCTCAATAAATACGATTGATGATGATGATGATGCTTTGCACACAGTAAGCGCTTAACAAATGTCATCATTATATTATTTGCAAGCGCTTAGTCCAGTGCTCTGCACACAGTAAGCGCTCAATAAATACGATTGATGATGATGATGATGCTTTGCACATAGTAAGCGCTTAACAAATGTCATCATTATTGTTATTATTCACAAGCGCTTAGTCCAGTGCTCTGCACACAGTAAGCGCTCAATAAATACGATTGATTGATTGATTGGAGACGAAGACTGTGAGCCCCTGGGGGGTCAACCCGATGACCTTGTACCCCCCCCCGCCTCCCCACCCCCTCAGCGCTCAGGACACTGCCGGCCACGTAGTAAGCGCTACCCACAGGCCATCCTCCTCCTTCAACTGGTCGTATTTAGTGAGCGCTTACTGGGTGCGGAGCACTGCACTAAGCGCTCTGGAGTCAGAGGTCGTGGGTTCAAATCCCGGCTCCGCCACTTGTCAGCTGGGTGACCTTGGGCGAGTCACTTCACTTCTCTGGGCCTCAGTTCCCTCATCTGTCAAATGGGGATGAAGACTGTGAGCCCCCCATGGGACAACCTGATCACCTTGTAACCTCCCAAGTGCTCAGAACAGTGCTTTGCACATAGTAAGCGCTTAATAAATGCTATCGTTATTATTATTATTGTTTTCATTACCGGCTCCTGTCGCTACTGCTGTGGTACACCAAAGGTATCAGATCATCATCATCATCAATCGAATTTATTGAGCGCTTACTATGTGCAGAGCACTGGACTAAGCGCTTGGGAAGTACAAAATACGATCGAATGAATGAACGTTCATGCAACTCAATGAGATATATGTGTTTCCCGTTCACTGCTCTGGCACACCAAGGGTATCAGATAAATACGACTGAATGAATGAACGTTCGCGCAACTCAATGAAGTCTAGAGCCCGGGCTTTGGAGTCAGAGGTCGTGGGTTCGAATCCCGCCCCCGCCACTTGTCAGCTGGGTGACCTTGGGCGAGTCACTTCACTTCTCTGGGCCTCAGTTCCCTCATCTGTCAAATGGGGATGAAGACTGTGAGCCCCCCATGGGACAACCTGATCACCTTGTAACCTCCCAAGTGCTTAGAACAGTGCTTTGCACATAGTAAGCGCTTAATAAATGCTATCGTTATTATTATTATTGTTTTCATTACCGGCTCCTGTCGCTACTGCTGTGGCACACCAAAGGTATCAGATAAATACGATCGAATGAATGAACGTTCATGCAACTCAATGAGATAGATGTGTTTCCCGTTCACTGCTCTGGCACACCAAGGGTATCAGATAAATACGACTGAATGAATGAACGTTCGCGCGACTCAATGAAGCATAGAGCCCGGGCTTTGGAGTCAGAGGTCGTGGGTTCGAATCCCGCCCCCGCCACTTGTCAGCTGGGTGACCTTGGGCGAGTCACTTCACTTCTCTGGGCCTCAGTTCCCTCATCTGTCAAATGGGGATGAAGACTGTGAGCCCCCCATGGGACAACCTGATCACCTTGTAACCTCCCAAGTGCTTAGAACAGTGCTTTGCACATAGTAAGCGCTTAATAAATGCTATCGTTATTATTATTATTGTTTTCATTACCGGCTCCTGTCGCTACTGCTGTGGTACACCAAAGGTATCAGATCATCATCATCATCAATCGTATTTATTGAGCGCTTACTATGTGCAGAGCACTGGACTAAGCGCTTGGGAAGTACAAAATACGATCGAATGAATGAAGGTTCATGCAACTCAATGAGATAGATGTGTTTCCCGTTCACTGCTCTGGCCCACCAAGGGTATCAGATAAATACGACTGAATGAATGAACGTTCGCGCAACTCAATGAAGTCTAGAGCCCGGGCTTTGGAGTCAGAGGTCGTGGGTTCGAATCCCGCCCCCGCCACTTGTCAGCTGGGTGACCTTGGGCGAGTCACTTCACTTCTCTGGGCCTCAGTTCCCTCTTCTGGAAAATGGGGATGAAGACTGTGAGTCCCCCGTGGGACAACCTGATCACCTTGTAACCTCCCCAGCGCTTAGAACAGGGCTGTGCACATAGTAAGCGCTTAACAGATGCCATCACTATTATTATTATTATTATTATTAATTATTCTCAGTGTGATAATTACCTGGTGGCGGGGTGTGGCCTGACGTCCCCGGAGGGCGCACCGGGCGCGGAGCAGCCACATGGCGCTGGGGGGGGAGGAGACGACCCCGCTGACGAGAGGCCCGTCCCCCTCAGGCCGGATCCTCCACTTCCGGCCGCCCCCTCCACTTCCGGGACCAACGGGGCGGGGCCCGTGACGTCACTCCGAGGGCGGGGCCTCGTCCCCGCCCAATCCCTGCGGGGCGCGGGCTGTGACGTCACGGGGAGGGCGCGGTCTTGTCCCGTCCAGCCCTTTCGGGGGCGGGGCCCGTGGCGTCACGCAGAGGGCGGGGCCCCGTCCCGCCCAACCCCTGCAAGGCGCGAGCAGTGACGTCACCGGGAGGGCGCGGCCTTGCCCCGCCAAACCCTGGAGGGCGCGGACGGTGACGTCAATCGGAGGGCGGGGCCTTTCCCCGTCCAACCCCTGCAGGGCGGGGCCCTTGGCGTCACACACCCCCCCACTCCGAGGGCGGGGCCTCATCCCGTCCAACCCCCGCAGGGCGCGGACGTTGACGTCACGCGGAGGGCGGGGCCTTCCCCGTCCAACCGCCTCAGGGCGGGCCCGTGACGTCACTCCGAGGGCGGGGGCTTTTCACGCCCAGCCCCTACAGGGAGGGGGCGGTGACGTCACTCCGAGGTCAGGACCTTACCCAACCCCTTCGGGGGCGGGCCCGTGACGTCACGCGGAGGGAGGGGCCTCGTCCCTCCCAGCCCCTGCAAGGCACGGGCAGTGACTGGGCGCGGACGGTGATGTCACTCAGAGGGCGGGGTCTTTCCCCGTCCAACCCCTTCAGGGCGGGACCCGTGACGTCACTCCCAGGGTGGGGGCGGTGACGTCACTCCAAGGGCAGGGCGCTGTCCCGTCCAACCCCTTCGGGGCGGGGCCCGTGACGTCGCTCCGAGGGCGGGGCCTCGTCACCGCCCAATCCCTGCGGGGCGCGGGCTGTGACGTCACGGGGAGGGCGCGGTCTTGTCCCGTCCAGCCCTTTCGGGGGCGGGGCCCGTGACGTCACGCAGATGGCGGGGTCTCGAGCAGCGACACCGGGAGGGCGCGGCCTCGGTCCCGCCAAACCCTGGAGGGCGCGGACGGTGACGTCAATCGGAGGGCGGGGCCTTTCCCCGTCCAACCCCTGCAGGGCGCGGGCGGTGGCGTCACTCCGAGGGCGTGGCCTCATCCCGTCCAACCCCCGCAGGGCGCGGAGAGGGAACGGCACTCGGAGGGCGGGGCCTCTCGCCGTCCAACCCCTTCAGGGCGGGGCCCGTGACGTCACTCCGAGGGCGGGGCCTTATCCCGCCCAGCCCCTGCAGGGAGGGGACGGTGACGTCACTCCCAGGGCAGGGCGTTGTCCGACCCCTTCGGGGGCGGGGCCCGTGACGTCAGGAGGAGGGCGGGGCCTCGTCCCGCCCAGCCCCTGCAAGGCGCGGGCAGTCACGTCACCGGGAGGGCGCGGCCTTGCCCCGTCCAACCCCCGCAGGGCGCGGACGGTGACGTCACTCAGAGGGCGGGGCCTTTCCCCGTCCAACCCCTTCAGGGCGGGGCCCGTGACATCACTCAGAGGGCGTGGCCTCATCCCCCAGCCCCTGCAGGGAGGGGGTGGTGACGTCGCTCCAAGGGCAGGGCGTTACCCGTGACGTCACTCCTAGGGCGGGGCCTGATCCCACCCAACCCCTGCGGGACGGGGCCCGTGACGTCAGCGGGATGGACGCGGCCTTGTCCCGTCCAAACCCGGAAGGCTCGGTCGGTGACGTCACTCGGAGGGCGGGGCCTCTCCCCGTCCAACCCCTTCAGGGCGGGGCCCGTGACGTCACTCCGAGGGCGGGGGCCTCATCCCGCCCAGCCCCTGCAGGGAGGGGGCGGTGACGTCACGCGGAGGGCGGGGCCTTGTCCCGTCCAGCCCCTGCAGGGAGGGGGCGGTGGCGTCACCCGGAGGGCGGGGCCTTATCCCGCCCTGGCCGGTGACGTCAGTCCAGGGGCGTGGCCTCGTCCCGCCCAAGCCCTGCAGGGCGCGGGCAGTGACGTCACCCAGAGGGCGGAGCCTTGTCCCGCCCAGCCCCTGCAGGGCGGGGCCGGTGACGTCACCCGGAGGGCGGGGCCTTTTCCCGCCCAGCCCCTGAGAGCCGGAGAGGAGGCGGGGCTGCTTGGCTCCTCTCCTTCATCATCATCATCATCATCATCATCATCATCAATTGTATTTATTGAGCGCTTACTATGTGCAGAGCACTGTACTAAGCGCTTGGGAAGTACAAATTGGCAACCTATAGAGACAGTCCCTACCCAACAGCGGGCTCACAGTCTAAAAGGGGGGAGACAGAGAACAAAACCAAACGTACTAACAAAATAAAATAAATAGGATAGATATGTACAAGCAAAATAAATAAATAAATAAATAGAGTAATAAATCTGTACAAACATATATACATATATACAGGTGCTGTGGGGAAGGGAAGGAGGTAAGATGGGGGGGATGGAGAGGGGGACGAGGGGGAGTCTCGTCTTCAGTCTTTCATTGATGACAATGATAATCATAATAATCATCATAGTAATGGTATTTGTTAAGCGCTTACTACGTGGCAAGCCCTTTTCGAAGCGCTAGGGTAGATACGAGGTCATCGGCTTGTCCCACGTGGGGCTCACAGGCTTCATCCCTATTTTACAGGTGAGGGAACTGAGGCCCAGAGAAGTGAAGTGACTTGCCCCAAGTCAGACGGGATTCGAACCCATGACCTCTGACACCGAAGCCCGGGCTCTTTCCCGTGAGCCACGCTGCTTCTCTATCATAATTGTGGTGTTAAGTGCTTACTATGTGCCAAGCACTGGGGGGAGATACAAGGTGTTGCCTACCAGCAGACTTGGCATGACCGACTCCATCTTGCGCATACCAACAGTAACCCTTTATTTTGTGCAGACCGAAAGCACTCCAGTGTGTATAAAGTAACATTAACCAAAGTGGCCCCTCTCTGTCTGGAATGTCCCCATCCTGTGTTGACCATTATCTCCTGATAACATCTTGTAAACAGGGATTTTGACACTGACCAAACCATGACCAACAAACGGTTGTACTGTAACTTGGGATCTGGGAATCCCACGCAGTAAGCGCTCAATAAATACGATTGATGATGATGATAGGAATGCCAAGGCCTCACGTATGGCACTACTCTCGGGAATCCTTTGTGTGGCTCGGATCTGAAACCCAATAAAAGAGGAAGAAGAGGCTGGGATCGGGGCTGCTTGTCACTCGTCCCTCTCCCGGGAGGTGAACGGGCAGGTAGCCACTTTCCTTCATCATCATCATCATCATCATCAATCGTATTTATTGAGCGCTTACTATGTGCAGAGCACTGCCCTCATCGCCGTCTTCATAACAATAATAATAATAATAATAATGGCATTTATTAAGCGCTTACTATGTGCAAAGCACTGTTCTAAGCGCTGGTGGGGTTACAAGGTGATCCCCCCTCCATCCCCCCCTTCTTACCTCCTTCCCTTCCCCACAGCACCTGTATATATGTATATATGTTTGTACAGATTTATTACTCTATTTATTTTACTTGTACATATCTATCCTATTTATTTTATTTTGTTAGTATGTTTGGTTTTGTTCTGTCTCCCCCCTTTTAGACTGTGAACCCACTACTGGGTAGGGACCGTCTCTAGATGTTGCCAATTTGTACTTCCCAAGCGCTTAGTACAGTGCTCTGCACACAGTAAGCGCTCAATAAATACGATTGACGATGATGATGATGATCCCCCCTTCTTACCTCCTTCCCTTCCCCACAGCACCTGTATATATGTATATATGTTTGTACAGATTTATTACTCTATTTTTCTTGTACATATCTATCCTATTTATTTTATTTTGTTAGTATGTTCGGTTTTGTTCTCTGTCTCCCCCCTGTTAGACTGTGAGCCCACTGTTGGGTAGGGACTGTCTCTGTATGTTGCCAACTTGTACTTCCCAAGCGCTTAGTACAGTGCTCTGCACATAGTAAGCGCTCAATAAATACGATTGATGATGATGATGATGATGATGCTGTACTAAGCGCTTGGGAAGTACAAATTGGCAACATATAGAGACAGTCCCTACCCAACAGTGGGCTCACAGTCTAACAGGGGGAGACAGAGAACAAAACCAAACATACTAACAAAATAAAATAAATAGGATAGATATGTACAAGCAAAATAAATAAATAGAGTAATAAATATGTACAAACATATATACATATATTCCTTCTTTACTGCTCTATCTGAAGTCATGTCTCCGAGTCATTTTTCCTATCTGCGTCACCACCCTGGGTACAAGAACCCTTCGGCTAGTTTACACCGAGTTAACCTATTTTGCACCCTACTTGTCGATAACACAAGGTGATCAGGTTGTCCCACGCGGGAAAGAGCACGGGTTTTGGAGCCAGGGGTCACAGGTTCGAATCCCGGCTCTGCCACTTGTCCGCTGTGTGACTTTGGGCAACTCAATCAATCAATCAATCGTATTTACAGAGCGCTTACTGTGTGCAGAGCACTGTCCTAAGCGCTTGGGAAGTCCAAGTTGGCAACATATAGAGACAGTCCCTACCCAACTTAACTTCTCTGGGCCTCAGTTCCCTCATCTGTGAAATGGGGATGAAGACTGTGAGCCCCCCGTGGGACAACCTGATCTCCTTGTAACCTCCCCAGCGCTTAGAACAGTGCTTTGCACACAGTAAGCACTTAATAAATGCCATTATTATTATTGTTGTTATTATTAATCCCCATGTTACAGATGAGGGAACTGAGGTGCCGAGAAGTGAAGTGACTTGCCCAAAACCACCCAATTGATAAGTGGCAGAGCCGGGATTAGAATCCATGACTCCCAAGACTCTCAAGCCCGGGTTCATCATCATCATCATCATCAATCGTATTTATTGAGCGCTTACTATGTGCAGAGCACTGTACTAAGCGCTTGGGAAGTACAAATTGGCAATATATAGAGACAGTCCCTACCCAACAGTGGGCTCACAGTCTAAAAGGGGAGACAGAGAGCAAAACCAAGCATACTAACAAAATAAAATAAATAGAATAGATATCTTGCCACTAAGCCACACTGCTTCTACTTTTTTTTAATAGCATTTATTAAGCTCTTACTATGTGCACAGCACTGTTCTAAGTGCTGGGAAGGTTACAAGGTGATCAGGTTGTCCCATGGGGGGGCTCACAGTCTTAGTCCCCATTTTAGTCCCTCATCTGTAAAATGGGGATGAAGAGTGTGAGTCCCATGTGGGACAATCTGATCGCCTTGTATCCCGCCAGCGCTTAGAACAGTGCTTTGCACATAGTAAGCGCTTAACAAATACCATTATTATTATTAATATTATTATTTTACAGATGAGGTAACTGAGGCCCAGAGAAGTGAAGTAACTTGCCCAAAGTCACACCGCTGGCAACTGGCGGAGCCGGGATTTAAACCCGTGACCTCTGACTCCAAAGCCCGGGCTCTTTCCACTGAGCCACGCTGCTACTCAAGTCTGATGATGATGATGATGATATTTGTTAAGCGCTTACTATGTGCAAAGCACTGTTCTAAGCGCTGGGGAGGTTACAAGGTGATGAGGTTGTCCCACGGGGGGCGCTCACAGTCTTCATCCCCATTTTACAGATGAGGCAACTGAGGCACAGAGAAGTGAAGTGACTGGCCCAAAGTCACACAGCTGACAGCTGGCGGAGCTGGGATTTGAACCCATGACCTCTGACACCAAAGCCCGGGCTCTGGACAGGGACTGTCTCTCTTTATTGCAATATTGTACTCCAAGTGCTAAGTAGAGTGTTCTGCCCGAAGTAGGCGCTCAATAATAATAATAATGGTATTTGTTAAGCGCTTACTATGTGCAAAGCACTGCTCCAAGCGCTGGGGAGGTTACAAGGTGATCAGGTTGTCCCACGGGGGGCTCGCAGTTTTCATCCCCATTTTACAGATGAGGTAACTGAGGCCCGGTGAAGTGAAGCCACTTGCCCAAAGTCACACAGCTGACAGTTGGCGGAGTCAGGATTTGAACCCGTGACCTCAAACTCCAAAGCCCGGGCTCTTTCCACCGAGCCACGCTGCTTCTCCTGCTTCACGCTGCTGCTGCTGCTCAATAAATTCGGTCGAATGAATGAATAAGTGTGAGCTCCCCACGGGACAGGGACTGCGTCCAACACGATAACCATGTATCTACCCCAGCGCTTAGAACAGCGCTTGGCACAAAGCCCTTAACGAATGCCATTTTTATTATTTACTATTGTTATTACTATTATGTATAGAGAAGCGGCGTGGCTCAGTGGAAAGAACACGGGCTTTGGAGTCAGAGGTCATGGGTTCGAAATCCTGGCTCCGCCAATTGTCAGCTGTGTGACCCTGTGAGTTCAATCAATCAATCAATCAATCAATCGTATTTATTGAGCGCTTACTATGTGCAGAGCACTGTGCTAAGCGCTTGGGAAGTACAAATTGGCATCACAAGTGGCTGCCTTGGAGAAAAGTGGCTGAGTGATTTTGATTTATTATTTACACTTCCTTACTGACAAACACGGGAATTAGACAAGGGTGAAGAGCACGGTGATAATAGAGACATGCGGACATTCCGGTAGTAATAACAATAATAATAATAATAATAATGGCATTTATTAAGCGCTTACTATGTGCAAAGCACTGCTCTAAGCGCTGGGGAGGTTACAAGGTGATCGGGTTGTCCCATGGGGGGCTCACAGTTTTAATCCCCATTTTACAGATGAGGTCACCGAGGCACAGAGAATCAATCAATCAATCAATCGCATTTATTGAGCGCTTCCTATGTGCAGAGCACTGTACTAAGCGCTTGGGAAGTACAAATTGGCAACATATAGAGACGGTCCCTACCCAACGGTGGGCTCACAGTCTAAAAGGGGGAGACAGAGAACAAAACCAAACATACTAACAAAATAAAATAAATAGAATAGATATGTACAAATAAAATAAATAAATAAATAAATAAATAAATAGAGTAATAAATATGTACAAACATATATACATGTGCTGTGGGGAAGGGAAGGAGGTAAGATGGGGGGATGGAGAGGGGGACGAGGGGGAGAGGAAGGAAGGGGCTCAGTCTGGGAAGGCCTCCTGGAGGAGGTGAGCTCTCAGCAGGGCCTTGAAGTGAAGTGACTTGCCCAAAGTCACACAGCTGACAACTGGCGGAGCCGGGATTTGAACCCATGCCCTCTGACTCCAAAGCCCGCGCTCTTTCCGCTGAGCCACGCTGCTTCTCCTGTACAATGGTAAACTGGACATAGGAGGTCTGAAAAGATACAACGGTCAGGCCAGGATCTCACTGTACCCAGTCCAGTGCTCTGCACACAGTAAGCGCTCAATAAATACGATTGAATGAATGAATGGCACTGTGCTCTCCCAAGTGCTCAGTACATTGCTCTGCACAGAGTGAGCGCTCGATAAATACCATTGAATGACGGTTTCAATCAATCAATCAATCGTATTTATTGAGCGCTTACTGTGTGCAGAGCACTGTACTAAGCGCTTGGGAAGTACAAGTTGGCAACATATAAAGACAGTCCCTACCCAACAGTGGGCTCACAGTCTAAAAGGGGGAGACAGAGAACAAAACCCAACATACTAACAAAATAAAATAAATAGAATAGATATGTACAAGTAAAATAAATAAATAAATAAATAGAGTAATAAATATGTACAGACCTACAGATGGTTCTATACTTGAGGGCCCATTTATTTCTCCAGGAAATTCTCTTCTTCGCCCAGTTGACTGAATTGTGATAAGAAATTAATCAATCAATCAATCAATCAATCAATCGTATTTATTGAGCGCTTACTATGTGCAGAGCACTGTACTAAGCGCTTGGGAAGTACAAATTGGCATCACATAGAGACAGTCCCTACCCAACAGTGGGCTCACAGTCTAAAAGGGGGAGACAGAGAACAGAACCAAACATACCAACAAAATAAAATAAGTAGGATAGAAATGTACAAGTAAAATAAATAAAATCAAAACCAGCTCGTAAGCAGATCCTCCAGGCGTGAAAACACTGATCGAAATACTGTACCCTCTTACTGCCACTTGTCTGCTGTGTGACCTTGGGCAAGTCACTTCACTTCTCTGGGCCTCATTTCCCTCATCTGTAAAATGGGGATTAAGAGAGCCCCATGTGGGACAGAGACTATGTCCACCCCAATCAATCAATCAATCAATTGTATTTATTGAGCGCTTACTGTGTGCAGAGCACTGTACTAAGCGCTTGGGAAGTACAAGTTGGCAACATACAGAGACAGTCCCTACCCAACAGTGGGTTCACAGTCTAAAACGGGGAGACAGAGAACAAAACCAAACATACTAACAAAATAAAATAAATAGAATAGATATGTACAAGTAAAATAAATAAATAGAGTAATAAATATGTACAAACATACATACATATATACAGGTGCTGGGGGAAGAGAAGGAGGTAAGATGGGGGGACGGAGAAGGGGACGAGGGAGGACCCCAATTATCTTCTATCTACCCCAGCGCTTCGAACAGTTCCTGACACACAACAGGGGCTAATAAATAACTGATTATGAAACAGAGAAATGTTCTCCCCATTTTCAAAGTCCTATTAATAATAATAATAATAGTGGCATTTATTAAGCGCTTACTATGTGCAAGGCACTGTTCTAAGCGCTGGGGAGGTTACAAGGTAATCAGATAGTCCCAAGGGGGGCTCACAGTCTTAATCCCCATGTTACAGACGAGGTAACTGAGGCACTGAGAAGTTACATGACTTGCCCAAAGTCACACAGCTGACAAGTGGCGAGGCCAGGATTTGAACCCATGACCTCTGACTCCTAAGCCCGGGCTCTTTCCGCTGAGCCACGCTGCTTCACACTGCATAATAACCTATAATTGGTCTATCCATCAATGGTATTTATTGAGCACTTACTGTATGCAGAGCATGGTACTAAGCACTTGAGAGAGTACAATACAACATAATTAGTGAACGCATTTCCCTGTCGACAACAAAATATGAAGGGGGTGTTCTCATCAATCAATAGTATTTGTTGAGTGCCGCCAGTGTGTTCATTCATTCAATCGTATTTATTGAGCGCTTACTGTGTGCAGAGCACTGTACTAAGCGCTTCGAAAGTACAAGTTGGCAACATATAGAGACGGTCCCTACCCAACAGCGGGCTCATTGAGCACTGAGTGCTTAGGGAAGTACAATGCAACAGAGTTGTTAGAATAAGTTGTTAGTGAAGCAGCGTGGCTCAGTGGAAAGAGCACGGGCTCGGGAGTCAGAGGTCATGGGTTCAAATCCCGGCTCCCTCAATTGTCAGCTGGGTGACTTTGGCCAAGTCACTTAACTTCTCTGTGATTAACTTCTTTAATCCCTCATCTGTAAAATGGGAATTAAAACTATGAGCCCCCCCGTGGGACAACCTGATCACCTTGTAATAATAATAATAATGGTCTTTGTTATGCGCTTACTATGTGCAAAGCACTGTTCTAAGCGCTGGGGGGATACAAGGTGATCAGATTGTCCCATGTGGGGCTCACAGTCTTAATCCCCATTTTACAGATGTGGGAACTGAGGCACAGAGAAGTTCAGTGACTTTCCCAAAGTCACGCAGCTGTCAATTGGCAGATCCGGGATTTGAACCCATGACCTCTGACTCCAAAGCCCAGGCTCTGTCCACTGAGCCACACTGCTTCTAACCTCTCCAGCACTTAGAACAGTGCTTTGCACATAGTAAGTGCTTGATAAACTTACTATTACAAAACTATTTCTCCTCTCTTATTGACACCCATGCCCATCATCCCCATCAGCTCTTCCGTACATTTAACTCCCTTCTCAGGCCCCTGGTTCCTCCCCCTCCTCCTTCCCTCACCCCCAACCATCTGGCCTCCTACTTCATTAATAAAATTAAATCCATCTGGTCTGAGCTCCCCAAAGTTACTCCCCCTGCTTCTCCAACCCCCCGGCTCTCAACCCTCTCCGCTACTCTCCCATCCTTCCCAGCAGTATCCTCAGAGGAGCTCTCCTCCCTCCTCTCAAGTGCTACTCCGGCCACTTGTGCTTCTGACCCCATTCCCTCTCATCTCGTGAAATCTCTTGCCCCGTCCCTCCTCCCCTCCTTAACTTCCACCTTCAACCGCTCACTCTCCACTGGTTCCTTCCCCTCTGCCTTCAAACATGCCCATGTCTCCCCCATCCTAAAAAAAACCCTCTCTTGACCCCACCTCACCTTCTAGTTATCACCCTATCTCCCTCCTACCATTCCTTTCCAAACTCCTTGAACGAGTCGTCTCCATGCGCTGCCTCGAATTCCTCAACGCCAACTCTCTCCTCGACCCCCTCCAGTCTGGCTTCCATCCCCTACATTCCACGGAAACTGCCCTCTCAAAGGTCACCGATGACCTCCTGCTTGCCAAATCCAACGGCTCCTACTCTATCCTAATCCTCCTCGACTCTCAACTGCCTTCGACATTGTGGACCACCCCCTTCTCCTAAACACGCTATCCAACCTTGGCTTCACAGACTCCGTCCTCTCCTGGTTTTCCTCATCTCTCTGGCCGTTCATTCTCAGTCTCCTTTGCGGGCTCCTCCTCCCCCTCCCATCCCCTCACTGTAGGGGTTCCTCAAGGGTCAGTTCTCGGTCCCCTTCTGTTCTCGATCTACACTCACTCCCTTGGTGACCTCATTCGCTCCCACGGCCTCAACTGTCATCTCTCTGCTGATGACACCCAAATCTACATCTCTGCCCCTGCTCTCTCCCCCTCCCTCCGGGCTCGCATCTCCTCCTGCCTTCAGGACATCTCCATCTGGATGTCTGCCCGCCATCTCAAACTCAACATGTCCAAGACTGAACTCCTTGTCTTCCCTCCCAAACCCTGCCCTATCCCTGACTTTCCCATCACTGTTGACAGCACTACCATCCTTCCCGTCTCACAGGCCCGCAACCTTGGTGTCATCCTCGACTCCGCTCTCTCGTTCACCCCTCACATCCAATCTGTTACCAAAACCTGCCGGTCTCACCTCTGCAACATTGCCAGGATCCACCCTTTCCTCTCCATCCAAACCACTACCCTGCTCATTCAATCTCTCATCCTACCCCGTCTGGACTACTGCATCAGCCTCCTCTCTGACCTCCCATCCTCGTGTCTCTCCCCACTTCAATCCATACTTCACGCCGCTGCCCGGATTGTCTTTGTCCAGAAACGCTCTGGGCATGTTACTCCCCTCCTCAAAAATCTCCAGTGGCTACCAATCAACCTACGCATCAGGCAGAAACTCCTCACCCTGGGCTTCAAGGCTGTCCATCACCTCGCCCCCTCCTACCTCACCGCCCTTCTCTCTTTCTCCAGCCCAGCCCGCACCCTCCGCTCCTCTGCCGCTGCTAACCTCCTCACCGGGCCTCGTTCTCGCCTGTCCCGCCATCGAACCCCGGCCCCCATCCTCCCCCGGGCCTGGAATGGCCTCCCTCTGCCCATCCGCCAAGCTCGCTCTCTTCCTCCCTTCAAAGCCCTACTGAGAGCTCACCTCCTCCAGGAGGCCTTCCCACACTGAGCCCCCTCCTTCCTCTCCCCCTCCTCCCCATCCCCCCCCGCCTTACCTCCTTCCCCTCCCCACACCACCTGTATATACGTACATATTTATTACTCTATTTTACTTGTACATATTTATTCTATTTGGTTTATATGTTTTGTTTTGTTGTCTGTCTCCCCCTTCTAGACTGTGAGCCCACTGTTGGGTAGGGACCATATCTATATGTTGCAAACTTGTACTTCCCAAGCGCTTAGTACAGTGCTCTGCACACAGTAAGCACTCAATAAATATGATTGAATGAATGAATGAATGCCATTATTATTATTAATAATAATAGTGTTGGCATTTAAGTGCCTACTATGTGCCAAGTACTATTCTAAGCACTGGGGTAAATACAAGGTAATCAGGTTGTCCCCCGTGGGGCTCAAAGTCTTCATCCCCATTCTACAGATGAGGTAACTGAGGCACAGAGAAGTTAAGCGACTTGCCCAGGGTCACACAGCTGACAAGTGGTGGAGCCGGGATTAGAACCCATAACCTCTGACTCCCAAGCCCGTGCTCTTTCCACTAAGCCAAGCTGCTTCTCTGCCCTCAAGGAGCTTACAATCTACAGTTCCAAGATGGGGAGGGAGACGAGATCGAGACAAGCATGTGGTTTGAGTGAAGTGGGTGGACTTGGGTCTAGTAGAATAGCGATCTGTGGTAGGAGGGGGAGAACTGATTGCCTTAAAGTCACTTAACTTCCCTTGCCTCAGTTCCCTCATCTGTAAAATGGGGATTATGACTGTGAGCCCCAAGTGGGACATGAACTGTGTCCAACTTGAGTTCCTTGATTAATGCCTCAGTGCTTAGAATGGTGCCTGGCACATAGTAAGTGCTTAACAAATGCCATTTAAAAAAAAAAAAAAAAACCTAAGGCATTTCTGCTTAATGAGGAGATGGTTGGGCAACCACTGGAGGTTTTTGCGGGGCAGGGAAATGTGCACAGAATATTTTTATTTTTAGAAAAAAAAGATCCATGCTGCAGAATGAAGTGTGGACCGGATTGGAGCAAGGTAGGAGGTAAGGAGATCGGCGAGGAGGTTTAGGTGGTAGAGAAGACAGAATCTGACACATACCATTTATTTTATTTTGTTAGTATGTTTGGTTTTGTTCTCTGTCTCCCCCTTCTAGACTGTGAGCCCACTGTTGGGTAGAGACTGTCTCTATATGTTGCCAACTTGTACTTCCCAAGCGCTTAGTACAGTGCTCTGCACACAGTAAGCGTTCAATAAATACGATTGATTGATCACTGCCCATCAGCAACACAGTGATGTCCTTAGCCCAGTGACGGCCTCACGTTTCCTTCAAAATAGTCACCAAGAAATGAAAGATACCCAATCCCCTCATTTGGATAGCATATTCTGGAACCAAACAAGATTGGATGTATACAACAAAGCCATTAAATTACTCTGTGTTGGGCTGAATTGTAGGTTTACGAAATAACTTGCTGCAAAAGGAAAAAAATCAGAAATCGCCCAAGCTCATACTAGATGTCACAATCAGAGACCGGGCGTGTGTGATACAAAGGATTCCAAACTGCTTGGCTCAAAATGTTTTCCACCTGCGCAGAACCCCAACCTTTATTATTTTCCTCTAAAGGGAGACGGAGCCAGTTTTACAGGTCAGGCAAGATGGGAACCTACCCGATATAACCAGCACTGACAGTCAATTATGAAGATTTTGTCTCTAAGTTCCCTTTCGCAGGGCAGCACTTTGAAATACGTATTTTAAATATATATTTTGATGGGCAAGAACAAGTTCCCAGGAACACAAATGCAAGACAGACAAAAGGACATACGATGGGAGAGTTTTCGGCAGGAGATACTTGCCTTTCAGAGTGTCCAGTTGGCAAGACGCTTGAGCAAAGTCAAATTGTTATGCACGGAAGCACGTTTCGATGACTTTGAGTTGTACAAAGGTGTCCTCTGTAACTGAGTACAATTGAAGAACTTGTAGACTCCCAGCCTGGAAATATTTCAACAGAACGTAACCTGCGCGGTGATATTAAAATAGCTGCTGTTTCTGTTTGGTGGCATCACTCTAAAGTGGCAAGTAACGTCAAAAATGAAATAAGATGTTTTGGGTAGTGATTTATGCAATTTTGCGTAGTTGTATGTTGTTTTTCTCATTCTTTCACTTCAGATTTTAGTTTTGTATGGTTAAAAGGGGAAATATTTAATTACCAAAGTTTAGGCATAGTCAATACTCCCAATACATGAACTTTTAGTTTAAATGATGAAAGACGTCTAAAGAATAGATCATATTTATTACCAAAGATACGGTTACAGAGGCTTAATGCGTACGTGTAACAGGATTATGTCAAGTCACAGAGAGCTTTTCTCTATTTACTTTGTTTCATTTATAGTATGACAGCACAAATTCAGAAGTAAACAATTATGAATGGAACAGGAGGCCTAGTGTATTGGAAAAAAGTCCTGCCGAACCTGCTGGATGATTTTCCTTTTGGTGAAATAAGCACAAAGAACATTTGCTTAGCTATAGACTAAGGTGTGTTAAACCATGGCCAAGGGACACAGCAGATGTAAACTTTAATAAAGATTAATACAGAGCTTTCGATTACAGTGGCATTTCTGGTAATTTACATGATGGTAGATTTTATTTACTTCCTGTAAAAAATGCTTCAGTAAGTTGAGCTGGTCAAGAAGATGTATCGGCAAAGTTGCTGCCTTCTCAGATTAGTTCACGATAACCTGCACAAATTATAATATATAACATCTGTTCTACATACGCCTTTCCAAGTATATTCCTTCCAAGTACTTTCACATTTGAAACGATGAACGTACATTTATGTGGAAATACGGTGTAAGGTACAATCATCTGCAAATACTTGGCATAATAACAGAAAGCCAGACTATAAGAAGCCAGGTATGGAACTTAATCAATTTTACTAACAGTCTGTAGTTCACGCAAAAAAAATGCTTTAGTACGTTGAGTCGGTCGAGAAGAAGCACTAGCAAAGTAGTTGTCTTAACTTAGTTCAAGATACTTGCATAAATTATAACATTATATCCTCTGCCCTACATTATTCCTTTCAAGTAGTTTGACATTTGAAATTATGAATATACACTTACCATGTGAAAATACAGTATAAGATACTATCATTTGCAAATACCTGGCATAATAGAAAGCCAGCCTATATATATATATAAGGAGATGGGTATGAAAGTTAATTAATTTTAGCAACAAACCTGCAGACGGCTTTTCCTAATCTGGAAACTAAACATCGGCCTTAACTTTATGAATAAGTACTTAAACTAGGTTTTGTCACGTGTCTTCATCTTTTGGAACGCAGAAACGTTTTCTCTGTTATAAGGCTGACTGAACCAAAAAATATGAAATGCCCTGGACCTTTTCAAGAATGAAACGAATGTGTGTATAGGCTTTGCCTGAAGTTCGAGATGGCAGAATTACAGCGGCATAGAACAGAATAACAACTCAGTGGTTTGCAGAATAAACTTATCCCTCCTGCCAGCTACCCAACAGCAAACTCAACAATCACATTGAGTTTTCCAGCATCACAAGGGTAAATGAGACACCCAACTGAAGGCTTGATGTTGGGGTTAGGGAAGCCTGCATCGGATGTAGGAAGATAAAATGAATGGATCTCCAATATAAACTGCCATCGAATAATTCACTTGGTTCAATGGACTATGTTCCTGAGAGGTATTGGTATTACTCAAAAATAAACATCTTGACCATAACCTCTATTTTCTTCTCCCAATCTACCATTTCAAAACCATCATGATCCTTTCAGACGAAAGCTGAAATATTAAAGTGTAGTCTCAGATACGAGCATGCTGGCGGCCTAACTCACTATCTTCTCTGACAAACGTGAGCTTCATTAATACCACTCCAATAAAACTATGTCAGCTACCAAAATGTTGATAGTTTTATTTTTTTTTTTAAAATAAAGAGAATTGAATTGCAAGCTTTATAAATGGGCTGCTAATCACATTGAATCTGTTCTGCTTTTTATGAATGACATACTAAGACAGAACTCGGAAAGCAGATATCATACTTTAGCTTCAGAGCTTTCCAGGGTCTTCAGTAACCTGCGATAAGTAAAAGTGCTTTTTTGGTGTTTGACAATTTTCCCTCAATCCTGAAACCCAAATATCCATTCTTCAAGTGACTACCAAGAAGCTAGTGTTACCAAAAAACGTTCGGATGTCCAACTTGAGGAGGCGCGGTAGCGAAAATAAAGATTGGTCTTATACACAAAATCCAGCACCATGACTTTCTCTGTTAATAGCAACCAAACAGAAATTCAGATCACACCTAAGGAGATTTATTTTTTGCTGGACTTAACAGGTGACCCTTTTATGTTGAGTTGCTCCACAAAGACCTTAGGTCTTCTAGGGCCTTCGATAGGTGATTTCTGGCCGAGCTTCACCCTGAAAGAGGAAATACGTAATCTTTATTTCTTAAACTATATAAAACATAATGTCTGTCTCCCCCTCTAGACTGTGAGCTTACTGTGAGCAGGGAATGTGTCCACCAACTCTGGTGCGCTGTATTACCCCAAGCACTCAGTACTGTGCTATGATGATGATAATAATAATAATAATGACGGTATTTGTTAAGTGCTTACTATGTGCAAAGCACTGTTCTATGATGATAATGGCATTGGTTAAGCACTTACTCTGTGCTAAGCACTAATCAAAGCGCTGGGGTAGATACCAAGTAATCAGGTTGACCCACGTGAGGCTCACAGTCTTAATCCCCACTTGACAGATGAGGTAACTGAGGCACAGAGAAGTTAAGCGACTTGCCCAAGGTCACACAGCAGACAAGTGGAGGAGCCGGGACTAGAACCCACCTGTTTTGACTACCAAGACCTTGTTCACTCATTCATTCATTCAATCGTATTTATTGAGTGCTTACTTTGCTTGGGAAGTACAAGTTGGCAACATATAGAGACGGTCCCTACCCAACAGTGGCCACGCAGCTTCTCTGCACATAGTAAACACTCGATAAATACCACTGACGATAATGATTCCCCCCAAACCACATTTAAAACCTAATGATTCTTTAAGTACTTCATGAGTGTGTTGGGAGATTGTGATTAACGAGAGCCCTATGCGAGACAGGGACTGTGTCCAACCTGATTAACCTGTTACCTACCCCGGTGCCTGGTACAAAGTAAGTGCTTAACAAATACCATTTAAGAAAAAAATAGCTTAAGGAGACAGATTCCTTGTTCACGAGACCCTATCAAGAGGAGACACACATTAAGATAAATTATAGAAACGGGAGGTAACAGTACATAGGTGCTGGAGGATGTATAAGTACCTTTCACTCATTCATTCACATTTATTGAGCGCTTAATATGTGCAAAACACTGTACTAAGCGCTTGGGAAAGTATACTATAACAATAACTATAACATATTACACTATAACACTATAACATATATACTATAACTTTAACACAGTCCCTGCCCACAACAAGCTCACAGTCTAGTGGGGGAGACACACATTAATATAAATATCGAAAGCTTAGAGGTTCAGACAGTTCCCTCCCAGGAGGGAGGGAAAATAAGGCAGAGGTGATAAATTAGTCAGGGAAGATTTGCTGCAGGATTTGTGATTTTAGAGGGGCCTTGGAGGTGGGGAGAGTGGTGGTCTATTGGATGTGAAGGGGGAGGCTGGACACAAGGGGTGGGCAGAGAAAGAGATGGGAATGAGGCACAGGTGACCCCTGTTCCACAGTTACCCAAGTTTTGGACCCCTTCCCCACAACCAAAGGGCAGCCCCTGCAGAGGTGGAGAAAACACGCTTTCTAACTGAAATGCCAAACCACCTGAACGTTGGAATCCACTTTCCAATCAAAACACATTAACCGACTTGTTTAAAAACCGGCATCGCGTGTGGATGAAACTGATCCGGACGGTCACCCAACCCAACGTAGCACACGGCCCAACTATGCACTTTTACCAGAAAAAAAAAAAGAAACCACCAAACCATTTCAGAAATCATGTTCACCTCCTATCTGAATCTTCCTTCCTTACTGCGGAACCATGATGTACGCTTTTGTGCTTTGGAGTGGCTAGATTATTTCTGCCTCCAGCTGGCTTAAATTTAAGAATCTCCTTTTGCCATTCTTCATCAAAAGTGTGAGCATCAGCTGCAAAATAAAGGGGAAAACATGTTGAAAAATTACCACTCTAACCTCTGCAATAGTTCTAAGACTAAAATATATTGATATGGGAATTTTTGACATGCTATATTTTTCTTTAATAAAGTTTCTTCTAATGCTCACTTTTTTGATAATCTGCAGAAACCTAAATATGCTATCCAAATGAACAACTACGGTGCTTTCAATTTTACGTTGTATTTGATTTACTAAGGTGTCCATTAGAAGATTACTTTGTAGTCTAGGCATCTTAAACGCCCAACTATTTTAATCCATTCTTAAGCATTTCCAAATGAGGTTGAGGAACTTAACTCTATCATGATGGACACTTTAAAGGTTTCCAAGTTCAGAGAAGCAGTGTGGCTTTGTGGAAAGGGCCCGGGCTTGGGAGTCAGAGGTCATGGGTTCAAATCCTGGCTATCCCCCATCTGCTGTGTGACCTTGGGCAAGTCACTTAACTTCTCTGAGCCTCAGTTACCTCATCTGAATGGGGATTAAAACTGTGAGCCCCACGTGGGACAACCTGATCACCTTGTATCACCCCAGCACTTAGAACAGTGCTTTGCACATAGTGAGCGCTTAACAAATGCCATCATTATTATTAGTAGTAGTAGTATGGCTTTTTTTTTTTTGGTAAGCTCTAATAGTTATAGCATACTCATTTTTGTTTTTACTGGTATTTGTTAAGCACTTCTATGAGTCAAGCACTGTACTAAGCACAGGGATAGATACAAGATCAACACGTTGGAAATAGTCCCTGTCCCACAAGGAGCTCACAGTCTTAAACCACATTTTACAGATGAGGTAACTGAGATCTAGAGAAGTGAAGTGACTTGCCCAAGACCACACAGCAGACAAATGACCAAGTTGGGATTAGCACCCAGGACCTTCTGACTCCCAAGCTTCAGCTCTATCCACTAGACCGCATTGCTTCTTCTTGTCCATTTCCCTTGAAAAAAAGCACAGAAGTATCTTGTATCTACCCCAATGCTTACGGCAGTGCTTGGTCCACAGCGCGTAAATACTATGTTATTATTATTTCTGGAAATGAGTCATGGAGTTTAAAGCTCTTATCATGAATCTCAAAAAAAACCCACCCAACAGTATAGTAAATGTCCTAACCTCACAAGTTAATGGAATAAAGGAAGGGTGAATAATTTGGAAACGTATCTTTCAACTTACTAAAAATAAAACCCCCTTTATAGAGAAAATTTTTGCCAAAAGCCTAAAGGATTTTCATTCCGCAGGCACAGTCGGCATGCAGAGAGTGTTAAAAGTGTGACGATAGCCAGATGCCTCATAAAAGCTCAAACTCAAAATTTTTTATCTTGGCACAATACTCATATTCAACATACCAATGAACGTGTGAAGATAGAAAGCGGTCATCAAATGGATTTCTCTGTAACGAACTTTCAAAACTCTAGCACGAGAAACAGAATACTATTGCTTCGAACTTACATTCATCCAAATTGATGAATTCTTGATTTACTTCGTGCTCCCCTGTTTTGTTGTTCTTCGATTTTTTAATGACGTGAGCACGATCGTGTATATGATGACCAACAGCCATTTTCTCCAATCCACTGTCGGAATCCTTCATCGCCTTCCTTGTCTCTTTAATCTGCATTATTAAGAAAGTGATCATTGTATTCCAACTGAATAGAAATTTCAAAAATGAGAACCCAGGATAGATTTCTAAGTCACTTCTCTCCAAAACCCGCCCTTCTTCCCAAGTTTACCATCTGTTTAAACGGTAAACTCACTGTGGGTAGGGAAAGTGTCTATCAACTCTGTTACATGATACTCTCCCAAGTGCTCAGTATAGTGCTCTGAACACAGTAAGTGCTCAATACATTTTATTGACTTGTCAACAGTACTGCATTCTCCGTGCCAATCCTCACAATTATCTCTGATTTCTCTTCTCTCATTTATTTGCTTCATCTAAACTATCACCCCGACCGTCTCTCTATGTTGCCGACTTGTACTTCCCAAGCACACAGTACAGTGCTCTGCACACAGTAAGCGCTCAATGGATGCGAATGAATAAATGAATGAATGAGATTGACCATTTTTTCCTCCAAAGTGTGCATGGCCGAGTCAGGAGACCTTGGGTCTTAGCTCGGCGATGCCACTGGCCTGCTGTGTGATCGTAGGCAAGCCATGAGGCTCTCTGTGCTTCAGCTGCCAAATCTGTAAACTACGGATAATAATTCTCATTTTTCCCTAGTTCACAGGATGCTGGGAGGATAATGAGATCACTGGTGTCAGAATAATAATAATAATAACAACAATAATAATAATAATAATAATAATAATGCCAGGCACTGTACTAAACGCTGCGGTGGATACAAGCAAATTGGGAACATTTTAGGGGAAAAAAGCTACACAAGTCCAAGATCTTGTTACTGAAACAACTATCATTCATTCAATCTTATTTATTGAGCGCTTACTATGTGCAGAGCACTGTACTAAGAGCTTGGGAAGGACAAGTTGGCAACATACAGAGACGGTCCCTACCCTACAACGGGCTCACAGTCTAGAAGACTACCAGTTCCAGTCTTCCGGTTCCGATTCAACGTGCTGAAGAGCCAAGCCAATGTCATCAAGGTCCTCCTCGAAGATCTGATAATAATAATGGCATTTGTTAAGCGCTTACTATGTGCAAAGCACTGTTCTAAGCGCTGGGGGGATACAAGGTGATCAAGTTGTCCCACGTAGGGCTCACAGTCTTAATTCCCGTTTTACAGGTGAGGTAACAGGCTCAGAGAAGTTAAGTGAGTTGCCCAAGGTCACACAGCAGGCATGTGGCAGAGCCGGGATCTGAACCCATGACCTCTGACTCCAAAGCCCAGGCTTTTCCCACTGAGCCACACTGCTTCTCTATGTAACGTCGAATGTAACGTCGAATCAGTGTTGAAATCCTGACCATCAGCTTTCCAAGCTCTCTACCAGTTGGCTCCCCTAAATCTGACTGAAGTTGTCTCCCAATGTACCCCAACTCTGCCTAGGCTAATAGAGAGAAGGGCTCTCTAACATTTATAGATGCTTCTCTAAGTGAATTTTTCATTTTTTCGGTCTACTCCAATGGATTGTAAATAGAGCTCACCTCCTCCAGGAGGCCTTCCCAGACTGAACCCCTTCCTTCCTCTCCCCCTCATCCCTCTCTCCATCCCCCCATCTTACCTCCTCCCCTTCCCCACAGCACCTGTATATATGTATATGTTTGTACATATTTATTACTCTATTTATTTTACTTGTACATATCTATTCTATTTATTTATTTTTTTAGTATGCTTGGTTTTGTTCTCTGTCTCCCCCTTTTAGACTGTGAGCCCATTGTTGGGTAGGGACTGTCTCTGTATGTTGCCAACTTGTACTTCCCAAGCGCTTAGTACAGTGCTCTGCACACAGTAAGCGCTCAATAAATACGATTGATTGATTAAACTTTCCATGGAATTCTCATCAGCATTTAGTAGAGTTAAAAAAAAAATACCAGACTTCTACTAAACGCATGTGCTTACTGCACTTCGTGTTCCCTACGCTGCCTGAAAGAAACACTCTACAACTAATACCGGAGAAGCATATCAAAGTACAATTTGGCTCTACGGAGGCGTGGAAATACAACACTTTTCGAATACGGAGAATATATTTTGTCAAATTGTATTCACAGACGTCAAAGCCCAATCTAATTATACCTCATACAACTTTCAACACTCTCCTTGACAACGGACTAGATAAGTTCGGTTGGCATTCACTTCATAAAAGAGCTACTAATTATTTGGCTGTCATGTTGACCGGCTTGAAACTCTCAACTCCACCTATCTCGGTGTTCATAGGTATATTATTAGACTCTTTTAGATAACCAAGTGCCGGCTTCAGCGCTGATGCGATAATGCCTTATATTGCTTGCATATAAGCTTTCACGAACCTCCTGGAGAATTCAAATTCAAATTTCAGGGCTGAATGAGCTCTAACAGCTGCAAGGAAGCCAATGAAAGGGCATCTTTAGCTGTAGCATTATGTAAGCACTTAAGTCAAGTACTTGGAGCATTAAACTCAAAATAGATATTTTACAACATGAAACCGGCTTTCAAGATAGGTCACAGTATCACCTTACCTGTGTTGATAAGGCAAAACGGGATCACGTTAATGCAATTGCACATGGAAAAGGGGAGAAAATATTTCAATTCAAAGGTCTATCGCGAGCTGTGTTTTCATCATCATCATCATCAATCGTATTTATTGAGCGCTTACTATGTGCAGAGCACTGTACTAAGCGCTTGGGAAGTACAAATTGGCAACATATAGAGACAGTCCCTACCCAACAGTGGGCTCACAGTCTAAAAGGGGGAGAAGAAGTGTTTTCAGGGTTTGAAGAAGTGTTTAGATAAGTATGCACAAAATATGGTGTAATTTTATATATATATCCACACACACACACACATATATATATACCAGAACTGAAAGTTAACATTTTTCTTAAAATACTGATCGTATTTGGAAAATACTTACTCCTCCTGGAGCTCTGCGAGTCTGGGTTGAAGCTTGGAAAACCTTAGGTGGTTCATCTCCTACTTTGGAATAGGTCATGACTGAGGAAGAACTAAACGAATGCCCGTCTGAATCGAACGACAGCTGACCCTAGAGGCAATTACACTCGAGGTGAGTTTACGTACACTTTGAAGGCACCCGGGATAGAATCCAGTGGACTGCCTGAAGATAAACCATGCTCAATATGCCCGACCTCTAAGATTATCAATATTATTCCTGGAACACAGCTCACTGGCAGTGAGTAACAATGCTCACAGCCACACAACTCTGCTGAGTTGGAGAGAGAGAGGCAGAGAGGAAGATGGCAGCACAACCCAAGGAGTTTCTGTATGGTGAACTCAAAGCGGGCCCTGTGCCTTCACGGAGGGAAAAATACACAATTTAAGATAGAGGAGCAGCAGCGTGGCTTAAGGGAAAGAGCTCGGGCTTGGGAGTCGGAAGGACCTGTGTCCTAAAACCGGTGCCGCCACACGCCTGCTGAGTGAACTTGGGCAAGTCACTTAACGTCTCTGGGCCTCAGTTGCTTCATCTGTAAAACGGGGGTTAAGAGTTTGAGCCCCATGTGGGACAGGGACTGTGTCCAACCTGATTAACTTGAATCTCCAGTGCTTAGAACAGTGCTTGGTACATAGTAAGCGATTAACAAGTACCACAGTTATGACTATCATTATTATTACAACAATTGCCTCATCTCGGAAACTCTCTGAGGGAGAGGGACCTAAAGCCGTGCTGCCTCTCGATCGATGGCTCATAATCGGAGAAATTCAATCAATCAATCAATCAATCGTATTTATTGAGTGCTTACTGTGTGCAGAGTAAGTACAAATTGGGAACACATAGAGACAGTCCCTACCCAACAGTGGGCTCACAGTCTAAAAGGGGGAGACAGAGAACAAAACCAAACATACCAACAAAATAAAATAAATAGAATAGATATGTACGAGTAAAATAAATAGAGTAATAAATATGTACAAACATATATACATATATACAGGTGCTGTGGGGAAGGGAAGGAGGTAAGATGGGGGGATGGAGAGGGGGGCGAGGGGGAGAGGAAGGAAGGGGCTCAGTCTGGGAAGGCCAATCAATAAATGGTATTTAGTGAGTGGTCAGTGTGTGCAGAGCACTGGATAAAACACTAAAGCTTGTATCTACCCCAGCACTTAGAACTGTGCTTGGCATATAGTAAGCACTTAACAAGTACCCTAGAGCAAAGCCAATGTCAGATAACGTGACGTGACAGTGACCCGCTGAGACTGTAAATGGACACAGCTGGCCGAAGTGCACTGTATTCATTCAGTCGTCTTTACTGAGTGCTTACTGTGTGCAGAGCACTGTGCTAAGTGGTGGAAAATACAATTCAGCAATAGAGATGATCCCTACCAACAACGGGCTCACAGTCTACAAAGGGGGAGACAGACATCAAAACAAATAAACAGGCATCAATAGCACCAATATAAATAGAAGTATAGGTACATACACATCATTAATAAAATAAATAGAATAATGAATATATGTATATACATAAGTGCTGTGGGGTGGGGAAGGGGGTAGAGCAGAGGGAGGGAGTTGGGGCGGTGGGGAGGGGAGAAGGAGCAGAGGAAAAGGGGGGCTTGGTATGGGAAGGCCTCCCGGAGGAGGCGAGCTTTCAGTAGGGGAGAGCATGGGCTTCATGAAGACAGGCAGGCTCAGAATCAAACCCAGAGACTGAAGGGAACAAATGGTACTAGCAGAGAAAGGAACAGTCTACGGCTAAAGGAGAAGGGAGTCTTCTTTTCAGCCCTGAGCCCACAGGTACTTAAGATCTGACCTTTTTGTAGAATTCCTTTCAAAAACCTAAGGACACTATAATAATACTATTTACTATTTACCTACTGTACCAAGCGCTGGGAGAAAACATACAGATGGGAATTAAACAGGGAACAAATGGTACCAGCAGAGAAAAGAACAGTCTACGTCTAAAGGAGAAGGGAGTCTTCTTTTCAGCCCTGAGCCCACAGGTACTTAAGATCTGACCTTTTTGTAGAATTCCTTTCAAAAACCTAAGGACACTATAATAATACTATTTACTATTTACCTACCGTACCAAGCGCTGGGAGAAAACATACCAATGGGAATTAAACACGGTCCCTGTCCCTTGTGGGCCTCACAATCTAAACGGATAGATTTTATATATGCTAATGCATGTGTACAAATATACATTAAGCACTTAGTACAGTGCTTTGCACACAGTAAGCGCTCAACAAATTTGATTGAATAACGTGCACATAAATACATGCATACACATATAATCAATCAATCAATCAATCAATCAATCGTATTTATTGAGCGCTTACTATGTGCAGAGCACTGTACTAAGCGCTTGGGAAGTACAAATTGGCATCACATAGAGACAGTCCCTACCCAACAGTGGGCTCACAGTCTAAAAGGGGGAGACAGAGAACAGAACCAAACATACCAACAAAATAAAATAAGTAGGATAGAAATGTACAAGTAAAATAAATAAATAAATAAATAAACAGAGTAATAAATATGTACAACCATATATACATATATACAGGTGCTGTGGGGAGGGGAAGGCGGTAAGGCGGGGGGATGGAGAGGGGGACGAGGGGGAGAGGAAAGAAGGGGCTCAATCTGGGAAGGCCTCCTGGAGGAGGTGAGCTCTCAGCAGGGCCTTGAAGGGAGGAAGAGAGCTAGCTTGGCGGATGGGCAGAGGGAGGGCATTCCAGGCCCGGGGGATGACGTGGGCCGGGGGTCGATGGCGGGACAGGCGAGAGCGAGGTACAGTGAGGAGATTAGTGGTGGAGGAGCGGAGGGTGCGGGCTGGGCAGTAGAAGGAGAGAAGGGAGGTGAGGTAGGAGGGGGCGAGGGGATGGACAGCCTTGAAGCCCAGGGTGAGGAGTTTCTGCCTGATGCGCAGATTGATCGGTAGCCATTGGAGGTTTTTGAGGAGGGGAGTGATATGTCCAGAGCGTTTCTGGACAAAGATAATCCGGGCAGCAGCATGAAGTATGGATTGAAGTGGAGAGAGACACGAGGATGGGAGATCAGAGAGAAGGCTAGTGCAGTAGTCCAGACGGGATAGGATGAGAGCTTGAATTAGCAGGGTAGCGGTTTGGATGGAGAGGAAAGGGCGGATCTTGGCAACGTTGCGGAGCTGAGACCGGCAGGTTTTGGTGACGGCTTGGATGTGAGGGGTGAATGAGAGAGCGGAGTCGAGGATGACACCAAGGTTGCGGGCTTGTGAGACGGGAAGGATGGTAGTGCCGTCAACAGAGATGGGAAAGTCAGGGAGAGGACAAGGTTTGGGAGGGAAGACAAGGAGCTCAGTCTGCGACATGTTGAGCTTTAGGTGGCGGGCGGACATCCAGATGGAGATGTCCTGAAGGCAGGAGGAGATGCGAGCCTGGAGGGAGGGGGAGAGAGCAGGGGCAGAGATGGAGATCTGGGTGTCATCAGCGTAGAGGTGATAGTTGAAGCCGTGGGAGCGAATGAGGTCACCAAGGGAGTGAGTGTAGATTGAGAACAGAAGGGGACCAAGCACTGAACCTTGGGGAACCCCCACAGTAAGAGGATGGGAGGGGGAGGAGGAGCCTGCAAAAGAGACTGAGAAAGAACGACCGGAGAGATAAGAGGAGAACCAGGAGAGGACGGAGTCTGTGAAGCCAAGGTCAGATAACGTGTTGAGGAGAAGGGGGTGGTCCACAGTGTCAAAGGCAGCTGAGAGGTCGAGGAGGATTAGGACAGAGTATGAGCCGTTGGATTTGGCAAGCAGGAGGTCATTGGTGACCTTTGAGAGCGCAGTTTCCGTGGAATGAAGGGGACGGAAGCCAGACTGGAGGGGGTCGAGGAGAGAGTTGTTGTTGAGGAATTCTAGGGTGGGTGAATATAGCATTCACCCACTTAGAAACTATATAAAAACAACATGCAACCAAGCACACTGTTTTCAAGGATAGTACAATTACACAACTTACACAACTTAAGCTGAAGACCTGCACATTCACGCACATTCACGCTTTCAGGAAAAATTTTTTTGAGTACTTGACTGGATAAATCTAGTTTTTTTTAAGTGGCATTTTTATTAAGCACTTACTACGTGCAAAGCACTGTTCTAAGCGCTGGGGAGGTTACAAGGTGATCAGGTTGTCCCTCGAGGGGCTCACACTCTTAATCCCCATTTTACAGATGAGGGAACTGAGGCACAGAGAAGTACTTGACTGGGTAAATCTAGTTTGTTTTTTAATGGCATTTATTAAGCACTTACTATGTGCAAAGCACTGTTCTAAGCGCTGGGGAGGTTACAAGGTGATCAGGTTGTCCCACGAGGGGCTCACAGTCTTAATCCCCATTTTACAGATGAGGGAACTGAGGCACAGAGAAGTTAAGTGACTTGCCCAAAGTCACACAGCTGACAATTGGCTGAGCAGGGATTTGAACCCATGACCTCTGACTCCAAAGCCCGGGCTCTTTCCACTGAGCCACGCTGCTTCTCTCATAGCTGTTCTTTCATAGAAGGAACAACGTGATTCCTATACTGACATGTTTATATTTTAAAAATACATATACAATTATTGCTCTAAACTATTCATCTACTTACAATTTTAAATCTGAAAATTAAAAAAAAAAACCCTAAATTTGATTCAAAATTATTAGTGTCTGGAGGCCAGGTGAATAATTTAGCTCTGGGTTTTCTTTCTTTCATTACTTTCTCTCTCTTTCTCATCTCTCTCTCTCCTCCTGGAACATCTCTGAGCTTGGATTTCACTTTCAGCGAGCTGAACAATTCATTCTCCTTTAAAATATCCAAAATTGACCACTGAAAGCTTTCAAGGGTGGGAGTTTTTTTTTCCTTAGACCAATCTATTTCTGGTAGTGGTGCTGTAATAAGCAGCGTTCTGTATTGAGAGTACAATACACACTTGGTTGACATGATTCCTGCCCACGAAGAGCAGTCAGAAGGAGCTTGCATGTCTTTTTGTATTGTAAAGTGGTAAAGGCCCGTCGGCTCGTTATGGCCAGGAAAAACGTCTGCTTACTCTCAGACTGTACTCTCCCAAGTACTTAGAACAGTGCTCTGCACATACTAAGCGCTCAGTAAATACCACTGACTGACTGATCCATATTATGGTACCCAATGATGTTCGATTATTCTTTTCAGTGAAGTACTTAAGAAAGATTCCAAAAAATACTTACAAAATTTCTTTGCAATTCCTGCATACTGCTTCGCATGTTTGACATCATTCTGTCCATTGCTTGAAAAGGATCCTGAACATCTGTGCTCTATGGGATAGTAAGGAAATTATGAACTTTTAGGCAGACATAAATGGATCGATTTTAAGCAAAACTGAAAGACCTTCCAGATTTATAAAAAAAAGGATCACATGCACATTTTTCAACCATGCAGATAGCATATACCTGAAGACCACTGGCACACACAAAATACAATTTGCTCACCTTTTCTGAATAAAAAAAAGCGAACATATGACATTTGAGAATATCTGTTGGCAATACTTCACCTTTACATTTTTGTTTTGTTTGAAAAAAATCCTTTAAACATGGGGTGATTCATAGATTATTAAGCCTTATTCTGTTCTGAGTGGCTGCAGTTGACAATATGCTGTGTTACTTTCTTTAATATTCGTAGAGGTAGAAAGACCAAACCCAAGAATGATGCCCAGGAACTGTAGTTTCACCACAGTGAACCAATAATCAATCAATTAATAAAGCATATTTATTGAGCACTTACTGTGCTCAAGATGGGAATTGGGTTAACTGGCTAAAAGGAACTACTCCTTTACATTCCAAGGATTAAGAGTTCCGTGAATTGATTATGTCAGTGGTTCTGCATTAATTATCGGATGTTTTATTTCAAGTCCTACCACTTAAAAAGAAGATGCACTTCAACAGAAAGTGAACAACATTTTTAGTACGACAGAAATACATGCAAGCCCTAAATTTTGCAGGGTAATAATATAGTAAAATCTTCCAATCAAATTCTCCTGTTAGAAGTTCAAGCAAGATTATTTACCAGGGAAGTTTACTTTAAAACTTAAAACTTTCAAATTAAGGAATAAAAATATAAGAAAAGAGTTAAAAATTGACATGCCAACAGTATCATGCAGTTCTTTTGGGAACATTTTAGGGAGTTTTAAGAACATATATTTGTGGAAAGAAAGAACATTCTACCTGCTGGTCACGGTAAACACTATAAAAAATGCATATTAATGTGAGATTGCCTCTCTAGACTGTAAATTCGATATATGCAGGGAACGTGAAGGCTAATTCTGTTGTATTGTACTCTCCCAAGAGCTTAATACAGTGCTCTGCAGAGTAAGTGCTCAATAAATACAACTGACTAAAAAAACCTGAAAAATATCACAATTCTTAGCCTAAAATACAGACTGCCTACGTTGGATTCATATGTCTCTCCCTACCCATGGTTCAGTATGTTGTCCATACATATATAGTTCAGAATCTTGTTTGACTTTTTCACATAATGCATTTTGAATGAAAAGTTACAATATTTTATTGATTTAATCTAAAAAAAAAATAGTTGGAAAGGTATCCACTTTGTGGAAAAGTGTTAGCTGGGGAAGAAAGAAACTACTTGTACTCCTCTTGTCCCACTACTCTACCATAATACAAAAATCAAACAAAAACCACTTTTTAATTAAAAAATTTGTGAAAGCCAAAACCACATTAGATACCTGAGCCCTACCACTAAACAAACCTAAGTAAAAAGTCAAATTAGTAATCAACAATTTGTTACTTATAAACCTAGTGATTTTAACAGTAAACAAATTTCAGGTTCCTCGAGTTCTCATAAAAAAACCCCTATAAAATCTTTTGGCCTATAATGGATCTCCTATTTGTATCTTAATTTTCAATTTTGCAATTTGATTTTAACAAAAACAAATGCAAGGCGCTGTAAATCTAGAAAATTGACCAAAGTTTCCTACAGTGCATTAATCAGTTTCTAAGAGAGAAAAGGTATAAAAATAAAATTCCTAGATGAAAAGCACTTCAAAGTTTGGAATGAAATTTAAAATCACATGGCTTGAGAATATTACACATGCTGCAGTCAAGAAACATAAATGTTTTAAATTTAAGTTAAATCCTTCAACTGGAACCTAAGAAGGAATAAAGAGATTTTGTGTGAGCAAAGAGTGCATTTCAATCCTAATTCTAATTTTTACCGCACTCCCTGGGGGGTAGAACAGTGGGGCTGAAAAACCTAAAATGGAAATAGAGAACACTGAGAAGCGGGGTGGTCTGGTGGATAAAAACACGGATCTGGGAGTTAGAGGGACCTTGGCTCTTATCTTGGCTCTGTCAACTGTCTGCTGTGTGACCTTAGGCAAGCCACTTAACATCTCTGTGCCTCAGCTACCTAATCTGTAAAATGGAGATTAATATTAGGAGCCCCACATGGGACACGGACTGTGTCCAGCCTGATTTAGCTTGTATCTCCTCCGGTGCTTAATAGAGTGCCTGGTACATAGTAAGCACTTATATGCCGTACAAAAAATACCCCAAATAGTCCAACCAGTTCATTATTTTGTTTCAGATAATAACAAAAGGTGGCAGTGGTTTGAGCAGAAAGAGCGTGGATGTTTGCGGGCACCAGGAGGCCTCAGTTTTACTCAGTCCTAGCTCTGCCCCAGTCTTGCTGGGGCAGGAACTCAGGCAAGCAGTTTAAGTTTTTCTGGAAAATGGTGTAAATAATCTCCCTACCTCACAGGGACGTTGTCAGGACAAAAGGAGCAAAGGGGCATAAAACTCCGAGGACCTGGGTTCTAATCCTAGTTCTGCTATTTATCCGCTGTTGACCTTGGACAAGTCACTTCATGTCTGTTTTCGGTTTCTTTGTGTATAAAATAGAGATTCAATACCTGTTCTTCCTCTTACTTAGACTGTAAAAGCCTTGTGGGACAGGGACTGCACCCAACTCGATTATCTTGCATCTAACAGGGCTTAGTACAGTGCTAGGCACATAGTAAGCGCTTAAAAAAGTTATTAAAAATAAAAATGCTATACAAATGTAATATTTTATTACAAGACACTCGGAAGAACAGTGTGAGGCTAGCCCTCCTTGACATCACTCAATCATATTTATTGAGCGCTTACTGTGTGCAGAGCACTGTACTAAGCACTTGGGAAGTATAAGTTGGCAACATATAGAGACAGTCCCTACCCAACAGTGGGCTCACAGTCTAGAAGTGGGCTCACATTTTTTGAGCGCTTACTGTGTGCAGAGCTCTGTACTAAGCGCTTGGGAAGTACAAGTTGGGTTGTTCTGTACCATCTGACACCCCCAAGCGCCCCTTCTTTACCCCTTACTTCGCCCTACTACCCCATCATGGAATTTGTCTCAGACAATCTGAATCCACTTATACTTTTGGCTTGAATAACTTCTGCCCATTTTGCCCAATTCAATCACTGAACATATTCCACCGGAGTAGGTTATTGGGATAGTACAACAGCAATTCAAGGTACTGTCCCTGTTCTTTAGGACTTACAATTCCATGTTTACCACCTACTAGTTCAAGAAATTCCTTTTATTTATTTTGAACTTCACTTTCAATCTCCCCCTTTTAGACTGTGAGCCCACTGTTGGGTAGGGACTGTCTCTATGTGTTGCCAATTTGTACTTCCCAAGCGCTTAGTACAGTGCTCTGCACATAGTAAGCGCTCAATAAATACGATTGATTGATTGATTGATATTTTCTCAATGTTTTGAAAATTAAAAGACTAAATAGCACAACATATGATGACGAATAGGTTTCAGCCCTGAGACTTCTAGCTTGAGATCTGTGTGGAGGGATCTGAATATGGTGTTGGTGGAGTGGGCTAAAAATAATAAAAGTACTGGTGGTATTTGTTAAGGGCTTACAATATATCATGCACTGTTCTAAGTGCTGGGCTAGATACAAGCCGATACAAGATACAGGTTGGACATAGACCATGTCCCACATGGGGCTCACAGCCTTAATCCCCATTTTACAGATGAAGTAACTGAGGCCCAGAAAAGTGATGTGACTTGCCTCAAATCACACAGCAGACAAATGTATATATGCATATATGTTTATACATATTAATTACTCTATTTTATTTGTACATATTTATTCTATTTATTTTATTTTGTTAATATGTTTTGTTTTGTTCTCTGTCTCTCCCCCTTCTAGACTGTGAGCCCACTGTTGGGTAGGGACCGTCTCTATATGTTACCAACTTGTACTTCCCAAGCGCTTAGTACAGTGCTCTGCACACAGTAAGCGCTCAATAAATGAATGAATGAATGAAAGTGGGAAGCAGCTTGGAGTAGAGAATAGAGCTCGGGCTTGGGAGTCAGAAGGTCGTGGGTTCTAATCCCGGCTCTGCCACTTGTCTGTTGTGTGACTTTGGGCAAGTCAATTTTAGGTATTTTAGTCTAGGCATTAACTTTAAATATACCACAGCAGAGCACTGCTTTACGACGAAGGACAGGAATATATTTAGTGCTGATTCTGATTTCCTGAATTAGTAACTTCCCACATAGGTACTTTATCCAACTCACAGTAGGCAAAGGGTATCATTTTTTGGCTCTAGGTGCCTCACTTAAAAAAATGGCCTCAAGTGGTGAGAAAACTTGACATTTTAGATCCCTTCAAGTTAACAGCTGTGTCGGTAGTACAGGTTTAAAATAAATAATTGTGAATGTCCCAGTAGCTAAGTTATACCTCCCTCAGGAACGGCATGCGTAGCCTTCATTTCTGTAAGCCAAACTGAAGGCAGAACTGCAACTGGAACCGCACTGGACCATCAATAACTACAACCTCCACAGGAAACCCTACACGGCCTCATTAATGGCCAACCAAGAGAGCACCTATATCTTTTAACCTCTTGCACTACTTGAAAATGCTTTTCCCTTTTTTTTTAAGTCAGATGTTAGGACAGGTTGGTCACGACTTTACATTTTGAGTGTGGGATTAGGGATTTTAGGAAGAATGGAGATTAGCGGAGGACAGGCTTCCAAGAGCTCACTATTTTGGCTCTGTTCAGTCCTGAGTGGCACATCTCAGGTCTTGTCAGAGGCCTGAGGTGAGTGAGGCTGAGAGCCCAGCTCAAAAAGAAAACTGTGGGCCCACCTCCTTCATCAACCCCAGGAGTTGACATTGAGCACTGGAGAGAAGATGCTATATATTTTTCATTTTGAAACACATGGGAGAAGTTATGAATCCTCAGAGAGTCTGTAATTTCACCTACAGTCTTTTAAGATGCAATTCTTGAATTCATCTATATATCTATGGGTTAGTGCCATGTAGCCTGAACTTGTTTTTTACACTTACTTGTTCTTTATTCTTTCCATCTTCGATCACTTGCATTTGAAGTTACATAATTAAAATTTTACTGAACACCAAACTATTTTTTTCCATTCATTACATATACATGGGATGGAATGCGGAACTGTTAAGCCTAGAAGCAGAAATTTTACTGAACACCAAACTATTTTTTTCCATTCATTACATATACATGGGATGGAATGCGGAATAGTTAAGCCTAGAAGCAGCACTAGGAGTCAGAGGGACCTGGGCTCTAATTCCAGTTCTGCCACTTACCTGCTGTGTGACCTTGGGCAAGTCACTTAACCTCACTGAGCCTCAGTTGCCTTATCTGCAAAATGGGAACTCAATACCTGGTCTCCCAGGTGAACTGTGAACCCCATGTGGAACCTGATTACCTTGTTTTTACCTCAGTGCTTAGTCTGACACTTGACACTTATAGCTTAACAAATTGCACAATTATTATGATGCTTGCTCACAGAATCGACAAAATCTACAAGCACAATGCAGACATTTAACTGTAGTAAAACAAGGGAAATTATTTCCACAAAATAGACTATACAGTAGCATTCTTAATCATTTTCTTCTGGGACCTGAGTCTTTTCTAATTCTGTGCACATCACTATTACAATGTCTTGATGTCCTTACCCCGAAAGATTTAAGTGTGTCGCTGGAGAAGGGCCCAGATTTAGAACTGCAACTATGGCATAACACTTCCCTTGATGAAATACACATTATTGAAAGGTGACAGGAGTGGAGAGGAAACCTACACAATGTTTAATGAACTTGATTCTTCCAATAATGCAGGGTGTTCAAATTCAGGTAGATGACATTGGGTGAGGGCAAAAGGTATCAAATTTAAATGCATTTATAATATCTGTACCCCAAGCAATCTCACACACAGCTGAACTTTTATGTAAAAATCCTTCAAAATACAAGTCAAGTTCAATACATCCCTAACACATTCTCCAGTTGAAATTTTAAAACAAACAGGGTCTTTCTGCATCCAATTAGAGTAATTAGTGACAAAGAAACCAAATCCACTTTACAATTAAAAGGACAAAATGCATTGTATAAAGACTGCTCACATCACGATACTAACCACACCACGAAAAGTCTCAAAAGGTAAAAGGGAATGGCTCATTGCCTGGAAAAAGATATTCATCATTTTGATCAATTAGTCAATAATAATAATAATAATAATGGCATTTATTAAGCGCTTACTATGTGCAAAGCACTGTTCTAAGCGCTGGGGAGGTTACAAGGTGATCAGGTTACAAGTTGATCAGGTTATCTCATGGGGGACTCACAGTCTTAACCCCCATTTTACAGATGAAGGAACTGAGGCCCAGAGAAGTTAAGTGACTTGCCCAAGGTCACACAGCAGGCAATTGGCGGAGCCAGGGTTTGAACCCGTGACCTCTGACTCCAAAGCCCGGGCTCTTTCCACTGAGCCACGCTGCGTCAATATCATTTCTCAAGCACCTAGTGGGTGCAAAGCAACACTGGTTACAATATCCATTTAATTATAATTGGGAGGTGCCATTTCATTCATTCAATCATATTTATTGAGCACTTCTTATGTGCAGAGCACTATACTAAGCCCTTGGGACAGTATAATACAACAATAGATAGACATTCCCTGCCCACATGAGTTTATAGTTTTGAAATGGGGTGGGGGGGGGGAGTGACAGACATCAGTACAAATAAATAAATGACAGATATGTGCATAAGTGGTGTGGGGCTGGGTGGGGAGAAGAACCAAAGAAGCAAGTCAGGGTGATGCAGAAGGGAGTGGAAGAAAAAGAAAGGAGGGGTTTCATCTGGAAAGGCCTGTTGGGGGAGATGGGCCTTTAATAATAATAATAATAATAATAATGATGGCATTTATTAAGCGCTTACTATGTGCAAAGCACTGTTCTAAGCGCTGGGGGGGGATACAAGGTGATCAGGTTGTCCCACGGGAGGCTCACAGTCAACCCCCATTTTACAGATGAGGTAACTGAGGCCCAGAGAAGTTAAGTGACTTGCCCAAGGTCACACAGCTGACAATTGGCGGAGCCGGGATTTGAACCCACGACCACTGACTCCAAAGCCCGTGCTCTTTCCACTGAGCCACGGAAGGCTTTGTAGCATGGCATAGCAGGAAGCAGCATTGGACAGACAGCCATAAGACCTGAATTCTGGTCCTGGCTCCATCGCTGCCCGCCGTGGCTTTGGGGGAGCACTCTGCCCTTTTAAAATCAGGATAAAACATCAGCTCTCCCTCGTTCTTGGATTATGAGCCCTGCAGAGGGGAGGGGCAGTGTCTGATCTGATTATTTTAAGACTACCCCAGGGCTAGCACATTGTAAGTGCCTGATGCAAGGACAACAACAACAATAATAATAACCTAGAAAGCTTTAATACATCAATATCAGTAATCAATCAATCAATCAATCGTATTTATTGAGCGCTTACTTTGTGCAGAGCACTGTACTAAGCGCTTGGGAAGTACAAGTTGGCAACATATAGAGACAGTCCCTACCCAACAGTGGGCTCACAGTCTACAAGGGGGCTCACAGTCTAAAAGGGGGCTCACAGTCTAAATTAATCACAGTAATTCCTCAAAGTAAGAAATGTATTACACTAAAATGGAAGAGTGAAATTACTTTAATCAAAATGAAATAGTAATATAATAATAATAATGATGGCATTTGTTAAGCGCTTACTATGTGCAAAGCACTGTTCTAAGTGCTGGGAGGATACAATGTGATCAAGTTGTCCCACGTGGGGCTCACAGTCTTAATCCCCATTTTTACAGATGAGGTAACTGAGGCTCAGAGAAGTGAAGTGACTTGCCCAAGCTCACATAGCAGACTGGTGGTGGAGTCGGGATTCGAACCCATGCCCTCTGACTCCAAAGCCCGTGCTCTTTCCACTGAGCCACGATACACGCACTTTCTGCAAAGAGGAACGCTATCCAATTAATTGGCTCTAATTCAGGTCTATAACTGTGGTATTTGTTAAGCACTTACTACGTACTGACACCTATCTACTTGTTTTGTTTTGTTGTCTGTCTCCCCCTTCTAGACTGTGAGCCCATTGTTGGCTAGGGACCGTCTCTATATGTCCCCGATTTGTACTTCCCAAGCGCTTAGTACAGTGCTCTGCACAAAGTTAGAGCTCAATAAATACATTTGAATGAATGAATGTGCCAGGCACTCTACTAAGCACTGAGGTGGATACAAGCAAATCGGGTTGGACACAGTCCCTGTCCCGCATGGGGCTTACACCCATTTTACAGATAAAGTAACTGAGGGCCAGAGAAGTGAGGCCCCACAGCAGACAAGTGGAGGAGCCTGGATTAGAATCCATGACCTTCTGATTCCCGGGCCAATGCTATATCCACTACGCCATGCTGCTCCCAGGTTTATTTCAAAGTGAGATGCACATTCCACATCAAAATTCATTAACACACTAGACTGTGAGCCCATTGTTGGGTAGGGACCGTCTCTATACATTGCCAACTTGTATTTCCCAAGCACTTAGTACAGTGCTCTGCACACAGTAAGCGCTCAATAAATACGATTGAATGAATTAACACACAAGGTACAAGATTTCAATGTCATCCTCTTCCCTCCTACTTTTAAATGTTTCTTACCTGGTATAAATCAGCCAAAAATATGTAACTTTTTTTAGAATGCTTATTTTCAGAGTGTAAACTGAAACTTCTAAATTTCAAAGAGTTGAAAAATTTTAGGGTAAGAGAATGAAAACAAACAGCACCTGGCAGCGGTGTCAACGAATCATTTTGAGCACAGGACAAAAACGGGGTAGGAATTTTACAGTGGGGGGGGAGAGGAGAGGGCTGGTAGGGAACAGGCTACAAATGTAATAGTAATAATAATTAAATAAAAGTAATAGTAACAATAATCATAATTGTGGTATTTGTTAAGCACTTATTATGAGCCAGGCACTGTACTAAGCACTGAGGTAGATAGATACAAGGTAATTGGGTTGGACACAGTCCCTATCCCACAGAGGGCTAAAAGTCTTAATCCCCATTTGACAGATGCGGTAACTGAGGCCCAGAGAAGTGAAGTGACTTGCCCAGGGTCACACAACAGACAAGTAGCAGAGCTGGGAACCTAAGTCCTTCTGACTTGCAGGCCCATGCTCTATCCAGTAAGCCACACTGCTTCACTTCAGCCCTGACTGGAAACTTTTCAGCAATCATATTTACTGCGCGTTTACTGTGAGCAGAGTACTGAACTAAGCGCTTCGGAGAGTACACTATAACAGAGCAGACCGAGGATGAGCAAGTCTAGGAGTTCAGCTCAAAGTACTTGAGCGGGGGCCCCTCAGGGTATGAATAATAATAATAATAATAATAATAATAATAATAATAATAATAATAATAATAATAATAACAATGACGATAGTTAAGCGCTTACTACACGCCAAGCACCATCCTTGGCATCTGACAAGCCTCACGAGTGATCATTTTATGTTACATAAACCAAGCGTTTTGTAATTTTGGGTCTTTACACCTATATTCTAAAGGTATAAGAATATTAAACACCTCCAATTTTAACTTAGTCTCAGTTTTAGATATTTCACTGCAGTTTCCAAAGTTCGAAATACATTTGAATTTCCCCTAAATAGGAAAACATTTTATTCCATAGGTTATTGACTGACCACACTACCCAGAATATTATTTCTCTATCCATCAAGGATGACCAGCTTTCTTCCTCCTGAAATTTGGGTCCTCTCCTAACACAACCTTTCAGATTTTTATTTTTATTTAGTGTATTTGTCCATGAACTGACATTGTCTTAGTGTTTTGTTTCTTCTCTCTTTATGTGTGCATTTCCAGTCCCTTCTCCTCACCTTATATCATTAGATTGTGAGCTCACAATCTAAAGGAGAAGACAGCAAGACATAAACTACCGCATGCATGAATAGGAGGACTTTAACATGAAGTTGTTCAAGTACATCATTGTAAAGCAGTAATAAGTGAAGAAGTAAAACCCCTCTGTAATCTTAGGTAATGTCGGAGTCATATATCATAAAACCATACTGTTAATAACATTTAAGATTAAGAACCTACCCTATGATTTCCACGCAAGGCAACCTCAGAATTATCACGGCCTTTATGATGTCGCGCTCTTCCTCTATCGGCAAGACTAAGAAATGAGTCACGTCCAAAGGGGTCTGAAAAACTTCTCATCATTTGGCGCACGCGTTCGTGATGAGTAGAGAAAGGTTCTCTGACAAAACAAAATATTAATTAGCACGATTAAGGATTCCAAAGATGATATCGGATTTAAAAAAAAACATAGGGAGATATATTTTGTGCTCTTTACAGGAAAGTTTATACAAAGCATGGTGTGAAAGTGGTTTTTCTTTCTTGGAAAATCCTTTCAACTTAAAAATTCCTCCTCTACAAACCATCTTTTCATGGTCCTCTTTTCATCATCCAAATGGCAGGGAATTTTTTCCGGTACCAGGAGCCCCCCAAAATGCCATGTCCCAGAAGAATTAACAAGCATTTTGAGAACAATATACAGGACAGGCCAACCACGCTTCATGGGCCACACCAGTGGTATTAGCTTCTCTAGCTTTAGTTGGCAGGTCTAACTTTCTGCAAATTGGCTATGCACCAGTCCGAGGGGAAGAGGAAAGGCAGATGGGGCGCACTCTTGGCCTTCTTCCCCTCAGACCACCGTGCTGCCTCCCTGGGAACCCACCTTGGCTCGCACAGCGACATCCTGAAGCCTCCGTCCCATGTGCCCTCCATCCTCCCACACCCGGTGGGACGGGGAAGAACCGCCGCAGGCTGCGTTCTCCACAAAACCCTGGGAAGAATGTGATGGCGATGACAGCCGTAGCCGTTGCTGGGGCTCGGGCTCTGAGCTGGGAGGAGCCTGAAATTCTGTTCCTCTAGTCCAGCCTCAGAACCGTCCTGATTGATGATGATGATGATGATGATGATGGCATTTATTATGCGCTTACTATGTGCAAAGCACGGTTCTAAGCACTGGAGAGGTTACAAGGTGATCAGGGTGTCCCACGTGGGGCTCACAGTCTTCATCCCCATTTTACAGAGGTAACTGAGGCCCAGAGAAGTGAAATGACTTGCCAAAGTCACACAGCTAACAAGTGGCGGAGCCGGGATTTTGAACCCATGACCTCTGACTCCAAAGCCCAGGCTTTTTCCACTGAGCCATGCTGTTCTTGTTTGTATCTTTGCCATTTTGGTTGTTTTGGGATTTTATCACTGTATCAGTCCTTACGCGTCTGTTGCCAGTCCCTTCAGTCCATTATATCCTTAGATTGTGAGAATCCCTTAAGAGCCGGGGACTGTTCCTAATTTCCACCTGCAACATTCCTATTGTTGTATTGTACTCTCCCAAGTGCTTAACACAGTGCTCGGGTAGTGCTCAATAAATACGATTGAAAGAATGAATGAATAAGCTCTGTATACAGCAGGCATTCAATAAATACTATTACCACTACAACTGAGGCTCAAAACAACCACTAGGAAAGTGGTTTGGATGAATGGCATGATACAGAAAATATTTCTGCCAACAAGCAGGTTCTAGATGTCCACAAAATCTAACAGGCATGAAACAGAGGCTAAAAATGGCACTAGATCACTTAGCTATCACTGATGTGACCCTCAAAGAAAGAAAATGTGGCCAGTTTCCTCATTTCATTCTTTCGGGGGAAATTTGTCCTTTTTGTCTTTCCCCGACCATGAAGAAACCCCACAAGAGCTGTTGTTCCAATGAGGAAAACCCTCTAGAAAATTCCATGGATCCAGCGTCGATCTCCATGATGAGTCATCCTTCAACAGGCTGAGCGCTTGCGTTTGTAACTTTTATTTACCCCACCCTCAATCCCACAGCAATTAAGTATATATCCGCAGTTTTTTAATATTAATATCTACCTTGCCCTCTAGACGGTACACTCATTATGGGTAGGGAACACGTCTACCAAATCTGTTATATGGCACTCTCCCAAGCGCTCAGAACGGTGCTCTGCACATAGTAAGCGCTCAATAAATATGACTGACTGAGCAGCCTTGCCCAGTGCTGTGAGACTGACCCCATAGCATCCAGCACAGCTGCTACAGGGGATACCCTTCTGCTTGGGTAATGACTGTCCATAATAATAATTATGATGATGATGATAATAATAATAATAATAATAATGGTATCTGTTTAGCGCTTATTATGTGCCAGGCACCGTACTAAGTGCTGGACTGGATACAATCAAATCGAGTTGGAGACAGCCCCTGTCCCACCTGGGGCTCACAGTTTCAATCCCCATTTTACAGATGAGGTAACTATGGCAAATAGAAGTGAAGTAAGAAGTAAGGCCCTACTGAGAGCTCACCTCCTCCAGGAGGCCTTCCCAGACTGAGCCCCTTCCTTCCTCTCCCCCTCGTCCCCCTCTCCACCCCCCCCATCTTACCTCCTTCCCTTCCCCACAGCACCTGTATACATGTATATACGTTTCTACATATTTATTACTCTATTTATTTATTTATTTTACTTGTACATATCTATTCTATTTATTTTATTTTGTTAGTATGTTTGGTTCTGTTCTCTGTCTCCCCCTTTTAGACTGTGAGCCCACTGTTGGGTAGGGACTGTCTTTATATGTTGCCAACTTGTACTTCCCAAGCACTTAGTACAGTGCTCTGCACACAGTAAGTGCTCAATAAATACGATTGATTGATTGACTGATTGATTTACCCAGTGTCACAAAGCAGACAAGTGGCAGAGCCGGGATTACAACCCATGACCTTCTGATTCCCAGGCCTGTGTTCTATTCACTATGACACGCCTGCCCCAATCGGAAGAACTGCATGATACGGGAGGGATAAAAGGTGGCAAAGACTCACTGAGGTCATATTCAACCGAGGTTTAGGACACGGGGGAGGGTACTGTTGTACCGGCTGTTGATGACCACAGACTGCGCCTACAATCCCTGCCGACGATGTCACAGGGCGAGCCGCTCACTTGACCAGAGGTGGGCCAAGCGAGGGAGTCGGGGTGACTCAACATAAACCATCACTCCTGCAAAAATAACTCAACCATGTGCTGGTGATGGATCTATCTTTCCTTTCTCCTTCCAAGCCTGGACTAAAGAAACCTGGGCAATCCCAATCTGACCTCACCCGCACACTAGGTGTCCAGCAAGGTTCATCCTACTGTGGCAAGGGGCCAGAAACCATATTCTTTCATCGGCAGAGTGTAAAAGGCATTCCCACTCCAGAACATACACACTCATCTTTACGATCAATCCACTTACTGCAAGCGGAGCACAGCAGTACGCATTTGGGAGCATGTAATACGAGAGTTGGTAGACACAAATCTGCCCTCAAGGAGTTAATGGGAGAGACAAACATTAAAATAAGTTCCAGGTAAGGGAAGAGGCAGAGTACGGGGATATGTGGTGCGGATACAGGAGATGGAGAAGGAAGGGAAAATGGGTGGGGGGAGATGTGAGGTTGAAGAAGGGCCAGGGGCTTGCCTCAACCACTCAATGGTACTTCCTGAGCACTTACCATGTGCAGAGCACTGTACTAAGCATTTGGGAGAGTACAGTACAACACAATTAGCAGAGACGCCCCCTGCCCATAACGAGCTTACAGCCTCCACTCCTTTATAGAAGGCTGGGAAGATGGCAACAGTTGTAGCCACGTTACTGACCGTCTGCCTAGAGCCATGAAGTTAATTTTTACTGTCGATATTTTTATTTTTTGAATTTTAACAGCTACCTTATGGTTGCATCATATCCTTTTGTTTGACACATCTCAACTCCCCCACTTAAGATGGTAGGGCCCTCGTGGGCAGTGGATCACGTCTTAATTTGATTTTTTTTAACTTGTTATCCCACTCTTAGTTCACTGTCAAATCAATGTTTGTAATAAATAAATTGTTTTTTAAATGTGGACAATTTGAGATTTCCCAGCCGGTGTTCTCTATACCATTAAGTACTAAAAGAAGCACAGGCCGCTAAATAACCGTCACTCTCCCTTGGGATCAACGGCCTTAATAGCAATTTGGAACTCCTCTAAGATATGGCAGAACAAATTTCCTCATTCAACTTGTAAACGCGGAAGTCAGTTTTAACACTAGGTAATAACAGTGATCCGGGATAAATGTGTATTTCCTACCTAAAGAATTAGATTGAATTACATCAGGAACTAATGGGATGATTTAAATTAGATTTCTTTGAGACTCAGAAACACGATAACATCTCAGCAGCGCAACTGCACAAAATGTATTTTTAGCACTACAGTCTCAGAGTTCCAGGAACCACACTCGATTCACCTATCCCGAATTCAGTGTGGTGGTTTGATTAAAAAAAAATGATATATTATGCAATCTAATTTGCCATCTGTATCAGATTTATTACAAATTGACCCACTTTTCAATTGCAACATACAATAACCAAAAACTAAAAAAGAGCACTTTAGAGAGAAATAAGGGATATCTGGCAAAAAAAATACACAAGAGTTCTCTTAATCTTTTTTAACTCTTGCACAAGAAACCCTAATTGATGAAAATAAAATTCAAGATAATAGACAAAGTGGTTTTATTGTGCGGAGAACAGAATTGAAGATTTATCCTCACTACTCTGAGTATCTCTGACATAATTCCCCTATCAGACATGTTTTCACTATGCTTTTGTATCGAACACAAAGGCAGAATTGGGGAGTGCTTTTTCACAATGTGCAGCTGCCTGGATAGAACACACTGTGATGTCGTTAGAATGATTGTGTACCAGGATGCAGGGGTCAGTCATGATATGAGTACTATCAAGAGCGTTTTCCTTAATGTACAGTTCTTGAAGAATGCAACCTCCATACTGTACCTCCAAGCAATCAGTCAATGGCATTTACTAAGCGCTCACTATGTGCAGAGCACTGTATTACGTGCTTGGGAGAGTATCACAGAATTATCAGATATGATCCCCGCTCATAACGAGCTTAGCGTCTAGAGGGCAGACAGATGTTAATACGAATAAATAAGAAATGTATAATATAGAATTTAAAGGTAGGTAAATTAGTGCTGTGGGGTTGGGGGTGTTGCAAATATCCGATGTCCAAAGGTCACCGATCCAGATGCACAGAGGAGCGAGCCGGGGAAAAGAGGAACGCATTAAGCGGGGAAGGCATTTTGGATAAGATGTGACCTTCCTAAGGCTTTGAAGGTGGAGAGGGTGGCGGGCTGGTGGATATGGAGGGGAGGGAGTTCCAGGCTATGGGAAGGATGTGGCTTTAGAGAAGCAGCGTGGCTCAGTGGAAAGAGCCCGGGCTTTGCAGTCAGAGGTCATGGGTTCAAATCCCAGCTCTGCCAATTGTCAGCTGTGTGATTTTGGGCAAGTCACTTCACTTCTCTGGGCTTGAGTTACCTCATCTGTAAAATGGGGATGAAGACTGGGAGCCCCTGTGGGCCAACCTGATCACCTTGTAACCTTCCTAGCGCTTAGAACAGTGCTGTGCACATAGTAAGTGATTAATAAATGCCATCATTACTACATGGGAAAGGGACTGGCGGGAAGATAGAGGAGATCGAGGCACAGTGAGTTAAACTGGCACCAGAGGAGTGAACTGTGCAGGCTGCAGTCAACCAATCAATCAATCGTATTTATTGAGCATTTACTGTGTGCAGAGCACTGTACTAAGCGCTTAGGAAGTACAAGTTGGCAACATATAGAGACGGTTCCTACCCAACAGTGGGCTCACAGTCTAAAAAAGTTGATTAGTGAGGTGATCAGTGAGGTACGACAGGGCAAACTGATAGAGTGTTTTAAAGCCAATGGTAAGGAGTTTCTGTTTGACGTGGAGGTGGAAGGGCAGCCGTTGGAAGTTCCTGAGGAGAGGGGAGATCTGGACTGAACGTTTTTGTTGATAAAAGGCGGAACTACTGCAAATTCTTTTTTTCAAGTTCCCAAATTTTCCAGGACTATTTCCAGAGTTGTAAATCATTGTTCTTTCAAGTAAAAATTGGGAAATAGTCCTTCATACAGGGGCTCCACTGATAGTGCTCTAAAGTTTGCAGTTAAGTAATATTATGTATTATCTAGTGAGCTCCATGCAGGGCAGGAACATTGGATGATCTGCTTATGCTTAGTAATAATTACAGTACTTGTTAAGCGCTTACTACGTGCCAAGCACTGTTCTAAGCACTAGGGTACGTACAAGGTAATCAGGCTGTCCCACATAGGGCTCCCAGTCTTAATCCCCACTTTATAGATGAGGTAACTGAGGCACAGAGAAGTTAAGCAGCTTGCCCAAGGTCACACGGCAGAGAAGGGGCAGAGCCGGGATTAGACCCCACGTACTCTGACTCCCAAGCCTGGGCTCTTTCCAATAATCCACACTGTTCCTCATACATCCTTGGTTCATAGTAAGACTTAAATGCCACAATCATCATCACTATGTATTTTATTTCCAAAGGTTAATCACAATAACAATAATTGTATTTGTTGAGTGCTTACTGTGTGCTAAGCACTGAATTAAGTGCTGGACTATTCATTCATTCATTCAATCGTATTTATTGAGCGCTTACTGTGTGCGGAGCACTGTACTAAGCGCTTGGGAAGTACAAGTTGGCAACATATAGAGACGGTCCCTACCCAACAGTGGGCTCACAGTCTAGAAGGGGGAGACAGAAAACAAAACAAAACATATTAACAAAATAAAATAAATAGAATAAACATGTACAAATAGAGTAATAAATACGTACAAACATATATACATATATATATGGGGAGTGGAAGGAGGTAAGGCGGGGGGATGGGGAGGGAGAGGAAGGAGAGGGCTCAGTCTGGGAAGGCCTCCTGGAGGAGGTGAGCTCTCAGTAGGGCCTTGAAGGGAGGAAGAGAGCTAGCTTGGCGGATGTGCGGAGGGACAGCATTCCAGGCCAGGGGGACTATTCATTCATTCATTCATTCAATCGTATTTAATTGAGCACTTACTGCGTGTAAAGCACTGTACTAAGCACTTGGGAAAGTACATTACAACAACAACCAGACACAGCCCCAACCCATAACAGGCTCACAAGATAGTCAAATCACACGCAGTCCCTGTCCCACATGAGGCTCACAGTCCAACTAGGAGGGAGAACAAGTACTGAATCCCCATTTTACAGGTGAGGAAACTGAGGCACAGGAATGATAAGTGACTTGGCAAGGTCACACAGCAGGCAGGTGGCAGAGCTGGGATTAGAACCCAGGTCCTCTGACTCCCAAGCCTGGGCTCTTTCCACTAGACTACGCAATTTCCTAATGTATGACAAGAATCCCTTTCTAACGCCTCCCCAGGGACTGGGGGCTGGACTAGATGATCTCACAAAGTCCCTTCCAGTTGTAGCATTCTACACTGCACCGAGTGTCAGATTTCAGAGGCCTACCCATTACCAACTACACTACTTTAAGAATTACTGAGTTTTGGACATTTCTAGGCTTGTCTCTAAATGCCTATCCTCTTCCCGCCATGACTGTGAGACTCTTGTGGGTCACGGACTGTGTTTGAATTTCTCACTCTGTATTCGCCCCAGCACTCAGGGGAGTGATCTGGGATAAATACGGATCAATCGATCAAGCAATCGATTGAGCACTCAGTGTGTGCACAGCGCTGAACTAAGTGCTTGGGGAAATACAATATAGTTGGTAGACAATCACAACCCATAAGAAGCTTACAGTGTATAAGGCATTAAAATAGATTAGTCTGTCTCCCCCTACTAGACTGTGGGCCCATTGTTGGGTAGGGACCATCTCTATATGTTGCCAACTTGTACTTCCCAAGCGCTTAGTACAGTGCTCTGCACACAGCGCTCAATAAATACGATTGAATGAATGAATGAAAGGTCATTTAAGAAGTAAACACTTAGTTCTGTTAATCTTCCCACAGTTCTCTGATTTACCGCATTTGCCAAATTGGAAGAATAATGAATAACTAATGTAACCCTGAGAGCTCTGCTTGCTTATCATACAACAAACAAAGCTATGAATTCACCCTGGTGACATGCAGCTTTCCCACAGTTCCAGGGACAAGCAGCTTGTCACTTTCCACCCTTCTCCAAAATGTCAAAATGTAGTGACATGATGGTGTCATTGATTTAATTCATAGAAAAGAGATATTACTCTATTTTACTTATACATATTCTATTCATTTTGTTTTGTTAATATGTTTTGTTTTGTTCTCTGTCTCCCCCTTCTAGACTGTGAGCCACTGTTGGGTAGGGACCATCTCTATATGTTGCCAACTTGTACTTCCCAAGCGCTTAGTACAGTGCTCTGCACACAGTAAGCGCTCAATAAATACGATTGAATAAATGAATGAATTAGGGATGGGGGAAATGGTAGAGTAAAAGAATATTTATTTGTAGTGATGTCTGTCTCTCCCCATCTAGACTGTAAGCTCATTGTTGGCAGGGAATGTCACTGTTTATTTTTGTACTGCACGCTCCCAAGTGCTTAGTACAGTGCTCTGCACGCAGTAAGTGCTCAATAAATATGATTAAATGAATGAAGTGCTATGTGCACAGGTAATGCAGAGGGGAAGGTAGATTGGGGAAATGAGGGCTAAGAGAGGGAAGGACTCCGAGAAATTGTAACTTTAGGAGGGTTTTGAAGGTGGAGAGAATGATGGACTGTGACATATGAGGAGGGAGTGAGTGGGCAAGGGATTAAAGGAGAGAAAGGCAAAACCTAGGTACAGAGAGTAGGCTGGCATTAGGGGAGCAGAGTGTTTGGGCTGCACTGTAATAATAATAATAATGGCATTTATTAAGCACTTACTGTGTGTAAAGCACTGTTCTAAGTGCTGAACTGTAGTGGATTAGTGAGGTTATGTAGAGGGGAGAGCAGATTGAGGGCCTTAGAGTTGTTAGAGTAAAGAGCTCTTGTCTGGCGTGGCGGTGGATAGGCAACTACTGGAGGTTTCTGCGAACTGGGAGTGCTCAATAAATACCATTACTACTACCACAACTTAATATAAAAACAAATGTAGGCACAGTAGAGTTAGTCTCTTGAAGTTCTGAAGAGGTAAAACAGAATTTCTACTTTCACTGAGTCAAGTACTTATTAATGTACAATATAAAAGTAGAAAGCATATCTAGTAGAAAGCATAAAGTTGGGGAAAACAGCATCAGTTTTAATTTTATTGTTGAATTTTACTGAGGCAATGAATTCTGATTTTACTGAGGCAATGAAATACCTACGTAGCTGGTTTAATTCATGCCAGCGTGCTTAGAAATAATTTTCCATCATCAAGAACGGTTCCCAATCTGTCCCGCTCACATGACACCAGATTTGGCCTGAGCCCAAAAGAGATAAACACCTTTAAGGCAAGTGTTTTGGCAAACACTTGTACACCGAGTGGAGTAGAAAGGATACACACACCAACTGGAGCAGATTTCCAGAGCTTTAATCTATCACTTAATTCAACTACAGGACTTTTCCCATAGCACTTCCAAATAGTTATTTTATATTCACATTCTCTTTTTTTTTTTTAAGAAAAACAATCTCCCAGGCAAGAATAGTCTTAAGAGAACGGCAGGCCCATACTAACATCTTTGGTGGGGCCACATGTACTTGGTGAAAATGTTGAAGATCTTCTTTCCCATGACACTAGGGGATGAATCTTTGGAATCTGCTGTTAGAAGGGTCTCTATTAAAGTTGATGACTTTCTGGACAATTAAACACAGCACTTGGAAGTGAGACAGCCTATCTTAAGGGACCAATTCCTTAACTGGAACATCTTACGGTGAATGTTAGTAAATATAGGCATGTAATCTGAAGAAAGTCACTTAAAGTCCCCCCAAAAAACTGTTAATGCAGCATTAGAAGGCTTTTCTGCACTACTAATTATTATTATTATTTGTTAAACACTTACTCTGTGTCAAGCACTGTTCTAAACACTGGAGAAGAGACAAGCTAATCAGGTCAGGCACAGTTCCTGTCTCATGTGGCAAGGGGCTGCTCACAATCTAAGTAGGAGGGGAAACAGCTGTTGAATTCCCCTTTTACAGATGAGGTAACTGAGGCACAGAAAAGTGAAGTGACTTGCCCAAAGCCACACAGCTGGAGCTGGGATTAGAACCCGGGTCCTCTGACTCCTGGGCCCCGTGTAATTTAATTTTTTATGCCACGTACTCGTTAGTGGGAGAGTATTTTGCAATGGGGCTTTGAGCAAAGTATTTGCTGTTTGTATGACAGAGGACGCCGGGCTCCTCGAGCAGCCTCTCTGCAACAGCTCACGCGGCTGCTTTTCAAATCGATTCAGTGCACCAATTCATCCAGTCGTATTGACTGAGCGCTTACTGTGTGCAGAGCACATCGGGACCTCGGAGCAAATCTCAAATAATGCAGCCCAGGAGCGATCTGCTGGGGAGCAGCAGGGATATATAACTTGGCAGGCAGCAATCAAGTGGCTCTTTGAGAGCGTCAGGTGCTGCAAGTGGCAAACATGGAAAGAGCTTAAGTCTGGCAGTTAAATTAGGTGTGCTGAAGGGTCTGAACTCTGGAGTGTCTAATCAACAATTGCAGAGGTTGGGTAGAGATCTTTTATGGGGTACATTCGTTTCCATTCATCATCTTTTGTTATTGGCACATAAGCGGCATTGCTATTTGCTCATACAAGTTGAATATATTGCTTTTTATAGAAACAATATCATTTTATATGCATATAAGGCTATCAGCCACACATATATCATCATCAGTGGTATTAAGCCTGTCTTGTATAAAGCCCGTCTTCTAGACTGTGAGCCCGTTGTTGGGTATGGATTGTCTCTATATGTTGCCCAATTGTACTTTCCAAGCGCTTAGTACAGCGCTCTGCACACAGTATGCACTCAGTGCAGTGCTCTGCACACAGTAAATGCTCAATAAATACGATTGAATGAATTTACTGAGTGCTTACTATAGGCAAAACACTGTACTAAGCTCTTGGGAGAGTACAAGAGTCAGTACTGGGTCGACTTTTTGGATCCCGAAAATACGTTAATGCACTTTATAATACTCCCTCTAGGAATTTATATTTTGTTTAGCATTTTAAACACTGTTTTCATGGAACCAATTAAGAGCACTGACCAGGGTTTTTCAGTAGTTTGAAATATTTCAACACAATTCTTGCAGTACTTTCTCCTTCAAAAGATAATACAAAAACACAAGGCCCTCACGATTTCAAAATAGTACTGGAAATGAGCTTAGAATGCCTCTGTTTTCTACTGCTAATTTCTCACGTAACATGAAGTTTCATTAAACTTGAAACCAACGAGGTAACATTTTGAAAACACTGACTCTCTCCAGGGAAAGCCTCTCTGAAAGACACCCAGTGTGAATGCCTGAAATCTGGGGATTGGAACCAGATGTATTTCTAACTGTTATTGTGAAACATTGGTTTTTCTAAAATCCCAAAGATATCACGACTTCATGTTGGGGTCACTAGCATAAAAACTTAGGGAGATGTGACTCGAAGAACATGACAGGTAGGCTGCTGAGCAACTCCACAACTTCCACATCAAAAAGTAAAACATGAAAAACTATTCTTTGGGCTCCCACAGTGACCCACTAAGTTACTGCCTTTGTGTAGACTGGTTGGGTCACTTCCTTCTACCTAGATTGGGGGTTGTCAGCAAACCAATCAAATGTATTCACTGACACGGTTCATTCAGTCTTTCAGTCATATTTATTGAGCACTTAACTGTGCACAGCACTGTACTAAGCGCTTGGGAGAGTACGATACAACAGACACATTCCCTGCCCACAACAAGCTTACAGTCTAGACAGGGGGAGGTGGACAGTAATACTAGAAAACAATTTATAGATCAGTATATAAGTGCTGTGGGGCTGGGAGGTGGGAAGAACAGAGGGAGCAAGTCAGAGCGATGCAGAAAGAGGAAGGGACGGGGGCTTAGTCAGGGAAGTCCTCCTGGAGAATCAATCAATCAATCAATCAATCGTATTTATTGAGTGCTTACTATGTGCAGAGCACTGTACTAAGCGCTTGGGAAGTACAAATTGGCATCACATAGAGACAGTCCCTACCCAACAGTGGGCTCACAGTCTAAAAGGGGGAGACAGAGAACAGAACCAAACATACCAACAAAATAAAATAAGTAGGATAGAAATGTACAAGTAAAATAAATAAATGAATAAATAAATAGAGAAGCTGTGGTAAGGCTCCACAGAGGGGGAGAGTAACTGTCTGTCAGATTTGAGGAGGAAGGGCATTCCAAGCCAGAGGCAGGATGTGGCTGTAGGTGGTTGGGGGGAGGGTAGTGGCAAGATAAGGGAGACTGAGGCACAGTGAGAAGTTTAGCACTAGAGCAGCAATGCGTGCGGGCTGGGTCGCAATAGGAGAGTAGCGAGGTGAGGCAGAAGGGGGCAAGGTGATGGAATGCTTTAAAGCCAACGGTGAGGCGTTTGATGAGGAGGCAGATGGGCAACCACTGGAGTTGTTTTGAGGAGTACGGTGACATGTCCTGAACGTTTTTGTAGAAAAATGATCCAGGCAGCAGAGTGAAGTCTGGTTCGGGCACTGCACTAAGTGCTTGGAAGAGTACCACCAAGGAGCTTACAAATCTTACGGGGAAGACAGACACAAAAATAAATTACAGAAAAGTAAAGAACTGCTGTAGAGAGATGTGAGCATACAGGTGACAATGAAGTACTGTCAGGAAGTAGCAGAGGAAATCGGGTGGGGAGATGAGAGATTAGTCAGGGAAGACTTCCTGGAGGAGATGTAATGTCAGAAGACTTTTGAGGGTGGGGAGAGCAGTGACCCTGTTAGGTGTGGAGGAGCAGGGAATTCCAGGCAGAAGGGTGGGCATGAGAATTCAGTCATTCATTCATTCAATCACATTTATTGAGCGCTTACTGTGTGCAGAGCACTTTACTAAGCGCTTGGAAAATACAATTCGGCAACATGTAGAGACAGTCCCTACTCAACAACGGGCTCACAGTCTAGAAGGGGGAGACAGGCAGCAAAACAGAACAAGTAGACAGGTATTAATACCATCAAAATAAATAGAAATTATAGACATATACACAGCATTAATAAAATAGAGTAATAAATATATACAAATATACACAAGCGATGTGGGGAGGGAAAGGGGGTAGGGCAGAGGGAGGGAGTGGGGGCGATGGGGAGGGGAGGAGGAGCAGAGGATAAGGGAGAACTCAGCCTGGGAAGGCCTCCTGGAGGAGGTGAGCTCTCAGTAGGGCTTTGAAGGGAGGAAGAGAGCTAATTTGGCAGATGTGTGGAGGGAGGGCATTCAGAGCACAGTGAGTAAACTGGCTTTTGAGGAGAAAAGCAAGTGATCTGGATTGTAGTGGGAGAGGAGCAAGGGATAAATGCCTTAATCAATCATTGGTACTTATTAAGTGCTTACCGTGTGCAGAACACTGTAGTAATCTCTTGGGAAAGTACACTACAATAGAGTTGGCCCAGGAGAAGACAGACATTAAAATAAATTACAGATGGGGGAAACTGTAGAATATAAGGATATGTGCATTAGTGCTGTAGAGCTGGCGTGAGTTTACGGGGTACACAGCCGAGTGCAGAGTTCATGGTGAGAGGGGGGCAGACAGGCAGAATGAGGGTTCAGTCAAGAAAGGCCTCTTGGAAGAGATGTTATTGATTGACAACTCTATTATACTGTACTTTCCCAAGCGCTTAGTTGAGTGGTCTGCACTCAAAAGATACCACTGACTGCCTGATTACTTTAGGAGGGCTTTGAAGGTGGGGAGAGTGCCCATGGGAAGGAGTTTCAGGCCTGAAGAAAGATGTAAGCAAGGGGTCAGCAGTGGATAGATGAGATAGACGGCAAGTTCGCATTAGAGGGGCAGAGTGTGCTGGTGGGGTTGTAGTAAATGGCCTTAGAGCCGCTCAAGTATCTACCATCTAGGCCATGATTCTCCACTGAGGCAGAAGTCCTGTTTTCAATATACAGCAAGGGAGAAGGAGCCAGGGTCCCTTTCACGATTCCACCGGCTTTGTTGCTGCATCTTCAGACACGAAAGTGGTTAAGCATGAACACTGTCCTCAAACTGGAACCCGTCAGCTCCAGGAAGGAAGGAGGGTATGAATAAGAAGTCGGTGGAAGGACAGACAAAAATGGGACACGGTAAATAGGTCGGCCTGAAAGGAATGAAGTATGCAAGCTGGGGTGTTGTGGGAGAAGAGAGTTGATTCAGTGCTGTAAAGCTGATAGAGTCCTTCCCTGACTAAGACCTCATTTCCTCTTCATTCATTCAATCATATTTATTGAGCACTTACTGTGTGTAGAGCACTGCACTAAGCACTTGGGAAGTACAAGTCGGCAACATATAGAGACGGTCCCTACCCAACAATGGGCTCACAGTCTAGAAGGGGGAGACAGACAGCAAAACAAAACATGTACACAGGTTCCTCTTCTCTCACTCCTTTCTGCATCACCCTTGCACTTGGATTTGCTCCCTTTATTCACCCCTCTCTCAGCCCCACAGCACTTATGTATATATCCATAATTTATTTATATTAATGTCTGTCTCCCCCTCTAGACCGTAACCTCACTGTGGGCAAGTCTACCAGCTCTATTACAATGTACTTTCCCAAACACTCCGTACAGTGTTCTGCAAACGGTAATCAGTAAATACAATTGACTGATTCAGTAGACACAGAGTGTACTGGTTCTGAGTGAAGGTGAGAGGGTGAATTTTGAGATTAAGTACCTAGTTTCTAAAAAATAAAATAAAATTATTTAAAAATGGAAAACTCCTGACCTAACAAAGATTGCACCTCAATCTCCAGGGAGCACAAAGCAAAACTGCCTTCACACTGTTTTTATATGTGTGTCTTTTGATCACAATGCTGTATGGATGCTTTTTCACATAACTTTATTTTAAGCTTTTCAAAGATCTCTCTGTCTGTCTCCCCACTCCAAAAAACCTTCCCGTTTAATCTCTAATCTTGCCACTTTATATTCTCCAACTGTCATGTCAGTCTTTCCTTGCCACTTAAGCAATCAAAGCACTCAAACACCCTTTAGCATTTATTTGTCTATCTTCTATACTCTATTACTTATCCATTCACTCTTGCTACTACAACCCAGATCTCATTCGTTCCTCTCCAGCCAACCTGCTCACTGTGCCTCGTTCTTTACTCCTGAGACAATTTTCTCGACTTCTCTCCCGTGCTTGGAATTCCCCTTCAAATCTGCCAGGCCCAGCTCTTCCCAATTTCAAGGATCTTCTGAAGTCATGTCTCCCTATGCACCCATTTCTCCTCTATCTGTAAATTATTTTCTGTTTATCTCCCTTGACAAACTGTAAGCTCCTTGGGGGCAGGGATCATTCATTCAATTGTATGTATTGAGCGCTTACTGCGTGCAGAGCACTGTACTAAGCGCTTGGGAAGTACAAGTTGGCAACATATACAGACGGTCCCTACCCAACAACAGGCTCACAGTCTGGTAGGGGGAGACAGACAACAAAACAAAACATTTAGACAGGTGTCAAAATCGTTAGAATAAATAGAATTATAGCTATATTCACATAATTAACAAAATAGAATAGTCAATAAGTACAAGTAAAATAAATACAGTAATAAATCTGTACAAGTATATACAAGTCTTGTACGACTTGTACTTCCCAAGCGCTTAGTACAGTGCTCTGCACACAGTAAGCGCTCAATAAATACGATTGATTGATTGATTGATTGTACATATATATATACACAAGGGATCATGTCTAGCAACTGTATTGTATTCTCTCAAGTACTTAGTGTAGTGCTTCTGCATAAGGTAAGCGCTCAGCAGACACCATTGACCGATGAATTTTAATTCTATGGTACACTCTCATTTGCCTAAGATAGTGTTCTGCATCCTGTAGGTGCTCAACAAATGCCGCTGAGGCAATCACTTGGGAACTCAGTTATCAAGCTGCAGTGCCAGGATTTCTCAGTGGCTCGGCTGTGGGTGGGTTGCGAGGCTGGGGTGCTTAAAGAAGAGTCATGAGGAGACCCCAGATTGTCACCTGGGATTCTAGAAGGGCACACAAAGCCTCACAGGAGATGGCGGCCCCCTCTCGAAATGGTAACAAGCCACAAGTAATATAGTACGGACATCAGTGTCCCAGCCACAGCCAGAGGACGAAGGGCAGCTAGTATATGGTGTTAAGCACTTAGTACAGTGCTCTGCACAGTAAGTGCTCAATAAATACGATTGAATGAATGAGTGAAACATAGCTAGAAAGAGTTCCTGTATTCCAAAAGGTGAACGATTTTCCAACTGCTCTGGCTCAGTAAGAGAATTCACCGCAATTCCGGGACCTAACATTATAATTTTAAAACACTATTTGGAATTGCTATACCTAGAAGATATCAATCTGGGAAATTCAAATAGTTCTTTCAAAACTAAAGTTCACTATATAAAAAAACATCTGGCATGTTATGAATAAGGCTCTGCTTGCCATTATCCTCTTTTTAGTTACAGTTAACATTTTCCTATGTGAACATACCAAACCTAGTAAGAAATGACACTTCTGAGTGGTATTAACATTAGCTGCTTATAGGGAAACAACCTTAGACCTAGTACTGCCTATAAAAACTTTGGCTTGGAAACCTGTCCAAACTGTTCAGGAGGTTATTCAGCTGGGTACTGGAAAGAGTTCAATTAGAGCCATCCTAGAACAGCTGCTTAGAGATGAGACTTTTCTGATACTTTTATTCCAAGCACTAATCCTGTTTCCCCGGAGCCAAAAACTCCCGACTGAAGCTATTTTTACTCTAAATATTTTGGAAATTAAATCTAATCCTTGGCTCAGACAGTGAGACACTACTTTGTATAAGAAGCAATTAAATGACTTTTTAGCTTTTCCTCCTTATATTTTTCCCCTCGTTATGTAGATACTCCTCCATCTGTTAGCAGTGGCGTACTGCCCATTCTAAAAGTGGTGGAGTGCTGACTCTTGAAAGTTGTACTGCACAAGGAAAGTATATCGGGGTGGCGGGAGGCATTTTTTGATAGCCTTTCTCCAGTCTGAGACAAGGCAGAACAACATACCTGCTGGCCTCTGGTTATATATAGTATATATATCTATAGTATATAGTATAGTATAGTATGTAGTATATATATATATATATATATATATATATATATATGTATAATATAACAATATACCTGCTGGCCTCTGGTTATATATAGTATATATATATCTATAGTATATAGTATAGTATAGTATGTAGTATATAGATATATAGTATAGTATAGTATAGTACAGTATGTAGTATATAGATATATAGTATAGTATAGTATATCGGGGTGGCAGGAGGCATTTTTTGATAGCCTTTCCCCAGTCTGAAACAAGGCAGAACAATATACCTGCTGGCCTCTGGTTAACAGAGCCCACCCCCTACCTGTGAATATTCAGACTGCCTGGAAGACCTCAGGACTGCCCCCAATAATAATAATAATTTTGGAACTAGTTAATAAAAATAATAATAACAATGATGGTGCTTTGCACATAGTAAGCGTTTAATAAATGCCATTATTATTATTATTATTATTTATAAGCACTTACTATGTGCAAAGCACTGTTCTAAGCCCTGGGGAGGTTACAAGGTGATCAGGTTGTCCCACAGGGGGCTCACAGTCTTCATCCCCATTTTCCAGATGAGGTAACCGAGGCCCAGAGAAGTTAAGTGACTTGCCCAAAGTCACACAGCTGACAACTGGCGAAGCCAGGATTTGAACCCTTGACCCCTGAACCCAAAGCCTATGCTCTTTCCACTGAGCCACGCTGCTTCTCTGTTGAGTAAATTCAGCTCTTACTAGGTTCCAGGCACTGTACTAAGCGCTGGGGTGGATCCAAGTTAATCAGGTTGGACACAGTCCCTGTCCCACATGGGGCTCACAATCTCAATCCCCATTTTCCAGATGAGGTATCTGAGGCCCAGAGAAGTGAGGTGACTGGCCCAAGCGGCAGAAAAGCGGCAGAGTTGGGATTAGGACCCATGACCTTCTGAATCCCAGGCCCGTGCTTTCGTGGCTTAGTGGAAAGAGCACGGGTTTGGGAGTCAGAGGACGTGGGTTCTAGTCCCGGCTCTGCCACTTGTCAGCTGTGTGACTTTGGGTAAGCCGCTTAACTTCTCTGTGCCTCACTTACCTCATCTGTAAAATGGGGATGAAGACTGGGAGCCCCATGTGGGACAACCTGATTACCTCGTATCTACCCCAGTGCTTAGAACAGTGCTTGGCACATAGTAAGCGCTTAACAAACACCATCATTATTATTTGCTATTATTATTTTACAGATGAGGTGGCAGGCACAGAGAAGTAAAGTGACTTGCCCAAGGTCACACAGCCGACAAGTGGCAGAGTCAGGGCGAGAACCCAGGTGCTTCTGACTCCCAGGCCTGTGCTCTTTCCACTAAGCCACGCTGCAACTTTTACCTTTTACCCAAATAGTTCCTTAATATTAATAATAATAATGATGGCATTTATTAAGCGCTTACTATGTGCAAACCACTGTTCTAAGCGCTGGGGAGGTTACAAGGTGATCAGGTTGTCCCACGGGGGGCTCACAGTCTTCCTCCCCATTTTACAGATGAGGTAACTGAGGCCCAGAGAAGTTAAGTGACTTGCCCAGAGTCACACACCTGACATTTGGTGGAGACGGGATTTGAACCCATGACCTCTGACTCCAAAGCCTGTGCTCTTTCCACTGAGCCACATAACCCCAGGTCCACGCTGATTCCTTCCAACAAACTGACACAGCGGCACCCCAGTACCCCTAACCAAGATCCCATATTGGTTGAAGTTGCCTCTATGAGTGCTACAAGGGCCATAACCTAAATGCCAAGGAGATTAGCCTCATATTAATTATATTCATTATTATAATAATAATAGTGGTATTTATTAAGCGCTTACTATGTGCCAGACATTGTTCTAAGCACGAGGGTGATTACAAGCAAATCGGGATGGACACAGTCCCTGTCCCACGTGGTGCTCATGGTCTCAATCCCCATTTTACAGATGAGTTAACTGAGGCCCAGAGAAGTGAAGTGATTTGCCTAAAATCACACAGCAGATAAGTGGCGGAATTGGGATTAGACCCGCTGACCTTCCAACTCCCAGGCCCATGCTCGATCCGCTATGCCATCCTGCTCTGTCTGCCCCCCTGGACTATGACTGATTATTAGCCTCATTCGCAGTATTAATACTTTGTTACCCGCTCACCAACATTCATCATCAATCGTATTTATTGAGCGCTTACTGTGTGCACAGCACTGTACTAAGCGCTTGGGAAGTACAAGTTGGCAACACATGGAGACAGTCCCTACCCAACAGTGGGCTCACAGTCTAAAAGAACATTCTAGGTTGGATTGAAAACATACTACTAGATAATACATACTACATAAATACGATTGATTGATTGGTTGATTACTAGGAGTTGTTTTCACGCAGGCTATTGAGGTGGTTGGGGAGAAAGAGAAAGAGGGTCTTTGATATGTATTTATTAATTATTAAAGTCTGATTTTTTTAAATCTATATTGTGGCTCTACACAGAATAAAAGGGGCATGCATACATATAGCCCCATCTCAGAAAAATCCTTTTTTATTGTATGAATGGTAGAGCTTTACTTATAATTAGTTATAACTAAGTTAGTTACATTAGTTATAATTTCCGCATCTCGACTCGTGTGTTAAATACAGAGTTTAGATATGAAGAATGGGTACGTAGAAGCAGCACTGCCTAGTGGATAGAGCTGGGCCCAGGATTTAGAAGGATCATGGTTCTAATCCCAGCTCTGCCACTTGTCTGCTCTATAAACTTTACACAAGTCATTTAACTTCTCTGTGCCTCAGTTATCTCATCTGTGAGCCCCATGTGGAACATACACTGTATCCAATCTGATTAGCATGTATCTACCTCAGTGCTTAGTACAGTGCCTGGCACATAGTAAAAGTGCTTAACAAATAACCCAAAAAAGGAATATTGTCTTTTTTAAAAAAATTTCTAGGGTGGTGCTGGACAGTCAGAGGAATTTAGGGCTTTTCAGCCTGAGGCAGGTAGTAGTTCCTAAGGAAAGCCCAACCGTACAGAAGCGTTTTGAGAAACATGATCTAAAAGAGCACTAGAACAACCAAGCTTCTTTTTTTATAAACCTTATTTTAAAAAGTAAATTACTCTTGTTAGCACCTTTTGGAACAGGGGCTTTGTCTGCTTCTGAGCAGCCTAAAGTCCACACATGACAGACTATTTTTGTCTTGTCCAGAGTTTGGCTCGCGCTCCTCTCCAATCACGAGGCTCACATAAAGGACGGGGTAAGAGCCCAAGCAAACAGCTTTCCACAGATGGTTTGGTGAATCACTAATGAATTGTTTTAGCCAAAAACCTCTCCTTGAGTGATATGAACCATTCCAAAGTACAATTTTCTGAAACATCTTGCTGAAAAAAAATTTGAATACTATTATCACACACTGTCTGCTTTTTCCCCCAAAATACTGTTCCCCTCTTTTAGGTATCTGTATATATTCTAATCTAAGTTGTTCCCTGTTTGTTCCATTTTTGTTTCACCTTCTCTATGTCTGTCACAACCCTACTGCTTATCTTTTGATTGTGAACACCTTTGAAAGCCAAGGACTTTGTCTACTTTTAATCCACCAGTATTTATTGAACACGTATTGTGTGCAGGGCACTGTGCTAAGTGCTTGGGAGAGTTCAATATAACAGAGTTGGAAGACAAGTAACCTGAACACAAGCAGCTTAGGGTTTAGAGGGGGAGACAGACATTAATATAATTAATTACAGATATATAAAAATTATAGATATAATCTGGTTATTTTTTAACCAGCATTCAGTACAGTGCTTTGCACATAGTAAATACTCTTCTAATACCGCTACAGGATAAAAGTGTGGTGGATCCACAGTTCATCATATTGGGGAGAGGTGGGGGAGTGGGAGAATTATTGTCCATATGCAAATATATATTTCAACAGACTTAACCGCAGTCACTGAGAAGTAACATGGCCTAGAAGAAACAGCATGAAAGTTAGAGGACTAGGGTTTTAATCCTTGCTCTGCCACTTTTCTGCTGTGTGACCCTGGGCAAATGACAAATTCTGGGTTTCAGCTGCCTCATCTGTAAATGCAATTAAATTCCATGCCCTCCTACTTAAACTGTGAGCCCATGTGGAACGGGGACTGTATCCAATCTGCCTTGTATCTACTCCAGTCAGTCCGTCAAGTGCATTTATTGAGCGCTTTCTGTGCGCAGAGCACGAAGCGCTGGGGAGACACTATAACAATGTAAGACACATCCCCTGCCCACAGTGAGTTTACAGACTAGAGGGGGAGATGGACATTAATATAAATAAAATTACAGATATGTTCATAAGCACTGAGGGGCAGCGTGGGGGGTGAGGGAATAAAGGCAGCAAGTCAGGGAGGTGTCTAAGAAACTGGGAGTGCTCCAATGCTTTGTACAGTGCTTAGCACATAGTAAATGCTTAACAAGTATCATAATCATTGCAAGTCTCTCCTACAATCTAGACTGTGAGCCCGTTGTTGGGTAGGGACCGTCTCTATAAGTTGCCGACTTGTACTTCCCAAGCGCTTAGTACAGTGCTCTGCACAGAGTAAGTGCTCAATAAATATGACTGAATGAATGAATGCATAGTAATAATAATAATGATGGCATTTGTTAAACGCTTACTCTGTTCCAAGCACTGTTCTAAGCGCTGGATGAACTCAAACACCTGTGTGGTCATAAAACAAAAAGGCAAGAGTGCACAATGTGAGATCACATCTGCCCCGTACAATTTGACTTGCTGATGATAGTGTTTGTTAATGGCTTACTCGGTGTTAAGCACCATTCTAAGCACTGGGGTGGATACAAGCTAATCAGATTGGACACAGTCCCTTTCCCACACGGGGCTCACAGTCTAAATAGGAGGGAGAAGAGGTGGAGGTGATAACGCAAAACCCTAGCTGGCCTCGTAAACCCTTAAGTTCACTTGAAAAATGCCATCAACCAGGGTTTTGCCTAGGCATTTCTATCCCCATTTTGAAGCCCTAAGGATTCATTCATTCATTCAATCGTATTTATTGAGCGCTTACTGTGTGCAGAGCACTGTACTAAGCACTTGGGAAGTACAAGTTGGCAGATGCACGGCCATCCTCTTCGCCTTCACCCTCCAGCTCCATGGAGATTAGAACTCGGCACGATGGGCATAAGAGGAGGAAGAGGTAGTCAGTCAATCATATTTATTGAGCGTTTACTGTGTGCAGAGCCCTGTACTGAGCGCTTGGGAGAGTACAACAGAACAGGCGCATTCCCTGCCCACAAGGCAGTAGTCCACAACGAGGAATTTGTATAGTGCATGTGACAACAAGAAAGTATTTTAGCTCTTGAAAATTTTGGTATCCATGCTAGTGCTTTAAAATACAAACTTCAGAGCCACTTGTGTATCTTGACTGTGCTCACACAAGAGTACTTCTGGGACAATTTCAAGGAGCTAGCTGCTGGAGAGCAGAAATCAATACAGGCCTGCCCCTGAGGGGCACATTTCTTGTTTCCATTTTAAGAGCTTTACTTACTTTGGGTCTAGCTAAATCTACTGATGGTAGCTGCCTCACAGCAGCAGGGTCTGCTGAAAAGTGACATTTACTAAAATGTGATCACAGTTAAAGAATTCTAGTCTAAGAGCATCAATACTTTGCTAAATGGGGGTAGAGTAGGGTTTTTTTTTTTTTCCCCTCTGTACAGAGGAAGATATTTTGGTTGCTTAGAAGGAAGACCTTCTTGGAGACAGTGAGATGGATAAAATCAATCAATCAATGGCATTTATTGAGCACTTACTATGTGACAAACACTGCAAAAAGTACTTGGAAGAGTTACTATACAATAAAATAAGCAGACCCGTTCCCTGCCCATAATGAGCTTACAACATTGGAATAGGCTGTCCATAAAAGTTGGGGAGCCTCCATCCCTGTAGATTCATTCATTCTTTCATTCAACTGTATTTACTGAGAGCTTACTGTGTGCACAGCACTGTACTAAGTGCTTGGGAAGTACAAATCGGCAACATATAAAGATGGTCCCTACCCAACAACGGGCTCACAGTCTAGATCTTTGTGAAAAGATTTGACATCACCACCCAAGATAGATGGCTATCTTTCACCCGCTTGGTTTAAGTATATATCTCAAAGCCTCTTTTATAATCATTAGCAACATTTATTGAGCCCCTGCTTTGAAAAAAGAACTCTCCTAAATGCCTAGGTATATACATTCATTCGATAGTAGTAGTAGCAATAGTAATAGTATTTGTTAAGCACCTACTCTGTGTCAAGCACTGTACTAGGCCTGGGGTCGATGCAAAATAATCAGGTTGGACAAAGTCCCTGTCGCTCATGGGGCTCCAAAGGCTATTGAACCCCCACTTTACAGTTAGGGATTGTCTCTATCTGTTGCCATATAGTACTTTCCAAGCGCTTAGTACAGTGCTCTGCACACAGTGAGCGCTCAATTATTATGATTGAATGCATAAATGAATTTACAGATGAGGAAACTGAGGCACAGAGCAATCAAGTTTCGTGCCCAAAGTCAAACAGCAGGCAACGTGACTGGCAGATCTGGGATCATAACCCAGATTATGGCCCTCTACCTCCCAGGACCGTGCTTTTTCTTCTAGGCCACGCTGCTTTCCTGAAGTATTTTTTGAGTGGCTGTGCCCAAAGCACTGTAGTGTGTGCTGGAAAAAAAGAATACATGAATGAGAAGATAGTTCCTGGCCTCCAGGGGATTCACAATCTAAGAAAAAGATGGGAAGGTCAGTGATGGACATGTAAATTAAAATAAAATCAGAAAATTCTAAAAGACAACATAAAAAACATAAGAACTGCACAATATTATGGCTAAGGGGATAGTTTCAGTTAAATCTGTACTCTTGACAGTCATCCCAACCTCAGCATTTATGAACACATCTATAATTTATTTCTATTAATGTTGGTCTCCCTCCCCCTCTAGACTGTAAGCTCTTTGTGGGCAGTGGATGTGTCTACCAACTCTATTGTACTCTCCCAAGTGCTTAATACAGTGCTCTGCATATAGTAAGCCCTCAGTAAATACCACTGACTTATTGCTTTCATGTTCCTCGCCGCTCAGTTAAGATTGCTTAGAGTCCAGCATCCACAACAGCCTTAGGCAAGTCACTTAACTTCTCTGTGCCTCAGTTACCTCACCTCTAAAATGGGGATGAAGACTGGGAGCCTTATGTGGGACCTGAACTATGTCCAATCTGACCAGCTTGTATCTACCCCAGCGCTCAGTACAGCACCTAGTACGCACTTCAGAAATGCCAAAGAAACCCAAAAAACCAGCCATAGCCTTCCCGAAGTTGTAATAGTTAGGAAGGCATTTTTGTCCTCACTCGGCAGGATGGGAGAGCCAATGACAAAGGTAGATGGTAACTGGGTCAAGTCTTCCGGACCAAGTGCTCTGAGGTTGGGAAAACAGCTGGGCTCATGCTGTCACTTCATCTTCACCCAACACATAAGATAAGAAAAGACATGATACCTGCTCCGGAGTAGTTTACAATGCAATGGGCTCCAATATCCTCTAATTCTCCTACCATAACCATTACCAACAAACACCCCAGTTACCTGTTTTGAACAGCAAAGATGAGAAATGTGTAAGAAAAAGACCCTCAAAAGGTGTTCTGTCACAGAATTTCCTCAGAGGGAAACAGTTTAGTTGTACGGCGTGGAAGATTTGATTTGAAAGTTTAAAAGGCCGGAGCATGAACACTGGGCATGATACTTTATCTAATGGGGCAATTTGTTTTCATTTGCTGCTCTGAATGGGTCATTCATTCACAGAGGACAAAGCAGCCTGTCCAGCAATTTCATAAAACCTAACTCAGTTTGTAAAATCAGTGCCTGTCCTCTTCTAGCAGGGTGTTCATTTTCAACTCGGGAAGACTGTGAGAGGTCCAAGTAGGATTCTAATATGGTTAAAGAATGGAGACAGTACACATGTCAAACTTGGCTCTCACAGTGTGAGGAGATGGAAGTGACACCCTGTGAATATTATAAGCAGGGGCACTGTGACCGAAGACATATGGTAGCCAAATGAAAGAACAGTTGGCTGGTTACAAAGGCAGCTAGAAAAAGATTTACTAGTGCAAACGCAAGCTGACAAGAGTTTTGCCACAGTGCTACCTGGACTTTAATCTCCTATGTACTGATAAAAGACAATAACTATCCCCCAAAGACTTGCCTGATTAGGATCCCACATCTGAAGCTCAGAAGAGGTAAGGATCATGCTTCCTTATCACACACAGTTCTGCACTGCAACGGAGACTTCTTTACTGAAGTACAAAGAAAGACTAGGATTCCTGCTACAGAAAGTGACTTCAAACCACTGAAACCCCAAGAGCCTGAACAAACCATTCTTAAATACAATAAAGGTCAGGTGACATAAGAGATTTTACCTGATGGTGAACAAAATTTTTTTCTGACCTTTTCATTCATGCATTCAATCATATTTATTGAGCACTTACTGTGTGCAGAGAACTGTACTAAGCGCTTGGGACCTCTCCCTGCTGTACCAGTACAAAGTGTATTTATTGAGCACTTGTGTGCAGAGTACTGTACTGGGAAAGTACAATTTAATAGAGTCTAGAGAGGAGCTTTCTTCTGAAATAAAGCCATTCCTGAGAAAGAGGATCTGAATAATTTGCTTTCAAAAGTGAGATGAAACTATACAAGAACAAGAACAAACTTTGTGGTCATTGTTTTCCTGACTTTCCCCAATCCAAGGTCTCAAAGCATAGCCAAAGAAGAAGCTCTGAAGTGTTCATATATTACAGTGAGACTAGACAGTCGTGCTTTTTGGATATTTATAGCTGACTTTATGAGCTATTCCCGCTAAACCAGTGAGGCCAAGTAATAATTACCCAAACTCAGTTTTGTGATAAACTTTTCTGGGGTTATCACAGTAAATGACTAAGTAGCTACCTACCTAGTTTTGGTTTCACACTCAGGCAAATCATGCAAGTTGTAAATGATCACTATATTTTTCCTAATAACCTACTGTGGCATCACAGACAAATGCTAATTCTTTTTACTTATCCAAGTAACTAGTGTGTTCCGGCTCTCTTCAGCTTTACACTGCCCACCGAAAATGACCGCATAAACAAAGGTGAAAGCCATTATTTGTGAAAACAGTTGAGGCACTTCAAAAGAAAATCTCATTAAACATCATGAATGATACCTAAAATAAGAATATTTTAAATTAAAAAACTCCACAACAGCCCTAAGAACTCCAACAGCTTTCTGCTCCTTGTGGGTAAGGGAATGTGTCTTTGGTTTCACTCCTATTGAATTTTCCCAAGCACTTAGCTCAGTGCAGTCTAGTCAGTAAGCACTCAGTTATTACCACAATTACATTAACACAAGGTATAACATTAAAATAATCTGATAACAAGCCATCGTATCTCAGTAAATTTACTCCCAGTCAAGAGTCCACAGAACTATAACCTATATTTATTGAAGCTGTGCAAATTTTGAAATAAATGGCTTGCCTTTTTTCATTAGAACCCCAGCATATGTCTAAGCTAAGTACAGTGCTCTGCACGCAGTAAGTGCTCAATAAGTACAATTGAATGAATGAATGTATACAGACATGGAAGTCAAATGGGTGAAGATAGACTCTAGACCGTAAACTCATTGTGAGCAGGGAACACGTCTACCAACTGTGCTGTACCGTCCTCTCCCGAGCACTCGGTACAGTGCTCGGCCCAAAGTAGGCGCTCAATAAATACCACTGATGATGATGATGGGAAAGGCAGGCAGAGGAAGCCAGTGCAGAGAATGAGAGGATCAACACAATCAGTAGTATTTACTGAGCATTTACTGGGTGCAGAGATTGTCCTATGCCCTTGACACAGGCCCAGAATATACCCACACAGAGAGTCACAAAGACAAAAGAGAAAATTTAGGAAGGGAGATGAAAGTGTCAACAGATCAAGTCAACCCTTACAATACAACAGCATAAAGGAATGAGGAAGTCAAGACATAAGCATCAAAATTTAACTCACTATGTCAATAATCTATTCATTTTCTGAAGTTCATTAATTCAATCATATTTATTGAGCACTTACTGTGTGCAGAGCACTGTACTAAACGCTTGGAAAATACAATGCAGTAACAAGGAGATAAAACCTGTCCACAGCGGGTTCTTAGTCTCTGATGAACTACAATGCTTATAAGGCCTGTATTGTTGACGTTTGATTATCTTAAACTGTCTTCTTTTTACACATAGGGAAACTGCAGCCCAAGAAAGTTTTTATAGAAGATTCAGAGAGAATTGACATGCAGTAGTAGTAATAGCATTTATTAAGTGCTTACTGTGTGCAGAACACTGTACTGAGGGGCTGCACCCCCACCTCTAGACTGTAAACCTGTTGTGGGCAGGGACTGTCTCTATTGCTGAACTGTACTTTCCAAGCGCTTAATACAGTGCTCTGCACACAGTAAGCACTCAAAAAGTACTACTGACTGTATGAATGAATACACCAGTGGGAATTTGACATGGTCCTTGTCCCTCAGGGGGCTCACAATCTCCAAGTCTCCCATTTCCTAGTCTATTAGCAGACTAAAATGGTCAGGAATCATAGAAAGCAAAAAAAAAACAACAGAAAATTTCACAACAATTATAGAACAGATCAGAATAATTTGATTTCTAAGGTGCAGAAATGTCTTTTAGCATTCTTGTTTCTAAAGATACCATTATGATAATTGCAAAGCTATTCCATAAGACAATGCTAGGTCTAGAGGTGCAGGGAAGGGAAAATACAAAATGCCTTTTTCCTCACCTCACTAGCCACTTATAAAATAAGCTCACTGTAACCAGACGGGCTTTCTTTCAAAGCAAGCAACCCAAAAAAAGGAAACAAATACTGAATATCATAGCACATAGGCATTTGAAGGAGGGGTCAATTAACAGAGGGCTCAAGAACTCTTAAAAGCTTCTGTAAACTTAACAACATGGTTCCTAATTTAAATGCACCTATACTATCCAAGCTGCTGGAGAGAGGAATAAAATGATGTCGTTGCTCTATATGGGCTTCCATCCTAAAAGTCATATTTTTGTGAGTTAATAATAATAATAATAATGGCATTTATTAAGCGCTTACTATGTGCAAAGCACTGTTCTAAGCGCTGGGGAGGTTACAAGGTGATCAGGTTGTCCCACTGGGGGCTCACAGTCTTAATCCCCATTTTACGGATGAGGTAACTGAGGCACAGAGAACTGAAGTGACTTGCCCAAAGTCACACAGCTGACAGTTGGCGGACCCGGGATTTGAACCCATGACCTCTGACTCCAAAGCCAGTGCTCTTTCCACTGTGCCACGCTGCTTCTGCTGGCTACAGTAAAATGTGGGTCAAGGGGATGGGGCTAAGGCGCTTGATTCCCAGCCTTCCCCAACAAGCAGCGTGACTCCCACTTCAGTCCATACTTCACGCCGCTGCCCAGGTTGTCTTTGTCCAGAAACGCTCTGGGCATGTTACTCCCCTCCTCAAAAATCTCCAGTGGCTGCCAGTCAACCTATGCATCAAGCAAAAACTCCTCACTCTTGGCTTCAAGGCTGTCCATCAACTCGCCCCCTCCTACCTCACCTCCCTTCTCTCCTTCTCCAGCCCAGCCCGCACCCTCCGCTCCTCTGCCACCATTAACCTCCTCACCGTACCTCGTTCTCATCTGCCCACCGTTGTCCCCCGGCCCACGTCCTCCCCCTGGCCTGGAATGCCCTCCCCCTCTGCACATCCGCCAAGCTAGCTCTCTTCCTCCCTTCAAAGCCCTACTGAGAGCTCACCTCCTCTGGGAGGCCTTCCCAGACTGAGCCCTTTTACCTCTTCTCCTCCCCATCCCCCCACCCTACCTCCTTCCCCTCCCCACAGCACCTGTATATGTTTGTACAGACTCATTACTCTATTTATTTTACTTATACATATTTACTATTCTATTTATTTTGTTAATGATGTGCATCTAGCTTTATTTCTATTTATTCTGATGACTTGACACCTGTCCACAGATTTTGTTTTGCTGTCTCTGTCTCCCCTTTCTAGACTGTGAGCCCGTTGTTGGGTAGGGACCATCTCTATATGTTGCCGACTTGTACTTCCCAAGCGCTTAGTACAGTGCTCTGCACACAGTAAGCGCTCAATAAATATGATTGGATGGCTGAATGAATGAAATGGGGATAAAAACTGAGACCCCACGTGGGACAACCTGACCACCTTGTATCCCCCCCAGCGCTTAGAACAGTGCTTTGCACACAGTAAGCGCTTAACAAATACCACTGTTATTATGGAGAAGCAGCATGGCTCACTGGAAAGAGCCCAGGCTTTGGAGTCAGATGTCATGGGTTTGAATCCCAACTCTGCCCCTTGTCAGCTGTGTGACTCTGAGCAAGTCACAACTTCTCTGTGCCTCAGTTCCCTCACCTGTAAAATGGGGATGAAGACTGTGGGCCCTCCGTGGGACAACCTTATCAACTTGTAACCTCCCCCTTCTGGCCTGTGAGCCCGTTGTTGGGTAGGGACCATCTCTATATGTTGCCAACTTGTACTTCCCAAGCGTTTAGTACAGTGCTCTGCACACAGTAAGCACTCAATAACTACGATTGAATGAATGAATGACTGAAGAGTGCTTTGCACATAGTAAGCGCTTAAAAATTGCTATCATTATTATTATTATCATTCTCTGGACCTCAGTTCCCACATCTGTAAAATGCGGATAAAGACTGTGAGCCCCTGTGGGACAACCTGATCACCTTGTATCCCCCCCAGCGTTTAGAACAGTGCTTTGCACATAGTAGGCACTTAACAAATACCATCGTTATCATTATTAATACATACGATTGAATGGATGAATCTTCTAGCCTGTGAGCCCGCTGTTGGGTAGGGCCCGTCTCTATATGTTCATTCATTCATTCATTCAATCGTATTTATTGAGCGCTTACTGTCCGCAGAGCACTGTACCAAGCGCTTGGGAAGTACAAGTTGGCAACATATAGAGACGGTCCCTACCCAACAGCAGGCTCACAGTCTAGAAGGGGGAGACAGACAACAAAACAAAACATATTAACCAAATAAAATAAATAGAATAAATATGTACAAGTAAAATAAATAGAGTAATAAATATGTACAAACATCTATACATATATACAGGTGCTGTGGGGAGGGGAAGGAGGTAAGGCAAGGGGGATGGGGAGGGGGAGGAGGGGACAGATACAAGGCAATCAGGCTGGACACAGGTATATGTTGCCAACCTGTACTTTCCAAGCGCTTAGTACAGTGCTCTGCACACAGTAAGCACTCAATGCAGCGTGGCTAAGTGGAAAGAGCATGGGCTATGGAGTCAGAGGTCATGGGTTCAAATCCCAACTCTGCTACTTCTCAGCTGTGTGACTTTGGGCAAGTCACTTCACTTCTCTGTGCGTCAATTCCCTCATCTGGAAAATGAGGATTAAGACTGTGAGCCCCACGTGGGACAACCTGATCACCTTGTATCCCCCCAGCGTTTAGAACAGTGCTTTGCAAATATTCATTCATTCAATCGTATTTATTGAGTGCTTACTATGTGCAGAGCACTGTACTATGCGCTTGGGAAGTACAAGTCGGCAACATATAGAGACGGTCTCTACCCAACAATGGGCTCACAGTCTAGAAGGGGGAGACAGACAACAAAACAAAACATGGAGACAGGTGTCAAGTCAAATGTGTCAAATAGCTTTGCATGTAGTAAGCGCTTAATAAATGCCATCATCATTATTATTATTATTACTTAACTTCTCTCGGCCTCAGTTCCCTCATCTGTAAAATGGGGATTAAAACTGTGAGCCCCCCCCGTGGGCCACCCCGATTACCTTGTAACCTCCCCAGTGCTCAGAACAGTGCTTTGCACATAGTAAGCGCTTAATAAATGCCATCATTATTATTATTATTATTACTTAGCTTCTCCCGGCCTCAGTTCCCTCACCTGGAAAATGAGGATGAAGACTGTGAGCTGCACATGGGACAACCTGATCAACTTATATCCTCACCAGCGCTTAGCAAAGTGCTTTGCACGTAGTAAGCACTTAACAAATGCCAACATCATCATTATTATTATTACTTAACTTCTCTGGGCCTCAGTTCCCTTGTCTGCAAAATAGGGATTAAAACTGTGAGCCCCCCGTGGGACAACCTGATCACCTTGTAACCTCCCCAGAGCTCAGAACAGTGCTTAGCACGTAGTAAGCGCTTAATAAAATGCCATCATCATAATTATTATTATGACAACTTCTCTCGGCCTCAGTTACCTCATCTGTAAAATGGGGATTAAAACTGTGAGCCCCCCGTGGGACAACCTGATCACCTCGTAACCTCCCCAGTGCTCAGGACAGTACTTTGCACATGGTAAGAGCTTAATAAATGCCATCATCATCATTATTATTATGAGAACTTCTCTGGGCCTCAGTTCCCTCAGCTGTAAAATGGGGATTAAAACTGTGAGCCCCCCGTGGGACAACCTGACTACCTTGTAACCTCCCCAGCGCTTAGCACAGTGCTTTGCACGTAGTTAAGTACTTTGTTAAGTACTTTATGTCAAGCATGCTACTAAGCATTGGGGTAGACACAGGGTAATCAGGTCCAAGATGAGGCTCACAGTCTAAGTAGGAAGGAGAACGTGTTTTGTTTTGTTGTCTGTCTCCCCCTTCTAGACTGTGAGCCTGTTGCTGGGTAGGGACCGTTTCTATATGTTGCCAACTTGTACTTCCCAAGCGCTTAATACAGTGCTCTGCACACAGTAAGCGCTCAATAAATACGACTGAATAGTAAGCACTTAAGAAATGCCATCATTATTATTATTATTGTTATTACTTAACTTCTCTCAGCCTCAGTTACCTCATCTGTAAAATGGGGATTAAAACTGTGAGCCTCCCGTGGGGTAACCTGATTACCTTGTAACCTCCCCAGCACTCAGCACAGTGCTTTGCACGTAGTAAGCGCTTAATAAATGCCATCATCACCATCAATGAATACGATTGAATCAGTGAATGAATGAATGGAGTGAATGAATGACGGAAATGAATGAATGAAGGGAATGAACGAAGTGAATGAATGAATGAAGGGAGTGAATGAATGAATGAAGGGTGTGAATGAATGAATGAAGGGGATAAATGAATGAATGAAGAGAGTGAATGAATGAATGAAGACAGTGAATGAAGGGAATGAATGAATGGAGTGAATGAAGAGAATGAATGAATGAAGGGAGTGAATGAAGGGAGTGAATGAATGAATGGAGTGAATCAATCAATTGTATTTACTGAGTGCATGAATGAATGGAGTGAATGAATGAATGAATGAAGGGAATGAATAAATGGAGTGAATGGAGTGAGTGAATGAATGAAGGGAATGAATGAATGAATGGAGTGAATGAATGACTTTGCGTGTGTCCGCTGGCCGTCCAGCAATCAATCAATCGTATTTATTGAGCGCTTACTGTGTGGAGAGCACTGTACCAAGCGCTTGGGAAGTACAAGTTGGCAACATATAGAGATGGTCCTTACCCAACAGTGGGCTCACAGTCTAGAAGGGGGAGACAGAGAACAAACAAAACATACTAACAAAATAAAATACATAGAACAGATAGGTACAAGTAAAATAGAGTAATAAATACGTACAAACATCTATACGTATATACAGGTGCTGTGGGGAAGGGAAGGAGGTAAGACCTGTATATATGTATATAGGTTTGTACATATTTATTACTCTATTTATTTATTTATTCATTTTACTTGTACATATCTATTCTATTCATTTTATTTTGTTCGTATGTTTGGTTTTGTTCTCTGTCTCCCCCTTTTAGACTGTGAGCCCACTGTTGGGTAGGGACTGTCTCTATATGTTGCCAAATTGTACTTCCCAAGCGCTTAGTACAGTGCTCTGCACATAGTAAGCGCTCAATAAATACGATTGATGATGATGATGATGATGATGATGAGGGGGATGGAGAGGGGGATGAGGAGAATGAGTGAATGAATGGAGTGAATGAATGAATGAAGGGAGTGAATGAATGAATGAAGGGAGTGAATGAATGAAGGGAGTTAGTGAATGAATGAAAGGAATAAATGAATGAAGAGAGTGAATGAATGAATGAAGGGAGTTAGTGAATGAATGAAAGGAATAAATGAATGAATGAAGGGAGTGAATGAATGAATGAAGGGAGGGAGTGAATGGAGTGAATGAATGAACGGAGTGAGTGAAGGGAGTGAATGAAGGGAGTGAGTGAATGAATGAAGGGAGTGAGTGAACGAATGAAGGGAGTGAGTGAATGAATGGAGTGAGTGAATGAATGAAGGGAGTGAATGAATGAATGAAGGGAGTGAATGAATGAATGAAGGGAGTGAATGAATGAATGAAGGGAGTGAATGAATGACTTTGCGTGCGTCCGTCCGCTGGCCGTCCAGCAGGCTCCAGGCCGGGCTGTGCCGTGTCGCCCCTGGCCCCCCGGGTCCCCCTGGACTCACGAGAAGAAGGGGTCATCCTCAAAGCCGCTCCTCAGGGCCCCGAACATCATGGCGGCCGCCTCCTCCTCACCCTCGGCCCGCCGCCTCAGCCGCCTCAGCCGCCTACCTCCGCCGCCCGGGCCAGCGCGCGGCCGCCGCCGGCCGGGGCACGTGACCTCACCGCGCCTTCCCATTGGCCGCCGGCGCGCGCGGAGGCCCCGCCCACGGCAACGGCCGCTCCGCGCGCCGGGCCCAGCCGCCGCTGCCATGGCAACGGCGATCAACAATCCAGTCAGGGGCCCAGGGGGGGCGACTCCCAGAATCCTCCGCTCTCCTGGCTCTCCCCCTCGTTAGCCGTTTATTCATTCATTCATTCAATCGTATTGATTGAGCGCTGACTGTGTGCAGAGTCCTGGACTAAGCGCTTGGCAACATATAGAGAAGCATTGTGGCTCAGTGGAAAGAGCACGGGCTTTGGAGTCAATGGTTGTGGGTTCAAATCCCGGCTCCCCCAATTGTCAGCTGTGTGACCTTGGGCAAGTCACTTAACTTCTCTGGGCCTCAGTTACCTCATCTGTAAAATGGGGGTTGACTGTGAGCCCCCCGTGGGACAACCTGATCATCTTTGCGCTTAGTATAGTGCTCTGCACATAGTAAGCACTCAATAAATACGATTGATGATGATGATTTGTACGTATTTATTACTTCACCTATTCTATTTATATAATATAAATATATTCACCCCCCCTGCACCTGTCTATATGTGTCTATATTTTTCTTCCCTTCCCCACAGCACCTGTATATATGTATATATGTTTGCGCATATTTATTACTCTATTTATTTATTTATTTATTTTATTTGTCCATCTCTATTCTATTTATTTCATTTTGTTAGTATGTTTGGTTTTGTTCCCTGTCTCCCCCTTTTAGACTGTGAGCCCACTGTTGGGTAGGGACTGTCTCTAGATGTTGCCAACTTGTACTTCCCAAGCGCTTAGTACAGTGCTCTGCACATAGTAAGCGCTCAATAAATACGATTGATGATGATGATGATGATCTTGTATCCCCCAGCACTTAGAACAGTGCTTTGCACATAGTAAGTGCTTAATAAATGCCATTATTATTATTATTATTATTATTATATAGAGACGGTCCCTACCCAACAGCGGGTTGTACTAAGCGCTTGGGAAGTCCAAGGCGGCCACATCTAGAGACAGTCCCTACCCAACAGCGGGCTCACAGTCTAGAAGGGGGAGACAGGCGACAAAACATATTAACAAAATAAAATAAATGGAGTGAATATGTACAAGTAAAATAGAGTAATAAATTATTTTATTTTGTTAATATGTTTTGTTTTGTTTTCTGTCTCCCCCTTCTATCAATCAATCAGTCAATGGTATTTATTGAGCGCTTACTTTGTGCAGAGCACTGGACTAAGCGCTTGGGAAGTACAAGTCGGCAACATATAGAGACGGTCCCTACCCAACAGTGGGCTCCCAGTCTCAAAGGGGGAGACAGAGAACAAAACCAAACATACTAACAAAATAAAATAAATAGAATAGATATGTACAAATAAAATAAATAGAGTAATAAATATGTACAAACATATATACAGGTGCTGTGGGGAAGGGAAGGAGGTAAGAAGGGGGGATGGAGAGGGGGACGAGGGGGAGAGGAAGAAAGGGTCTCAGTCTGGGAAGGCCTCCTGGAGGAGGTGAGCTGTCAGTAGAGCCTGTGAGCCCACTGTTGGGTAGGGACCGTCGCTATATGTTGCCAACTTGTACTTTCCAAGCACTTAGTACAGTGCTCTGCCCACAGTAAGCGCTCAATAAATATGATTGAATGAACCCTCTGCTCTCCTGGCCTCTCTCCCTCTAGTCAGCTGTTCAATCTTACTTATTGATTGATTGATGACTTGACACCCGTCCACATGTTTTGTTCTCCTGTCTGTCTCCCCCTTCTAGACTGTGAGCCCGTTGTTGGGTAGGGACCGTCTCTATATGTTGCCCACTTGTACTTCCCAAGCGCTTAGTACAGTGCTCTGCACACAGTAAGCACTCAATAAATACAATTGAATGAACCCTCTGCTCTCCTGGCCTCTCCCTCTAGTCAGCCACTCAATCCTATTTATTGATTGATTGATTCATTCGATCGTATTTATTGAGCGCTGACTGTGTGCAGAGCACTGGACTAAGCACTTGGGAAGTCCAAGTCAGCAACATATAGAGATGGCCCCTACCCAACAGTGGGCTCACAGTCTAGAAGGGGGAGACGGGCAACAAAACATATTAACAAAATAAAATAAATAGAATGAACATGTACAAGTCAAATAAATAAATTTTTAGACTGTGAGCCCACTATTGGGTAGGGACTGTCTCTGTATGTTGCCAACTTGTACTTCCCAAGCGCTTAGTACAGTGCTCTGCACACAGTAAGCGCTCAATAAATACAATTGATGATGAAATAAATAAATAGAGTAATAAATACATACAAACATATATGCATATATACAGGTACAATCCAATCAGAGGCCCGGCCCCGGGGGCCCAGGGGGGGCGAGGCCCAGAACCCTCTGCTCTCCTGGCCTCTCCCTCTAGTCAGCTGTTCAATCTTATTGATTGATTGATGACTTGACACCCGTCCACATGTTTTGTTCTGCTGTCTGTCTCCCCCTTCTAGACTGTGAGCCGGTTGTTGGGTAGGGACCGTCTCTATATGGTGCCGACTTGTACTTCCCAAACGCTTAGTACAGTGCTCTGCACACAGTAAGCTCTCAATAAATATGATTGAATGAACCCTCTGCTCTCCTGGCCTCTCCTTCTAGTCAGCCGTTCAATCTTATTTATTGTTTCATCCATTCAATCTTATTTATTCATTCAGTCGTATTTATTGAGCACTAACTGAGTGCAGAGCACTGGACTAAGCACTCGGGAAGTACAAGTTGGCCACATATAGAGACGGTCCCTATCCAACAGTGGGCTCACAGTCTAGAAGGGGGAGACAGACAACAAAACATATTAACAAAATAAAATAAATAGAATAAATATGTACAAATAAAATAAATAAATAAATAGAGTAATAAATATGTACAAACATATATACGTATATACAGGTGCTGTGGGAGGGGAAGGAGGTAAGGGGGGGTGGGGAGGGGGACGATTTCATTCATTCATTCAATTGTATTTATTGAGCACTGACTGTGTGCCGAGCACTGGACTACACGCTGGGGAGGGACAAGTTCAAGCGCTTAGTACAGTGCTCTGCACACAGTGCTCAATAAATGCAACTGAATGAATGAATGAATGAATACAAGTTGGCAACATATTAACGGTCCCTGCCCAACAGCAGGCTCACAGTCTAGAAGGGGGAGACAGACAACAAAACAAAACATATTAACAAAATAAAATAAATAGAATAAATATGTACAAATAAAATAAATAGAGTAATAAATATGTACAAACATATATACATATATACAGGTGCTGTGGGAGGGGAAGGAGGTAAGGGGGGATGGGGAGGGGGACGATTTCATTAATTCATTCAATTGTATTTACTGAGCACTGACTGTGTGCCAAGCACTGGACTAAGCGCTTGGGAAGGACAAGTTCAAGCGCTTAGTACAGTGCTCTGCACACAGCGCTCAATAAATACGATTGAATGAATGAATGAATACAAGTTGGCAACATATTAACATTCCCTACCCAACAGCGGGTTCACAGTCTAGAAGGGGGAGACAGACAACAAAACAAAACATATTAACAAAATAAAATAAATAGAATAGTAAATATGTACAAGTAAAATAGAGTAATAAATCTGTACAAACATATATACAGGTACTGTGGGGAGGGGAAGGAGGCGGAGGGATGGGGGGAGAGGAAGGAGGGGGCTCAGTCTATTTGTTTATTGATTGATTGATTGATGACTTGACACCTGTCCGCATGTTTTGTTCTGTTGTCTGTCCCCCCCCTTCTAGACTGTGAGCCCATTGTTGGGGAGGGACCGTCTCTATGTGTTGCCAACTTGTACATCCCAAGCGCTCAGTACAGTGCTCTGCACATAGTAAGTGCTCAATAAATGCGATTGAATGAACCCTCTGCTCTTCTGTCCTCTCCCTCTAGTCAGCCATTCAATCCTACTTATTGATCGACTGATGATTTGACACCTGTCCACGTGTTTTGTTCTGCTGTCTGTCTCCCCCTTCTAGACCGTGAGCCCGTTGTTGGGTAGGGACCGTCTCTATATGTTGCCCAGTTGTACTTCCCAAGCGCTTAGTACAGTGCTCTGCACACAGTAAGTGCTCAATAAATACGATTGAATTAACCCTCTGCTCTCCTGGCCTCTCCCTCTAGTCAGCCATTCAATCCTACTTATTGATCGACTGATGATTTGACACCTGTCCACGTGTTTTGTTCTGCTGTCTGTCTCCCCCTTCTAGACCGTGAGCCCGTTGTTGGGTAGGGACCGTCTCTATATGTTGCCCACTTGTACTTCCCAAGCGCTTAGTACAGTGCTCTGCACACAGCAAGCGCTCAATAAATATGATTGAATGAACCCTCTGCTCTCCTGTCCTCTCCCTCTAGTCAGCCATTCAATCCTATTTCATTCATTCATTCATTCATGCAGTTGTATTCACTGAGCGCTGACTGTGTGCAGAGCACTGGACTAAGCGCTTGGGAAGTCCAAATCGGCCACACCTAGAGACGGTCCCTACCCAACAGCGGGCTCACAGTCTAGAAGGGGGAGACAGACAACAAGACATACTAACAAAATAAAATAAATAGAATAGATATGTCCAAGTAAAATAAATAAATAGAGTAATAAATGCATACAAACATATGTACATATATGCAGGTACAATCCAATCAGAGGCCCGGCCCCGGGGGCCCAGGGGGGCGAGGCCCAGAACCCTCTGCTCTCCTGGCCTCTCCCTCTAATCAGCCGTTCAATCCTATTTATTCATCGATTGATGACTTGACACCCGTCCACATGTTTGGTTTTGTTGTCTGTCTCCCCCTTCTAGACTGTGAGCCCGTTGTTGGGTAGGGACCGTCTCTATATGTTGCCCACTTGTACTTCCCAAGTGCTTAGTACAGTGCTCTGCACACAGTAAGCGCTCAATAAATACGATTGAATGAGCCCTCTGCTCTCCTGTCCTCTCCCTCTACTCAGCCGTTAAATCCTATTTATTTATTGATTGATTGATTGATGACTTGACACCCATCCACATGTTTTGTTCTGCTGTCTGTCTCCCCCTTCTAGACTGTGAGCCCGTTGTTGGGTAGGGATCATCTTTATATGTTGCCCACTTGCACTTCCCAAGCGCTTAGTACAGTGCTCTGCACACAGTAAGCGCTCAATAAATACGATTGAATGAACCCTCTGCTCTCCTGTCCTCTCCCTCTACTCAGCCGTTCAATCCTATTTATTGAGTGATTGATTGATTGATGACTTGACACCTGTCCACATGTTTTGTTCTGTTTTTTGTCTCCACCTTCTAGACTGTGAGCCCGTTGTTGGGTAGGGATCGTCTCTATATGTTGCCAATTTGTACTTCCCAAGCGCTTAGTACAGTGTTCTGCACACAGTAAGCGCTCAATAAATACGATTGAATGAATGAGCGCTGAGTAATAATAATAATAATAATGATGGCATTTGTTAAGCACTTACTATGTGCCAAGCACTGTTCTAAGCACTGGGGAGGATACATGGTGATCAGGTTGTTGCATGTGGGGCTCACAGTCTTCAGCCCCATTTTACAGATGAGGGAACTGAGGCCCAGAGAAGTGAAGTGACTTGTCCAAAGTCACACAGCAGACAAGCGGTAGAGTCGGCATTTGAACCCATGACACTTGTCAGCTGTGTGACCTTGGGCAAATCACTTCACTTCTCTGGGCCTCAGTGACCTCATCTGTAAAACGGGGATTAATAAATAAATAATAATAATAATAATGATGGCATTTGTCAAGCACTTACTATTTAACACATTTGACTTGACACCTGTCTCCATGTTTTGTTTTGTTGTCTGTCTCCCCCTTCTAGACTGTGAGCCCATTGTTAGGTAGAGACCGTCTCTATCTGTTGCCAACTTGTACTTCCCAAGCGCTTAGTACAGTGCTCTACACACAGTAAGCGCTCAATAAATACGATTGAATGAATGAATGAATGAATATTTGCAAAGCACTTTTCTATACGCTGGGGGGGATACAGGGTGATCAGGTTGTCCCACGGGGCACTCACAGTCTTCATCCCCATTTTACAGATGAGGTCACTGAGGCCCAGAGAAGTGAAGTGACTTGCCCAAAGTCACACAGCTGACAAGTGGCGGAGGCGGGATTAGAACCCACGACCTCTGACTCCCAAGCCTGGGCTCTTTCCACTGAACCACGCTGCTTCTCTAAGCAGCGGGGAGCAGACCTGATCCCCGCTTTCCGTGAATTTACAATCTATTAGAGGAGATTACAATCTACTGGAAAAACCTAGAGTTTATAGAGTGGTTTCTTCTGGGAATAAGAAGAAACCTTCCCTTTCTTGCCCAGTGGAAATAATAATAATGTTGGTGTTTGTTAAGCGCTTACTATGTGCAAAGCACTGTTCTAAGCGCTGGGAGGAACACAAGGAGATGAGGTTGTCCCATGTGGGGCTCACAGTCTTAATCCCCATTTTACAGATGAGGGAACTCAGGCACAGAGAAGTGAAGTGACTTGCCCAAGGTCACACAGCAGACATGTGGGGGAGGCGGGATTCGAACCCATGACCTCTGACTCCCAAGCCCGGGCTCTTTCCACTGAGCCACGCTAGAGCCCAGGCAGGGGAGTCAGAGGTCATGGGTTCTAATGCCGCCTCCGCCACTTGTCGGCTGACTTTGGGTAAGTCATTTCACTTCTCTGGGCCTCAGTGACCTCATCTGTAAAATGGGGATGAAGACTGTGAGCCCCCCGGGGGACAACCTGATCACCTTGTAACTTCCCCAGCGCTTAGAACAGTGATTTGCCCATAGTAAGCGCTTAATAAATGCCATCATTATTATCTTGTATCCCCCCAGCGCTTAGACAGTACTTTGCACATAGTAAGCGCTTAACAAATGCCATCATTATTATTATTACTGTGTGCGGAGCACTGTACTAAGCGCTTGGGAGGGTGCAACAATAAACACATTCCCTGCCCACAACGAGTTCACAGTCTAGAGGGGGGAGACAGACATTAATCAGACAGACGGCCATCAGAGAAGCAACGTGGTTTAGTGGAAAGAGCCCGGGCTTGGGAGTCAGAGGTCATAGGTTCTAATCCCGCCTCTGCCACTTGTCAGCCATGTGACCTTGGGCAAGTCACTTCAGTTCTCTGAGCCTCAGTTCCCTCATCTGGAAAATGGGGATGAAGACTGTGAGCCCCACGTGGGACAACCTGATCACCTTGTATGCCCCCCCCCCAGCGCTTAGAACAGTGCTTCGCACATAGTAAGTGCTTAACAAATGCCGTCATTATTATTATTATTACTGTGTGTGAAGCACTGTACTAAGCGCTTGGGAGAGTATAACAATAAACACATTCCCTGCTCACAATGAGTTCAGAGTCTAGAGGGGGGTGACAGACATTAATCAGACAGGTAGACACCAGAGAAGCAGCGTGGCTCAGTGGCAAGAGCCCAGGCTTGGGAGTCAGAGGTCATGGGTTCTAATCCTGCTTCCACCACTTATCAGCCTTGTGACTCTGGGCAAGTCACTTCACCTCCTCCAGGAGGCCTTCACCTCCTCCAGGAGGCCTTCCCAGACTGAGCCCCTTCCTTCCTCTCCCCCTCGTCCCCCTCTCCATCCCCCCATCTTACCTCCTTCCCTTCCCCACAGCACCTGTATATACGTATATATGTTTGTACATATTTATTACTCTATCTATTTATTTATTTTACTTGTACATATCTATTCTATTTATTTTATTTTGTTAGCATGTTTGGTTTTGTTCTCTGTCTCCCCCTTTTAGACTGTGAGCCCAATGTTGGGTAGGGACTGTCTCTATATGTTGCCAATTTGTACTTCCCAAGCGCTTAGTACAGTGCTCTGCACATAGTAAGCGCTCAATAAATATGATTGATTGATTGATTGATTCTCTGAGCCTCCGTTCCCTCATCTGTAAAATGGGGATGAAGACTGTGAGCCCCACGTGGGACAACCTGATCACTTTGTATCCCTCCAGTGCTTAGAACAGTGCTTCGCACATAGTAAGCGCTTAACAAATACCGTTATTATTATTACTGAAGGCACACCTCCTCCAAGAAAACTTCCCTGCCTAAGCCCTCTCCTCTTCTCCCACTCCCTCTGCATCACCCTGACTTGCTCTCCTCATGTATTCCCCCCTACTAGCCCATGGCACTTGCATATATGTCTGTAATTAATTAATTTGTGAATATTAATGTTTGTTTCCCCCTCTAGACTGTGAGCTCATTGTGGGCAGGGAATGTGTCAGTTTATTGTCACATTGTACATTGTTAGATTGAGAAGCAGCATGGCGGAGTAAATAGAGCCCGGGCCCGGGAGCCAGAAGGTCATGGGTTCTAATCCAGCCTTTGCCACTTGTCTGCTGTGTGACCTCGGGCAAGTCGCTTCACTTCTCTGAGCCTTAGTTTACCTCATCTGTAAAATGGGGACTATTGTTATGGTATTTGTTAAGCACTTACTATGTGCCAAGCACTGTTCTAAGCACTGGGGTAGATACAAGAGTCACCTAAGCTCTCTGGATCTCAGTTCCTTCATCTGCAAAATGAGAATAAATTAGATTGTGTTTGATCTGATCGTTGTATAAATATTGGAGAAGCAGAGTGGCTCAGTGGAAAGAGCCCGGACTTTGGAGTCAGAGGTCACAGGTTCAAATCCCGGCTCTGACAACCGTCAGCTGTGTGACCTTGGGCAAATCACTTAACTTCTCTGTGCCTCAGTTGCCTCATCTGTAAAATGTGGATTAAGACTGTGAGCCCCATGTGGGACAACCTGATCACCTTGTATCCTCTCCAGCGCTTAGAACAGTGCTTTGCACATAGTAAGCGCTTAACAAATGCCATTATTATTATTATTATTATCATCGTCATATAAGTATTAGAGAAGCAGCGTGGCTCAGTGGAAAGAGCCTGGACTTTGGAGTCAGAGGTCACGGGTTCAAATCCTGGCTCCAACAACTGTCAGCTGTGTGATCTTGGGCAAGTCACTTCACTTCTCTGGGCCTACCTGTGAAATGGGGATTGAAAGTGTGAGCCCCACGGGGGACAACCTGATCACCTTGTGACCTCCCCAGCGCTTAGAACAGTGCTTTGCACATAGTAAGCGCTTAATAAATGCTATCATTTATTTTTATTTATTTAATCGGGTTGTCCCATGTGGGGCTCACAGTCTTAATCCCCATTTTACAGATGAGGTAACTGAGGCACAGAGAAGTTAAGGGGCTTGCCCAAACTGTGAGCCCCACGTGGGACAGGGACTGTGTCCAACCCAATTTCCTTGTCTCCACCCCAGTGCTTAGTACAGTGCCTGGCAGATAGAAAGCACTTTACAAAGCACTTTCCTCTCCACCTCCCCATCCCTCCCCGCCTACCTCATTCCCCTCCCCACAGCACCTGTATATATATTTGTACAGATTTATTACTCTGTTTATTTTACTTGTACATATTTACTATTCTATTTTCTTAATGATGTGCATCTAGCTTTATATCTATTTATTCCGATGACTTGACACATGTCCACATGTTTTGTTTTGTTGTCTGTTTCCCCCTTCTAGACTGTGAGCCTGTTGTTGGGTAGGGACTGTCTCTATATGTTGCCAACTTGTACTTCCCAAGCGCTCAGTACAGTGCTCTACACACAGTAAGCGCTCCATAAAAACGATTGATTGATTGATTACTACAGTGCTCTGCACACAGTAAGCGCTCAATAAATACGATTGAATGAATGAATGAATGAATGAAATACCATAATAATAATAATTATGATTATAATTGTACCCTCCCAAGTGCTTAGTACAGTGCTTTGTACACAGTAAGCACTCAGTAAATACAACTGAATGAATGAATAAATAAATTACTGGACGCAAGATGTGCGGCACACCCTCCCAACCGTAAACCCACTGCAGACATAGAGTCCACCCGGTCAAAGCTGTCATGGTCGAAAGTTAAGACGTGGCTCAATGGCTTTGGAGTCAGAGGTCATGGGTTCAAATCCCAGCTCCCCTAGTTGTCAGCTGTGTGACTTTGGGCAAGTCACTTAAATTCTCTGTGCCTCTGTTAGCTCATCTGTAAAATGGGGATTAAGACTGTGAGCCCCCCGTGGGACAACCTGATCACCTTGTAACCTCCCCAGCGCTTAGAACAGTGCTTTGCACATAGTAAGTGCTTAATAAATGCCATTATTATTATTATTATTATTAAGAGGAGGACTGAGTCCACCCATCTCCTTCCTTCACCTTTACCTGATTTCCTGCCAAATACTGCTTACTGTCCTGTCTTTTGGGATGGACACCGCATTAGCATTGCAGGGGGCGAGCCGCCTCCGTATTCCTCGCGAAAACCACTGGAGATCTTGCCAAAGGAAAGATACTCGGCTAATGTAAGATATGCAGGATCAGATTCGGAGGGACTGGTTATATTTAGGGCCTGTAATTTCATCTCTAGCATTTCTTCTCCTAAACCTTTGCCACATCCCTCAACCCGTTTTTCCCATATAAGCTTGACACAGCTTAGCCTTATAGCCCAGCTTCCCTAAAAGATCCACCCACGTTAAATTCATTCATTCAATCATATTTATTGAGCACTTACCATGTGCAGAACGCTGTACTAAGCACTTAGAAAGCATAATTCGGCAACAGATAGAGACAATCCCTACCCAACAACGGGCTCACAGTCTATAGCCCTAATTTATGTTAGTACCTATCTCCCCTGTGGGAGGGACATTTCATGGGTGAGGCCTTAGCTAGAGGTTTACAAGCCTGGGGTAGGGAGGGATGATTCAAAGCAGTTTGATTTTCTCTTGGCAGGGACCCAAAGATTAATTACTGGAAGAAGATAGGGTCCTATACTTAAAAAAAAAGCCTGCCTGTAAAATCAACATAAATGAATCTCCTAATCAGTAAGTCTCAACCAAATTTATACTAAATTATTACTTGAAACTACTTACAAGCATCCCCACTTTTTAGCAATTTGCTTGCAGTGTCTTAGATTAGGCTAAAATCCCTCCTAGAGAAATAAAACAAATGTGACTCTGGGGGATCGTCTCTGTTGACAAATTGTACTTTCCCAGTGCTTAGTACAGGGCTCTGCACTCTGGAAGCGCTCAATAAATATGATTGAGGGAATGAATGAAGTATGATTTGGATTATTTGGTTATTCGACTGAAGGCCATCCCAAAATTACTATGTAGCTACATGTGAGAACCTCTGTAATATAATGTCTACACATTTAAAATATATACTTCGATTTTTTTAATGACATTTATTAAGTGCTTACTATGTGCAAAGCACTGTTCTAAGCACTGGGGAGGTTACAAGGTGATCACGTTGTCCCACAGGGGGCTCACAGTCTTAATCCCCATTTTACAGGTGAGGGAACTGAGGCTCAGAGAAGTTAAGTGACTTGCCCAAGGTCACACAGCAGACATGTGGCAGAGCTGGGATTAGAACCCATGACCTCTGACTCCAAAGCCCGGGCTCCTTCCACTGAGCCATGCTGCTTCTCAATTCTTTATCAAATCCCACTTCTCTTCATATGAACGCTTTGTCTATTCTAGTATAATAATAATAATAATAATAATAATAATAATGGCATTTATTAAGCACTTACTATGTGCAAAGCAATGTTCTAAGCGCTGGGGAGGTTACAAGGTAATCAGGTTGTCCCACGTGGGGCTCACAGTCTTCATCCCCATTTTACAGATGAGGTAACTGAGGCACAGAGAAGTTAAGTGACTTGCCCAAAGTCACACAGCTGACAATTGGCAGAGGTGGGATTCAAACCCATGACCTCTGACTCCAAAGCCCGGGCTCTTGTCCATTGAGCCACGCAGCTTCTCTTAAAGTGATCAGGTTGTCATCATCATCATCATCATCAATCGTGTTTATTGAGTGCTTACTATGTGCAGAGCACTGTACTAAGCGCTTGGGAAGTACAAATTGGCAACATATAGAGACAGTCCCTACCCAACAGTCCCACGCGGGGCTCACAGTCTTCATCCCCATTTTACAGATGAGGGAACTGAGGCGCAGAGAAGTGAAGTGACTTGTCCAAGGTCACACAGCAGACATGTGGCAGAGCCAGGATTCGAACCCATGACCTCTGACTCCAAAGCCCGTGCTCTTTCCACTGTGCCACGCTGCTTCTCTAGTATTGACATAATCTCTGTGTTCTTGTCCTAATGTATATTTCAAACCACAATTTGTGGCATAGTAAGAATGCTGGAAGAAGTAGCAGTAGTAGTAGTAGTAATAGTAGCAGAAGTACTTAGTACTTAGATTAGGCTGAAATAGTATTACTACTATTACTATTACTACTAAAGTAATAGTACTTGTAAAGCACTGTACTAAGAGCTGGGAAATTAATATATAGATGAGGCAGACAAGATTTCTGGCCCACAAGGGGCTTAGTCATTCATTCAGTCAGTCAGTCAATTGTATTTATTGGGTGCTTACCGTGTGCAGAGCACTGTACTAAGCGCTTGGGAAGTACAAGTTGGCAACATATAGAGACGGTCCCTACCCAACAACGGGCTCACAGTCTAGAAGAGGGAGACAGAGAACAAAACAAAACATATAGACAGGTGTCAGAAAGGCAGTAGGGGGCACATTGATGACAGACTTGTAAGAGAAGACAACACTAATAATAATAATAAAAAAGAAAACAACAAACATGAATGGAGCATGAGATTGTAACTCTCCACTCAACTGCAAGCTCCTTGAGGACAAGGATCGTGTCTAATATTACCGTTGCACTCTCCCAACTCCTCAGAACAGTGCTCTGCGCAGTAAGTACTCAATGAATACTACTGATTGATAGGAGCAGCAGGATTTCAGACTGTCACAGCTCAGACCAACAGTCACAGAAGTCACAGCTGCGGTTACGGTGGTGACCTTCTCAATATTCTGAAATTTGATGAGGTCTCACGCTGCCTCTGGGCCAATCCTTCCCCAACAAACCAAACATTTACAGCATTTAGGACAGGTGTGGCTCATCTCAAGCAAAAGCTTCAGTGGAATCAGGAAATCGGAGGGTTAGAAAATGAAGACAATCAATCAATCAATCAATTGTATTTATTGAGCGCTTACTGTGTGCAGAGCACTGTACTAAGCGCTTGGGAAGTACAAGTTGGCAACATATAGAGACAGTCCCTACCCAACAGTGGGCTCACAGTCTAAAAGGGGGAGACAGAGAACAAAACCAAACATACTAACAAAATAAAATAAATAGAATAGATATGTACAAGTAAAATAAATACATAAATAGAGTAATAAATATGCACAAACATATATACATATATACAGGTGTGTGTGCATATATATATGTCTTTATATATATTATATATATAATATCTCTATGTGATGCCAATTTGTACTTCCCAAGCGCTTAGTACAGTGCTCTGCACATAGTAAGCGCTCAATAAATACGATTGATATATATATATATATATATATATATATATATATAAGACAATGAACAGAGGATAATCTTTGTGTCCACAGAACGTAGACATATTTACCCGTGTGGTTGGGATCTCACTCTCAGTGGCTGTCAACTTCAGATATAAAGAAAATGTTATATTACCTAGCATGGTTCAAATGTATAGAATAATTGCTAGACAAAATTTTGTTCTAGCTACATCTTTTTCAATTGTATTAAAAATAATCAAAGTTTCTAGGTTGATGGTATCTCAAGGGAAGCAGCATGGCCTAGTGGGTAGCGCATGATCCTGGGAGTCAGAGGTCATGGGTTCAAATACCGGCTCTGCCAATTGTCAGCTGTATGACCTTGGGCAAGTCGCTTAACTTCTCTGAGACTCAGTAACCTCATCTGTAAAATGGAGATAAGAGTGTGAGCCCCTTGTGGGACAGGGACCGTGTCCAACCTTATTAGCATGTTTCTACCCCAGTGCTTAGAACAGTGCTTGTCCTATAATAAGCACTTGATACCATCATCATCATATTATTATTATTAGCAAATAAATTAAGTAGTTCTAATGCAAGTAAAGCTCACCATCTTGGTTTCTAAGCTCTCCATTACTCTCCCCCTCCTTCTCACCTCCCTTCTCTCCTTCTCCAGCCCAGCCCGCACCCTCCGCTCCTCTGCCGCTAACCTCCTCACTGGGCCTCGTTCTCGCCTGTCCTGCCATCGACCTCTCGCCCACAACCTACCTCTGGCCTGGAATGCCCTCCCTCCTCACATCCGCCGAACAAGCTCTCTTCCCCTCTTCCAAGCTCTACTGAAAGCTCACCTCCTCCAGGAGGCCTTCCTAGACTGAGCCCCTTCCTTCCTCCCCCCCTCATCCCCCTCTCCATCCCCTCTTCTTACCTCCTTCCCTTCCCCACAGCACCTGTATATATGTGTGTACATATTTATTACTCTATTTATTTATTTATTTATTTTACTTGTACATATCTATTCTATTTATTTTATTTTGTTAGTATGTTTGGTTTTGTTCTCTATCTCCCCCTTTTAGACTGTGAGCCCACTGTTGGGTAGGGACTGTCTCTATATGTTGCCAATTTGTACTTCCCAAGCGCTTAGTACAGTGCTCTGCACATAGTAAGCGCTCAATAAATACGATTGATGATGATGATGATGAGGCCTTCCCAGACTGAGTCCCCCTTTTCCTCTGCTCCTCCTCCTCTCCCCATCATCCTGACTCCCTCCCTCTGCTCTACCCCCCTCCCCGGCTCACGGTACTTGCGTATATATGTACATATTTATGATTCTATTTATTTTATTAATGATGTGTATATATCCATAATTCTATTTGTTTATACTGATGCCTGTGTTCTTGTTTTGTTGTCTGCCTCCCCAGTTGTAGACTGTGAGCCTGTTATTAATAATAATAAATAATGATGGTATTTGTTAAGCACTTACTATGTGCCAAGCACTGTTCTGCGTGCTGGGGGGATGCAAGGTAATCAGGTTGTTCCAAGTGGGGCTCACGGTCTCAATCCCCATTTTACAGATGAGGTAACTGAGGCACCAAGAGTTAAGTGACTTGCCTAAAGTCACACAGCTGACAAGTGGCAGAGCCGGGGTGAGAACCCATGACCTCTGACTCCCAATCAATCAATCAATCAATCAATCAATCAATCGTATTTATTGAGCGCTTACTATGTGCAGAGCACTGTACTAAGCGCTTGGGAAGTACAAATTGGCATCACATAGAGACAGTCCCTACCCAACAGTGGGCTCACAGTCTAAAAGGGGGAGACAGAGAACAGAACCAAACATACCAACAAAATAAAATAAGTAGGATAGAAATGTACAAGTAAAATAAATAAATAAATAGATAAATAGAGTAATAAATATGTACAACCATATATACATATATACAGGTGCTGTGGGGAAGGGAAGGAGGTAAGACGGGAGGATGGAGAGGGGGACGAGGGGGAGAGGAAAGAAGGGGCTCAGTCTGGGAAGGCCTCCTGGAGGAGGTGAGCTCTCAGCAGGGCCTTGAAGGGAGGAAGAGAGCTAGCTTGGCGGATGGGCAGAGGGAGGGCATTCCAGGCCCGGGGGATGACGTGGGCCAGGGGTCGATGGCGGGACAGGCGAGAGCGAGGTACAGTGAGGAGATTAGTGGTGGAGGAGCGGAGGGTGCGGGCTGGGCAGTAGAAGGAGAGAAGGGAGGTGAGGTAGGAGGGGGCGAGGTGATGGAGAGCCTTGAAGCCCAGGGTGAGGAGTTTCTGCTTGATGCGCAGATTGATCGGTAGCCATTGGAGGTTTTTGAGTAGGGGAGTAATATGTCCAGAGCGTTTCTGGACAAAGATAATCCGGGCAGCAGCATGAAGTATGGATTGAAGTGCAGAGAGACACGAGGATGGGAGATCAGAGAGAAGGCTAGTGCAGTAGTCCAGACGGGATAGGATGAGAGCTTGAATTAGCAGGGTAGCGGTTTGGATGGAGAGGAAAGGGCGGATCTTGGCAATGTTGCGGAGCTGAGACCGGCAGGTTTTGGTGACGGCTTGGATGTGAGGGGTGAATGAGAGAGCGGAGTCGAGGATGACACCAAGGTTGCAGGCTTGTGAGACGGGAAGGATGGTAGTGCCGTCAACAGAGATGGGAAAGTCAGGGAGAGGACAAGGTTTGGGAGGGAAGACAAGGAGCTCAGTCTTCGACATGTTGAGCTTTAGGTGGCGGGCGGACATCCAGATGGAGATGTCCTGAAGGCAGGAGGAGATGCGAGCCTGGAGGGAGGGGGAGAGAGCAGGGGCAGAGATGGAGATCTGGGTGTCATCAGCGTAGAGATGATAGTTGAAGCCGTGGGAGCGAACGAGGTCACCAAGGGAGTGAGTGTATATTGAGAACAGAAGGGGACCAAGCACTGAACCTTGGGGAACCCCCACAGTAAGAGGATGGGAGGGGGAGGAGGAGCCTGCAAAAGAGACTGAGAAAGAACGACCGGAGAGATAAGAGGAGAACCAGGAGAGGACGGAGTCTGTGAAGCCAAGGTCAGATAACGTGTTGAGGAGAAGGGGGTGGTCCACAGTGTCAAAGGCAGCTGAGAGGTCGAGGAGGATTAGGACAGAGTATGAGCCGTTGGATTTGGCAAGCAGGAGGTCATTGGTGACCTTTGAGAGCGCAGTTTCCGTGGAATGAAGGGGACGGAAGCCAGACTGGAGGGGGTCGAGGAGAGAGTTGTTGTTGAGGAATTCTAGGCAGCGCGTGTAGACAACTCGTTCAAGGAGTTTGGAAAGGAATGGTAGGAGGGATATGGGGCGATAACTAGAAAGTGAGGTGGGGTCAAGAGAGGGTTTTTTTTAGGATGGGAGAGACATGGGCATGTTTGAAGGCACAGGGGAAGGAACCAGTGGAGAGTGAGCGGTTGAAGATGGAAGTTAAGGAGGGGAGAAGGGATGGAGCGAGAGATTTCATAAGATGAGAGGGAATGGGGTCAGAAGCACAGGTGGCCGGAGTAGCACTTGAGAGGAGGGAGGAGAGTTCCTCTGAGGATACCGCTGGGAAGGATGGGAGAGTAGCAGAGAGTGTTGAGAGCCGGGGGGTTGGAGAAAGGGGGGAAGAGACTTTGGGGAGGTCGGACCTGATGGATTTAATTTTGTTAATGAAGTAGGAGGCCAGATCGTTGGGGGTGAGGGAAGGAGGAGGGGGAGGAACCGGGGGCCTGAGAAGGGAGTTGAATGTACGGAAGAGCTGGCGGGGGTGATGGGCATGGGTGTCAATAAGGGAGGAGAAATAGTTTTGTCTGGCAGAAGAGAGGGCTGAGTTAAGGCAGGAAAGGATAAACTTGAAGTGAACGAGGTTGGCATGGTGTTTAGACTTTCGCCAGCAGCGTTCAGCAGCTCGAGCATAAGAGCGAAGGAGGCGGACCGTGGCAGTGATCCAGGGCTGTGGGTTAGTGGTGCGAGAGCGGCGAAGGGAAAGGGGAGTGAGCGAGTCTAGCTGAGTAGAAAGGGTAGAGTTGAGAGCAGTAATCTGATCATCAAGACTGGGTAGAGAGGAGAGGGCGGCGAGGTGGGGTGTGAGGCGCTCCGAAAGATGGGTGGGGTCCAGAGAGCGGAGATCTCTGTGAGGGAGTAATACGGATTTACTCCCAAGCTCGGGCTCTTTCCACTGAGCCACGCTGCTTCTCTGTTGTGGGGTAGGGATTGTCTCTATTGACAAAACGTACTTTCCAAGTGCTTAGTACAGGGCTCTGCACCCTGGAAGCGCTCTATAAATATGATTGAATGAATGAATGAAGTAAGATTTGTATTATTTGGTTATTTGACTGAAGGCCATACCAAAATTTCTATGTAGCTATATGTGAGAACCTCTGTTATATAATGTCCTTTTCTCTTCATTATACATTTAAAATATATACTTCAATTTTTTTCAAGGAGAGCAAAGAAAACTGTATAAGCAAGAGACCATAAGTAATTATCTAATTATAAAATGTCATAATTGTGAATTTAGGTTTTACACTTTCTATGTGAGCATCCATTCACCTAGAACCACAGAATCAAGGTTCATTCATTCATTCAATCGTATTTATTGAGCACTTACTGTGAGCAGAGCACTGTACTAAGCACTTGGGAAGTACAAGTCGGCAACATATAGAGATGGTCCCTACCCAACAATGGGCTCACAGTCTAGAAGGGGGAGACAGACGACAAAACAAAGCATGTGGACAGATGTCAAGACATCAGAATAAATAGAAATAAAGCTAGATGCACATCATTAACAAAATAAATAGAATAGTAAATACGTACAAGTAAAATAAAGAGTAATAAATCTGTACAAACATATATAGAGGTGCTGTGGGGAGGGGAAGGACGTAGGGCGGGGGAGATGGGGAGGGGGAGAGGTAAAAGGGGGCTCAGTCTGGGAAGGCCTCCGGGAGGAGGTGAGCTCTCAGTAGGGCTTTGAAGGGAGGAAGAGAGCTAGTTTGGCAGATGTGCGGAGGGAGGGCATTCCGGGCCAGGGGGAGGACATGGGGCGGGGGTCGATGGAGAACGAGGCACAGTGAGGAGGTTAGTGACGGCAGAGGAGTGGAGGGTGCGGGCTGGGCTGGAGAAGAAGAGAAGGGAGGTGAGGTAGGAGGGGGCGAGGGGATGGACAGCCTTGGAGCCAAGAGTGAGGAGTTTTTGCCTCATGCGTAGGTTGATTGGTAGCCACTGGAGATTTTTGAGGAGGGGAGTCACATGCCCAGAGCGTTTCTGCACAAAGACGATCCGGGCAGTGGTGTGAAGTATAGACGGAAGTGGGGAGAGACAGGAGGATGGGAGATCAGAGAGAAGGCTGAAGCAGTAATCCAGTCGGGATAAAATGAGAGATTGAACCAGCAAGGTAGCGGTTTGGATAGAGAGGAAAGGGCGGATCTTGGCGATGTTGCGGAGGTGAGACTGGCAGATTTTGGTGACGGATTGGATGTTAGGGGTGAACAAGAGAGCAGAGTCGAGGATGACACCAAGTTTGCGGGCTTGTGAGACAGGAAAGATGGTAGTGCCATCTACAGTAATGGGAAAGTCAAGGAGCGGGCAGGATTTGAGGGAAGATAAGGAATTCAGTCTTGGACATATTGAGTTTGAGATGGCGGGCAGACATCCAGAGGGAGATGTCCTGAAGGCAGGAGGAGACCCGAGCCTGAAGGGAGGGAGAGAGAGCAGGGGCAGAGATGTAGATTTGGGTGTCATCAGCATAGAGATGATAATTGAAGCTGTGGGAGCGAATGAGTTCACCAAAGGAGTGAGTGTAGATCGAGAACAGAAGGGGACTAAGAACTGACCCTTGAGGAACCCTTACAGTAAGGGGATGGTAAGGGGCGGAGGGGCCCGCAAAGGAGACTGAGAATGAACAGCCAGAGAGATAAGAGGAGAACTGGGAGAGGACGGAGTCTGTGAATCCAAGGTTGGAAGGCATGTGAGGAGAAGGTTCTGTACTAATAATGATAATTGATGGCTATCTACTTGTTTTATTTTATTGTCTGTCTCCCCCTTCTAGACTGTGAGCCCATTGTTGGGTAAGGATTGTCTCTATATGTTGCCAAATTGTACTTTCCAAGCGCTTAGAACAGTGCTCTGCACACAGTAAGCACTCAATAAATATGATTGAATGAATGAATGAATGAATAATAACAACGAGCTTATTATTTAACATTTTTAGCAATGATCTTGAGTTTGGGTGTTTTGCTATGAAGATAATCAGTCAGCAAGATGAGGAAGACTCTGGCAAAGCAATTGTTTTGGAAAACATTAAGAAAGAAAATTTTTCATCCTCTTTTAAAAACAAACATCTGTTTTTTATGTTTTGGGTTGATAGCATTTTCTTTCATCCTAGAAAAATGCTTTTTATTTGTGAAAGTGAGAAAGGGCAGTGGTAATGATGAGGACTGCCTAAGTACTTTTCCTAATCCTACTGAGGCTGGAATTTTGAATAGAGGGAACGAGGCAAAGGGGAGAAAATCGGGGTTCCCTTGGAACTTGAGTTCCCCAAACTGGCAGCTGGGAAAGGAAATTCTGTGCTTCCTGATCACACACTGTCTTTTAAACTAGTGATTTTAGGAGGGTGGGATTATGGAGATGAGTTACTTGGTGCTGGTTTCCCTCTCCTTGAGTTTGACTCTCCTCACACAAGTCTGGAAGTTAAAGAGAGAGAGACAGAGAGAGAGACAGAGAGAGACAGAGAGACAGAGAGACAGAAAGATAGAGAGACAAAGAGAGAGCCAGGGACCAGCAGGAAAGAGAACGCAGCAGTGAAATTCTGGGAGGCAGAGAGTAGGCTTTATTTGCATTTGTCCTATTATTCCTGGACCCAGGGACATAATTAATAATAATAATAATAATGGCATTTATTAAGCACTTACTATGTGCAAAGCACTGTTCTAAGCGCTGGGGAGGTTACAAGGTGATCAGGTTGCCCCACGGGGGACTCACAGTCTTAATCCCCATTTTACAGATGGGGGAACTGAGGCCCAGAGAAGTGAAGTGACTCACCCAAAGTCACCCAGCTAATTGGCAGAGGTGGGATTCGAACCCATGACCGCTGACTCCAAAGCCCGGGCTCTTTCCGCTGAGCCACGCTGCTTCTGGATTGAACTTTTGAAGCGCTTAGTGGACTTTCGAAGCGCTTAGTACAGCGCTCTGCGCGCAGTCAGCGCTCAAGAAATACGACTGACAATGCATGAAATTTGATTGAGGTATGGAACCTAGAAGCAGATTAGAGTCGAAGGCTAATTCATGTAGATATAATTAACCTGAGAAGCTTACTGCCACATAGGATACAATTGAGAGAAGCAGTGTGGCTCAGTGGAAAGAGCCCGGGCTTTGGAGTCAGAGGTCGTGGGTTCAAATCCCGGCTCCGCCACTTGTCAGCTGTGTGACTTTGGGCAAGTCACTTCACTTCTCTGGGCCTCAGTTCCCTCATCTGTAAAATGGGGATGAAGACTGTGAGCTCCACATGGGACAACCTGATTACCTTGTATCTACCCCACACTTAGAACACTGCTTTGCACATAGTAAGCGCTTAATACCAACATTATTATTATTACTGAGAGCTGAATTGGGTGGAGGCTGCAGAACTTCAGAGAAGCAGCATGGCATAGTGGATAGAGCACGGGCCCAGGAGTCAGATTCATGAGTTTGAATCCCTGCTCCACCCCTTGTCTGCTGTGTGGGCTAAGGCAAGTCCCTTCACTTCTCTGTGCCTCAGTTACCTGATCTGCAAAATGGGGATTGAGACTGTGAGTCCCACGTAGGATATAATAATAATAATAGCATTTATTAACTGCTTACTATGTGCAAAGCACTGTTCTAAGCGCTGGGGAGGTTACAAGGTGATCGGGCACGTCACAACTTCTCTGAGCCTCAGTTACCTCATCTGTAAAATGGGGATTAAGACAGTGAGCCCCACATGGGACAACTTGATCCCATTGTATCCCCCCCAGTGCTTAGAACAGTACTTTGCACATAGTAAGCACTTAACAAATGCCATTATTATTATTATCAGGTTGCCCCACAGGGGGCTCTCAGTCTTCATCCCCATTTTCCAGATGAGGGAACTGAGGCCCAGAGAAGTTAAGTGACTTGCCCAAAGTCACACAGCTGACAAGTGGCGGAGTAGAAATTTGAACCCATGACCTCTGACTCCAAAGCCCATGCTCTTTCCACTGAGCCACGCTGCGTCTTGCTGAGCCACGCTGCATCACGCTGGACTGTGTCCAACCTTATGATCTACCCCAGAGCTTAATACAGTGCCTGGCACATAGTAGGCACTTAAATACTAGACTGTGAGCCTGCTGTTGGGTAGGGACCGTCTCTATATGTTGCCAGCTTGTACTTCCCAAGCGCTTAGTACAGTGCTGTGCACACAGTAAGCGCTCAATAAATACCATTGAATGAGTGAATGAATTAAAACAAGGGCAGTGATGTCAAGCAGTGAATTTCCTTCCCATTCCATTGCATTTAATGTGGTGGGGTGTCTTATAAAACAACTGAAAAAATGGGCAGGGGGGCTCACTGCTTCTGGGCCCCTCAGAATATCCCTCCCATTCAGTGGGACCTCCGGTTTGTGGTTTTAACCAGAACTCCCTAGACCACTGGCATCCTGAACAGAATCTTTGATAGTTTTTCAAGCGTGGCTAGTGGATAAAGCATGGGCATGGGACTCAGAAGGTCATGGGTCCTAATCCCAGCTCTGCCACTTTTCTGCTGCTTGGGCAAGTCACCTCACTTCTCTGGGCCTCAGATCCCCTTCTCTCCTTCTCCAGCCCAGCCCGCACCCTCCGCTCCTCTGCCGCTAATCTCCTCACCATGCCTCGTTCTCACCTGTCCCGCCATCGACCCCCGGCCCACATCCTCCCCCTGACCTGTAATGCCCTCCCTCCTCACATCCGCCAAGCTAGCTCTCTTCCTCCCTTCAAAACCCTACTGAGAGCTCACCTCCTCCAAGAGGCCTTCCCAGACTAAGCCCTCTTTTTCCTCTCTTCCTCCCCATCCCCCCCACCCTACCTCCTTCCCCTCCCCACAACACCTGTGTATATGTTTGTACAGATTTATTACTCTATTTATTTTACTTGGACATATTTACTGTTCTATTTATTTTGTTAATGATGTGCATTTAGCTTTAATTCTATTTGTTCTATCGACTTGACACCTGTCCACGTGTTTTGTTTTGTTGTCTGTCTCCCCTTCTAGACCGTGAGCCCGTTGTTGGGTAGGTACCATCCCTATATGTTGCCAACTTGTACTTCCCAAGTGCTTAGTAAAGTGCTCTGCACACAGGTAAGTGCTCAATAAATATGATTGAATACCTCAACTGGACAATTTTGTGGACAATTTGTTTGACAATGCGGAGCTTTCTTTTTCACAAATGAACCACGAGGTCCTGACTCTAGGCTTTGAGGTTGGAAATCACAATGAAACTAATTCATAGATCAGTCTATCCTTTTAGAGGTTTAGTCTTTTGCATGGTTGGTTTTTGGTGAGGTGGTGGGAACTCTAAGCTGTGAAGAAGCCCATTGCAAGGGGCCGAAAGCCCCCAAAGCCATTTGGGCTGGACTTCTTGTCTCAGTCATCCCGTGACTCTGACTGGAACTGACAGTTTCCGATCGGACGGACATCCACCCTCTAGACTGTAAGCTCGTTGTGGGGAAGAAATGCCACTTTTTATTGTTGTATTGTACTTTCCCAAGAGCTTAGTACAGTGCTGTGCACACAGTAAGTGCTTAATAAATGCTATTAATCAGTCAATCAATCAATCAGTCAATCAACTGGAAAACGGGGATTGAGACTGTGAGGCCCATGTGGGACAGGGACTGTGTCCAACCTGATGAACTTGGATCTACCCCAGCGTTACCTCTCAGGGTCGCACCTGGAGAGTTTCCACTATCAATCAATCAATCAATCAGTCACATTTATTGAGCGCTTACTGTGTGCAGAGCACTGTACTAGGCGCTTGGGAAGTACAGGTTGGCAACATATAGAGACAGTCCCTACCCAAGGGGGCTCACAGTCTAAAAGGGGGAGACAGAGAACAAAACCAGACATACTAACAAAATTAAATAAATAGAATAGATATGTACAAGCAAAATAAATAAATAAATAAATAGAGTAATAAATATGTACAAACATATATACATATATACAGGTGCTGTGGGGAAGGGAAGGAGGTAAGATGGGGGGGATGGAGAGGGGGACGAGGGGGAGTCTCGACTATGTCTCAACTATAGTCTCTACTATGGGAGGGAGAGTCAAGCAGAGGCCTACCCATTTGATTCCGAGCTTGGCCAGTGACTAGCGAGTGGAAGGCCATCTGCTACAAATCAAAATTCCCCTGCTCCGGGCAGCAGCGGCACGGGACAGAGTCGAGGGTGGAGACTCAGGTTAACTGCGCGGAAGGAGGGGATGGTGAACCGCTTCCTTATTTTTCCCAAGAAAACTCTCTGGATCCACTACCAGAAAGATTGCAGATGGAGGTGGGGCATTCTGGGAGAGATGCGTCCATGGTGTCGCTATGGATCAGAGATGACTCACCAGCGTAAGACAACAACAACAACAACCCCAGCACTTAGGGCAGTGCCTGGCACATAGTAAGCACCTAACAAGTACCACAATTACTATTGTTGTTGAGAAAGCAGTTCAGGTCCCAAGCACCAGGAGCGCAAATAATAATAATAATGGCATTTATTAAGTGCTTACTATGTGCAATCTCACCTCCTCCAGGAGGCCTTCCCAGACTGAGCCCCTTCCTTCCTCTCCCCCTCGTCCCCCTCTCCATCCCCCCATCTTACCTCCCTCCCTTCCCCTCCCCCTCATCCCCCTCTCCATCCCCCCATCTTACCTCCTTCCCTTCCCCACAGCACCTGTATATATGTACATATGTATGTACATATTTATTACTCTATTTATTTATTTTACCTGTACATATCTATTCTATTTATTTGATTTTGTTAGTATGTTTGGTTTTGTTCTCTGTCTCCCCCTTTTAGACTGTGAGCCCACTGTTGGGTAGGGACTGTCTCCATACGTTGCCAACTTGTACTTCCCAAGCTCTTAGTACAGTGCTCTGCACACAGTAAGCACTCAATCAATACGATTGATTGATTGATTGATTGCAAAGCACTGTTCTAAGCGCTGGAGAGGTTACAAGGTGATAAGGTTGTACCACGGGGGCTCACACTCTTCATCCCCATTTTCCAGATGAGGTACCTGAGGCCCAGAGAAGTGAAGTGACTTGCCCAAAGTCACACAGCTGACAATTGGCAGAGCCGGGATTTAAACCCATGACCTCTGACTCTAAAGCCCGTGCTCTTTCCACTGAGCCACGCTGCTTCTCAAATGAGGTCACACAGGATGATCCCCAAGAATGGCCCCACTTCCATCTCCGTGGGACTGGAAATAGGACGTTTTCCAGGAAGGGCTCTCTGCTCTAGCTCTCCCTCCTATCCTGTTCCAACAGAGCTTAGGTCTGCTGATCATTAGGGAATCGTCCAAGAATCCTCCTGCTTTAAACTGCGCTTTTCTTATTAGGACAGCACCTTACGATGGACGTTAAATATAGATCCGGGTTGTTTTAATTGGCACTTTGCTCTGTGTTTTTAAGTTCTGTGCTTGTACCCTGGGGTGATTTAAGAGCACATGTCATTGACATTGCAGCAGCCTCTTGTTTGCTTTCCAAAGGAAATTCAAGAAAACTAAACTTACATCCAAGATCGTGATCCCGAACTGTAAGGGATATTACCTGTGTTCTTAGCAGACCTCTCGACAGCTGAGAAGAAGTTACTGGAAGTTGCTGGCAGTCCGTAGCTTTGAACCCTGGAGACCAGGACAAGTCTTCATCTCTGTAGAAGGAAGCATGAGGGGTTTGTAAGGACAGCAAATCGTGCGGGAGGAAAACATCCATAGGTTCAAGAGGAGTTTGGATAAGCTCATGGACTAGAGAACTCTTATGGGTTGTCGTCTTGTTTTATACTTTGTCAAATCATCTCCGACCCATAACGACACCACGGATGCATCTCTCCCAGAACTCCCCACCTCCATCCGCAATCATTCTGATAATGTAGCCATAGAGTTTTTTGGTAAAAATACCGAAGTGGTTTACCATCACCTCCTTCCACGCAACAAACTTGGGTCTCCGCACTCGACTCTCTCCCATACTGCTGCTGCCCAGCACAGGTAAGTTTTGACTTGTAGCAGTTTGTCTTCCACTCGCTATCCACTGGCCAAGCTAGGAAGGGAATGGGTAGGCCTCTGCTTGACTCTCCCTCCCGTAGTCGAGATTGGTAGAGTATTGGAAACTCTTCGAGTGAGACCCTGAGAGGGGGGTCTTTTGGGTTACTTACAGGAAAATGAGAGATATAGAGGGAAGAGTTAGGAATGTTAACCATTAACCATTAGGCTGGATATCAAGGAAGGAAGCCAACACCCTCTATCTCATTTATCTCAGGGCTGCCCCCTTGCCCATTACCTTCCTCTGACCTGGAACTCCCTCCCGCCACTTCATATATGACAGACCACCTTCAAAGTCTTACTAAAATCATATACTCCAAGACGCCTTCCACGACTAAGCCCTGATTTCTCCTACTCTCAAAACACTCTTAAAGCACATGATAGTCATGCCACACTCAGTCTCGCAGCACTTATGTACATATCTATAATTTATTTTAATGTCTGTCTCCCTTTGTAGACTGTCCTTGTGGGTAGGGAAAGTATCTACCAACTCTGTTGTATTCTCCCAAGTGCTTAGTATAATCGTTCAGTCATCATTATTGAGTGCTTATTTTGTGCAGAATTCTGTACTAGTACAAGAGAGTATAATATGACAGATTTGATAGACATGTTCCCTTCCCTCAGGGAGCTTTCAATCTCTGCCCATAGGAAGCACTCGATAAATTCCAATGATTGATTGATTGATTGATGATGATACCGTACACTTTCTTCAAGGACCTGAGAGAGTGAAGGCATAACTAAGGTTACAACCATCCCACGATACCCCAATCTGGGGATACCCCCCACTTTTCCTCATCTCCCACTCCCTTCTGCATCACCCTGACTTGCTCCCATTGCTCTTCCCCCCTTCCTCCCTATCCCCACAGCACTTATGTATATATCTATAATTTTATTTATTTATATTGATGTCTACTTACTTGTATCGATGTCTGTTTCCCCCCCTCCAGACTGTAAGCTTGCTGTGGGCAGGGATTGTCACCCTTTATTGCTGCATTGTACTTTCCCAAGCATTTAGTACAGTACTCTGCACACAGTAAGCACTCAATAAATACAATCGAGTGAATAAATAGATTGGATACCTTGCTCTAGATTAAAAACATGCCACAATACAATTTGCATTTTTTGATGCCTTAACGGGACTCAGTGTTCTGGCCGAGAAGTGCCTGCATAATAATCCCTCCCTGTGCTCATCTGGGATACAATTAAACAATCAATAATCAATGAAACTTGGAGGAAGCTTGGCTCACAGTCTGTGTCATATTCACCAGGCTCTGAATAATAATAATAATAATAATAATGGTATTAATTGCTCACTATGTGCCAAGCACTGTACTAAGAGTTGGGTTGGATATAACCATGTCAGGTTGGACCCAGTTCCTGCCCCACATGGGGCTCACAGTCTCACTCCCCATTTTCCAGAGGAGGTAACTGAGGCACGGAGAAGTAAAATGACTTGCCCAAGGTCACCCAGCAGAAAAGTGGTGGAGCCGGGATTAGAATCCATGACCTTCTGCCTCTGAGGCCCGTGCTCTACCCACTACGCCTGACCCCTGAGCAGTTAGCCAAATAAGTTGTTGAGTTGGGGAAGCAAGGATTTAGGAATAGAATGCTTTCAAGCTTCAAATATCACTAGAAAATACCAAAATAGATGAAGTTATAGAGTCTCCACCACTGTAAGGGGAATAGCATGGAAGAATAGCGAGGCAGGCTGTTAGTGTCAGTTAACCAATCTGGCATTCATTCATTCATTCATTCATTCAATTGTATTATTGAGAGCTTACTGTGTGCACTGCACTGTACTAAGCACTTGGGAAGTACAAGTTGGTGACATATAGAGACAGTCCCTACCCAACAGCAGGCTCACAGTCTAGAATGGGGAGACAGACAACAAAACAAAACATGTGGACAGGTGTCAAGTCGTCAGAGCAAATAGAATTAAAACTAAATGCACATCATTAACAAAATAAATAGAATAGTCAATATGTACAAGTAAAATTAATAGAGCAATAAATCTGTACAAACATACATACAGGTGCTGTGGGGAGGGGAAGAGAGGATCTCCCGGGGCCAACCCAAGAACTGTATTCCCGGGAGGAAGGCCCCGATACATAGCCAAATCCCTGCCTTAGGTGCAGAACGGCCCAATTCCAGGAACGTAGCCCTTATCTCGTAGAGCAAGGACAAACACGAAAGTCTGGACTGTGTCTGGACTGTGGATTTAGTCGGGAGGATACTTCCCAAGGCAACAACGCGCCCATAGCCCCCCTCCCTCTACCGCTGTACATGAAACCAGCACAGCTTATAAAAATGTGCTGCTTTCCCCTTCCTATTGAGACTCCCAGTAGCCTGTCGTGCAAACCGTGCTTTGTGCTCCCCACAGCTCCGTGTGCTACGCTTGCATATCCCTTCGCCGATCGGGGTGTGAAAATTGAGATGCCATTGCGACTGATAACGTCGTCGGTCTGTTGTGCTCCCTGTGGTCCCCCCCGTGAAGTTGCATCCGCATCTCCCTGCGCCGATCGGGGGGTGAGTATGCTTCCCAACTGCAACTACTTATTAAACGTAGCTTTGGCATGCCTTGCACCACTCCCCCTTTTAGACTGTGAGCCCACTGTTGGGTAGGGACTGTCTCTATATGTTGCCAACTTGTACTTCCCAAGCGCTTAGTACAGTGCTCTGCACACAGTAAGCGCTCAATAAATACAATTGATGATGATGATGATGGTACTGTTGCGAACTGAATCTAGTGCCAGTAGCAAACCACCGGTTAAAATCCTGCATCGACTTTCAAGAAAGGAGGTGCCTTTATAAAGATGACTGAAGATGAACCAAGAGCATGTAGGGGCTCAACGATGTGCCTAAGTGTTCAGGAGTTCTTCTGTAATAAGGGGTTTTAAGATGAAAACAACCTAAATGGGATGAATTCGTCACCAACGTCAGTGGAAAAATCTTCTAATAATAATAATAATAATAATAATGATGATGGCATTTATTAAGCACTTACTATGTGCAAAGCACTGTTCTAAGTGCTGGGGAGGTTACAAGGTGATCAGGTTGCCCCACGGAGTCTTGCAGTCTTAATCCCCATTTTACAGATGAGGGTACTGAGGCACAGAGAAGTTAAGTGACTTGCCCAAAGTCACACAGCTGACAATTGGCAGAGCTGGGATTTGAACCCATGACCTCTGACTCCAAAGCCCGGGCTCTTTCCACTGAGCCATGCTGCTTCTACATCTGCAGCCTCCTGCAGAGCCTCAAAATCATACTACAACTTATTCAACTAATATTGAATATTGCCACTGATGCCTGTCTACTTGTTTTGTTTTGTTGTCTGTCTCCCCCTTCTAATAATAATAATAATGGCATTTGTCAAGCACTTACTATGTGCAAAGCACTGTTCTAAGTGCTGGGGAGGATACAACGTGATTAGGTTGTCCCATGTGGGGCTCACCGTCTTAATCCCCATTTTACAGATGAGGTAACTGAGGCTCAGAGAAGTGAAGTGACTTGCCCAAGGTCACACAGCAGACATGTGGGGGAGCCAGGATTTGAATCCATGACCTCTGACTCCCAAGCCCCTGCTCTTTCCACTGAGCCACGCTGCTTCTTCTTGTGAGCCTGTTGTTGGGTAGGAATTGTCTCTGTTGCCGAATTGTACTTTCCAAGCATTTAGTACAGTGCCCTGCACACAGTGAGGGTTCAATAAATACGATCGAATGAAGTAATATTGAGATGCTATGCTTCTAGTTACCTTAATGAAAACTTAACAGAAGTTTTGGGGCATTCATTATTATGTACTTCGACCCCCGGCCCACATCATCCCCCGGGCCCGGAATGCCCTCCCTCTGCCCATCCGCCAAGCTAGCTCTCTTCCTCCCTTCAAGGCCCTACTGAGAGCTCACCTCCTCCAGGAGGCCTTCCCACATTGAGCCCCTTCCTTCCTCTCCCCCTCGTCCCCCTCTCCATCCCCCCATCTTACCTCCTTCCCTTCCCCACAGCACCTGTATATATGTATATATGTTTGTACATATTTATTACTCTATTTATTTATTTATTTTACTTGTACATATCTATCCTATTTATTTTATTTTGTTGGTATGTTTGGTTTTGTTCTCTGTCTCCCCCTTTTAGACTGTGAGCCCACTGTTGGGTAGGGACCGTCTCTATATGTTGCCGACTTGTACTTCCCAAGCGCTTAGTCCAGTGCTCTGCACAAAGTAAGCGCTCAATAAATACGATTGATGATGTCCCACATGGGGCTCATGATCTTAATCCCCATTTTACAGATGAGATCACTGAGGCATAGAGAAGTGAAATGACTCTCCCAAGATCACACAGCAGACAAGTGGTGGAATCAGAATCTTCTCACTCCCAGGCCCGTGCTCTATCCACTATGCCATGCTGCTTTTTACTTGCCTGTTATGTGACTTGGGGCAAGTCATTTAACATCTCTGTTTCTCAGTTTCCTCCTATGTAAAATGGGGATTCGGTACCTGTTCTTCTTCCTTTTTATACTGCGAGCCCCACGTTGGCTGGGGACTGTGTACAGCCTGATTAGCTTGTATCTGCCCCAGTGCTTAGTACAGTGCTTGGTACATAGTAAGCTCTTAACAAATACCACAGTTATTATTATCCCATCCCTGAAATTGAATAAGCCCTTCATTCCTTTTCTTGACCCTTTTTTTTTCAATTGCACAGAGGTTAGCGTGGCTACTGGAAAGAGGTTGGGCTTGAGAGTCCGAGGCCAAAAGGAGGAGACGGAGAACAAAACCAAACATACTAACAAAATAAAATAAACAGACACGTGGAGGAGCTGAGATTAGAATCCAGATCCTTCTGACCCCAAGCCCATGCTCTATCTGCTAGACCACCCTGTCAGGGGCCAGGAAACACAAAATACAATCAATCAGTGGTATTTACTCTATTTATTTATTTATTTTACTTGTACATATCTATTCTATTTATTTCATTTTGTTAATGTGTTTGGTTTTGTTCTCTGTCTCCCCCTTCTAGACTGTGAGCCCACTGTTGGGTAGGGACTGTCTGTATATGTTGCCAACTTGTACTTCCCAAGCACTTAGTACAGTGCTCTGCACACAGTAAGCTCTCAATAAATACGATTGATGATGATGAGTAAGTGCTCAATAAATACGATTGATTGATTGATTGAGCACTTACTCTGTGCAATAAGTTACACCAACTGCTGGGGAGAGTGCAGTACTTTCGGTAGACAACAATCCCCGCCCTCCAAGACCTCACAACTTACAATGTTTATTGTTTGCGATTCCTCACAGCGGGGGAAACAGCCAGATCCAGAGGCATTCAAGCTCTCTGAAGGAAACTTTCCCAAGGAAAGAGAGAAACCAAAGCAAAGAATATTAACCCCAACACTGATTTCTCAGGTTGAGGATTACCCAAGTTTCTTCTCCTTCCTGAGTCGTGCCTTTTGGAACTTTCCAATGGTCATCTAAAAGTCCAAGCGACCCTAGTTTCAAATGACTGACTGAACTTACGGGTTTGGGTTATCCATGGATTTCAATTATCCATGTATTTTTATTACCATCCATGATAGTAAACCATTCCTCTCAGTTACCTCATCTGTAAAATAGGGATTAAGATTGTGAGCCCCACATGGGACAACCTGATCACCTTATATCCTCCCCAGTGCTTAGAACAGTGCTCTGCACATAGTAAGCGCTTAACAAATAACAAAATCATCATCATTCTAACTCCGGCTCTGCCATGTGTCTGCTTTGTGACATTGGGCAAGTCGCTAAACTTCTCTGTTTCTCAGTTACCTCATCTGTAAAACGGGGACCAAGACCGTGAGCCCCATGTGGGCTAGGGATTGCATCCAACCCTATTACCTTGTATCTTCCCCAGCATTCAGCACAGTGTTTGGCACATAGTAAGGTTTAACAAATATCACAATTTTTACTATTATTATCATTGTTAAAAACTATGAGCAATGGAGGACTAGTGCTGTAGAAGGGCAAAATGTTATCACTGTGACCTGGAGAAGCAAAAGATTAATCTTAGTCCTGGAGCCACTACCCAGCTTGTAGAAATTCATTCATTCAATAATAAATAATAAATAATAATGGCATTTATTAAGCACTGTTCTAATTGCTGGGGAGGTTACCAGGTGATCAGGTTGTCCCACTGGGGGCTCACAGTCTTAATCCCCATTTTACAGTTGAGGTAATTGAGGCCCAGAGAATAATAATAATAATAATGATGGCATTTATTAAGCGCTTACTATGTGCAAAGCACTGTTCTAATAGCTGGGGAGATTACAAGGTGATTAGGTTGTCCCACTGGGGGCTCACAGTCCTAATCCCCATTTTACAGTTGAGGTAATTGAGGCCCAGAGAAGTGAAGTGACTTGCCCAAAGTCACACAGCTGACAATTGGCGAAGCCGAGATTTGAACCTATGAACTCTGACTCCAAAGCCCGGGCTCTTTCCACTGATTCATGCTGCTTCTCTATATGCTTCTCTATATGCTTCTCTATATTCAATCATATTTATTGAGCACTTACTGTGTGCAGAGCACTGTACTAAGCGCTTAATCGAGACAACATGTCCACTCCGTGGGGTAAATTTTGTGTATCTTCAAGTAAAATCAATCAAAGTTTCTTTTTTTTTTTTTAATGGTATTTGTTAAGCTTTTAGCATGTGTGAGGCACCGTACTAAGTACTGGGGTAGATACAAGCTAATCAGGTTAAACACAGCCCATGTCCCATGTGGGGGCTCAAAGTCTTAATCCCCATTTTACAGTTGATATAACTGAGACACAGAGAAACGAAGTGACTTGCCCAAGGTCACACAGCAGACAAGTGGCGGACCCAGAATTGGAACCCAGGTCCTTCTGACTCCCAGGCTTGTGCTCTATATTTCGAAGAATATGAAAATGCTATTCAAAGTTCTGAGGAACCAACAAGGATCTGATGATTTGCTTTTTTTGTGGTATTTGTTAAGCACTTACTGAGTGCCAGGCACTGTAGTAAGGGCTGAGCTAGATACAAGCTAATCAGGTTGGACGCAGTCCGTGCCCCACATGGGGCTCACACTCTTAATCCCCATTTTACAGATGAGGTAACTAAGGCAGAAAAAAGCGGCATGACTTGCCCAAGATCACACAGCAGTCAAGATTAGAACCCAGGTCCTCTGGCTCCCAGATGCTTGCTCTATACATTAGGCCACACGCTTCTTCTTCCTGGAGAACGACTTCTATGGCATCTGCACAAAAACTAGCTTTCTAAAGTGAAATTTCTGAACCAGATAGGACCAGCTTGTACTTCCCAAGCGCTTACTACAGTGCTCTGCACACAGTAAGCGTTCAATAAATACAATTGATTGATTGATTGATTGACCAGAACCAAATAGATGAGTTTGAGGTTGGACCTCAATGCTTAACTCTATCATCAATCGTATTTATTGAGCGCTTACTATGTGCAGAGCACTGTACTACTCTAGTGGTGTTATAACACAGTGAAGAGACCAAATAATTTCTCAAGACTGTAATTTTTACAGCTTTCATTTGGTCTCATCCAAACAGTAGTATCTCACTGGAGGTTTACAGTGATTCAACAACTATTCATAAACTAATCTTTCCATGAGACTGTACCACTTTCCAAGAGAGACTCATAAGAATACACAACCTATATATTATCAGTGTTTTAATGATCATGGAAAGCCCATTATTCAAAACAAAATAATTATTTGCTTCTCCCTACAAGATGGAACCTGAAGGTTTCTACCTACTTCTTTCCAGCCCGCCATGTACTTTCTTGAAATAATGAAGAATCTTACACTTTAGAGATAGTATTGCCAGGAAAATGGCAATCTTACACTTTGGAGATAGTATTGCCAGAAAAATGGTAAAGAAGGGAACTAATGTCCTTTCAGTTTGGGTTGTAAGATAATAATACTACTACTAATTATTGTATTTGTTAAGCACTTACTATGTGCCAGGCACCGTGCTAAGCGCAAGAATGGTTACAAGCAAATCGGGTTGGACACAGTCCCTGTCCCATGTGGGGCTCACATTCTCAATCTCCATTTTACAGACGAGGTAACTGAGGCACAGATAAATGAAGGAGTTTGCCCAAGGCCGCACGGCATACAACTGGTGGAGGTGGGATTAGAACCCATGACCTTCTGACTTCGAAGCTTGTGCTCTATCCACTGCGCCATGCTACTCTAGGGGCAGGGACTTGGGGATGGGGGGCTCAATATGGGAAAACACTTATTATGAGAATCTTTCTAACATAAAATAGCAGCGCATAGCCTCAGAGTGATGTCTAATTGCTCAGACCTTTTTATGTTAGGTGTCTGCATGAGTTATAGCTTTATTGTGCAGATAAAAAAGACTTCTACGAGAAATCGCCCAATGCTATATAAGGACTGTCAGTCTGGAGGGCATCTCAAATGAGATTAATGATATCTGCCTTAATATAAGAAAATTTAGCATAACTGAGATTATGGATTCTGCAGAACCCTGCCAACTCTCATTCATTTGGAGTAAATATTATTTTTAATTAAAGTTTTAAGGTAGGCTAGTCCTGGACTAATGAGATCTACGGTGATTTCCCCAAGGAATTAATTTATCTTCTTAACTCTTAGTCATTTGGGTGAGACGACTATTTCAATCTTATTCAGAGTTAGTCGCTTGGGTGAAAAAATATTTGCTAAGAACTAAAAGAGGTGTTTTGGCATCTCACTGACACTTATCTTGATCTTTTCTCTTGTTTTATGCGGTATTGATTTCGAATTCCAGGTGAAACATTGGGTTTTTTTCCTTTTGCTTTTCTTCACTACCAGGTGTGTTCGATTCAGTTCCATGAGTCATATGTCCATATCATCATCATCAATTGTATTTATTGAGCGCTTACTGTGTGCAGAGCACTGTACTAAGCGCTTGGGAAGTACAAGTTGGCAATAAATACGATTGAATGAATGAATGAATGAGTTGCCAACTTGTACTTCCCAAGCGCTTAGTACAGTGCTTTGCACACAGTAAGCACTCAATCAATCAATCAATCATATTTATTGAGCGCTTACTGTGTGCAGAGCACTGTACTAAGCGCTTGGGAAGTACAAGTCGGCAATCAATCAATCAATCAATCAATCAATCAATCGTATTTATTGAGCGCTTACTATGTGCAGAGCACTGTACTAAGCGCTTGGGAAGTACAAATTGGCAACACATAGAGACAGTCCCTACCCAACAGTGGGCTCACAGTCTAAAAGATTGATTCATTCAATAAATACGACTGAATGAATGAATGAATGAGTCTCGATCGTATAAAAGAAGTCATTTGAAATGGGTCAGAAGAAAACAACATTTTAATTTGTCAGGTTGAATTTGGAAACTGCCACCGTGATCTGATTCTTGGTTAAATTTTGGGTGGCAATAAGAACTTTCTAACCGATTGCGAATCCCGAATCATTTCTATGTCTCCCGTGAAACAAGTTTAAGAATTAAGACTGAAAATCAGAACCAGGAGCCTGACTTCAAAGGAGGTACTTGTGTTTTCCTTTGGCAATTTTTAATAGAATGAATTTCCTTACTACCCGATTAAGAGGCACAGTATGTAGTTATTAACACTTAACTCGGGGTGACTTAAGTATAGCCTATATTTAGCAGTGCAAACATCTATTATGGGAGGCCACCAACTGATCTCAAGTGGAATACGTGACAGACCGAAAAGCCCTTGTGTGTCGGTGTGTCCAGTGGCATGGCGGTTTCGGGTGAGAGTGACCTTAGAGTGCCTCCCCGGGGGTTGGGAGAAGGGACCGCCAGCAGCGGTGCCCGTCTGAGTGTGAGCAAGGACCAGGGATGGCAGTGCCTTGGGCCCAGAACAAAGCAACCTTGCAGTACAATAGAGTGATGTCCTAAGGAAGGAGATGAGGTGGGCAACTTTCCTTCCTCAGGCAGATGGATATATGTATATATGTTTGTACATATTTGTTACTCTATTTATTTATTTATTTTACTCGTACATATCTATTCTATTTCTTTTATTTTGTTAGTATGTTTGGTTTTGTTCTCTGTCTCCCCCTTTTAGACTGTGAGCCCGCTGTTGGGTAGGGACTGTCTCTATATGTTGCCAACTTGGACTTCCCAAGCGCTTAGTACAGTGCTCTGCACACAGTAAGCGATCAATAAATACGATTGATGATGATGATGATGGTGGATATTTGAAGCCACCCTTCAGGATGTCAGAGTCTGCATGAGCTAAACCTGATTTTGGTTTAAAAATGTTTTTCAGAAAGCTCATATGTCTCAATGCTCTCTATCACCTCGCCCCCTCCTACCTCACCTCCCTTCTCTCCTTCTCCAGCCCAGCCTGCTCCCTCCACTCCTCTGCCACTAATCTCCTCACTGTACCTCATTCTCACCTGCCCCGCCGTCGACCCCCGGCCCACGTCCTTCCCCTAGCCTGGAATGCCCTCCCTCTGCCCGTCCGCCAGGCTAGCTCTCTTCCTCCCTTCAAAGCCCTACTGAGAGCTCACCTCCTCCAAGAGGCCTTCCCAGACTGAGCTCCCTTTTTCCTCTCCTCCTCCCCATCCCCCCGCCCTACCTCCTTCCCCTCCTCACAGCACCTATGTATATGTTTGTACGATTTATTACTTTATTTATTTTACTTGTACGTATTTATTATTCTATTTATTTTGTTAATGATGTGCATTTAGCTTTAATTCTATTTGTTCTGACCACTTGACACCTGTCCACATGTTTTGTTTTGTTGTCTGTCTCCCCCTTCTAGACTGAGAGCCCGTTGTTGGGTAGGGACCATCTCTATATGTTGCTGACTTGTACTCCCCAAGCACTTAGTACAGTGCTGTGCACACAGTAAGTGCTCAATAAATACAATTGAATGAATGAATGAATATGTTTTAATAATAATAATATCAATCAATCGTATTTATTGAGTGCTTACTGTGTGCAGAGCATTGTACTAAGTGCTTGGGAAGTACAAGTTGGCAACATATAGACAGTCCCTACCCAACAGTGGGCTCACAGTCTAGAAGGGGGAGACAGACAACAAAACCAAACGTATTAACAAAATAAAATATATAGAATAGATGTGTACAAGTAAAGTAAATAAATAAATAGAGTAATAAATACGTTCAAACATATATACATATATACAGGTGCTGTGGAGAAGGGAAGGAGATAAGACGGGGGGATGGAGGCAGGGGCGAGGTCCTTGTTAAGCGCTTACTATATACCTAGCACTGTTCTAAGTGCTGGGGTAGATACAAGCTGGTCGGGTTGGACACAGTCCCCGTCCCACATGGAGCACACGCTTTTATCCCCATTTTCTAGATGAGGTCACTGAGGCCCAGTGAAGTGACGTGACTTGCCCAAGGTCACACAGCAGACGTGCGGCAGAGCCAGGATTAGAACGCAGGTCCTTCTGACACCCAGGCCTGTGCTCTATCCACTAAGCTACGCTGCATCTCTAAGGTCTTAATTGCCCCAATGAAGCCATTCTTCTGATTGACCCAGGGGTTGGCCCGATTGCCAGTTCCCAAGCAGTGTGGTCTAGTGGTTAGGACCTAGGTTCTAATCCCAGCTCCACCACTGTGCGACCTTAGGCAAGTCCCTTCTCTTTTCTGGGCCTCAGTGACCTCATCTGTAAAATGGGGATGTTAGCCTCATTTGGGACAGGGACTGTGTCCAACCTGATTACCTTGTATCTATCCCAGCGCTTAATACTGTGCCTGGTGCAGAGTGAGGGCTTAACAAATAGCACAAGTAATAAAAATAATAATAGACCAACCAGGAGAATTGATGTCCTTTCTTCCAAGGTGTCATGCCAACAGAGCCCCAGAAAGGTCCCCACAGCTGGAGTGCTAGCAGCTGCAGTGACTGAGGTGGGCAACTTTCCTTCCTCAGGCAGATGGATATATGTATATATGTATATATGTTTACATGTATATATGTTTGTACATATTTGTTACTCTATTTATTTATTTATTTATTTTACTTGTACATATCTATTCTATTTATTTTATTTTGTTAGTATGTTTGGTTTTGTTCTCTGTCTCCCCCTTTTAGACTGTGAGCCCACTGTTGGGTAGGGACTGTATATGTTGCCAATTTGTACTTCCCAAGCACTTAGTACAGTGCTCTGCACATAGTAAGCGCTCAATAAATACGATTGATGATGATGACGGTGATGACAGCAGGACCAGCAGGCTGCAGAGGAGGATGTGGAATTTCCTCTCCTGGGGCCTTGCATACGTCAATCAAAGGTTTTTTTTTAATATTTTTTAAATTTTTTATGATATTCGTTATGGGGTTACTCTGTGCCAGGCTCTCAACTAAGTGCTGGGTTAGACACAAGTTAATCAGGTTGGACACGGTCTGCTCACACAGGGGGCTCACAGTCTCAATCTCCATTTTACAGATGAGATAGCTGAGGTCCAGAGAATAGTAATAATAATTGTGGTATTTGTTAAGCACCTACTATGTGTCAGGCACTGTACTAAGTGCTGGAGCGGACACAAGCAAATCAGGTTGGACACAGTCCCTGTCTCACGTGGGGCTCACAGTTTCAATCCCCAGTTTCCAGGAGAGGTAACTGAGGCCCAGGGAAGTGAAGTGATTTGCCCCAGGTCACAGAGCAGACAGTGTGCAAAGCACTGTGCTAAGCACTTGGGGGTGGGCAGTACAATGGAGTTGGTTGACCAGTTCCCCGCCCATAAAGAGGACAAGGTATCTACCTGTGGGGGTTGGGAGGAGGAGGAGGAGGGGGTCGGAATTAAATGCCACATGGAGGATTTGGGTTCTGACTTTTCAAGAGGCCCATTCCCAGCTGGTTCTCCATTTACTATTCATTTGCATTCAATCTCGACTGCAAGGGAAAGGGATGTGAGCACTTGATGTTTAGAAGTGAAATCAATCAATCATATTTATTGAGCGCTTACTGTGTGCAGAGCACTGTACCAAGCGCTTGGGGGAAGGTGTCCTCTCCTCAGCTGCCCTGGAGCAGGAGGTTTGAGGAGACAGTTCAAAGAGCAGAGTTGAGCTTTTCCCTCCTTGTCCTTCTGCAGTTTGAATCAATCAATCAATCAATCAATCAATCAAATTTATTGAGCACTTACTGTGTGCAAAGCACTGTACTAAGCGCTTGGGAAGTCCAAGTTGGCAACATATAGAGACAGTCCCTACCCAACAGTGGGCTCACAGTCTAAGAGGGTGAGACAGAGAACAAAACCAAACATACTAACAAAGTAAAATAAATAGAATAGATATGTAGGCCTGAATTGGGAGGTCAGAGTCCTGGGACCATAATAATAATATTAATAATAATAATAATGGTATTTGTTAGGCACTTACTATGTGCCAAGCACTGTTCTAAGCGCTGGAGTAGATACAGGGTAATCAGGTTGTCCCACGCGGGGCTCACACTTTTAATCCCCATTTTACAGATGAGGTGTCTGAGGCCCAGAGAAACTAAGTGACTTGCCCAAGGTCACACAGCAGACAAGTGGCAGAGTTGGGACCGTCTCTATATGTTGCGGACTTGTACTTCCCAAGCGCTTAGTATAGTGCTCTGCACACAGTAAATGCTCGGTATGGCAAGGGAGTCAGAGGTTATGAGTTCTAATCCCGGCTCTGCCATTTGTCAGCTGTGTGACTTTGGGCAAGTCACTTCACATCTCTGGGCCTCACTTACCTCATCTGTAAAATGGGGATTAAGACTGTAAACCCCATGTGGGACAACCCGATTACCTTGTATCTACCCCAGTGCTTAGAACAGTGCTTGGCACATAGTAAGCGCTAAACAAATACCATCATTATTATTATTATTATTAAATACGATTGAATGAATGAATGAAGGAAGGATTAGAACCCATGAGCTTGACTCCCAAGCCCGGGATCTACAACTTGTACTTCCCAAGTGCCTAGTACAGTGCTCTGCACACAGTAAGCGCTCAGTAAATACGATTGAATGAATGAATGATTTAATTGCCACTTTCCACGCAGTAAACTCGAGTCTCCGCTCCCGACTCTCTCCCGTGCTGCTGCTGCCCAGAGTTTTGACTTGTAGCAGAACTGGAACCTCTCCAGGTGCGACCCTGAGAGTGGTCTGTGCCTGTTATCTCATTTTTAAAATGAGAATTAAGACAATTAAAAAATGGGGATTAAAACAGCCAATTATTCTCCTCTCTCCAAAGTCTTATTGAGGGCACATCTCCTCCAAGAGAAAGCCCCCTTTCCTCTTCTCCTACTCCCTGCTGCATTGCCCTGACTCGCTCCCTTTAATAATAATAATGATGGTATTTGTTAAGCACTTACTATGTGCAAAGCACTGGTCTAAGTGCTGGGGAGGTTACAAGGTGATCAGGTTGTCCCACGGGGGGCTCACAGTGTTAATCCCCATTTTCCAGATGAGTGAACTGAGGCCCAGAGAAGTTAAGTGACTCGCCCAAAGTCACACAGCTGACAGTTGGCGGAGTCGGGATTTGAACCCATGACCTCTGACTCCAAAGCCCGGGCTCTTTCCGCTGAGCCAAATCATCCCCCCACTCCATGCCCCACAGCACTTAAGTACATATCTGGAATTTATTTATTTATATTAACGTCTTCCTCCCCCTCTAGACTGTAAGCTTATTGTGGGCAGGGATGTGCCTGTTCATTGTTATACTGAACTCTCCCAAGCACTTAGTATAGTGCTTTGCACACAGTAAGCACTCAATAAGCACTCAATAAATATGATTGAATGAATGAATGAATATGTATATATGTTTGTACATATTTATTACTCTATTTTACTTGTACTTATTTATTCTATTTGTTTTATTTGGTTTATATGTTTTGTTTTGTTGTCTGTCTCCCCCTTCTAGACTGTGAGCCCGCTGTTGGGTAGGGACCGTCTCTAGATGTTGCTAACTTGTACTTCCCAAGCGCTTAGTACAGTGCTCTGCACACAGTAAGCGCTCAATAAATACGATTGAATGAATGAATTTCATTGTTATACTGAACTCTCCCAAGCACTTAGTATAGTGCTTTGCACACAGTAAGCGCTCAATAAGCACTCAATAAATACGATTGAATGAATGAATGAATGAATATGTATATATGTTTGTACATATTTATTACTCTATTTTACTTGTACTTATTTATTCTATTTATTTTATTTGGTTTATATGTTTTGTTTTGCTGTCTGTCTCCCCCTTCTAGACTGTGAGCCCGCCGTTGGGTAGGGACCGTCTCTAGATGTTGCTAACTTGTACTTCCCAAGCGCTTAGTACAGTGCTCTGCACACAGTAAGCGCTCAATAAATACGATTGAATGAATGAATGTTCATTGTTATACTGAACTCTCCCAAGCATTTAGTATAGTGCTTTGCACACAGTAAGCGCTCAATAAGCACTCAATAAATACGATTGAATGAATGAATGAATATGTATATATGTTTGTACATATTTATTACTCTATTTTACTTGTACATATTTATTCTATTTATTTTATTTGGTTTATATGTTTTGTTGTCTGTCACCCCCTTCTAGACTGTGAGCCCGCTGTTGGGTAGGGACCGTCACTAGATGTTGCTGACTTGGACTTCCCAAGCGCTTAGTCCAGTGCTCTGCACACAGTAAGCGCTCAATAAATACGATTGAATGAATGAATGAATAAACATGATTGAATGAATGAATGACTGTGAGCTTTACATGAGACAGGGACTGTGTCCAACCTGATGAAGTTGTATCTACCACTGAGCTTATTTCAGTGGCTGGCACATAGTAAGAATGTACCAAATGCTATAAAAAGAAAAGGTTTTAGCCATCAGGAAGATTTTCTTACTTTTGATGATGGTATTTGTTAAGCACTTATTGTCTACCAAGCACTATATGACACGTTAGGGTAGATAATAATAATAATAATAATAATGATAATAATGTTGGTATTTGTTAAGCGCTTACTATGTGCAAAGCACTGTTCTAAGCGCTGGGAGGAACACAAGGAGATGAGGTTGTCCCATGTGGGGCTCACAGTCTTAATCCCCATTTTACAGATGAGGGAACTCAGGCACAGAGAAGTGAAGTGACTTGCCCAAGGTCACACAGCAGACATGTGGGGGAGGCAGGATTCGAACCCATGACCTCTGACTCCCAAGCCCACGCTCTTTCCACTGAGCCACGCTCCTTCTTCATATAGAAGATAATCATGTGAGACATAGTCCCTGTACCATATGGGGCTTTTAGCTTAAGGGGAAGGGAGAACAGGAATTTAATCTCCATTTTACAGAAGAGGAAACTGAGGCATAGAGAAGTTAAGTGACTTGTCCAAGGTCACACATCAGGCAAGTGAGTTACAGAATGGGATAGAGAACTCTCCCAAGCACTTACTACAGTGCTCTGCAGATAGTAAGCACTCAGTATGTACCTTCCATTGATTGATTAATTGAATATTATTAATAATAATAATAATAATGGTATTTGTTAAGCGCTTACTATGTGCAAAGCACTGTTCTAATAACAAGGTGATCAGGTTGTCCCACGGGGTGCTCACAGTCTAAATCCCCACTTTACAGATGAGGTAACTGAGGCACAGAGAAGCAGCGTGGCTCAGTGGAAAGAGCACGGGCTTTGGAGTCAGACGTCATGGGTTCGAATTCCGACTCCACCACATGTCTGCTGTGTGATCTTGGGCAAGTCACTTAGCTTCTCTGTGCCTCAGTTACCTCATCTGTAAAATGGGGATTAAGACTGTGAGCCCCACGTGGGACAACCTGATCACCCTGTATCCTCCCCAGCGCTTAGAACAGTGCTTTGCACATAGTAAGCGCTTAACAAATGCCAATTATTATTATTATTATTATTAAGTGACTTGCCCAAAGTCACACAGCTGACAATTGGCGGAGCCGGGATTTGAACGCCTGACCTCTGACTCCAAAGCCCGGGCTCTTTCCACTGAGCCCCGCTGCTTCTCTAAGCAGAATAAACCAACTTGTACTTCCCAAGCGCTTAGTGCAGTGCTCTGCACACAGTAAGCGCTCAATAAATACGATTGAATGAATGAATGAATAAACGGGCTAAGATTAAGCAGATTAATAATAATAATGGCGGATTAAGATTAAGATCTTTTTAAGATTAAGCAGAAGAAGCAACGTAGTGGAAAAAGCAGAGGCCTGGGAGTGAGAAGGACCTGGGTTCTAATGCCGGCTCCACCGCAAGCCACTTAGTCCTCACTACTGGCTTCAAAGCTCGCCATCACCTTGTTTCTCTCCTACAAGTCAGTCCACACACTTTGGCCCTCTGGTGCAAACCTTCTCACTGTGCCCACGTCGTCCCCCGGGCCTGGAATGCCCACCCTCTGCCCATCCGCCAAGCTAGCTCTCTTCCTCCCTTCAAGGCCCTACTGAGAGCTCACCTCCTCCAGGAGGCCTTCCCACACTCAGCCCCTTCCTTCCTCTCCCCCTCGTCCCCCTCTCCATCCCCCCATCTTACCTCCTTCCTTTCCCCACAGCACCTGTATATATGTATATATGTCCGTATATATTTATTACTCTATTTATTTACTTATTTATTTTACTTGTACATATCTATTCTATTTATTTTATTTTGTTAGTATGTTTGGTTTTGTTCTCTGTCTCCCCCTTTGAGACTGTGAGCCCACTGCTGGGTAGGGACTGTCTCTATATGTTGCCAACTTGGACTTCCCAAGCGCTTAGTACAGTGCTCTGCACACAGTACGCGCTCAATAAATACGATGGATTGATTGATTGATTGATTGTGCCTTGATCTCGCCGGTCTCGCTGCCGGCCATGTCCTGTCTCTGGCCTGGAACACCTTCCTTCCTCAAAACTTCCCCCTTTCAAAGCCTTCCTGAAGGCTCACCTCCTCCAAGAGGCCTTCCCAGACTAAGCCCCACTTTTCCTCATCTCCCACTCCCTTCTGCATCACCCTGATTTGCTCCCTTTGGCTCCCCCGCCCCGCCTCACGGCACTTATGTATATATCTGTAATTTTATTTATTTATATTGATAAATATATACCTATATTTATATATATTTATACATTTATTTATATTGATAAATATAAATATATTGATGTCTGTCTCCTCCCCTCTAGACTGTGAGCTTGTGGTGGGCTGGGATTATCTCCTTTATTAATAATAATAATGATGATGGCATTTATTAAGCGCCTACTATGTGCAAAGCACCGTTCTAAGCGCTGGGGAGGTTACAAGGTGATCAGGTTGTCCCACGTGGGGCTCACAGTCTTCATCCCCATTTTACAGATGAGGAAACTGAGGCCCAGAGAAGTTAAGTGGCTTGCCCAAAGTCACACAGCTGACAATTGGTTTATTGGGAAGCAGCGTGGCTCAATGGAAAGAGCCCGGGCTTTGGAGTCGGAGGGCAGGGGTTCAAATCCCGGCTCCGCCACTTGTCAGCTGTGTGACTTTGGGCACATCACTTAACTTCTCTGGTTCTCAGTTACCTCATCTGTAAAATGGGGATTAAGACTGTGAGCCCCTTGGGACAACCTGATCGCCTTGAAACCTCCCCAGCGCTTAGAACAGTGCTTTGCACATAGTAAGCGCTTAATAAATGCCATTATTATTATTATTGTACTTTCCAAGCGCTTAGTACAGTGCTCTGCACACACTAAACACTCAATAAATACAACTGAATGAATTGAATGAATGAATGAATGAATCTCTGTGCCTCAGTTACCTCATCTGTAAGATGGGAATTAATATTGTGGGGCATGGACTGTGTCCAACCTGATTAGCTTGTATCTATCCCAGTGTTTAGTAATAATAACAATAATAATGGCATTTGTTAAGCACTTACTATGTGCAAAGCACTGTTCTAAGCGCTGGGGGGATACAAGGTGATCAGGTTGTCCCACACTGGGCTCACAGTCTTCATCCCCATTTTACAGAAGAGGTAACTGAGGCTCAGAGAAGGTGAGTGACTTGCCAA